>NC_136299.1:10351018-10973518 GCF_964198595.1 Lampetra fluviatilis | reverse complement strand
TACCGTGATTGATAAGGCCCAAGGGGGAATGCAAAAAAGAAGGGAAAAAAATGAGCGCATCTCATTGAGTTGGAATAACAAATGAGGGTGACGGCTGTCCAGGACGCGAGCGATGCCTCCTCTCGTTTTCTCTGTTGCATTTTCAAAACTCGAGGAATTGCATCCCACGTGCGTTGCTGGCGTGCGATGAAGGTTGATCAACCCCCCCCCCACTCACCTACTCGCCCCCCCCCCCACCACCAACAAACAAGAAAACTCAACCACCCATTTTGCTGCCTTCAACACACATCGACCCGTTTACAGGCGACATTTACGGTGGCAAGCCACATCATAACGCGCATAGCAACGCCACACTGCTCATGCGTATTCATTCATACAGAAGACGCCGATTGCATAGAGCGCGTGAGTATACACGTGCGCATAGCCACACACACACCCCGCACAGCTGCAACACACAGCGAGCCGAGAGGAACCATTCACATCTCACCTCCCCGCTGATAAAGGTATTTATTTGTCAATGCGCTCGTACCGCGTTTATGATACAGCGTGGAATAATTAAGCGGTGTGTGTGTGTGTGTGCAGTCATTTAATCCCGACATGTACGTGTGTACGCATCGCACACGCACGCACACAACACACGAGCGCTCGAGCATCGATACGCGCGGACACACGCGGACACGCGCGCATCCGTGACCACGCCACAAGCACACAGCAGATACGCCGCCTTGCCGTAAAATCCCGGCGGCGTCGGAGTCCGCGTGCAGCAGCAGCCAAGCGCCGCGGGTCCGCGCGGGCTACACAAGTCGCTCTCCTCGCCAATGTTTCGTGTGCGTGCACGCCGTTTCGTGTGCGTCCGGTCACGATGCGTGTGCGTAGGCGGGTTGCGGAGAGAGCCACTCTCTCTCTCTGCATTGGTGGTTAGCTGCAGTCGTTGTGCGAATTTGTTCTAACGATGACAATGACTTCGTGCGTCTCGTTTACAATCGCACGAAATCGCCGTTGTTAACGTGGGCTTCATTCAGCAGTAGATTGACCACGGCTGATAATGATGATGATGATTTATAATGGACGATCATCGCACATGTGAGGATCCGTGAACTGTTGATCCTCCAAAAGGAGCCACTGAATGAGAGTCGCATTTGATAAGCGCGAGCGCGCGCGCGCGGATTCCGAGAGGGGAGGAGGGCGCGCGCTGCGCTGCCAGCACCTCGCGCAATCGAAGGCTAAAAATATTGCCGCCGATGCCACTGCTGCATGAGCGAAGAGGAAAAGAGAGAGCGAGCGAGATAGGAATTCCCGCTGCCACGCTCACGCTCTGTCTCTCTGCCAGTGAATATGAGTTGCGTTCGAAATGCCAGCGCGCCCTCGTGACGTGTACGCGCTGCCAAAGCACACTAGCAGTTGTTTACGCACGCGGTTCACGCAGTACTTGCCTCGTACGTAACGTGCACACACACACACGCGCGCGCGTGCGTTTGTGTGTTTGTGGGAAGGGAGCCGTGGCGCCGTGGTTAGCGCGGCAGCGTTGCGAATCCCCGGCGAGCAGAGTTCGATTCCCGCCCACAGCCAACATCTGAACCGTTCCTGAGCCTCCCATGTGTCGACTGAGCCTCAAATGAGTAGCTGCTGCGGTGTGTAAAACATCGCCACAGGGAGACAACTGCGACCGGGCGTGGTGTTGGCCACCCACCCCCCTGTGTGCCGTGCCGGCCTTCATAGGTACTCGCAAACAGCACTCGACTTGCCCCAACAGTCTGATAAAGGCGTTGTCTTTGTGTGTGAATTTAGAAAAAAATAAAGTGTGGAGCGGTGGGGCATTGGTTGGCTCCACCGCTCTCTGGACTTGGCGAGCGGCGTCAGGAATTACCGTGGGACCCTCGGCTTGGCCGACGCGGTCTTGCATAGAGAGCTGTGGCTGGTGAAGAAATAAAAAAACATCTGAATTGGGGGAGACGAGGCGACCGAGCGTGGTGCTGGTCACATCAGCGCCTCATGCATTTCGCCAACCTCAATAGGTGCTCGCTAACACCACTTACCCCAAGGGTCTCTTTGGCTATGGGAGGACATATTTGTCTCCGTGATTAAAAGTCTATTTTCGTATTTTCTTTCTCGTGTATGTATTTGAAAACCCAACAAACTTTCTAAATGTGCTGTTCATATTGAACACAACGCACATGCTGACACATATCGCACGCGTGTCTTTGGGCGCAAGTCTAGAGAATGACTGTTGGGGCAAGTGCTGTTAGCCCGCACCTAAATGTGCCGTACACAAACATGACACACACACACACAGCCGTCACGTGTCCATACACATGTATCCACACGCGTTTGGTGAGGGTGAGCGGTATGAAATCTGTGTAATTCGCGTGCGCGTGTGCTGCGTCGTACAAGCACCATTCGCATGCCCGCGGCACGCGAGTGTGTATCGTAAGTGTACGAGGCTTTGTCATTTGTCTGCGTTTCATGCTACGCACAGGGACCCTTCACACATTCGTGCACGGGATGTCTTCGGCGAGGACGACGTGTACGCGCGTCTGTGTCCGAGCCGTGCACGACGCGTGCTTGCCGCTGAACGCGCGCTCAAGGCGCGGCTCGCACGCGATGCCCTTTGGCGCATGAGATGAACCGCCAACCCCTCTCCATTCGCGTTTGGAATAGCGGCGCGCCTGCCTTACGTCACGACGTCACTCACCCACACATCCCCCCGAGGGCAGGACACGTGAAAGGGAGACATCGCCTTAAAGAGGGGGGGCCGCGAGGTATCGCTCTCCCAAGGAAACAAACGTGTTTAACACCCGCAAGGTGAACAAATGCGCGTTCCTAGAAGCCTCGCCACGTCCTCGACGCGCTCCCGTTTCGCGTCTTTCTCTCGCTCCGCTCCTCATAGTTACCCGGCATTTCTAATTAATGGCGAGGCGGGCCGAGTTTCAAGCTCGCGCCCCATTGAAGAGCGGCCGGTTTAAGATGTCCCCAACGCCAATTAAAAATATATATCCTCTCTCCCGTCTCCCCCTCGCTCCGCCGAGTGCACGACTCAAGTGTCGCGCCGTATCCTATGTACGCCGCGCGCTGCTTCTTCAACGGCTGGAGTCGTGTTTAGGGGGCTTGTGTTGAGATGTCTGGGTGGCTCGTGGTGGTGGTGGTGGTGGTGATGTTGGGAGGGTGGTGGAACGGACCGGCGAGGATGGTGAAGTTGCACTCGAAGAGGGGGAGGGGGGACGATGTTGGTGGAGGCGATGGTGTGCGAACGAGGTTGCGTCGTTGTTGTTGCGCTTGACGAGCCCGAACGGCGAATTCGTCTCGTGCGTGCGGTACTGTGTACCCATGTGCAGCGCAGCCCGAAATCATCAATGCACTGCTGGACGAAGGCCTCTCCGCGTCGTATCGGCCATGGTGGTTGGGTGACCATACTTCACCACGCTGGTCAGTGCGGGTTGGCGAAGGGGCAGGGGGCTGGGATGCCAAAAGTCGCCGGGAAAGTGACTCAGAAAAGTTAAAAGCGCAGTGTGCTAACCACGCTGCGACCGCCCTACCCACAGTCCTATGAATATGTTTTGTTAATGCAGCTTGTGCATTAAGAAATTGATGCAATGATTTTGCCCGTCTGGAACGCAACGTGCATGTACGCATGAATATAATTGACACGCTGCGTAAAGTCGGGCCAAATTTAGATGAAAATCGGAAGACATGTAGAATTGTTTTTGTTTGTGACGATTAAAGATTGGACACAAAATAAACAAAACACTCGAAATGTTTGTCTCAGATTGTTCCCTATGTCGGTGTGCACTTTTTTGAACCTGTAGCAATATTGAATACATTGTAGTTGCGTTACGACATGAAATACAAAAAAGACAAAGATCCCCCATATAGCCTTAACATACTGTTGGGGCAAGTGCTGTTAGCGAGCATCTATTAAGGCCGGAACGGCACACGAGGGGGTGGGCGGCCATCACCACGCCCGGCTGTTTTTGTCTCCCCCAGTGGCGATATTTACACACCGCACAAGGTACTCATTTGAGGCTGAGTCAACCTAGGAGAGGCCCAGGATCGGTTCAGATAATCGTCCCTGGTGTTCGCCGTGAGCGGGAATAGAACTCGGGTAGCCGGGCTCGTAGCGCAGCGTAGCGCTAACCACTGCACTGCCGCTCCCCGTATACAAAGACACACACACAGACACACACACGGACACACAGACACACACACACCACATTATTTACATGCGATGTTGAATCGGCAATGGTAATGGTTCTGAACGACACTGGGGCCCAGATGAGATTCCACGTGGCACCTTTCTGTGAGCTGCGATTTTTTAACAAAGAAATAAATAAATCCGTCGTGACTTTCATGACGCGGTGCAATTGGTCAGATCATTGTAGCAGAAGAGGGAGAGAGAGAGAGAGAAACACACAGCCACTGCACACGAGTCAGGGAGTTCATACGAATTACGCACTGTACTGCCCTAGTTAACCCTGTGTGTCGATGCCTATGTGGCTTTACAAACGTCACGCAATTGAAACGTATTTTTTTTATTGAGATCAACGTTGCGAAAATGAACCCCCTTTCTCTCCCCGCACGCTAAACGCAACACCATTGGCGTGTAACAGCCCTTATAGAATGATATTGGTTCATGATGTGTGCTGTGAAGCAGCATGGTTCAAAGCGCATATAAGCAGAGCTCCGTCCCGTGTCTTTACCTATATATATCAATTATTTAGCTAATTATCTTAAGTCCATCAGGCTATTGTCTTCCCAGACCAATATTTTGATTGGTCTGAAATGCCAGTAAGGCGATGGACCATTAATACTATTGGTCAAGAAAGCCAATTAGCCGATGGACTCAAATTTGTATACGTATATGTTTGGAGACAGAACGGAGTTGTGATTAAGCATGCTTTCATATGCATATGGATAGCCACGTGTTATCCTAACACTATCTATAGACAGCATTTATGTATACGTATTAATTCCCTATGATAAATCCATTACTCATAAATAGATCAGTCGATGCTCGTTCGAGCAGAGCGCCGGAGGGCTTGGCACGACCGCGCGTTGAGTTGCCCGGGAAGGAGTCGAGGGTGAGAGACTCCGAGCTCGTGACAGCGCTGGTCAATTGGGGAGCCCCTAAGCAAAAATTACATTGGTGGGGAGGTGGGGGGGGCGGCACTTTCTACGTTTAAACTCCTCGTGAGATGACAGCAGAGATTGAAATGTCGAAGATGGGAGAATTGAGACCGTTCGGACAGAGATGTAGCATCATGGAGAGATCCAGACACAAAGACGGAGTGCCGTTATTGACGTCCAGACAAAAGTAATGGCATGTTAATCAGCTGTTTGTGTTAGTTGGGTTATTGTGTTTCTCGGGATCTAAATGTGAGCTGATATGTTGGTGCACCCCTTATTTCAATGATGAATCGGGGGGCTCTTGAGCTGATTTTGCTTCGGTCCAACGCCACATCTGCTCCTAGTCGCTAATTGTGTTTGGGAAATTGCAGCCAAGGGCTTCATGTCTCACCCGATTTTTCCCGGTACGCTTGCTAGGCCTGCTTGGAACGTGGATTATCAGCGTAAGGCACTACCACTAGACTACAAAGTACATGTATCCATAATGATCCGATAGCATGTTGTACCCATGTAATCCAATGAACGTGTTTTAACTAAAAATAGTAATGCAAAAAAATACTACTACTCATAACAATAATAATGCCAAACGAAATTCCCGGACTGTTCCGGCTGAAATGAAACACCGGTTGGCACGGCCACCCAGAGGGGGATGGGCTGGAGAGATGAGGGGCCACTTTCACACAGAAGAGAATCTCACAAAAGCGCCTGGCTTTTTGTTGTTGTTATTAATCGCCAATGAATGAACGGGGACAACGCGTGGCATTCTGCGTCGGTGGGGTTGAGTGGCGAGGGGAGGAGAGGGGGGGGGTGGTGCCCTCAAGGAACCTCTGGTCGCGGCCCCGCTGCGCTGGAGGCCACCAGGCGGACTCGGAAGAGCGCGCACGCGACGTGGTCCCTGCGCGATGAATGCACCGCAGCGTCTCGCCAGAAGCGTGGGTGTCGAGTGTCGTGGACGCGCAGCCCCTTCCGCGCGTCCGCTCTTGTCATCGCCAAAAGTCAGAACGAGGTATCAGCTGTGCTGGGGGAGCGCCTCGCTAATACGCGCCGCGTATCACGCCCCTGTCCGACGCGGCTGCTCTATACGGATATAGCATAGAAGCCACGCACGACTGATACGCGGCGCCTTGAACAACACGCACGGACACGTGCAAAGACAAAGCCCCCCCCCCTCCCCTCGTATAGCCTGAACAGACTGTTGGGGCAAGTGCTGTTAGCGAGCACCTATTAAGGCCGGCACGGCACACGAGGGGATGGGTGGCCAGCACCACGCACACACACGCACGCACACACTTGTACGCGCACCTACCCATACACAGTCCCGGTGCGCATGCCATCTATTAAACTTAGCACGTTCATAACCTACACGTATACGCACTGTACTGTACACGCGCGCGCGCACAAAGACCCCCACCCACCCACCACCCCGTGGAGCCTTCACGGACTGTTGGGTCAAGTGCTTCGAGTGAGTAGCACCTATGAATGCCAACACTGGTACACGAGGGGCTGGGTGTCTCCCCAGTGCTGATGGTGTATACTCATTTAAGGCCGAGTCGACCTAGGGCGAGGCCCACGACTGGTTCGGATGAATCGTCACTGGGTGTTGACCTTGAGCGGGAATACAGCACGGGCGACCCGGGTTTGCAGCTCGGTGATCTGGCCACTGCACGGGCACACACAAAGACAAAGATTCCCCGTGTAGCCTTAACAGACTGTTGGGGCAAGTGCTGTTAGCGAGAACCTATGAAGGCCGGCACGGCACACGGGGGGGGGGGTGGCCAGCATCATACCTAGCCGCCTTTGTCTCCCACAAGGTACTAATTTGAGGCTGAGTCGACCTAGGGGAGACCCAGGACCGGTTCAGATAATCGCCGCTGGTGTTGGCCGTGAGCTTGACTCGAACTCGAGACGCCGGGTTCGTAGTGCAGCGCCCTTACCGTTGCACATGTGCAGAAACACACACACGCACACGCAGGGATTAATGTCATCCGCGCCTGATCCGAACCCAGAACATCACATTCAGTGTACCTCACGCTGTGGCTACGAGTCACGTGCCTACTACGAGCATTATATGAGCAGCGACCCGGAAAAAAATGTTCACCGAGACATTAAATCCTGGATATACACACACACACGCGCGCGCGCGCGCGCGGCGCGCACACGGGAGTATATAAGCACACATATAATTCATCATTCTCCTTTAAGGGGTTCGTTATGATCCATATGCCACGCGCAATGTAATCACGATCATAATGGGTGTGTCGATTGGCCATAAAGCTGCGGCGTTTGGCGAACTGATGAGGCCCCCGCTGCCTTTTTTTTCGTTTGACGGTCAGGTGATGGGACCTATTTTTAGTCGCCTTTCAGCGCCGCGGCATCCAAGCGACGCACGGCACTGGCGATGTTGGCCAGGCGCGCCTGAGTCGAGCCTCTCGTCCCCACATCCTTGCGGGTGTTTGACGCCCACGCGCATAACGATCAGACAACAGAACGACTTCTCGAGTCAACACGCCCCCACCCCCCGCTGGCAATCGCCGCATTAATACCGCAGAGTCCGTTCGATTACGAGGGCTTAAGAACCAGAGTCCCCTGAACTCAGACGCTAAGCAGCGCACAGGAACTTTGTACAACACCAAGCTCCGTGGAGCCATCGGCTTTGTCTTACGACACCCATCACCACCGCAGTCACCCTCAATGCGGCCAATATCGCGATGCTCTCGAAGCCAAGTACTAACCAGGGTCCGAACCTGGTTAGTACTTGGATGGGGCAACAGCAGGTGCTGTAGGCGCGGGCTGCGCATGTTCCAGGAGATGTGAGGACGGCGATGGATTATTGAATCGAACTGTGCGGAGTTTCGAGTGTTTTGCCCTCGTATGTGCGTCGTGGGTTTTTTCGGGGTTCGCTGGTTTCCTCGCAAGGCGAAGACGAACTGGCCACTCAATCATCCCGATGCAGCAAGACCCTCCCTAAAACAAGCCTCGAGACTCAATGAGGCTGTCCGCGTAAATCCATGGCGTTGTTGTGTATTGCTAAACGACTTTACACCGTGCAGACTTCTATTTCCACACACAACCGATGAATGTAAATTTACCACGGCACGACACGGCCGTACAGTTTGGACTTTAATCCAAACGGCGCAGATTACACACCGCCTGTGTTTGAACAGTGCCGTACATTAAGAACGATGTGTCCCGCAGTGGCGTTGGTGCTAATGGCGGTGATGGTGGTGGAAGCCGTGTCCAGGAGGGAGGGATGGAGTGAGCTGACTTTGTTTCCTCGTTGAGTGGCAGGGAGAGCGATGGTGGCGATGTCCTGGTTTGTGTGTCAATGTGTATGGAAGAATGGTGTGAGTGGGCTGAGTATGGTGATGATGCTACTGATGATGGTGGTGCAGATGTCCTGGTGTGTGTCGGAAGGATGGTGTGTGTGGGTTGGGGATGGTGACGAAGCTACTGATGATGGTGGTGGTGGTGGTGTAGAAGTTCCTTGGTAGATGTCCCCGTGTGTGTGTGTCGGGTGGCTGGTGTACGTGCATGGTGGTTGGGTGGCGGGGGTGGTGGAGGTGGTGGGATGGGTGGGATGGTTTGATGGGTCGGTGGAGGCGGTGGGGAGGGGGGTCACATATTCCATTCTAAACGTACCCCCCCCCCCCACCTTATTTTCCCGGACAAATCCTTTGGTATCATCGGAGTAGTCACAGCAACGGGGCCTAAAGTGGGCCATGGGAACGCAAGTGAACCCTCCTCCCCGCTAAACTGCTTAGGTAGAGGGGTTAGCGTGAAGGGACAGGGCGCGTTTCGGTGCTCATTTATCACTGTCACGCCGTAATGATCCCCGCAGCAGCCACCCTTTATTGATGTTTATAATTGCATTATCGCGTCTCTGCGGCGGTAAATGGAACCACCGGTTCGACGGCCGCACGGGGTCCTGGCTGGTCTCGTGGCCACGAGCTGCACTGGAACCCGGGGTCCCGGAGCCATGCGGACCGCTTGTGTCTTTTGGTCTCTTTGTGACTCGTTTCTTTTTCTTTTCTTCTTCTTCTGAAGCGACGGGAGCCTCTTCAGCTGTTGGTATTGCATCATGATTATTTTATTATCATCATTATTATTATTAATGTATCATCATTAATGTATGATTTACAGCCCGTGTAATCAAACCACTGATGGTTTGATTACATGACATTGAAATACCGGACATATCGATGTCCGGTATTAGACAATAAATGCTTCAGCTTCATGTCTATAAGCGCATTCACAAATATGTCCGTGAATAATCTTTGCATTATACACGTTGTCTGTTCATTGCTGGCTATGAACAGGGGGCATACTTGAGCATACTTCACCACGCTGGTCAGTTGCGGGTTGGTGATGGGTGTGGTGGTGGGGTACAAGCCCAGTTCAGACATCACTCGCCACCGATATGAGCCGTGAGCGAGAACGAAACGCACTTAATGAGCGTCATCGTTGTATTGATCATAAATAATACGCGACGCACTTGATTGGTCATGGTCACCGTATTATTTGCTTTATTCTGAATGTGGCAATGGTGATTTATAATTTTCGAAAATGAACTTTGTATTAGTATCGGTGTTGTTTTTGCTGTGATTTGTAACTGTGAATGTGTCTGTACACGCGTGCGTAGATCAGCAAGACACGCAACGCGAGGAGTGATGTCTAAAAGTTTGGAGTGGGTGTTACAAATAACATAGAAAACGACTCAGACACTTTGACATTATTAAATTTAACATCTAATATAACAACACACGCGTTGTGTTCCAAAAAGCTGAACAAGAACTCGTATTTTTTTTTCTTTCCCAGATTGATAATACATTAATTTTATACATTTGAATATATAAAGATGATCTTGAGTTTAAGTGCTGCTTAATTCTGGGTTATTGTTCTCATCACGCGGCCATACGCAGCGTGCTGTGGTCACGTGCCCTCAGAGGGTCGTTCACGGATCGCATTGGTTCGAGCTTTGCGCGAAAGGCGGCAGCGGTAAAAGTTTAACTTGAAACAGTGGACAAGAGTCAAATAAAAAAAAAGATACAACCGCGATCGTAATCAACAAGTCAACGCAAACACGCAGTTCATTCATGCAATATTGCATTCGGCTTGCCCTTACATTTACACAAATGGTGTACTAAGCGCAGGCGCCTTATTTACAAGGGTGAACCTTTTGCAAACGGCTGTGATTTTTTTTGTTTAAAAAACTCTAACCTATATTGTGCTGTTGTTCCGTTTGCACGTTCCATCTGCGCGCATTCGCAATACCATAGGGCAGTATTTTTTCATTCATTTCGTATCGGGCTTTTTCTTTTTAATAATACCGCACGAACAAATACACAAGCGGGAGTGGCTCGTTGTGTACGTCGACTTAACATTCCGTCATTCCGTCCTTGGTCTTAGCCCCAGAGCCAATGTCTCTCAAGCCGAACAGTGGGGGGGGGGGGCGGGCGAATAATGGCTTTGAGTGAGGGGCAATTTGGATATATTGTAATGTTCCTGCGTTATCCACTTAGCCTACGGGTAAACGTATTACGCAATTCACTTATATGACACAATGGCAACCACACGGACGCATCTCGTGCACGTACACACAACAGTCGAGCAGCATTTGGGGGGGGGGGGGTGGGAGAGAGAAAAAGACACGAAGCAAAGCTGTATGGTGTGCTGAGCAATGCATGGAAGCCAAGGAACGAAAGGCGTTCGACAGGAACCATCCGCCGCGGAGATGGAGCGACGAATGTGCAGCAGGCGTTAGGGTGGATTGACACGTCGCAGGATCGTGAGCGGCGCTGGAGGGCATTCATCCAGCAGTGGATTGACCACGGATGATGACGAAGCCGCCGATGAATATGCAAGCGCCACTTAAGTTTATTTTGGTGTGCGTCTGCTGTTTAATTAAGCTGTAGAATGCAACGCTCGTGACATTTTCCGTGACATCAATACGTTGTTGCGTTTGTTTTCCTAATTAAATAAAAGCTACTTTTGAAAAAAAAAATCTCAACTCTAAAAAAAGAAAATGTGTTGTCGTTCTTGTTACAACAACAACAAAATGCATCAAATATTTTTTTTATCCTATATTTTTTTCTGGCCTTGCCAAATGCGGGCGCAATTAGCGTGCGTGTACGAAATGTTGTGCTTAATCCGTACTCGGAATGCGTGTCATTTGTGACACCCGTATACAGCCGAGCGAAAGAAAGTGCAATGTGCAGTTTAGTTCAGTGCACGATACGGTGGCATATTCGCGACCGGGAGCGGTTGCAACCCGCTTTCTTCCCGCTCTAGCGTCGCGCTCCACGGAAGGCGACTGACTCCCCATTCACACTTCTAAGTGTTTCGGCAGGAGACTCGAGAGCAATTCACGACTTTAGGCTTAGAGACTGCCCGATGGGTGAAAGCAATCAGCCCCCGCATTGAGGCGTAATTATTTGGTGTATTACTACAAATCCTAAGAATAATTTATTTCAATTGTCTCTTGGTTAGTATGAGCACAGACCTAACTATAGCTATGCCATATAAAGCCCCGTACGCATGTGTGGCCATATCGCCCTGCCTATCCCTTCTAGAACATCATTAGAATGGACATCAGTCATTCAGTCACTCGACTTGGTCAATACCGTCTCTAAGCGTTGGACACATGGATATAAATAATCATCACATATCCACACACACACCTAAACACTCAGTGTCATTCAAGGCAAATACGATATTCTATTATCCCCCCCCCGCCCCCATTCGGGCATATTTGACTCTTCCCACCCTATCCATTCTCAAAAGCAGCAGCAGCAGCACAGTGGTGGGGGGGACCCACCACACTCTTTGAGAGTTGCTCCCGATACTCTATAGTTTTGTCGGCGCTATGATGTCCAGCGTCGCCAGAAGCGAGTATGCATATGAGGTCGCTTAGCATCGTTTTGAGTCGTGGCAGGACGCGCGCATTGAGAGCGTCGACGGCAACCCGGGCGCGCCTCGACAACGCAGGCGGCGCTTGGAGCGATTTCCATCACGGAACCTCGAATGAGAGCTGGCAGCCCCGCGCTGGGAATAATTACGCGAAATTTCGGTGTGTGTGTCGGTGTGTGTCGGTGTGTGTCTGTGGATCTCATTTTTTTGTGTGTTGAGCACGCGATGGGTTTTGTACGTTCCTCTCCAGCCCTGGCGGCCATGTCGGGGATGAAGAGCGCGCGGGCGGTCTTTGTTGTTTCCCTAAAGGATCGTGGGCCACGGGGTAATCCTTCTAACACACGTCCAGTGGTAATAAAAATGTGCAGAGGGGCCCCTTGGTCACTCCACTGCTGCATGAAGGTCGACCCCAACACCCCCCCCCCCCCCGCCGCCTACCCACGCACGTCGCATCAGCCACGGAGGATTTGGTGAAGTGGGGACAGCCCAGAACGACCCCGGGTTCTGATGATATCAGTCGCCACTGTTAGCCATGGGCCGGGAATCGAACCCACGTGGGCGAGGTTCAAAGCGCAGTTAGCTCATCATTTCGCCATCTCCCTCCGTCCGCTAGTTGCGATGAGTTGCAGACTGTCTGTAGCGCGTGACTCCACACATACGGGTACGTTTTATATTTGATGGGACATTGACTGTAAAGAGAACGGGCAATCATGATTGATATGATGCAAGTGCGTGTGTGTATGGGAAGGCACTGAACTATGAACCCTACGCGTTGAGTTGAATTCACCGCTACGGCTAAAACGCAAGCGTTTATCAGTTTACCGCAGCCAGTCCTAGAGCGCGCCTAGGTTGACTCACGCGTAAATGAGTACCTGGGTGGAAGTGTGTAAACAGCAACGGTGGAGAGAGATAAAGACGGCTAGGCGGGCCCCACCATCTCCTCGTGCGCTGTGCAACCCTTAGCAGGTGCTCGCGAGCAGCATTTGCCCCAACAGTCTATTTGGTGACAGCGAGTGAAGTCGTTGTCTGTGTTTGTTAACAGCCAAGGATGCAATATACCCTGCCGTCATTCCACGTATGTGCTCACCCGCCCCATGCTGGACATCTGTGAACAAGAGCTTCATCGCTCATCGGATTCCTCCTGCAGTCTAAACGAACCTTCTGACATGTTCGCACCTCCGATTTGCACGGTTGGCTTGCGTACGGTGCGAAAGAAGGTCAGCCTGCATGCGTAGACGACGTGGAATGGTGAATGCGTCTTCTCTTCTGCCTATCTATCTCCTACGGGCTGCGTAGTCGCACATCGTACGCTAATATGCCCGCATGGACCGTCCCTTGTCTTATTACGACGCATACCACGATGCCCACGCCTTGCCATAGCAATACGCCACACACATTAAGATTGTCAAGGAAAAGACGCGTGTGTCTGTCTGGTCATTAATTACAAGCGCGGCGTGTACGCAACGCCGTCGTATAGAGGGGAATCAATGCGTGTCACACTAATTATAACATTCTGTTTTGCATCTCGGTCATTATAATTAATGCCAATCATTTATCAAAGCATACGTTGCGTGCGTAAATACGGCCCATCGATTTTATGTTGTACAGTATATTTAAACACACACACACACGTGCGCGCACACCGAGTGTATCGGCAGCCTGTTTGACGCATTGCAAATGTGTAAAGTATTACACGCATTGCGTTCGTGGTGCGTACCTCTGAATAACAACTCAGGCGGGACATCCCCGTAGTTACAACATGAAGGTCCGCCAATGCGTTGTGTACACACGCGCCCGTCAAAGTGTATCATACACGTCCCTGGACTACACATATACAGAACGCTGGAGTGTATATTGTTCTGTCTGCTTGTAGCCGCGCCGTACATAGCGGACGAGCCAGTCGCTCAAATAACGCGTAATCAATGTTTTATCCGGCTATGCGCCCACGACAAGAATTACACAACAGATTAATTCTAGCGGACTCTAATTGTGGCGTATCTCCCGTGTATTGTGTGCGTGGCTTGATCAGTGTAATTCGCACTTTGATGCGGTCCCTTGCACTCGCTCCGTGCGCAGATTAGCGATATAAATTGATACATCTCAACATGATTATGCCGCTCATTATAACGCGAGCCGGTCCTAAGCCGTCGCAATCTACGATACGACGTTGCGGCATTTATAATATAAAATATGCAACACGAAAAGACCGTGGTTCCAAACTCATGTAAAAAGGCATGTGCTCATGATGACGCTGATCTTGACAGTATACGCCTATACATTTATTTATCGTGTATTTACAATACGAGAAAAATCTATGATTCAATACTGTTATTCGTTATTCGGTGTTAGATTGCGTAGCGCTGGACGAATTGTTGCGCCGTTTGACCATACTTCACCACGCCGGTCAATCCGGGTTGGTGAGGGTGAGGGAAGGGAAGGAACTCGAGACAGGCGAGCAGAGCCAATTCATGTATCACTCGCCACTGATGCTGGGTTCATGGTGTAACGCGCTAACCGCTGCGCCACCGCTCCACACATCACCGCACACACACAATGTGTAAACTGCATCGTGATGTTAAAATATAAAAACACCCTTCGAGCCCACAGTGCGTATTATGGGGGTCATTTCAACTATAAAAAGAAACGGCGCCGAAATCGTTCTACATTGGAGTGGACGCGATGATGTTATATTGATTTCTAACAGCCCTTTATGGTCGCTGTAAGAATATGTTCAATTGCTATACAAACAAGCTTTGAGGGTGCTCGCGGAGAGAGGAGAAGTACGGTGGCTACTGACTCATGTGATTGCCGGGCAGTGGTCACTGCTTGTACAAACAGACTAAAAACACACAACTTAAAAAAAAACACTCTCAGATCAGAGTCCTGCCCTCCCATCTACACGATTGACACACTCTAAGAAGGCTTACCGGTGAAAGTGCTGTTAGCGAGCACCTATTAAAAAGTAATCGTGACTCGCAAGAAGGGGGAGGGGGGGGGTGCGGTTGTGGCGGAGCACCTCGCACCGACCACCTTTGTATCCCTCACCACCCCGTGGTGGTGTTCACACAGACCCGGATCCCCTGTTTGTACCAGTGATGATTTGAGCCTTGCATACATAGGAGCTGGAGACACATTTGGATGGCACTAAAGCACGCATGCGTGGCATGCCAGATCGTTTTAGACGGTATAGCATTGAAAATACTAATTGAGCACGGTCACGTAAGTACAACTACTTTGCTTCATCAAACCGATGTGTTTATTAACATTATTCTAAAAAAAATACGGTCGAAAACCCAAGGGGTGTAAGGCTGCAGTAGAAAAAAGGTTTAAGAATCACTGCTTTAGACGACCATGGACAGGAATCGAACTTGCCCCGCCTGGAGATTGTCATGCGTCCGAAGGGAATCCACCAGGCTATGCCTCACTCGTCCGTACCACGCGCATGCACGTCAACGTCCGATGCCAATTGCAGTGATTTCATCGAAGCCTTTCGGAGGCTAACATTTGACGCAAAGTATAGCCAGAACAAAATAAGTCTAAAGCGAAAATATTCGACTTTAAATCCCACGAATTACACAGCTCCAATGTGAAATCGCTCTCGTTAAAGGCAGGGCCATCCTCTAAAAGTTCTACACTGCTTTAAGTCTCGTGGTAAACACTCACAAATATTCTATTCGCCCTCATCAGTGAACCACGCAGTTCCACCCCTCCCCTCCCCAGTGACTGTAATTAACGAGGACCTGCACGACCACTTCGCCAGTGTGAGCGTTGAGTATATGCGCAATTAAAATGTCCCTAAATATGGCTTGCTCGTCACATACGCCTTGCAGTGGTCGTGTTAAGATCACACAACTCGCTGTACGTACGTATGCGTCTCTAGGCATGTGTATGTTGGTGCGTGTCTGTGTGTAAATACTTGCGTATGTGCATGTGTCTTTGCATGCATGTGTGCTTACGTATATGTAGGTGTGCGCGTGTGTTGTACGCGTCTGTATGTCCCTGTGTGTACTTACCTACGCGTCCGTGGATGTACGCGTGTTGTATGTAGCCGATGCACGTGCGCTTGTGTACGTATCTGCATGTGTGTGTGTGTGCATCTATTGATGTAGATCATTGTCCCTGCAAAGTGCGCGTGTGAATGTATGCTCGTGCGTGCGTGTGCATGTGCGCGTGCACGTGTCCGCGTGTTCGTGGCACGCGCGAATCACTTAGATCGTTACCCGACCGTAATACTCCTCTAACATCATCGGCCACGTGCACATAACATAAGCAGCGCGCCCGTAACAGCTATTATCCGGCTTGGTGGTGATTAGCCCTAATTAACGCTCTGGGCGTTTGCTCGGCAAAGCGCGCTCATTAAGCGTCGTGCGCGGGGCGATTCTGAGCGCGGAGCGGAGAAGGGAGGGGGGGTGGGGAACGCACGTTGATTGGTGCCCGCGCGTGTGGAGTACGAGGAAGTGCGTCTGTGTCTACGTCTGCGCGTGTCTCTCTGTGTGTGTGTATGTATGTCTGTGTGTGTGTATGTATGTCTCTGTGTGTGGGGAGGGGTAGCGCAGCGGTTAGCGCGCCGAGTTTCGAACCTGGCGTCACAAGTTCGATTCCAGATTATCTGAACAAGCCCTGCGCCGGACTCGAATGAGTACCTGGTGTGGTATGTAAACACGGCGACTTAGGAGACAAAGGCGGTCGGGCGTGGTTCTGGCCACCCCTCCCCTCATGTGCCGTGTTGGCCTTCATAGGTACTGCTGGCATAAAGCACTTGCCTGAACTGTCTATTAAAGGGAACACGTGGAATCTTTGTCTTTGCATATATGACCTCCTGCCAGCGAGCCTTCGACACTTTGTGTGGGCCTCGGGGTGCACCTAGCCTGGCACAGGCGCCGTGGTGACGTCGCGGCGGTTGTTATTGTTGTTTGCGTGTCGGTAGGGCAGCGTGTGTATGTGCACGCACGTCTGTGTGTGTGTTAGATGCACAGTTGAGCAGGTGAAGGAATAGAGTAAAAAGGGTAGCAGAGGAAGGTTAGTTTGGTAATATTCTATATTTATATTAAATTGCAAGGATGTGTGGAGCGGTGGCGCAGTGGTTATCCGCATTTCGCCATGAACCCGGCCAACCTGAGTTCAATTCCCAGCCACACCTGACGTCAGCAAAGACCTGGATGATCACCACCATGCCTAGCAGGAGGTCGTTTTCGGCTGCAACGCGTTGTTACGTGATGGGTAGCAGTGGGAGCGCAGTGAAAGAAATGGAATTGTTGTACTATATTTCTATGTGCCCAGGTCTATGCTCCCCACTTTCATCAACCCGCACCGACCAGCGTGGTGGAATATGGTCAAACACTTGAAGCCCCTTGGAGAGACACGGCGTGGGAAGGCCTCCATCCAGAAGTTGATTGATAAAGGGTTGTATATTACATCGCATTTTAAACCGTGGTTGTGGTATTAAACGACGATTTGGTGCTACTGCTTTAGCAAACGGCGCACAAGCACGAATAACAACATTTCAACATATTCACTTAAATAGCCACTTAAACTACTCTAAAAGTAAAACAAAATATACACATTGTCTAATGCAGAGGTCTTGAGTAATAGTAATATCATGAACAGAGCTTTGAGAAAAGACATGGCTTTTAAGAGACGGAACTTTTTTCCGCGACGTTCCGGGCAATGACCCTTCTTCACAGCATGCTGGATTTGCGTATGGATAGGCGAGGAGGGGTGGGCGATGGTGATGGGGGAGATGGGATGGTGGTGTTGATGGTGTGTGGAGCGGTAGTGTAGCGGTTAGCGCGCTGCGAACCCAGCCTCAAATGAGTACCTGGAACGGTGTGTCAACATCGCCACCGGAGAGACAAAGGCGGCTGTGCGTGGTTCTGGCCACCACCCCCCCTCCTCCCGTGTGACGTGCCGACCTTCATAATTCCTACTCGTTAAAAGCACTTGCCCCAACAGTCGTTGAAGGCTACACGGGGGATCTTTGTCTTTGGTGGTATAGAGGAAAGAGATTCGGGGCATGCGCGCGCGCGTGTTGCGTTTAACGCGAGAGGTGCGTTTGCCCGCGCCACCGGCATGTGTGTGTGTAAAGCGGAGCAGGGGAGCCGGCGGAGAGAGAGTTCAAGGAACATTTAGCTGCTACGCCTAATTACGTACGGGATACTGCGGCTGCGGCTGCTGCTGCTGCAGCTGTAGCCGTCTCCGTCGTCCCACGCCGTCGATCCTGCACGCCACGCGCGCTCTCTCTCTCTCTGTTCGTATTAGAGCAGGGCCGTAACAGAACGCGCGCCACAACGGTGCCGTAATTCCTTTTACGGCGCTTCGGACGATCCTCTACTCTGCAGTAAAATAACGAATTAAAATCAATTAGCGCAAATGTGCGTCCGGATCAGAATGATGTTAATTAAGCAAATCGTATCTTATACCTCGTAATTTGCCTACCTCCTCCCCCACCATCACCACCACCACCCACCCCACCTCACCTCCAGCCCTTCTTGCCTTCTTTTGTTTCCCCCTAAACCTATACAGTTAATACAAAGTAGCATTAACCACCACTGCCACTACCACCGCCACCACCACCGGCCACCACTTTTTGCTGTGGAATGTAGGCTCTGTGATGCGTGTATGTGTGAGCTTGGTTTGAAACTTAGAAACAGATCGGACTGGGTTACGAAACTAGATAAAGAAGTTTTCCCTGTTCCTATCAGTCTACATCGACGTGACGAAACACAGTACCTACCCGCAGGTAGTTAGTAGGGCTGAAAGATTTGAGGGGGGAAATCTCATTGCGATTTTTCTGACAGATATTGTGATTTGATTTGCGATTTAAAAAAATTAAGAGTCAAGCTTCAGTTCAATATTCACTGTGTAATAGATTTATAACATGTGATGGAGCATTACCACATGCTATCGAAATATGATTTGCTCTATAAATTATAATGCAAGAATGAGAACTTAAAAGATATGAATTGCTTCCAACATGTATTTATTACAATGTTTCCATTGAAATAGAACAATCAAAATAGAACAATTGTCCAGTTAAATAAATAAAGTTATAATCATAAAAATAAAACAATTCCACTAAGAAAGTAAAATTACTTTTAAAATCGCGAAAAAATCGCAACCTTTGCGATGTGCTCATCGCATTGTTTCAAATTCCGATTTGAAATCGATTAATCGTTCAGCCCTCGTCGTAAGCTCTTGCGCGCGTCCCCCGCGTCTGCGCATGGGACACACAGCTCACACTGCCCTCTTGCGACTAAAATCAGAAACGTCTCCCCCCTTAGAGCAGTCGATGTCTATACAATTCGAACATTCGCTTAAACAATCATTAGGCATCGAACGCGACGCGCGATTTTTTTTCCATAACCGTGCGAGCGCCGCGCGTTCCCCCGATAGGCGCCGCGAGTGTCGGACACCGCCGTCGTTGCATCACGTGACACGGGCTGCCCCGTCGAAACCGAACAAAGCAGCGGTCGGCACAATTTTGCAATTGGCGAATGTGTAAAAAAAAAACATGTTCCACTGTAAAACGCAGTCAGTCGCATCGACTCCTTTTTGCAAGCACGACACGACTAACATTCAAGGCGCGCGTATCGTTACATACTGTATGTTAAGAAAAATCCGTTTCCCCCCCACCCCTCCCCATCCTTCTTTATCAGCAGTTCTTTGTAGCTCAAAATTGTAGCCATTGAAGCAAATCATCAGTGGACATGCATTAATATCACCCTCGCATCCTCCCGATTCCACCGCTCCGCTTTAATGCCGGGCCGCCGAACAAAGATCCCTCTTGTGCAGCGGGCCAAACTTCCATTCTCCAGAAAGATTTCACCGGCAGAATAGAATTTCAAGTAACGATCCCCTCTCCCTATCTTCATCCCGCGAGCTTTGATCCTGCGCTGTGATCACGAAGTCTCGAAACGGGCCGCTGTTCAGACGACAGAAGACATTGTACCCCGAGTGTGACTGGTAACCCCCCCTCTTCCATCCACCCTCTCCCCATCTCTCTCTCTCTCGCTCTCTCTCTTGAATTGTCTGTTCGCGACTGAAACGCTCACTCCCTCGACCCTCCTCTCAAGTGCTCATGTCTGTCTCTTTCTCTTTTATTTCGCATTCCTCTTCCCCCCCCCACTCCTCCCTCCTCGCGCGCAACGGTTTCCTTCATCTTCACGCCGCCACCGCTCAGCTTCTGCCTCGACCCACCGCGAGCCCGACAGCCGCCTCCTCGTGCCCGCATCACCGCGAGCTCAGCCTCGTCCCTTTGCCACGTGCGCGGTTGCGTCCAATTCCACCTCCGTGTCATACAGCTTTGCCCTCTGCTGTATTTGTTGTTTTTTTTTTGTATTGTCGTTGTATATGCTATAATGTAATCTTCACTTTGGCATACTCTTTGGTTCTTGCGGTGAAGTCACGTAGGTATAAAATAGTCACGTAGGTAGGTATAAAATATATATTTTTTTGTAAAATTGTAATAAAATAAAATCATATTTTATTAACATTTAATTTTATTTTAATTAATACATTTTATTTTATTTCATACCTACGTGACTTTACCGAAAGAACCAAAGAGTATGGATTCCTGTAGTCACGAAAGCTTCAAATCAAGATTCTTCCCTTTGGCGTTGCATGCCCTTGCTGCTCAAAGACGTTGTTTGACCATACTTCACCACGCTGGTCAATTGTGTCGGGAGGCCTTCATCTAGCAGTGGATACAAAATGACTGTACCATGTTTCAGTTTTATAAATATAATAAGATGCATGAATATACTATGCATGTCCTTGGAAGCAGCTGCACATTTATAGTGTAGAACTGTGTATCATAGTTTATAAGCATAGCGTCATCCAGCAGTGGAGTGGGATAGGGCTGAACTTGTATCAATTATTAGAATACTACTTAATGCCAACGGCAGCTCTCGACCTGAATGGGTGAATGAGAAGCCTCGTGACTGCTGCTGATCAATCACTCGCCCACTGATGTTTAGCCGTGGCCGAGAATAGAACACAGGGCGCTTGGTCCACGGCGCAGTGCGCTAACCGCTGCGCCACCGCTCCACTCACCTTATTGTTTGTTCACCATCGTCATCATTGTGTTTGGAGTGGCGCGGTGCGTCCGTGCGCTGTGTTACACGCCCAGCGCCGTGTGATTTTATCCCCGGCCACGGCTGACATCAGAGGCAATTCGCATTGGAACCCTTCTTGGCACCCCCACCCACTCTATGAACCCGTAGCCAGCTGCGTGAAGTATGGACAATCAATCTCCAACGTTGTGTGCGGGGGCCTTCATCTAGCAGTGGAGTGACAAAGGGCTGTACCATATGTTCTAGTTTTTTGTATATCATGATATTTTTGTTTTAAAAAATGCGTTAATCTACTACACGTAATAAAAATCCGGCACAATTCGCCTGTTGAAGCTGATTGTAATTACCGGCAAAACGTCGTCATCAAATTGTAAATGTTGTCGGTTTACTCTCCAACACACAGGTATGCTGAAGTAGTCTCTAATTGGCATATTTTCTTCACGTTACAAACTTTACTGATTGGCTGTGTCGGGTGGTGGTGTGTTAACGACACGTATATTCACGCGACCTAATCCAAAATAACTTTTACTCTGAATGCTACACACGTTCTTGTATTCAGCTGGATATCTTTAGTGTAGAACTCTGTATCACGTATGTACATTGAACTTCTTTCGCACCGTACACAGCCAACCGTGATAATCATAGTCTATAAGCATCACGTCATCCAGCAGTGGATTGGCATAGTTGCTGAACTACTATGCTTCCTAATGCCGGCAGTATCGATCGACATATATTTATTTATTTCTCAGTACTTGTGTACAAGTTGAATGAGAATTGAAAGTGCAACAGTGGACACAAATTTTACGATCCCCCGCCCCCCTCCCACATCACATCACGGGCTCAAAGTCGCAAGCTGTGAAGTGGAAAACGTTAAACTTACAAGATCTTACCAGTGACCTAACATGGAAAGATAAATAACAGATGTTTTCTGCAATACTACTAAAAAGACTCTACGCATCAGTAATTGTTTATGTAGCGCACATGTGAATGAATTGAAGCCCCGTATGAAAAAAAAAGCAACTATTCCATAATGTGAATGAAATAAGACAGGGTATGAGTTGTCTTAGATTGTCTGGTGCACATACAGAATATACCAAGAAATAAAAATAAAAAATACACGGACCATTCGTTAAGGCCGCCTCTGTGCACGAGAGAGTGGTGTGACCAGTTCCACTCACGTTTCCCACGCCACATTGATACCCATTTATGGCCGAGTCTACGAAGTCGAGGCCCAGGACCGCTTCATAATATTCACCGCTATTGTTTGGCGGCGAGCAGGAATCGAACTCGGGTTGCTCATTGACACTCTAGCGAGAATCTTATAACCCCTGCTCAATTCGATGAGACGTATTAGCCCTCGCCTGTTACAGATCTAATAGTGCTGTTTGTTGCCGACCGCATGGCGTGTTGGGCCTTTGGGCCTGTGCTCAGCAACTGTGATTGGAAAGAAAATAACAACAACCCATCAAGTGACTCACACTCGGACCTATGTACAAAGACACAATTCACCCGTGTAGCCTTCAGATAATTTTTGGGACAAGTGCTGTTAGTGAACACATTTGAAGGCTGGCATGGTACACGAGGGGGTGGCTTGCCAGCACCACGCCCGACCGCCTTTGTCTCCCCAGTAGCGATGTTTACACACTCTCTTAGGTACTCCTTTGAGGTTGAGGCGACCTAGGGGAGACCGGTTCAGATATTCGCCACTGTTATTGGTCGTGAGCAGGGATCGAACGCTAGTCCCTTAGTTTGTTTGCGCGGTGCGCTAACCACTGTCCCACCGCTCCCCTGCAGAGACACACACAGACACATACACGCATGCTCACACAATGCATATGCGCGCTGCACACGGCTCGCGCACACATATGGGATGTGGAAAATTCGCATATATATTATGTGTCCAACGGGCACAAGTTCACTGTGAAGTCAAGGTCGTAAATTTCGAGCAGAGACATCAGAAGAATACCAGCGCGTCGCTTATCTTAGCCCAACGAGGAAGGTGCAGTGGCTCGTGGTCTCTTAGAGCCACGAGAGTTTGATGAAAACAGCAGGGTGAAGGTTAAGTCGAAGATCCCGAGCCACATATGTTCACGGGTGAGCGCACTGCTGAACTCTGAGCCCATGCGACCTGAGTTCGACTCCCGGCCCATGGACAATAATAATAGTCTTCTTGGTTCTTTCGGTAAAGTCACGTAGAATTGAAATAATAAAATAATAAAAATAAAACATAAGGAGACAGAGTCTGTCTCCTCGACAGACCTGTTCTCCACCTGAGGACGGCTACTTGCGTTGTGGCCGAAACGTCGTGAGAATTATTTTATTATGTTTTATTTTTATTATTTTATTATTTCAATTCTACGTGACTTTACCGAAAGAACCAAGAAGAAGAATAATAGTATCAAGTGGCGGGTGATATCGGAACTGATGTCTGAACTGGTCCTGGGCAGCTCTGGATTAAAACAAGTTTCTTTATATTTGGGGGGGGGGGGGGGGCAGGAGGGGGCAGGGGTAGTGAAAATCTGAGGCCCCAAGCTGCAGACCCTATGTCTGCTCCGTTAATCCGGCCCTGGGCCAGGGTTCACACCCCCCCCACCTCTCTCTAACCCGCATTGACCAGCGTGGTGAAGTATGGTCAAACAACCACCACGACCGGCACTTGGCGTGGCGAGGCAGGTCTTCAATGAACTGTTGATTGACAACGGGCTGTGCATTATAAATCGTACTATTATTAGCACTAGCATGGTATTACATTGTACGTATACCGCACGAAATATATAGCTGCAACGTTAAATAAACACAGGTTGGTGCCTTTGATGCATTGGGGCAGGTTATGTATCGTGAGTGCCTAATACACCTTATGTGTGTATTGCCGAATGAAGTTGAACGTCTGGGTAATGCTTAATATTTTGCAGGAATTGGCACAAACTAGGAAAGCATGGTGCATTGTTTGTCAAGAGTAAAAAAACTCCCATAACATTCCAATACAGAGGATTGGCTTTGCTGCCGACCAAAGCAGACGCACCAAATGGCCTTTTCCTGTTCCTCCTTATTATATTCTTAGCTTCTAATACACTTAAAAAGGCACGTGGTGTGCAAAAAACCTCACAACACATTTTTCCCATATTGTATTGTTCCTCCCTTGAGAAACGGCTGCTTTGGGGGGGGGGGCTGTGTGGGGGACAGACGGTTGGGATTAGTAAATGTTCTACCCTGAAGCCCCCCCCTCAAGTCCCCTTGCACCCCCCCCACGCCCCGCCCGCCGCCCGGCATCTCACCCTAACCTTCTCCCTCCAGATCGCACTCACGCCCACCACATCCACACAGGAAGCTTCCCCACCGACAGTGTCACGTAAAAAAAAGAAGAGAGATCGCGCGGGCATAAGTTCATAACGGAGTCACGGTCGTTAATCACGCGAGGGAGCATCGCACGAGTCGCCATGTCCCGTGTGCCCCCCAGCACCCCCCCCCCCTCTTAGCATTGCTCAAGGAGGTATCTGCACTCCATCACGCTCTCCTAAACCAATGCCACGTGGTTTTTTTGTGTGTGTGTGGTGAGCGTGCCGGTACTTAGGCTCTTCACCTGTTCAGGTGGGTGGTGGAGACTGAACAGAATCAGGAATCTGTATTCATGCTGGAGGAATCCGATGAGCTATGAAGCTCTTTTTTTCACAGATGTCCAGCCGGGGCGGGTCAGAAAGTTACAAAAATCAATGCAAATCAGTAACAAATAAAAAGATATATACATTTTTATTTTACCAGATAGAGCCCAATGTGGCAGAGTGGCAGCCAATTGAGAGGACGTCCACCTTGGAAGACTAAAACTAAACTTTTTTTTAAATTTCACCAGGTAAGGCCCACTGAGCTCTCTAGCTCGTTTTCAGACGCGACCTGCCCACAAATGATAGCCCAACAAAGCGGCTTATCACGTGGTAATATTGCAGCAGCCAAATACTCTAAACTCATGATTCTAAATGTGGAGGGAAAAAACTGCGAGGACCTGGAGGAAAAAACACGCGGTCACGGGGAGAGAGACACGCAAACTCCAATTATACAGCAGGCGTCAGTGTCTGGATCGAACCCACGACGTCTTGTACACTCAGCGAGGTAGTTAACATCTACCCACCGCGATGATGATGATGATGAGAGAGAGAGAGACACGCAAACTCCAAATATACAGCAGCAGGCGTCAGGGTTCGGGATCGAACCCAGGACCTCCTGTATACCGGGCGAGGTAGTTAACATTTCGTCACCGTGATGATGAGAGAGAGACACAGTTTCCAAATATACAGCAGGCGTCAGGGTCGGGATCGAACCCACGACCTCCTGTATACCAGGCGAGGTAGTTAACATCTCCTAGCCACCGTGTCACTCTACCGTGGCGGAGATGGATCCATGAAATCGGGTCATGTGCAGGAGCCACCGGATTGATTGATTGCTTCGTGTGACCGTGACAAATGGCAAAGTTTTGGGGAGGCCTTCATTCAGCAGTGGATGGATATTGTTTGGAATGATTAATAATTATTTATATCTACATATCATGAAAACATTGGGATATTTCCAAAGAGATAATAACTAAGTAGTGGAATGCTGTATTAGAAAACGCGGTTCCTTTCCTCGCTCTCTCCGCCCATGCGTCTGTCCATAGCTGGTGGGGGGTACTGGAACTCTCCCACGTACGTGAGCAAGCCTTGAAGTCCATCTTCTTGGTTCTTTCGGTAAAGTCACGTAGAATGGAAATAATAAAAGAATAAAATAAAATATAATAAAATAATTCTCACGACGTTTCGGCCACAACGCAAGCAGCCGTCCGCAGGTGGAGAACAGGTCTGTCGAGAAGACAGAGTCTGAATGACGAAGAATGAAGAAATGAATCCCTGCAGTCACGAAAGCTTTAAATCTAAATTTAAGCCTTGAAGTGTAAAGTTGTGCTGCTTTTAAAAACTACCCGTACCGACAACCGGTCAAACTCACCGAAGGGTTATCCAAAACATGGAGAGACAAACCAGAGCAAATTAGTCAACTGTTTGCAAATGTGCGAATGCGTTTTGTCCCGACAGCTTCCACGCTACTGATAATTAAATACTTCCAAAGACAAAACGCACACATGACGGAACGCGTTACATAATCCACGCGTGTACATGAGTTTTCCTAAAATGGTTTACGCTTCAGGTGGTCCATGCAGGCGAAGAAGCAGAGCGGCCTAGTTATCGAGTGTGCAGGCGGTGCAACTGCACTGGCACTCAGAGATAAAGAGGGGTGTATGTGGGGGGGGGGAATGTGAGTGTGCATGACAGAGAGGAGACCCCATTTCATTCCATGACCGAGGGTTCGATGCCAACTGCACACTACACCACTGGTAAAGCAATAAACACCTGATACCGTGTCCATAATGTATTAACGATGTTCTGCTGAGGCGGGCAGCCGTATCAACCATGAAACATTTGACAAGCGGCGTAAATCCATTCCAAAGGGCATGCCAAATGCATTGCCGTAGCAATGGAAGTGTGCAGGCGGTGCATCTCGACAGGCCCTCACGGTGTCGGAGGAACTCGGGCGCTGGGCTAGGACGAGGGTGGCAAGTTTCCCAGGAGGTCCTCCCATCGCATTCCTTGTTCCAGGACTATTGCCCGCCACACTCCACCACTGGGGCAAACATTCCACCTCTTCGCACGTTGACGCGTCGACCAAGTGCCGTCCGCGTGAATGTGAACCGAAGAACAAAAAACGTCTCCGTCTTCGTCAAACTCTTCCTTGGGGCGTAAAAAGAAACACCCCCCCCCTCCTTTTTTTAAGGCCCGGCAAGCTGAGGTCGTGCGCGATGGCCCTTCTTGAGAGGAGCGAGAGGATGGATACATCGTGGGGGATTTCGTGGCAGGTAACGACGAGGCGCGTTGGAGGCTACAGTACATCCAGTTACGTAATGGCGCAACATCACAGCATTGCCTACTTGGCAAATGTAACACGTAAAAAAACTAAAGAGAGTGCGCTTAGCCACGGGCTATGATTATATTATTTATGCCAAAGTCCACTATTTATTTTCTTATGTAGCTTAATTATCTAAAGCTTAATTTTCTGCTGCCAAAAAAAACTGTTATTTTGCGCAGAATACATTTCAGACAACGCGTTAACATCACTATCTTTGGTATCATTTGACCCCTTTTGATTAATGTGAAACGAGATACGCGGGCACACTAGACACACGCACGCATGCGTGAATGTATGCCCACATGTGCTCTCAGACACACGCACTCACAAAGGCAAAGATCCCCCGTATAGCCTTTAACAGACTGTTGGGGCAAGTGGTATTAGCGAGCACCTATGCGAGCTGGCACGAGGGGGTGGTGAACAGCACCACGCTCGGCCGCCTTTGTCTCCCTCGTGGCGAGATTTACACACCGCACTAGGTACTCATTTGCTGAGTCGACCTAGGGGAGTTCCAGGACCGATTCAATTAATCGTCACCGGTGTTGGCCGTGAGAGGGAATCAAACTCGTGTCGCTGGGTTTGTAACACAGCGCGTTAACTGTTGCACTACCGCACCCCACGCACTCACACGCGCTCGCATGCACTCACACGCACTCACACGCACTCACACTCACTCACACTCACTCACACACACTCACACGCACTCACACGCACTCACACGCACTCACACGCACTCACACTCACTCACACTCACTCACACACTCTCACACACACCGATGATATTTTTACCTCCCCAGGGAGGAGAGAATTCTTAAGGAGGTGCAACCTCTGTCAGCGTCAATGTTTGAAAAAAAAACAAATGCGTTAACACACGACACAACACATATTAATGATTAATACGTTCACCGCTGATGATTTATAACGGGTAAATTATATGGCTTGGGACAGGACTGACATATGATTAATGCTCAATGTGTTGATCTTAATGAGTCTAAAAGCATTACCATAACTACATGCTTTCCAGATTGCGCACTTTACTAAAAAAAATATATCTATGCTTGCCAGTCAAGGCCAAGAGGAGTGTTTTTAGTTCATTCCATAACTCCGTAACCCCCGAGGTCAAGATACAGCCTCTGTCACTCTCGCCATGACGCTTATACTATTAACGAGTTCGACTTTGTTTTCATTTTACCAGGTAAGGCACACTGAGCTCAATAGCTCTTTCTCAGGAGCGTCCTGGCCACAAATGATAGCTCCACGAAGTGGCTTATCGTGTGGAAATGTACAGCAGCCAAATACTCTAAGCGCGTTCAAATCTTGATTTGAAGCTTTCGTGACTGCAGGAATCCACACTTTGTGGTTCTTTCGCGTGTTTATAACGGCGGAAGGAACAAAAACCGGTAGGACCCGGAGAGAAATCCACGCCACCACGGGGAGAGAGAATACGCAAACTCAAAATATACAGGCATCGTCAGGGTCAGGATCGAACCCACGACCTCCTGCATACCAGGCGAGGTAGTTAACATCACGCTACCGTGGCATCCCGTGAGTAGAGGGCGAGGCGGGGTGCGGTATAGAGGTGGGAAAAAACCCAACAAAATTCCGTGCAATATCACAACACCGAGGGTGGCGAGGTTATGGGTAGGAAGGTGATATTTATAATCGTAAAAATTGGACAGGTGCCGCCGGACCTCTAACACCGGACTGCGGTTGATGGAGCACATTGCCGTTGGGGTTACGTACTCCGCGCTGGATGTGAGAATAGCCCCAACTATGAACAACTCAACGCAACGCAACACATCACGTTGCGGGCACACGCCAAGGCATCATTATCAAGCTAAAACAAGAAGACTAACGATACAAATGGAAGCGTGTCCCCACCCCTCTCCCGTCCACCCATCTCTCTCGCTACCAATGATCAACGTGCATGGTAAGTGATTTTGTAAGTACGGCTGCTTTTGGAAAGTTTGTGTTTAAATATATATCTCAAAGATTAATGCAGGATGCAAAGCAGAGATGACAACATTCATACTCTTAGGTTTTTTTGGTAAAGTCACGTAGGTAAAAATTAAAATTAATAAAAGTAATAATATAATATAAATAAAATAAAATAATAAATCACGACGTTTCGGAGGCAACACAAGTCTCCGTCATCAAGTGGGACCGTCACAGCTAGATTTACTGTATCAAGCTTCAAATCTAGAATGACAACATTCATTCGAGATTGAATAGTACTCAATATGGCAGTGGTATATAAACTGAGTCATCATTGGCAGCAGCAGCTATGACCAGTCCACTGCTGGATGAAGGCCATCCGTCATGGTGCTGCAAAGAATTAATCCATCTACCTCCTGCACCTGATCTGCTTTCATCACTCCATCTCCACGGTGGAACATTCTCTCGATGTAAATGGATTACTTGAACAATAATGCCCTTTGTTTATCCAGGGAAGTCTCACTTGAGTCTTTTTTTTTCAGAACGGTCCTGCATTGGGACGTTAGACAAATTCTATTAATCAGTGCTCAGTGTGTGGGAGGCAGCAGAAAATACCTGGCTAAAACCGGGTGGGAAAGGACTGTTGACTTCTGTTGGAGCCAAAGGTCAAGTGAAGATATTTCAGACGTAGCTCTGTGGTATCCGCGTCTGTGGACCGTTTTTTTTATCACACGAAAGATTGAACTACTCGGCAAAAGTAAAATTAGGTTAATTAGAAAAAAGTGGGAATTGAGCACAATTACCCTGTTTTGTCGGATCTGTTTTAGCAAATCCACCTAACATCTGCCGTGTGACTCTAACCAATCGGGAGCCGGTGGAGCTGCTGGCACAACAGCGGTGTCACTATATCGAGCTTGCAGGCGGTAAACAGCACCCAAAACCCCCGAACAGAGAGAACGCGGACAAGGGTGTCCTAGATTAATTTTGCCCTGCAACCCGGGCCCATGCCAACCAACCACGCCACACCGCTGAGATAACAGTACGTATGTTGAACTTCTTTCGCGCCGTTCGTAGCCAAGTTGCCAACAGTGATAATTATCGGAGGTGCGGGGAGAGGGACAACAAACGAAGCACAAATCGGGCTGTCGCCTGATGAAGCTGGTTGTAATTACTGGCGAAACGTCGTACTCAGATTGTAAATGTTGTGGCTTGGCTCTCCAACACACCGGTTAGTGCTGTATTAGTGACGAATTGGCACGTTCTGTCTACGTGACAACCAAAACGAATTGGCTGTGTCGGGTGATGGCGGGTTTAACGACACAATTACTTATTTACACGATCTAACCCCCCCCCCCCAAAAAAAAAAAACCCTCTATAATACACAAAAAGTAGTTCTAAAGAAATGGGTCTTCAACCTTGGGGACTTGAACGTGCGCTCGCTCCCAGTGGCTCCCGAATATCGGAAGGGAGGAGGCGGCGTTCCAGACGGCCGCCGCAGAAGCGCGTCGGAAAGCGCGCGACCGCGGTGCCCTCTGCCAACGTCTCTTTAGTTCGATGGCCGAGCCAAAAGCCCGCCACCCTCCGCTGCCGCCGATGACCGAAGTTCGAGCGATGATTGCTGTTCACGCTCCTTTGGTGCGAGATCGGTGGCGTTATTGGTGGTTCGTTTGTGGCAAGAACGCTGTGGCGCTGGTGTGTGTGTGTGCGTCTGTGTGTGTGGCAAGTGGGGAGCGGTAGTGTAGCGGTTAGCACGCTGCGCTACGAACCTAGCGACCCGGGTTCGATTCCCGCTCACGGCCGACACCAGTGACGATTATCTGAACCGGTCCTGGGCGTCCCCTAGGTCGACTCAGCCTGAAATGAGTACCTGGTGTGGTTTGTAAACATCGCCACTGGGGAGACAAAGGCGGTCGGGCGTGGTGCTTGCCACCCACCCCCTTGTGTACCGTTCCGGCCTTCATAGGTGCTCGCTAACAGCACTTGCCCCTACAGTCTGTTAAGGCTATACGGAAGATTTTTGATCTTTGTGACAAGTGAGACATTATCACGCAATTCGTTGGGCGAACAGGAAGCCAAAGCGGATGGGAGAACAGGCCAGATGATGGAGGATCCCGCACCCGATATAGGCTCGTGCAAGACCAAACACAATATTTTACGAGCGGCCACGTGAACAGCAACACTTTCAATTGACGAAGTTCACTCCGTTGGACGTGACTACTGAATTTCAATTCAGCGACAGAATTGTAAAAAGTAGATTTCATCGCGTCGGGCGATAATCACGGAAATGTAAGTTAATTTAATTAGTCGTCACATCCATGGGGGGGGGGGTGGGAGGAATGGTAAATTGCCAACTCTTGGTGAACTAACATTCACTGCAAGCTATGGATTTTTATCCAAATGTTTTCGCATATTAACAACGACAGCGGCTGAAACAGACCAAACTTGATGACGGCGATTATTACAACGGATGTCTTAGAACAAACCACACACAAAGCCAAGGATCCCCCTACAGACATACAGACTGTGGGAAAGTGCTGTTAGCAAGCGCCTATGATGGACGGCGCAGCGTTACGAGTGGGTGGTGTGGCCAGGACCACAACCACCACCACCCCTGGGCTGCCTTTGTCTCCCCAGTACTGATGTTTATTAATTTCTCCAGATATTTACTTGAGGCTGAGTCGACATAAGAAAGGCCCAGCACCGGTTAAGACATTCGTCGCAGATGTTAGCCGTGAGTTGGAATCGAACTCTGGTTGTAGGGCTCGTAGCGCAGTGTGCTAACCACTACACTGTTGCTCCCTATAGTTACACGACATGACACAGCAGATGTATAATAAGGTAGTGGACGAAGATTGCGTTGTGCAACATGCAACTCAATGAACCTGAATTCAATTCCCAGCCACGTCTAACGTCAGTGGTGAGCGATATCTGAACCGGTTCTGAGCCCCTGCCACCCACTCACACTTTGGACCGTCTATATTATTTTGCTGCTATAAATGCCCAAATGATGGGCCACTTTTTTAGCTATCAATTGTGGCTCGGTCGCTTTTGAAAAAGAAGTTGATACCTCAGTGGGCTTTGCCTGGTAGGATGGGGATGGTTTAGTTGTATTTGTGTTTGGGTCATTTGCTTATTTTTCTTGTACTTTGCACTCCTGTCATGTTTTTGTACTGTTTGTTGTTGTAACGTTCTTACTCGCCCCGACTGGATATCTGTGAACAAGAGCTTAATAGCTCATCAGATTCCTCCAGTATAAATACATTATCCGATGCCGACACTTACCAGCATGGCGAGTGATGGCCTAACAAAACTCCCCAACACCAAAAGGCATGTGGAGTTAAGTGCCATGGCCATCGAATGTGCAACTGCCCCAGGGTACCGGTCGCTGGGACTATGAAAGAATCTGGACGCGGGGTGCGGTTGGGGCCCAATTCATCCCTCGCCAACCACGCTTCGCCACTCACTGGTGGGGGGAGGCCTTCATCCAACAGTGGATTGACGCGGGGCCATAAATTGCTATTATTATAGAGGACTACTTAATTGACCGCTGCTTTCACTCCCTGATGTTTAGTGCTTTTTTGTGCCGGTGCTCCCTGCACTGCGATTGCCCCGGAGGTTCGTGAGGTACAGCCCTAAAATGTGTTTTAACCTCGCAACCTCCTGGGCGCCTTTCACCCGATTCAAGCACAAAAAACCCATCTCACGCCAGCGACGACCACGTTGTTTATTGTTGCCACTGTAAGTCCCATCAATGCAAGCCATTTTGTTTCTTGGGTCATGTGTAAGCGCTCGCGTGCTTGCACGTGTGTGTGTGTGAGCGCAGTGGATGTTTACGCGAAGAAAGTGGCCCTGATATGCGGCGCTGAGGTTCTGCGGACTAGCTAGGCAGGGCGACGTTCCCCACGAGGAGGAGGAGAAGAAGAATAACAAACAAAAACATTTCAAAACAAAAACGAAACTGCTAATGCTGCCCACCGCTTGGAGTGAATTGGACCGGCTGGGAAAAGATGGGAACACGTTTGCGCCACTATTTCCCAGCGGGAATACGACTCGAGTGCACTCCTGCTAAGTGCAATTCTGTGGTCAGCTATCTAGGGGGAGGTCAGTTAAATTCGATCTCCCGGCACCGTTTTTTTTAAAATCCACCTGCCCGCCGCCTCCGCCCACCCAACAGTAGAAAGGGGTACAGCACAGTTCAGTTGATCGGCAGGTTCGCGTGTGGGGGTGGGGGGAGTGTAAAGTGTAGGTATTCCCATCTCCTTCAAGACGTTTGGCCAGTGGTGAAGAGTAGGCCAGCTGAAATACACTCAAGAGCTGCTTTCCAGAGCTCCGTCTAGCACACAGAGAGACCGTCGTTGGCCCGGCACGCAGGAAATGCAGTCCCTGGGCGATGATGTGGCTTTCCTAGGTGCAAGTTCAAAGCGAGCGAGAGAGACAGAGAGAGACAGAGAGAGAAAGTGTTAAAGGAGTAATAAAAAACGGCACGCCGAGGCGAATGCCGGTCAGCAATTCTTTTTAATGCCGTGATTAACGAGCTTTTATTTTTAGACCCTTTGTGCAGTTGGCATTTTGTTTGTGTCGCCCATTTCCCTGGGCTTCCCTCGAGGCCGAACGTACACGCAGGCGCACATAGAGGGGGCCGACAACAGAGGACAAGCGCTTTGGCCTTCCCCGAGTCTCCCATTCAAAATAAATTGGCATTACGAGGGGGTGCGCTCGTTGCCTGGAGGCCCGTTTTGTGTTTTATTTCTTCTCTCCACACCACTCCCGCAGACCACCCCCCGTGTTCACGGTCACGTGTTTACAAGAAAGAACGCGCATTGTACTTGAATTAACCCACAATAGAGTTTTTTTGTTGGGTTAGATCGCGTACATATAAATGTGTCGTTAAACCCGCCACCACCCCGACGCAGCCAATTAGTAAGGTTTGTCACGTTAGCAAGACGTGCAAATTCGTTGGTAGTTCAGCAACACCGCTGTGTGTGAAAGTGAACCCACAATTCGAGTTCGACGCGTCGCCGGTGATTGCAACCCGCCTCATCAGGCAACAGCCAGAACTATGGAGAAATCCTCCTGTTTCGGTCTTAAATTGCTCCGTTGCGCAGTCCACAATGCCGTAGATGTAACCGCACGCGTCATTTGCTGTCATCTTTAGTGCAGGTGATGAGCATAATCATTTGTTAGGGGCGAGTTCTTAACGACTCAGGGCTGTTCCTATCGACTGGCAATGTTTTATTTATTTATTTTCGAGACATGAGCATCGTCGGCCATGGTCTATCCACTGCTGGATAAAGGCATCTCGGAAGCTGTCTCCAAACTCCTCACTGTCTTGCCGTGCAAACGAACCATCTAAGCTTCTGCTGCTCCATCTCCCCGGTGGACGTGTTCGCGGGTACGTTCCCTCCCTTGGCCTGCCACTCTGCCGTCAATCTTAACCTGCCTTGCCAAGGACCACGTAACTTGTCTTTGGTCAATGCGATGCCTCTGACTCGCGTGCGGTTGATAACCCACGTGTTGCTCACGCTGTCTCGTGAGTGCGACTCTTGAAGTGTGAGCCTCTCCGTGTCTGTTCGTGCACTCGGCAGGCTTTCGTTGCTTGTCAATGTCAGATTTTATGATTCGTGTCACAGCAAGTACTGCGCCATGATCAAAACAACTTTCTTCTTTAGGTAACTGGCAAAAAAACCCATCAAATAATATGTAATGAGATGAGTTGGCAGAGTCACTGATTTATTACGCATACGCGTAGATGTTGAGGAAGCATGTCTTGTTTCGACAAGACTTGATTACGTGCCATATGCAGGATGCTGCAAGCGGTGGTCATGTAACGTTTCAGAAGAAATACGTGCATAAATCAACACAGCTCAAATTATTAACGGGGGGGGGGTGGGGGGGGATAATCAATTAGTATCAATCATTACACTCACAATACATGCATCGAATTGCTTGTATGGACGTTGATTTCATTAGTGTTTTTTTTCGTTTGCCATGGGTTAAGTTACCCCTGCAGCCACGAGGGGTGCTACCATTCGCGCCAATTGAAAAAATGACGATTCTTGAATCACAAACCTGAATGGCAATTGACTGCATCGCCGGGCAAGCAGAGGGTGGATTGTTCCGCCAATATTAACACCGCTGCAGCATTCGCAAGCTCTTTACATATGGGAAACAATGTAGTAATTCAATCAACGAATAACTACTTTTAGAATATCGCAATGCAGCATTGGTGTCTAGTATTATGATTATTATGATTTAAAAAAATTATAATTCATTATCAAGTTATATTTCGCACCTACCTGATCGCAATTACACCAAAAAATTCGCCTTTACAAAAAAAAGCTCGCCGCGCATTTTTTCTGTAAAATGTCTAAAAACGTAGAAAAACAAGGAAAGGTGGGGGGGGGGGCAGGTAGGGGCAGGGAAGGGGGGGGGGGTGAAAACACGAGAAAATTAGGTAGGAATATAGAAGATGTTCATACGAGACTTTTTTTTATCATTACTAAGGAGCGTAACCTGTCTTTAGATCTTTCGCTTTTATATGCCATTGTCGCCCTAATTATTTGCCATTCCTGCCAGGTTTGGTTACAAAGTCACAGACCACAGTAAAGGGGCCCTGTTATGCGTGGTTTTTTTTTGTGTTCCTGGCATATCAGTGGACAAATTGGGCCCTTGTTGAAGAGAGACCTCAATCTCTCTTCAGCTGCCGCCGGAATCTCTCCTGCCTTCATCTTTGTTTCGGCGCCAATTCTGGAGTCGCTTGTCTGACGACGCGGAAACCTTCCCGGCTCTTTCTGCTTTTTGACGACGAAAAAAAAAACCCCACAAAGGAAAGGCTGAAACGTTAGGCATTACCCAAGTTGCATTTCCACCGCTGTCTGCAATGTCACGCAAATGTGCGAGTAACATTTCTTTCTTTGGTTTACAGACCGACATGACACTGCAGGATCGTGAGAGGTGGCGAAAAATTGCAGATGCCTTCATCCAGCAGTGGATTGAGGGTAATGATTTATGGCAAGTACACGCTCGCGGAGAATTAATTCAAAGCAAACATATGATTGGAATACAGTTGAAGTGTACGATTGTAACCACGGTGACCTGTGTCCCAGATCTTTTGTCACTTCGCTCCTGGATGAGGGCCTTACCACACTGACCATAACTACACCACGCTGGTTCCAGTGTGGGTTAGGTCATCATCATTTGGGGTCCCTCAAGGTCTTCCATAGACAGCAATGATGGCCAGGGTTTGTGGATATGCAGGTGGCTGGTGAGGCTGATCCTGGAATCACAGGGGGTGGGTGGCACAGATATCGGAGGATCTATCTACAGTACAACAATGGATTTTGCTACACTGCCCTCTGCTCCCCACAACCTAGCCCCACAGCCAATACCACTTGTTATATATCTTATATATATATGTTTTTATGAACATTTTGTATTCACATTGAACATCATTCATTGATTTCTTCACCCATGATTGAGGACTCAGTCTCCCAGACTGCTTCCGGTCAGATATACTGAAGTCACAATGCACTAAGAAGTCCATCCACTCACTTACCCACTCACTCACCCACCCACCCACTCACTTGCCCACTCACTCACCCACCCATCCACTCACCCACTTACTCACCCACCCACCCACTCACTTACCCACTCACTCACCCACCCATCCACTCACCCACTTACTCACCCACCCACCCACTCACTTACCCACTCACTCACCCACCCTCCCACTCACCCACCACCCACTCACCCAACCATCCACTCACTTACCCACTCACTCACCCACTCACCCACACTGCAGGTCACAACACTTTCCTATTTGCTTCTTTTTCTCGCACTGCTCCACTTTGAAATCCCCTCCCATTCGTCTCTTTTCCCCAAGCTCCGATAATAACGTCACTCACTTGAAGAAATGTGTCACACTCTTACATCTGTTACAACATTGACGGTGCTGTCTGTTGCTGAACGCTTCACAATTAAGGCTTTTGGGCCTATGCTCTGCATTTAAGTACAAATAAATATGGGATTTAATCGTTTTCAAGGATGAATTTATTAAGGTGTAATAATCAATCGCGTTTAATTCATTACCTCTTGAGATATAGAGCAGATTTCACGTGGCAAGTACACTGTAACTCTGATCAACGTTAAAACAATCACCATAAATATAGCGTATTGGCAATTGTGCATTCAAAAATAACCACACATAAGCACAACCCTTTTTACCTCACCAATTTTGCTATAAATTAAAAAACAAAATTGCGATAGAGAGAGAGAAAGAAAGAAAGAGAACATTGTTTTTCGTGATTGCTGACCACAAGGCCCCCAAATGTTCAAAACTCCCAAGGGGTCAGCAACAAACGGCACGGTCGATTGTGCAATTGATACGAACTGATGCTCTTTCTTGAAGTGAGCGAGGCTTTACCCAACTTGGGGAAAAGAAACGATGGGCGGAAATTCCAATGTCGAGCAACGCGAGGAGAGAAACAAACTGAAAAGGGATCGTGGGCCTGTGGCGTGGTGATGGAACACTAAACATGACGAAACAGTTCCACGTCGAGGCCTTGGTCTGGTACAGCGAATCCCTCAACACGTGCGTGGAGAAAAATAAATAAAATGGTTCTTCTTGGTTCTTTCGGTAAAGTCACGTAGAAGGGAAATAATAAAATAATAAAAATTAAACATAATAAAATAATTCTCACGACGTTTCGGCTACAACGCAAGCAGCCGTCCTCAGGTTATTATTTCGATGAATCCCTGCAGTCACGAAAGCTTTAAATCGAAAAATAAAATGGAGTTTGGTAAGTAAAAAAACAACACGCAAAACATCCACAACAGCACACATTTGAATGCCCAGAAAGACCGGGCCCCCTTATTTTTCTTAAGTCAGGCCTAATAAGGGGTGGCTGCTTTGATCGGATAAATACTGAGTGACTCTGAGCTGGTGGTCGTGTCACGCAATCACATGCTGTAGTAATATCGAGTGTCGGCTTTTCTGCCGTCCCAAAAAGAAAAATTGCAAAAAGAGGGCCTCCTGCATTGAACTAACTTCTGTGATTAAGAGGAGCAAACTCGATACCCGGCCATTTTGGAAAAAAATATATATAATTGGTTTATGCGGTGCCCTAAACAGATCACGAACTACAACAGAATTCAAGTAATTTTGTTAAGAACGCCCCGCGTGCATTCAGGTTCATTCAAGAGGAAACAAAAGGGGGACAGAGAAAAAATGCGCTCTAAATTTTGCCCTTTTTTTTTGTTCGCAACGAACGCCGGTCTCGAATGGAGACTGTTAAACTGTGTAGCGCTCATAAACGGAGGCGCATTAACGTCGAGTGCAGTGTGAGCGCTCTGCGAGTCGCGTAAAAGAAATGTCTCATTGTGAAAGCGGGCGGCCTAATCGCTTTTGAAATGATCGCATTTAGCGCGGTATTCGTACTTTTGTTCAACCTTGATTAAAAATCGAGAGCAACAATTGTGCAGCATTCATTACACGCTCTGCGAGAATCTAAATCTGTAATAAAACTATTCTCAAAATGCATCAACCTCCGATAAGATCCTTTACGTTTTTTTCTCTCACTAATTCCATTTCACGAGCATCATAGCGAAATTAAAAAGGTTAAACGCAACGCCAACTGTTATGAGAATGACAATTCCACTGAAAAGGGTTTGACAGAAAGTCAGTGATATAAAACGCCACAATTGGCCATCCTAACACCAAGCTAACGTAACCTAACGCTGTTTTTCAAACAACTGCTGTATAACGTAACGTATGCACGATAACATTGTCAGGTTCAAAGGTTGTCAAAAAATTCTGAATTTTTTGAAAAAGTCCCAACTCGGTGTTAATTTTACTCCGAGTCCTGCGTGTTCATGTTTTTGCTTGTTTCGGTTGCACCCGATTCAAGAGCCGAATGGCTCACAGGGCTATACCAAATAAATGAAACTGAAAACTGAAACTGTGTGCGTGTGTGTCTCTGTGTGTGTCTGTGTGTGTCTGTGTGTGTGTGCACGAGAGTGGGGAGCGGCAGTGTAGCAGTTAGCGCTACTTTGTGCTGCCACCCAAATTCGATTCCCGCTCACGACCAACACCGGTGACGATTATAATTATTTGAACCGGTCCTGGGCCTCCCATAGATTGATTCAGCCTCAAACGAGTACCTGGTTTGGTGTGCAAACATCGCCACTGGGGAGACAAAGGCTGCCAGGCATGGTGTTGGCCACAAACTGCCTCATGTGCCATGCCGACCTTCATAAGTGCTCGCTAGGAACACTTGCCCCAACAGTTTGTTCAGGCTATACGGAGGATCTTTCTATTTGTGCGCAAGTAAAAAAAACGCACTTTCAGCAATGCCCTGGTTTGTGATATTAACATGGGGATGGGGAAGCTATGGCACGCAGGCTGGATAGAGGACGCCACTTAATTTCATTAAACCCGCAGCCACATGAGGCCGACCCATTGCCAAACTGCAAGCATCTTAGCCGCACTAATCGGTTGCTAGAGGGGAACACATTCGACCAGGCAACAATGCTGCATTCCAAATTTTAGCGCCCTGCTCGGCCACGTCTGTCACTGCAAGGGCCACTCGCAGCGACAGACGCGACTGAGCGCGTGCGTGCTAATGTGCGCCCAAAGGCATTTGAAAGTCCTATCTGGCCTAGATTTGAAGCTTTCGTGACTACAAGGATTCATATTCTTAGGTTTCTTCGGTAAAGTCACGTAGGTAAAAAAATAAAACTAATAAAAGTAAAATAAAATAAAAAATCACGACGTTTCGGAGGCAACACAAGCCTCCGTCTTTAGGTGGAACCGTCACAGCACGATTGCTGTATCAAGTACTTGTATTTTATTTTTTATTTTATTAATTTAAAAAAAAATTACCTACGTGACTTTACCGAAAAAACCCAAGAATATGAATATCCTATCTGGCCGTCGGTAAAGAAAAGGTTGCCCCCGACCCCCTTGCATTAAAGCGCAATGTAACGCCGTCAGTCTTCGCGCAGAGCTAGAGCGAGAGAGCGAGCGAGCGAGCGAGAGAAAGAGGGATAACAAACAAACAAAAATGACATTCTCAAAACTTCCTTGCCGCCACCCCTTCAATTCACCGGAGAGTCGCACCGTGGAGTGACAAATGAAGGAGGACGCGTGCGGTTTGCGCGCAGCTGTTGATACGCCGTCTCATAAGAAGACGAAGACTGTGGGGATTTCTGCTGTGGGCGAGGGATGAGTAGAAGTGGTGGTGGGAGCGGGCGGGGGGGGGGGTGAGAAATAGAGAGAGATTAAGTGCAGTGCGGGGGTGGTGGTGGTGGGGGGGCTTTGAGAAGGAGGGCTCCTTAACGCGAGGTGGCACCGCAGCCGGCTGTCGCTTTACACCAAAAGTTAATTAAATCCGGGACCTCATCATCTGCCAGGAGAGAGGCTGCGCGCCGCTTTCCAAATCGCAACCATCGACTCGCATTATACGTCACGTCCCTCCGCCAGCCAGCCGCGCAATTAGCATTCAAATAGGAAGAGTCAAAGTCACTCAAATCACCGCGAATAAGTTGGGTAAATATCGCGCCTGCGTGCGCGCGCGCGCGCGTGCGTGTGTGTACACTCGTGGGGATTTCACGTTGATACAAACACGTACACCTGACGCAGCAACTTCGTGTGTACACGATGGCGCGTGCGCAGACGCACCGATGTCGCTCAGCAATGTGCGTGCGCGCAAGGGCTTAATTTCTCAACGGATATGTGCTGCGTCGTTGGTAGACTGCGGTGCACTCGCAAACCCGCTAGCCGCAGCCATACATAGCGAGAGCGATTCTGCATGGAGTGTGCTGGATACAGAAATATTGTCTGGTTCTACTGACCCCGGCTAAAATGGTGCCCTGGATTTATCCATAGCGTTCGATATATGCATTTTTTTGTTTGTTTAAAATTGTTGAAAGTATGATTCACTTACTCCAGAAATAATATATTGTTTTTTATCACCATAATAATTATTAAAGCGTTGTTGTTAATTGACATTGGCTAGCTTCTCAAAGAAAGCACAAGATGGTAATCGTGTGATTGTTATGATTATGATTTTTTTAAAATAGAAACTCTACACTTTCATTCATTCTAACTTTGGCACAATACAATGTGCCAGGAACGTTTTATAATTTTAGTAATACTTGGATTGTTTAAGGGCTTATCTGTTACTCAATAGCTACGATTGGGTAACTTTTCGTATGCCTATTTTAAAAAAATCACCATCAAAACGTGTTTTTGTTCACGCACCTCTCAGCAGGCACCATCTATTATAAAAGCACGGCAATCCGTTTGTCCGTAAAATGAATTATAAGAGCCTTCTGAACCAGTATGATCAATATAATTATTGTTTCGTCAACGATTGTTTCATCCATTATCCATAATAATACTGTATTATGGATGATATTGGTCACGAAAGCCTACGTGTTAAACGTTATCTATTATGCTGGAATACGTAATTTTTGCACGTATTGAACATTTATTTAAGTAAAGCGCGGCGTTCCGTGTGTCCGTTTGTCCGTGAACTAAACGATGAGAGCCTTTCAGAAGGCCTGAATCAAAAAGTTAAGGAAAGTAGATGTTGGGGTAAAAAGTTTATCCAACAAGTTGCAAAAATTGTCGACCCCTGTCCCAAAAACAAATTCACCCACCCCACCCAACATACAATAGGGTCAGTAGTATCTGCACCCCACATACAATAGAGTCAGTAGTATCTGCACAAATGGGGGGGGGGGGAAGAGGACATCACTGGGGGCGACGGGCGAGGCGCTGAGAAGCCCCCCACACTCTCCAACTCTTCTTCGTCAACTCTGTCTCTCTCTCCCTCTGGCCTTTCTATGCAATATGAGGACCGGCTAATTGCCCAAAACATCGCTTATTATATGCAGTATATGTTTTCCTGTGCAGGCCCCGGTGTTATTGACATATTTGTCGAGTTGTTTGTTAGTGTTGGGATTTTTCTGCTCTTTGTTTTTAGTTTAGTTGTACTTATGCACAACGCAGTATCACTAAATAATGTATTAAGATTGTAATGGTTTGTCTATACGTATATATATAGAATGCAAAATAAATCTCTAAAACAAATTGGGCAGCTTTGCCAAGCAAGCTAGACTGTCCGGAAAATGAACCTAGTAATTCGTTGGCTTCTCCTTAGATAAACAAAGGAATGACTTTTTTTTTTGCAGTAATTTACTTAGGGTCGGGTCATACTTGGTATAGGCAGGTAATCTGTAAAAAAACAAAATCATTAATAATCATCTTATTTCCTGCTTTCAGAGAGGGAGTGACATTTTAAAAGTTTCACCATGACCCACACCACCACTTTCAAACACATCAACAACAAGCCGGCAAATTCCTCAACAATACCACACAAGGTCACTCCTTGGCAGTTTCCACTCGAATGATTTCCATTCATCAACAAATTGCATTAATTAGAATAATTGCGTGATTAAATAGCTGTTTCCTCTGCAGTTAGGACACGCGAAAGGCTTACGGGTTTTGTGTATTTTTTCGAGCGACTGACAAATGTCACCGTTATAAACATAGCGAATCGCTGCATACGTCAACCGTGATTGGACGGGTTAAACAGCACACACAGCGCCGGCTGGTGACTGCACAGCCAAAAACAAAGATGCCCCGCGTAGCCTTAACCGACTGTTGGGGCAAGTGCTGTTAGGGAGCACCGATGGCCGCCTTTGCCTCCCGTTTGGCGGTGTTTACCACAATGCACCAGGTACTCATTTGAGGCTGAGTTGACCTCGGGGAGGCCCAGAACTGGTTCGGATAATCGTCACCGAATCGAACTCGGGCTGAAAGGTTCGTAGCGCAGCGCGCGAACCGCTATGCCACCGCTCCCCATCAACACACACACGGCTGTATAGGCAAACGCAAACACCGTGACATGCATATATATTATTAAATACATACACACAATGCAAAATGTTACATCCACTCACAGAGCAATATAAATATCCCACCTCTGCAGCGTGCACGTGTTGTTGGTGAACACCTATCCAGGCCTGCACGGTGTACGACCCCGGTGGTTAGGTCAGCACCACGCCTGGCCACCTTTGTCTCCCCAGTGCCAATGTTGACGCACTTAGGTCGACTGGTGACTGCATACGCACACAAACACATGCACAGTGCACACATTGCTATGTACACACACGCACTCACCTTGGCACGCATTGAAAAAAAAGATATATACGCATGCAATGCACAATTTTAACTTCACTCACAGACAAAGACAAAATCCGCCACGTAGCGTGCAAGTGTTGTTCGTGGGCACCTATGAAGGCCTGCAAGGTGCACGCCAAGCCACCTTTGTCTCCCCAGTGCTAATGTTGACGCACTTAGGCTGACTGGTGAATGCATACGCACTCACGCAGTGCACTCGTGGCTATGTACAAAGACAAATACAAAGATCCCCGTGGAGCCTGTAACAGACTTTTGGACCAATTGCGGTTAGCGGCCTCCAGTGAAGGCTGGCATGGCGCACGAGGGGGTGGGTGGCCAACACCAAACCCGGCCACCTTTGTTTCCCCAGCGGAGATGTTTACACATCACACCAGATACTCATTTGAGGCTGAGTTGACCTAGGGGTGGCCCAAGACTGGTTCAGATAATCCTCAATGGTGTCGACTGCGAGATGGAAATTGAACTCGAGTCACAGGGTTCTCAGTGCAGTGCATTAACCGCTTCACTATTGCTCCCCACTGCAATAACAACCGCCATGCACCACTAAGTGGTAGGGATGTCACTACAACGCTTGTGCCAGGCTATGTGCACGTTGAGGCCACGTGAAGTGTTGAATGCCCGCTGGCAGGAGGTCACGGGACAGACCCAGGTGCCACGGATCGACTGACTGAGATGACTGGCTGATGCACCACCTGTGCCCCCTACTGTGCCAACTTGCTGTGCTTTAGCCACCCGGCGCTCCGCTCATTGTTCTGAGCATCACTCCTCTGCCCTCCGTTGATGTTGGAGGGCGACTGCCTCCAACTGGCCAGTAGCGTCCTTCACGAGCCTCCTCTACAGAGGCCGATCTTGACACCGCTGGTACCAGTCATCGACAAGTCCACTCAGCTCCACATCCTCCTGTACCACATCACTCCATCTCTTAACTAGCCCGTGCCGCGCCCATTTAGTCCCCTCTATATAGCCGAACAAAAGCTCTTTATGCATGCGGTGGCTTGGGCATGCAGGCTACATGACCGAGCCAACGAGCCTTGCCTGCTGGAGGAGCTCACCGATGGGACTTTGTCCACATCTTTCAAGGATTTGTGAGCTCCTCATACAATCCAGCCTGGTTAAACCCAGGATGTATCGTAGGCAAACCAGCCTAAATGTTTTTAACTGGTGAAGATGTTCCATTAGGGGGGTCCACGTTTCTCAAGCGTAGAAATGCTAAGCAAGTCTGCAAACCTGTTCCTGGGGGTCGGAGATTGGATCACCGTTCTTTCCCCTAATTATGGTAGTAGGTGTGGTGCTGCAGGTTACTTTTTTGATGTAATTAAAGAGCGATTTGTGATCACAGGCCATTGAGGCAGACTCCAACCTCTCAGCAACCCGTGACAACGAACCATCCTTACAGCACCTCACGGGTCTCCAAACCTCCGAGCGAAGGCTGCGGTAAGCCTCCTCATTCTCTGATGTGGGATGCTGTAGACGATGAGAGTGGGCCTGTCGCTTTTCTCAGCCAGCCTGAACACCTCTGTCAGCCAGGGTCTCTGATGAGGTCTGGACCCTGTACCCAAAGCTGTAATTGCAGTTGCATGAGCCACAGTCCTAAACCTTGCCCGTTTCCCCTCGACATCAGAAGGAGTGGGGGACGATGCCAACCCCAGCTGCAAGCGATGATGAAACTCTCACTTGCAACTTTCATCAGCTAGCTGAGACCATGCCACTATGGCTTCGAATGGGGTCCTGGGTGTTCACCCACCACCGGAGTGGAAGAATGGCAGGCACATCTTACAGATGACTAGTTGATGGACAGTGGACAGATCAGCTCCACGGTAGGTCCTGATGTCATAGACATGGGCCCGCATCCACTGTTCCGTCACTATGTAGTCCAGCAGAGGTTCTTGCTTAGAGCCGGCATGCATCCATGATGTTGAATGGATGTGCTGATGCCGCAACAGCGTGTTGGTAATTACAAGCCCATGGGCTCCACAAAAATCTAGCGGCCTCCTGCCGTTGTTATTGAGCTGATCTGGCCCATGCCCTCCAATCACTCCAGACAAAGGTGCTAGAATCATGACCAACTTGGGCATTGTAGTCACCCAACAAGATGACTCTATCCAGAGGAGCCACTTAAGCTAGCACCTGTGACTGGAGGTCATAGAAAGCATCTGACTCATCGGCCTTGCCTGCATCCCTCCACGGATGTTCGTCTTCGGTGGGGGCATAAGTAACCACGACCACCATTCCTCGCCTCTAGTTCATGAGAAGGTGAGCCAAAGGTAGCCTGGGGCTTACAGCTTCCCACACCTCACTGCCATACTTTCACGCCCCCATCATTCTTTTGTTCAGAAGAACAGCTTCTCCCTGTTGTTTGGCAGTCTCCTGTCCCGAGTAGAGGACTGTCCACCCCTCATGGTGGCAGGAGCCAGAGCAGGTCCACCGGACCTTCTGAATACCACAGAGATCCAGGTGGTACCGGTCCAGCTCCCGACAGAGGAGTGGCAGCCTCTCCTCCGCAGTGAGCGTTCAAACATTCCACGTGGCCACCCATAGTGGTTTTTGTTGTTTCTGGAGGAGCCCCGAGGGTATGGATTCAGTCTCCTGGCTCCGCCAAATGGGGTTTGGCCAGGTGACGTCATAGACGCCTGTCCACCCGGGGCCTCCGGCACAAGCTTATTAATTACAATTTTCAGTCGTGGTTTTGTGGCAATTAATTGAAGGTGGAGGGGTTACCGGCCCCTCGCACCCATCCAGAGCTACCATTTGGCCGCTGTGGTGGTTACAGACGCCATGAGGGAAATGACCAATCTACATTGGCCCTCCCCCCACGGCACTGCCCACCACAGCGTTGCCGTCCGGCACCACGAGGAGTTAGGTGGTTGTTTTTGCCGGACACACGCGCACACACACGCGCGCACGCCTTGGCATGAATACATTTATTTTTCATGAATTTACACAAGGCATTCAACAACGTATGATTCAAGAATATGTAGATGCCCCGTATAGCACTCACAGACAATTGTTTAACGTGCTTTGAGCGATAATCTATTTTAGCCTGATAAGGGTTAGGCTGATTTCGGCACACCACACCAGCTTCTCATTTAGGGCTGAGTCGACCTAGGGGAGACCCAGTATTTATTAACGTATCACTCCTCCACTGACGTTAACTTTGATCAGGAATCAAACCCAGGTCGGTAAATGACACACATGCACACACATACACAATGGATATATATTGCCATTTATACGCACACACACACATATGTATATACACACGTGACGTGAGTGCTATTAGTGAGCATCTATTAATGCCTATTTGGCACACGAGGGTTGCAGTGGCCTCGTGCTGATGTTGTTACCCACCTCACCACCTACACATTTAAGGCTGAGTCGATCGAGGGGATGCCCATAACAAGTCCTGATATCACTTGCCTCTGATGTGAGCCATGACCCAGTATCGAACTCGGGTCGCCAGTTTCACAGCACGGTGCGCTAACTACTATGTTACCTCTGTATGAATGTATGTATGCTCACGTGCACATGCACACATACGGCAAGAATAGCACACACACACACACCCATGCACGCACAGAAACGGGCAGCAGCCTCATATATGATGCTGGCCCCATAGGAACCAATTGTGTTATGTTATGAGCCACTGGCCCCAAATGATTCTGGGCCACTCCATCCATCCATCAACATGTCCAGCAGGAAAAACAAATTGCGTGTGTGTGTGTGTGCCTGCGTGTGTGTTTTTACACGTGTGCTTACACGCAAATTAACTAAACGCCCCACAAATGAAAAATAAAACAGCGTTCTTCGAATCGCCTTGCAGGTTTTCATGGCACAGACCAGAGTAAGTAAAACAGAAGAGAGAATTAAAGTAACGATGGTGGTGATGGCCCAGCTGATGGCGATTACGGTCCTGGGTTGTGGCGAGTGACCGTGATAAGAAAGTGACGATCAACAGAACCAGGGAGCTGCCCAAGAAGTGCTCGTACAGCAATAAGCGGACAAGCTTCTCTTGCGTTATATTTAAATGCGGCCTTCCCTTACGTGAACAAAATTAAGCCGATTTAGAGTGTAATCAGCAGGTGAGGGTGTTTCTGCTCAGTCTGACCTCACGTCGGTTCAGCTATTTCACCTTTGTCACATGTGCCGTTAATTGTAATAATAATTATGCCAATTATTTAACCAGGAAAGCCTTGCTAAATCTCAAGACTATTTTTCAATTCGCTGCTTGGCCATTAACATTTGTGAGTGTACGTCTATTCGCTCGTCTCAAAGTGTATTGACAACAACACTCAGTGCTTTGTGAGTGGAGGGCGTGAGAAAAAATGGAAATGCAAATGAGGGTTCAGACCCCCGACATTTAAAATTATATTATGTATCATTATCAACAACTTTACACCAGCTGTATTATCATCTGGTTATTCGATTGTCTCTCTCATGTACTGGATAATTAATAATGATGCCCTCTAATTACCTTCAGAGAGTCTCGCTGAGCATTGGATGTGTGGTCAAAGCCATTAAAGAGGCGCTTGGTCTGTGGCAAGACATGGAGCGGTCCAGAGAGACACCCACTCGACGTTCCGCGCAGACAGATTCGGAAATCTACACACTCACTCCCAGGTCACCTCGTGTCCCAAGGTATGTCCCACAGCAGTCTCTCATCCGAGTGCAATACGAATCCAGGCTAAAAACCCTGCCTGGGTTCTGAAATGATGTGACGACAAAAAGAGCTTAATCGCTCATCAGATTGATACTGCAGTCTAAATGTATTCTCATTCTGATTCGATCATCGGTGAGAAATGTTACATCGTTGTTTTCGCCCTCCATTAGAGGCACATTCGTATTGTTACGAACACTTCTCTGCGTAATAAAAAAAAAAGTAATTACTTACGTCAGCCTGCTAAAACACGAATGTTTCATTTTTTTGTGTAACATCAAAGCGTGGTGCTTTGCAAGCACTTACATGTGAATTGATTTAAAAAAAAAACAGACTACACTATTAAAATTATCGGTGATGTATTGTGGCAAGCTAATGTTGCATATATGTTTTATGTTAATAAATGTATGGTAAATGTGCTTAACTCTATATTACTTTGTATTATTTCAAAATATAATTAGCCTGTGTAATGTGCAATTTCCATTTATGACTCTAATCAAATAATTGCATCTGAACCTTTTTCTACCACTCAAGAGCATCCTCATTGTACACATGATTACTTTAAATATTGCAAAGTAGTGATTATAGTTTTTATTTTAGTTCTATAAAATAGTTTTGACACCAGTCAGCATTTAATCACAATGTTTAAAAAATTATTATAATTGGAAACGTGAATGTATATTTTAAATGTAGATCACTTGTAATTGTTTTTTTTTGTCTGTTACTACAGCAATTTGCACTTCTCAGACCTAAGCTAGCACTTGTTTCATGCTCATAATATTAATAAAGCAATTTGCAGCCCTTTTGCTGCTCTACTGCTGGATGAAGGCCTCCCCTGTAGCACAAGAGTCACTGGGGTTGTTTGACCAGACTGCATCAGTTTGGCCACTGTGGGAAGGTGAACAGGAGGGTAGCCATGACTGGTTGGCATATCACCCACTCCCTCCATGGTAGCCATAACAGGGAATGTAACTCATATTTCTTGGTTCATAGTTGCAGTGCATGAACCACCGCATCACTCTACACCCCCCCGCCCCCCGCCAATTCCCCCCTTCTCCTCGCCCACCACAATCCTCATCTAATATACACAGCAGTTTGCAGGTAATCTGTAACACTTGGTATGCATTTGTGTATCCGCTTGTGAAATATTTCATTCAGAATTCAAATGCGTGCTATTACAAAGCGAACTGTAAACCGCACTCGTAATTCTAGTGCGGCGCATGCCATTAGCAGGCACGAGCAATATTCCAAAATAGCTACAGAATTTGTAATAATAACAATGCAGTAATTCTGATACGACACCGGCTAGTAATTTACCTCCTGTACCCCCTCGCTCTTGCTCTGTGACCCTAACAATGGAGACTGTGGCTCCACAGTAAAAAAAAAAGCCTTTATACTTATTGAAATCCCTCGCCACGGTATTGGATTAATTTCATTTTTATAACAGATGTAAATAAATAAAATAAAGGTGGCACAAGACGGGAGGGTTTTTTGTGTGTGTGCAGTATATAGAATTCCACCCTTCAGTAGCCGGGCTTTATTTAAATGTTAATGCAACTCTTAAATATATGGCGGTCTTTAATAAGTATGAACAAGTGCATGCAGTCACTTGAATAAGTGCGTATCTGGATATATGTGTATGTACATTGCTGGATGCATGGTGCTTGGAAGGAGAGTTTTTTTTCCTTTCTCATCTCCATGAAATTACTGGTAATGTAATAGGGTCAAGAACCATAACGCCAAGCCCAAGTCTGCTGCAAAACAGACCTTGGTAATCACTGCGAGCACGACACGCAATGGGAATGTAATTTAAAATTTACACCGTTTGCATTGTATCATTTGAAGCGCGCTGGGCAAAAGGCGTAGGCTAGAAATGGTCCGACGTCGCTATCATGCATAAACGTTGCCAAATATTTACAGTTTGCAGCGTTGTTGATATAATATATATCTTCCAGTTATTGGCTGGTGTTTGTTAATGATGATGGCGGTAAAGAATGTTCAGTATTTGCTTGTTGCATAATCGTGATAAATGTGAAGCTGTATTCAAAGCTGAGCACAGGTTCCACAACTTGCATTTCATAGCGAAATGGAATATGCCACCGTGCCCATAAAAAAAGTTGACTACCTTTATTCGGTTTTTAGGAAGCCACTGGAGCTATGCACTTTTAAATCTAGATTGAAAACTAATTCCTTTAGAACTACTTTCTTATATTCTTTGGGTCTTTCGGTAAAACCACGTTGATAGGTTCAAATAAAAAAATGAAAAAACCACGACGTTTCGATCGCAACACAAGCGTTCGTCATCAGTTTGTCGTCCTTCCCCCGCACCTCCGATTAGCACAGGTGGCTACGTACGGTGCGAAAGAAGTTCTACATATAAACGTAGGATATGGCTCAAACAAATGGAATCTGATTTCGAAGCTAAACATTGAACAATAGCAGATAGGCCCTTAAAGAAGCTTGTAGAGAGATGTGCTGGGAATAGCATTGAGAAACACAGGAAGAAGAACGCATGGGCAGGAGATGCTATTGCGAGGGGTTACGATGTCTGTTGGACGAGACTGGTCATGCCATGCCAGCCGAAGGCGAGAACGCGTCAGAGATAATATCTAAAGAGCAGGAGCAGAGGGAGGATGGGGCATCGCAGGACTGTGAGTGATGGCTGCGACGTGGGGTAACTTCATCCAGCAGTGGATAGAACACGGCTAGCAATGATTACAGCGGCATAGAAAAAAACGAGAACATTTTTTTCAAAAATCCAATTCAGCTTAGTGCTAATAATAAGTGTTGCTATAATTGGCACATTTTTACCATAATTTGGCATGCTTAACAAAATGTATCGCATTAAATTGGATTCACAAAATGCATCACGAAATATATTACGCGTTTGAATGAAGGCGAGAACATGAACAAAAGCCGTCGCCGCGGTCCAAAGTTTGCTCCGCACTGCAATGGGCCTTCATCAGATCTCGGAAGCTCAGCAGGGCGCAGCCTGGACAATGGAGGCTTGGGCGGCCACCAGGCACAGAGCACGTGGCTCTAGGCTGTTGCGAGGATGCGTTGTGGGCACAAGGCGGCAGTACGTCAAATGCATCGTCGTACTGCACTATGCACCCACATCTATGCTCTCCGGCTTCACCAACCCGCACTGACCAGCGTGGTGAAGTATGGTCAAATAACGCGTCACGATCAGCACGGCGTACGGAGGCCCCTCATCAACGAGTGCATTGACAACGAGCGCTGCGCCGTATGTACGCGCTACAATTCGATGATAATGATGATATACAACTTTTTGCATGTGGAGTCCAATATTGTTAACGTTAGCAAGACGCAAAATGTGGTATATTCCCTCGTAAGTGCTGGTATGCATGGCCAAGAGTCAATACTGCTTCATTATTAATAAAACATCATTATTGCCGGGGTGGTTTTTTTGACAATTGACTGACAGGTCAGTCCATGGTCAGCACAAGTTACACTAAAAAAACATTGCTTATTGGATTTCCAGGATTTCTTAAATGCACGCATTGGCACCGACTGTATACAAAACCCGTACTATTGCTTAAAATAACAATCACGTACACGAGTACAGATGCGTGCGCATATACCAACACTGCACGTGAGACAATCGACTGCTGGATGATCGCCTCGTCATGCCGTGCGGGTCGTTGATGATTGCATTTATCGGACTATGCTTCACCACGCTGATCAGTGCGGGTTGTTTGTGAAGGTGGAGGGCGAAATACAGAGCCACCATCGATTTTGTTTTGCTGCACTGCTGTCTGCCGTAGCTCCGATTAGCACGGCTGGTTATGTACGGTGTGAAAGAAGTTCAACATACATGCCTTAGGAAGCCACTGGAACCATGCACTTTCAAATCATGTCAATTGAAAACTAACTTCTTAAGAACTGCTTTTTTGTGTTTAGTTTATTGTCCTTCTCCTGCACCTCCGATTAGCACGGGTGGCTATGTACGGTGTGAAAGAAGTTCAACATACGTACATGCACACAGCATTTACAGCATCCATGCATTGTGCATGGCGGTGACCCATTGAAGCACAGTCCAGGCGAAAACAAATCTGAAACTGATTGGCATACATTATTATCAAAGCGTATTTTTTTTGCATGTTTGACCACAAGTATGTATGATCAATGCACACTGGATGCCTTGAAATAGGTGTATTTTTTCTTACATCTTAACACCTCCTGTATTATTGCCAAACCGTATTTTCTTCTTCTTTTAGTCATCTTAATACTGGTAAAACATAACATACAGGCTCCGTAGCTCTCACTTAATGCTAACATTATATACACTTTGTAAGATTGCACGAATGCAAAAAAACAAGCCAGACCCATGTGGCCAGCGTACATGGTGCACGTGACAACTGTGGGAATATATATTTGTTTTTTTTGCACAGATTCTTTGGTGATAGTCCGTGCGACCCCCATTCCTGAACTTGCACTGATATATACCTTTCGGGGTTGGGGGTTAGAGTTGACTTGTGGGCCAACAGGAAAAGAGGAAGGCAGGGGGGGGTGTTGTGGAAGGGGAGACGTTGGGAGGGAGGGGGGGTTGGCAGGGGAAGATATGCCCAGGCTCTTTGTTTCTCAGCGAAAAAAATAAGGAAATTATATATAACGCGCCCGGCAAAAAAAACTTCATTTGTAAAAAAAAAGCGTGGGCTGACAGCGTTGTGCGCTGCATGGACGTGCGTGCGTGCGTGTGTTCAGGGCAAAGATCCCCCGGTGTAGCCTCAACAGAATGTTGGGGCAAGTGCTGTTAGTGAGACACGACGAAGGGCGGTCTGGTACACGAGTTGGTGTGTGGTCATCACCGCGCCCGGTCACCCTTGCTTCCCAGATGAGATGTTTACACATTACACCAGGTACCCATTTAAGGCTGAGTCGAGCTAGCGGAGGCCCAGGACTGCTTCAGATAATAATTCGTCATTGGTGTTGGCCGTGAGCGGGATTGGACCCGTGTCGCCGGGTTCGTAGCTCAACACGCTAACTGCTGCGCCACCGCTCCCCAACATGCGTGTGTGCGAGTGCACACACACACACACGCGTGAAAGCATGTTAACAATCGTGCACTACTGTCGAAAGATTAAAGTCAAAGTCAAAATGATCAGGCACTGCTCATCTCCTGTTTACAGCCCCGGGCGAGTGGTGGAAATTCTACATTCTTATGGCAGGGGTGAGTGGGTAAATAGGCCAAGTTTATGCACGATTGGTAATGTTTCAATCGCATTGTTGAAAGATAATAAATCATATTTACGTTCTTGACTTAATGCTTTTGTGACTGCAGGAATTCGTATTCTTTGGGTCTTTCGGTGAAACCACGTAGATAGAAAAATAAGAAAAATTATAATCTATTTATATTATGAAATAATATATTTTTTTTATAATTTTATTATTGGGGAGCGGTGGCGCAGCGGTTAGCGTGAATAATATTTTTAAAATTATTTTTATTATTTTTACATCTACGTGGCTTTACCGAAAGACCCACAGAATATATTCACGTTAATATTTATAATTGTTATCGCCATTGTTTTATTTTATCATGCACAATCCACAGCTTGGTCCTCAATATGTAGTTTCAATATTAGCGGCGAGCACTTGGGATTATATTCAGTTTTACTTTCTTACGACTTGCGGTGGTTGGGAATTCAGTGTCACCGTCAAACACACAGAACAGCAAGTAAACGCAACGCTATAAACACTGCTATCAAAATATGCAAACCTGCCATGCGTACGACAGCGTCAGTCTGATGACTAAATAAATAAGGGAATTAAAAAAAAAGTACTCTCGTTGCCACTCATTTAAGCGACACTTAAATAAGTTGCAAAACAAAAATATAATCGTGACATCTTCTTGGTTCTTTCGGTAAAGTCACGTAGAATGAAAATAATAAAATAATAAAAATGAAACATAATAAAGTAAATTAAAATTATTTTATTAAATAAATAAAAAATATTTTATTACGCTTTATTATTATTTTATTAGTTCCATTCTACGTGGAAATTATAAAATAAAAAAATAAATTACAATTATCTTATTAAATACATTTAAATTATTTTATTATGCTTTATTTATTTTATTTTATTATTTCCATTCTACGTGACTTTACCGAAAGAACCAAGAAGATGAATCCCTGCAGTCACGAAAGCTTTAAATCGAAAAATAATCGTGACAGTTAAGGGCCGCGTAAAATCAGACGCGCCGCTCTCGTGGCCTCCTGCGGTGAACGACCCCCCCCTCGCTCCCTCCCCGCGCCCCCCGCGCAATAACTCATCCCCGGTCCCACGTGCAGACCCTGCGCGAACCTCTCCCCGCGTGAACCCATCTCGCCCGTGGACGCGGGGCGTCGAGCGTGGCACGCCAATTCCGCCGTGTGCCACCTCCGCCGCCGCGCAATGACAGTCGCGCGGCACAGCCAACGTGTCACATCGCCCGAGACATTCATCATTCCCCCTGGATGCCCCCCCCCCAACCCCCCGTGCCATGTCGACAGCGCCCCCTCCCCCTACCCCAAACCAACCTAGCCGCCAACCCTAACCTCCCTTCCACCCATCCGCCCTTGCACCCCCCCCCGCCCATCCCCCCGTCATTCCGCGAGCCCCCCCGCGTGCTCCATCGCCTGCCCTGTCGGCCCGTTTTTGTTAACAAGCCCTCTGTTCTGTCGCTTTGCCGCGCGATCGCTTGTTATCGGAGAGACAGGGCTTGTCACGGCCGTGACCACGAAGCCCACCACCCCGACCTGACGTCGGCCGGCACACTCTTCGCCGCACGCCCTCCTCCTCCGTCGCCTCCGACGCATCCCGAGGCACGGGATTCCTCGATAAACGATCAACGGCGGCGGCGCTGAGCTTGCAACGAGAACGCGCGCGCCGCACACAACGCGGTGCGGTCACGCGCACGGAGCCGAGGTGGTCCAGCGCACTCGAAACCAATTCACGACGCCGGGAGACGCTAGGAACGGGAGCTCTGCTTGCATTTGCCGTTGGCCCGTAACACTCCGCAAACAATCCGGAATGAGTTTGGATTTTTTTGTTAAGTCGAAGGTGATTTCCTGCTCAAGTGAGTGCTGGGTCTATTCGTAGGACAAACCGCTGTTGACTTACCTACAAAGCGGTCCGAATTTGTTCTGTTCCCGGAGAGATGATGGGCTTAGGCAACCCATAACCAGGGCTTGAACCTTCCACCTCGTACTGTGCATCAAGCCACTCGTTCTCCTGCGGAGCCACCTCAGTTGAAATACAATATTGATTATATGTATACAATTAACAGGGCCACATAGTTTAGATAAAGTGCCCTTACCAACAACGTCTGGGTAACCAGTAGCATTTGTTTAACAAGCCCGACTCTGCTGATGAGACCCCGAAAGTCGAAGTTATCCCAGAGTTTGCTTGCTTCAACAAATGCTGCCGGGTAATGTTGGTCTGGAAAGCCAATGGGCACGTTCTGTTCACGTGACAACCCTTACTAGTTGGCTGTGTCGGGTGGTGGCGGGTTTTAACGACACATTTATATATTTACGCGATCTAACCCCCCCAAAAAAAAACTATTATGCATGATATTGGTCGCGACAGTCCTACGTGTTAAACCAAACTAATAGGCTGTTTGAATAAACCTATTTCATGCATATGTGCAGCCACGGCGCAGAATTATGCTTATATATGCTTTAAATGTTGAAGGTAACATTTCCATTTATGAATTACGATAAATGAATAAATTTAGATATTTTTTCCCGATGAAAAGATTAATCAAGCTTTCACGTGACATGCTAATTTTGCCGGGTTTTTTTGGAACTCCATTTAATTCACCAAAGCAGCAATTTATGTTAATCATAATGCGCACATAGAGAGCGCAGCGTACGTAATTATGATGCATTTTTCACTGAAACTCAACAAAGATGGCCTCGAGAGTGTAAGTGGCATGGTTTGGGCAGATGTAGGTCAGCGATAAGCATTGCGTGCAACAGCCATTAACATTTAAAATAAATACTTTTACACGCGTTCAAAATGTTTAATCGCAGCGACGTGACGCTACTCAACATACAGCCACAAACCATCTCACGCAACAGATGCCATTTTTGTGAAAAGTATTCAAAACAATTAAGGGCGATCGTAGCCCGTAATAGGAATGTGGAATTACCACCACTGTCCGATGGGGATGAGCACTGCCCAATTGTCATCTGAGCAGAGAGGCACTTTCGCCGCTCTCGTGTTTGCGATGTCCGCCAATGTTTTTTTTTTCAAGTGCATCTCGTTCGTGATCTCTGACCGCCATCTCTCAATCACGGACTCTCTATCAATGCACCTTCTCCTCCCCGTCCCAGCCCGTGCCCTCCCCCCATCCTCGGTGACCTTCCGACCCCGTGCTGCCCTAGCTCCGCGGGTCGTGATGGAGGTGATGGGTGCGATGGGGATGGGTGGGGGAGGGGTGGTGGGGGGTAGTATGGGGGGGGGCGGAACAGGTGGAGGGGCCAGCGACGCGGACGCCTCCCACGGGGTGAAGCGCTCTCCGACTCATCCATCTTCCGGCGCTAACCTCCTGCAGAATTTAAAACAGCCGGGTGCAAAACAAACAGCGGATACCCCCCCCCCCCTGCTCCCCCCTCCTCCTCCTCCCGCCCGCCACCACCACGCAAAGGCAGGCGACGGCTCCAAAACGGCCACGGTCTCCCGCGTGTGTGGGTGGCGTTGGGCGGGGGGAAGAACGCTGAATCATTTTGGGGGGAGCTGACCGTGGGAGCGATGTCACCTTTGAGGGGGGGGGGCAGTCCCGTCAATTCATACCCAAGTAGCGTCATTAATCATCGAGAAAGCGTGCAGGGGGTACACGCGCACAGAGCAAGCTCAATGTTAAAAGGTGACCCGTGCCGACCGAAAGCTTGTCTCGACAATTACGCCGTTGAATAATACTTACGGCTTGGCGATTTGAACATTCTGTACGGAAATAGATTAAATGTAAATCGTCACGATAAAATGATGTGAATGTAAGGGGGTTAGACGCGTGCGTGCGTGCGTGCTGAGATGGCTCCTTCTTCTCCTCTGCTGCATTGATTCGACCGTATAAAGTGAAATGATAATTTCAAGCCCTTTGTCAATCCAATGCTGCTTTATAGCCTCCCCATGCCGTGTTGGTTTATGGGGGTTATTTGGCCATACCTCACCATGCTGGTCAATGCGGACTTAAGTTTCAAAGTTTATTTTGTTTAGCAAGTGAGAACTCAAGAGACCGGGATGAGTTTAATCGTTAATAGTTGCTGAAGGAAGATCAAGGGTCTGTTTAGATATACCGAGCCGTTGATGATAACCGCAGGCAGGAATCGAACTCGGGACACCAGGTTCACAGTGCAGTGCGCTAACCGCTGCACCACCGCCCCATCACCATTGTAATGATATGCGATAATAACATAAGCAATGTACTGCTGGATGAAGGATACCCTATGCTAGGTCTGTCATGAGATTTGTTCATATCGACTTGACCGCACTGGTGAGTGCAAGTTGGTGGAGAGGGAGCCAGAGACTGGTTCAGATGTCACTTGCCACTGATGTTCACCGTGGCCAAGTATTTAACTCAAGTCGCCAGGTTCAGTGCTAACCACTTTGCCATCACTCCCCCCATTGTAATGATAAAAAATAATAAAAGTGTCATCCTCATTATTATTATACAGATTTTATGTTTTCAAAAATGAACAACTTCTGCTATTGTTTTTTTTATTATAAGTGTATATTTGACACACGACTGAAAATAATATAATTTCAAAGCGGCAATGGAAAGATTTGTTTTCAATGAGTGTACAATATTAAATATGTAGGAAGATTTACGAATGTTTTAGGAATAAGTGCGAATAAAAATAATTACCACAGCAGCTATAAACGTCCGCACGGCAATAAAAAAAATATGTAAGTTATATTCGGACAACTATTGGCAAATGTCAATTTAGTTAATGGAAATCAATGAAATGTATATTTTAGTCTGGTATTAGCCAATTTAAAATAAGGCAGCTAGGAACATGTCATTTCTGCAAAGAAAAAAATAATTACAAAACCTGAGTCAAATTGAATTAGGACTGATTAAAGGTCCACATGCATTAAACAGTAGCAGCGACATTTTTACTTTCCATATTTAATCAACTTTTCTTCTGTTTCAAAATAAATAAAATAAATAATACATTTACCAGTACGTTAAGAAAATAATCGCTTCGCCTATCGAAAAGGACCACAATATCCAGAAGCTGCGAAATAACCAATTGAAACTTTGACTTCTGAAAGAGCAGTGGGGAGTCAGGAAGCCTTGAGCAGCTGTTAATGTGAAACTCCAAGGTCGGCAATAACATATTTTTGCGCAAAGGAATAGAAGGGAAGGAAGGTGGCAGAGAGAGAGAGAGCGAGCGAGCAAGAACGAGGGGATGGTAATTTCGTTTTGATTAATGTCGTCGGACGCTTCCACTGACAAGGTTAACGCTCGCTCGCTTTTCTGGGGAAATATGCAGAGTGTGGTGATGGCATCTGACAAAATCACTTAAACATCTCCAGCAAACACATCAGATTCAGACAGGGCCTACGCCGGAGAGCGACCGCGAGCGCGTGGCGCACGCACAGAGCCCGGCTCGAGCAGAGGAGGGAAAGATTGATGGCACGGAGGGCTCCCACACTCCCTTATCGCACGGTATTTTGTTGCCCTTGTTTTATTTCACGTTGTTTCTCTCCGTGGCGATGTGTGAAAGTCGAAGGAAACGTTCCCGGCGATGTCAGTTGATCGCGGGACGACAATCGGCCCGTTTCAACCCCCGTGGTCGCTAATTGCAAACCAAACGCGATTCATGATAACGGACAAGCGTCGCGTCGGAGGGGAAAACGACAGCTTTTGTTAACGCTGGATAAAACCAGGCATGCGGCGACGGACGCGTCGCCGACGATCTTCTTTCAGATGTCAAAAAAACTCAGAAAAAACACGTATATATGTAAAAAAAAAAGCACGACAACTAAATAAATAAATAAGAAGGCAGGCACGCGCAAAAATCCACGAACGCGCCGTCAAATTAATACGATGGCAACGGCGACGCGGTGCCATGTCGCGTCATTTGTCAATGCTTCAAGCGGCGGTTACAGCCGGGATGGCTGGCACGGTGGGACTTTATGGAAACCGCTGATAAATAAATCAGCAAGCGGGCGGGCGAGCGGGGCCGAGCGCTTCGCAAAAACAGAGACGACGGGAATATGGGAGGACGCGGCGGCGGCGGCGAAAATCAACAGAGTGACGCGTCTTGACCGGGGGCTGTGTGGTCCCCGGCGAGCGTGCGGTGGTCCCGGCGAAGGGCTGCGCCGTGCCGCCACGTCTCCGCACCGCAATGCTAACGCGCCTGACGAGCGCCGGAGACTCGTCGGTGATGTCCCGCGGAGAAACCGCGATGGCACCGACTTGCGCCGACGGCAGCGGCGGCGCAAAGTGGCCAGGAGGCCGCGGTCGCGAACGAGATGTGAACTGCCTCACCTGGTATGCAGGAGGACGTGGGTTTCATGCCGACCCTGAAGCGTGCTGTACAGTTGGAGTTTGCGTGTTCTCCCCGTAGTTCCGTGGCTTTTTCTCCGGGTCCTCCAGTTGCTTTCAATTTCCACGTGATAAGCCACTTTCTCTGAGCTATCATTTGTGATAGCCAGGTCGCTTCTGAAAAAGAGTCATGTCGCTCGGTGGGCCTTACCTGGTAAAATAAAATAAAAATAGTTTATAGAACTCGTGGCATTAACGCCGCGACTCTTGTACCTACGCTCAGGCCCATCGATAGAAACTTGGGGTCCCGGAAAATAATATTGACTGGAGGCCCACGTGCATTCTTTACATCGCTCGTCGCCATCTTTAGCATGCATTCATCATCCTTGCATTCACTTTCCATCACGTAAATTTCGCGTGTCGCCATCAATTTAATTAATATCTTTTTGAGAGCAGTTCCGGGAGATTCCGGTTCCATGTTATTGACGCTGACGATAGATTTACTCACAGAACTATCAAGTCAATTTAAACGGATTTACTTGTAACTTTTGGGGGGCCCCTGATTATTAGGCCCCAGGATAGTTCTACCCCTATCTAGCCCCCCCCCCAACCCCCACCTCTCATCAGATGCGTTGTAATTTTTTTTATCTCTCTAATCCCTCTGCAAAAAGATCAATAACAAAAAATTATCTCCATTTTCCCTGATCATAGAACCCCACCCCCCATATTGCACACTGCCACACATACAAACTCTATTGTGATATTATAATGTTTTTTCCCCCATAAAACAAGCTACAATGGGGACCGTAGAATGCATCTTACGTTTTAAACACAGTTAATTTACGAATCCAACATTTTCGCCGCGTTTCTTTTTAATGATTTTTTTTTCATGTCAGAGGCACGCTCGTCATACTGCTGGCAGAAGAAAGCGGAATGTATCTAAAATATATATTTACAAATATGAAGAAGAGGAAATCTAACGGTGACCTTCCACAACAGCACGACAGGGCCCCGTGTGTGACACCGGCCAAGGTGGACTTCGTCCGAGTCCTGCTGCGTTGGTCTTTACCAAAATGTCACCAAAGGGACAAACCATCTCGTGACCTTTTCACGATTCGAATGGAGAGGACAAAGCTCTCTGGGCGCTTTGTCAGTTGCTCTGCCACGATCTGACTGCTTTGCAAATGTGTGGACAATAACACGTTGCTGCTCTGTGGCCAGCTAGCAAGCGTCTGATTTTAATGACCTGTGCTGTTGTGTTATAGTCTACGTTTCAGTGTCGTGCTCACAGCTAGAAACCAATGTCAGGTTCGTATGTACACGTGGCGTGTGTACGCGCGAGTGTACACGTGGCGTGTGTACGCGCGTCTGTGAATGGTGCGGAGGGGTAGTGTAGTGGTTAGCGCGCTGCGATACGAACCCGGCGACCCGAGTTCAATTCCTGCTCATGGCCAAGGGCAGTGACGATTTTCGGAACTGGTTCTGGGGGCCTCCCCTAGGTCGACTCAGCTTTAAATGAGTACCTGGTGTGGTGTGAAAATGACAACATTGGGAGAGACAAAGACGGCCGGGTGTGTTGCTAGCCACTCACCCTTTCGTGTGCCATGTCGGCCATAATAGGTCCTCGCTTACAGCACTTGCCCCAATCATGTTAAAGGCTATAACGGGGAATCTATGTCTTTGTGTATGTGCGCGAATGTTCCCATTTAGTAACAAACATTAATACAATCTCATCTTGCGGTTGCTGAATCAATGTAAGTGAATAGCAGAGGTAATACTATCATACTGGACACAAGTGTAATACACATCACGTTGGTATGGTATTACAATCTCAAACAAAAGTTGCTATTTTAATTGTCTAATTGTTATTACTCGTGTTGTACATGACAAAACAGGACAACTTAATTGTCCAATACCAGTTTATTATGAAGACTTGCGTGCTAACTTGATGTTAATTTCAAGATGTTAATTTTAAGAACTTGCATGTGAGGCTTGCTTAGGTTTATTTACAATTGTAACGTTTTTTTTTCCGTGCACATTTTGCGTCAATTTTTTGTTCCTGCATTTGCCTTCTAAAAGAGTCATGATATGCAATGGCATTAAGACACTTTGCAAATTGTTGTTTTTTGTTGTTGATGTGGTTACCCAGGATCCCCTTAAATAAAAGTTTAAAACTTTTCAATTTAAAGCTTTCGTGACTGCAGGGATTCATATTATTTGTTCTTTCGGTAAAGTCACGAAGGGAAATGATAAAAAAATAAACAATAAAATACTCACGACGTTTCGATTGCAACAAAAGCAATCATCATCAGGTGTGAAACCCAGAGCAAGAACATTTCTTGAAAATTGTATTGTTGTATCGTTTCCCTTCTACGTGACGTTACCGAAAGAACCAAGAATACAACTGTTGGTCTCATTGGCTTTTCACCTGGAAGAACAAAACGGTTTCTGACTCAGTGACTGATTCATTGGGCTCATGACCTACGCATGTCAAAAAGAGATCCTCAACATTACCAAGTGAGTTGCCAGTCCCACAGTCTCTTTCCCAGCGAGGACATTTCATTCCAAGGGGGTGAGGGCGTTCTCGTGTATTTGTGTATGTGGAACTTCTTTCGCACTATGCATAACCGTTCGTGCTTATCGCGGCTGCACCCTGGGGCTCGATGGAATATACAGGGGTTGCTTGGGAGAGAAAACATCCTGGAAGTGCCCTGAGTTCTCAGGAACTGTGCCATGAAAGGGTTATAAATGAGAAAATTTAAACATTTTTTTGTCTAAATAAAACCTGCGATTCATATTGATGTTGTTCATGAACTTGTACTTGGGGAGGGGGAGGGGTGGGGAATTAATTTTCACAAGAGTGGTGAAGCATGGTCAAACAATGACTGACATGACTTAGGGAAATCCGCCTTCGTCCAGCAGTAGATTGACAACAGGGCTGAAAATAATAATTAGTATTATACCAGAATTTACAATGCCGTGAAAACATCACCATCAGATGGGCGATGACCACCAAAATTGTCAGTTCACGGAGAGAGCTTTACAGTCCGACTCAATGCAGGAAAGGAAAATGAGCGACCCGCCCATCAGCACACCCGCACGCACCTCGTGAAAGACCCAACGTAGAAGCTCCCTCGGTTTGATCTTCCACGAAGCTCGTGGTCCACCCTAAACCGCATCCACTGCACAAGCCATGGCAGATGCGGACACCTGATGCACAAATGGGAAATAAAAAAAACTCTCCAGTGTGTGACTGTGGTCCTCCAGAACGGACCGTACAAAACATAATGCCCCGATCCACAAATACGAAGGAGACATCACAGCGATACCACTCCACGAGCTCCTGACGCGGTCATCTGTGGCTCGGCCACCTGGACGAGAAATCGTAGCTGATGCTCTGCGTCTACATCAGCCGTACGAAAGAAGAATCAGCACGCCCGCACGTGTCTTCTATGAATGTCCTGCGTGCTGTCCACGCCAAGACTAGGTGAGGATATCCACAAAGGGGGGAGCAGGCGCGGGGTGGGTGGGGAGGGGGTGAAGTGGGATGGCACCGCTGCCCGCTTATCCACTCCAAAAACAAAAAAGCGCAAGCGTCGCAGCAGAGAGAGAGAGAGTCGCAGCGGGGGTTTAGAGCGGTCGCCGACTGAGCCCAATGGGACACGGGACAAGGGAGCCGAATCGGGCATCGCGGGGCGGCGTAGCGAGCCTCGGCTGTGCCCAGCAAGCGGGCAGAGATGAGCGGCTCTCTTCTTGGTTCTTTCGGGAAAGTCACGTAGAAGGGAAGTGATCAAATAATAAAAAGAAAACGTAAAAAAATATTATTTCATTTCATTAAAAGATATTATATTATTTTGTTATTTTATTATTTTATTTTATTATGTTTTATTTTTATTATTGTATTACTTCCCTTCTACGTGACTTTACCGAAAGAACCAAGAAGATGAATCCCTGCGGTCACGAAAGCTTTAAATCGAAAAAAAATGTAGCAGCTCTGTTCACCGTCTCCCCCCTCGAGATTCGTGCTCAGCATCGGGGTGGCAGCGGTTACGAGCTGCAGCAGCAGCAGCAGCAGCGGAGGCCTGTGTACACGCGGTAGGGGGGGGGGGACGATTCAAAATTGGCGTGCTCATGATGAACCTCTCTCTCTCTCGTGTGGGTCTGTGCGTGCCCACTGATGTTGGATCGTCACGTCAAGGAAGGCTTTACTTTGTTGTGCTTTTTTTTTTGTCCTCGAGTAGAGATTCCGACACCCACTCACTCACCTCGGCCCTCACTCGCCAACCCACCAACAGCCCATCCCAGTTATTCACACGTTCAGGCGATATAGATAGACTGCTTACACAGCGGACCTGGTAATTCAACACTAATTTAAAGGCTTCGCGATGCCTGTTACAGATGTGCCCGTGAGATGCACGCGCGTATACACCGTCTGAGGAAAATGGCAGGTGCAAAGTGGGTTTTGTGTCCTTTCTCATTACTTGCTGTGTCCAGAGGTTTCATCCAAGCAAGACGCTGTACAACGGCGAGGACTTCGCCGCGATTGACTCCGCATCAAGTGCGAGCATCCGTGGTCCACGCATTGACGGGGGATGAAATCAACTCGGCGTCAGTGTTTCAAGCGTCAGGTCAGAATTCAAACGAGACCCATCTGTCGCTTATGTCCAGTGGCATTCGAAACACGAGCCCCTGGCCGTGCATTGAGCGAATTTGCCCGCTCGCTGCAGAAGTTCCTCGTTTCAGCCCAAGGGGCCTCTCTGGTTAATACCGAGGCCGTTTACCGACCACGGGGATGCGGTGGCGTCATTCGATGAGGAGTAGGCCGTGCGTCATGGTCCACATTGACAACGACAAAATAAAAGTTACTTGCAGATTACTTAAATTCGTAAAACTACATGGAGAATTACACCCCCCCCAGACCCACTTGCACACTATACTTGTTATGAGCAGGGCACAAATACCAAAATTCCATATTCTTAATATTCTTAACGATATTATGAAGAAGAAAAAGCATGCATCTCTAACAATGCATCATATGTTTCACCCAAGGAAAATGTACCGAGCCTCAAGATCGTTTTTGGGAGAACTCTCTGTTTGTGATGTTTGGCCAATTCCTCTTTGCCGAATGTGTGTAGGAGACAAAACGATAGTGTGCAGTGAAAACTAGAGATGTAACGATTGATTCATCGATTAAAATGTATTCTCACAAGTCGTGATCCACGTGTAGAATTGCATGTGCACCCCTTTAATAATTATTTAAATTTATTTGTATATACCACGTTGTAATCAAAATAGGTCACGTGACCTCAACAGCCAATACAAACATGAGAATGTATCACATTGTGGTGCCTTGCAGTGAAATCAAATTCGATTGTAAAGGTGGCGAGAGCTTTCATTACAGGCTGCAGGGAAAACCGACATGTGTGTGGAAATGGCTGGATAGAGCAGCAGTGTGAAATCTTCGTGACACTTCGCCCCGCAGAGTAATGCGCGGATCCCAAAATAAAAGTTGCCTCTACAATCCAAGAAAACGCACTCGAACACAACGCGCATTGCAAAACTATCACAATCCCGCCCGTTAATATCGTCACGTTGGCCTTAGCTTTCATTCCGAGGCGATATTCCTGCGGAATTTTGAGACGAGAGAGAGAGAGAGAAAAAAAAACGGATATGTATTTGAAGGCTGACATGTGCTTATTACAAGTGTCATGATTTATTGCTTTGGCACTGCAATCAAGGATCTGACAGTGTGAACACTCAGTGCACACACCCCAAGTGAATAGGATGAACATTTTCACCAACTTGGGGGATAGAAAGCACGGAAAACTGACATTTTCCGAGAGAGAGAGGAAAAAAAAACTCGCTAAGTGGATATAAATATACATGGTATGCGTGCACACACAGCAGCATGCATGTGTGATTATTCATTTGTTATAATACATAAATTCCGGATATTTTACAATCTCGTGAATTCCTTGCAAATTTCCATGCGAGCTCACACATGCCGCGAAGCATATCCCCCCCCCCCCCAACTCTTACGCATCGCTTTAGAAATATCAACAAAATGTTTAATCGCCACACATTCGATAGCTTTAATCCACCTGAAACGCTAAATTGCCGAGCGCCGCCGCAAAACCTTTACAAAAATGGCCTTTCGCTGGCCAGCCCTGGTCTTCATACTCGTGGTGCTTTTTGCCGATCGCGAGGCACGGAAGACTGAAATGAGTTGTAGAAATAACTCTTGGAAGGAGCCATTGACGTAACCTTACTGCGTGACCAGTGCCCCCACCCCCCCCCCCCCCCCGTAACCCTCGCGTCGGCCCACAACTCCACACCGACGGTCCGTGTAGCATTCCCGTGAAATTGATAGTGTAATTAGTGAGCTTGCCCTAACCATGGTCATTACACTGAAACCGAAGCTTGCTCCCATATCCCAGACTGCTGTGCTGCCCCGGCCCAAATTAAAAACCGGGGTCAATTCGGACAGGCTTGGGGTATATGAGCCCCCCCCCCCCCCTGTCTTCGCCATCCTCTTGCTCCCCACCCACCCTCCAACCCCTGACCCCACTCTTAACCCCACTCATTCGAAGAGACCGGTACTAACGCTCGCCCGAGCCCCTCTTTAACCCCGAGGACACACCGCCTCACGAGGTCCACCTGCAGAATTTTCACGCAATTTGACGAATCAAGGTCGATGATGGTCGTGCGATCACAAACGTGAGCTGCCAGCGATTTTGCTCTGTCGGGAAGGAATTCTTCCGTGTCATTTAGCGGAAACACAAAACAACGTTGATAGAAACGTGTAAACACACGCAAACACAATGTGGAATTTGGCGAAAATATAATAGATTTGTGTAGAATTTTTAAATAACTAAACTATGATTCCTGAGGTTTTCCGCATGTTGTTTGGTCATTAAAATACCAATTGTAAACATCCTAGCCAAATTCAGCCGTGTTCTGGATGAACTTAATGACTAACAATTATGTAGGAAGTGACTAACAGTAGTATTATTTAAAACAAATGAAAAACATTTTCAAACTTAACAGATATGATTTTATACCGCATCTTTGGGGACGGTCCATTTCGCTTTTATTTGCAGTCAATTCACGACTGCATGAAGGCTTTAACTTAGGGGATGTAAATGATTGGGGGGGGTCGTTTGACCATACTTTACCACGCTGGTCATTGCGGGTTGCTGGACCCAGTGCGAGCTCAGACATCACTCGCCACTGGCGTTAGCCGTGCCAGTAATCGAACCCATGTCACCGGATTCTTAGCGCAGTGCGCAAACCACCATGGCTTTGAACTACTGCAACTGGTCATGTTATCGATTATAAAAAAAACAATTATCTTTTATGAAAGTCAATCTCATCAGGTACCAACCTGGAATACCAGTCTATCTATTTTACTTTTTTATAAACAAAAAAATTGCGCACCATGTAAACCCAACAAAATATATAAATATATGAATTCGACTCAGGGCTAATGTACAATTTACCTGCAATTTGATTGACTCTCGTGCACTGGGCGACCTTGCTACGGATAACACGATACTTCTATTTTAATCAAGGCGCAATCACGGGGGACCCCCAAAAGAAACGACAAATAATTTGCTTCCCACACAGCCTGTGTTCTCAGAGAGTGAGATGGGATGGGATGGGGGTGGTCGGAAACAAAAAATAAGGTCTGTATTTTCCCCGTGACTTAGTGCGACCCGTGACAAATGATAATGTAGAATCGATAAGTTGGGTGAGATACAAGGCTGAGGACTTTATGAAGGCGGGAGACGGATGGCTAGGCGCAGGCCCTCCCGTCGTAAACCCTCGCTTTCGCTTAACGCCCCGCGGAACGCGCTCGGCCCCCTCTCCCCCTCCCCCCTCCTGGGTGCGTGAAAATCGGGAAGGGGCTCAACTTGGCTCGGCGTTAATGACTTTCGTGAGAAACTGCACAGAACGACGAAACAGTTGGCCAAAGCCGCCTCGATCAGGGCCAACTTACAATGGGGTGCGCACCTTCACATCGGCAGACGACGCGAAACGAACGCCGTGTACGAATTTCGAGCAGTTTTTCAAACCAACAATGCGCAGGAATCCGCAATTAGCCATCGTAAGTGCATGTTGCATATGTATGCTCATTGAATTATTTACACACACGTATAGTAAAGTCGACTTGTACAACATGCAGCTATTTTTGCTGAATAAGGGGCATTCTCGTGCTATTGCGGTTCATGGGATTTCATTCACCTTAGATCGGCATGCTGGTCAGTGCTGGTTGGTGAATACACTGAACATAGCCGTGGGAGCATGGAAGCACGGTACACAAGCGGATTTGTATTACACTGCCCCTTGCTGCCCTCATCATAGTCCTGTAACCCAGCCAAGTTCTATACAGATTCAATTCTGCTAAGCATCTGAGGATGTAGCAAGGTCAGGTGCATCGATGATATGGTCAAAGGCGGTCTACTTTTTACCTAAAAAAAATAATATCCTTGTGGTTTACATACATTAGTTCAGATTAAAATTCTTTGAGCGTGCATTTTTATCCAAACCCTTCATTGCAATAGTAATAATAACCTTTCATACCGACGGAGTGGAGATAAAACACCCATGTGTTACGCTTTAAATTTACATGTGACCTTAATTTATTAGTAAAGGAAATTGGACTACGACAGTGATTAGATGCAATTTTGATAATTGTCAGTTTTTTGCCGGAGGCGACGTGGCATTTGGTGGGACCCCGCGGTGAGATTTCTTTAGTTATTTATTTTTTGGTTTGAAACGATCCAATTTGCCTCATCTCTCCTAACCCAGGCCGAAGAAACCAGACCCGTACTGCTTTAGGCACATGTTGTTTCATACCTGCAACAGAGTCCATTTACAAAGTAACCGCACCCCCATCTCCCCCCCCCCGTTCTCCCCCTCCATCATCCCCCACTCCCCTCCCCACCACCTCTCTCTTGCAATTGAGACGCAATAAAACCTATTGCCACACAGCTCAAGGCACTTCATAATCAGAAATCGACCACTGTGGCGGTTTGTTTGTGTTGCGTGACACGGGGTCGAGAGTTTAAGAAAAATAAACCGAAGAAGGGAGAGAGAGGAGGGGGAGAGAGGTAAATTTTAAAACGAAAGTGGGTGCGAAAAAAAATGGGAATCGGAACGAGGAAACTTATAACAACAAAAAACAACACTCATTGGCACCGGGCGCGTAATTGACAGTTTATTTCACATTAATAGAGTTGCCATCGATTGTGTTTCCCTTACCGCTACCGTTATGGATCTGAAGTGTCGAAGCAGAAATGGCAGTGGGAGGGGGAATAAGTGGGCCAGGTACACATTGCCCGGGCACGCATGTTCCTAAGAATACAAATTCACAAGCAACTTTTATTCTCTCTCTCTCCCAACCTTTCCACTGCCAGCAAACTTTCCCACAATCATTCCCGCTGCTCAGCAGCGTCCATAACCCTCGCCTCTACTGAGATTTTGGGTTTATCTTCCCACCCCCGTCTCCCCCCCCCAACTCCCTCTCCCGCCTCCGCTCTCAACACCACCTTTCTAACTCACCTTTCCAACCTTCTCAAACTTGCTCAGAGAGAGAGAGCGAGAGAGGGGGGGGGAATCAATAGTTTATTACAGTACAGTACTCGACTGTGGGTTCCTTGGTCGCATCGTGGGGCTCTTCTATAAAGCACTTAAGAGGAGGATCGTGTGTGTCCGTGTCCGTGCGCGTGTGGGCGCACACACGCACACACGCACACACGCGAATGTACGTAATTGGCCGGCACAAGTGAAAAAGTTCAGCCTCTAAAGGCGGTACATTTTTCGGCCTCGTGTCTTAACCCCTCTCGTGGTCGCGTTGCGCTCTCCAGCACAGGTGACAGTAACCGCTGGGCACCTGGCTTGGAATCTGCGAACCTCTGACGCCTTCGTTCACGCAAGCAGAGTCTCGCACCCGTTACAAAAAAAAGGAACGCAGGTTAAGTGGCACAAGGCTACACAAAAATAAACATTAGCGCTTACACACGAAATTACGGTATCACCAGGAAAGGCAGCGATCCGTCGGAATGCCACGTGTTCTGTCTTTATATCCCCTCCTATTTTGTTGTTGTTGTTGAAGCGCCTCGAAAGTTACAGCGCATCAAGACTCGGATGTGATTAAAGTTGCTTTGCTTTATCGCTGCCGCCGTGTGCGCAAAAGTGTTGGTGAGTAGGCGCTGACGGCAGAACGCATGCAGCATGCGTATGTGTGTCTGTGTGTGTGTCTATGTGTGTGTCTGTGTGTGTCTGTGTGTGTGGCTGTGTGTGTGTGTGGCTGTGTGTGGGGAGCGGTAGTGTAGCGGTCAGCGCGCTGCACTACGAACCTGGCGACCCGGGTTCGATTCCCGCTCACGGCCAAAACCAATGACGATTATCTGAACCGGTCCTGGGCCTCCCTTAGGTCGACTCAGCCTCAAATGAGAACCTGGTGCTATGTGTAAACATCGCCAGTAGGGAGACAAAGGCGGCCGGGCGTGGTGTTGGCCACCCACCCCCTCGTGTGCCGTGCCGGCCTTCATCGGTGCTCGCTAACCGCACTTGCCCCAAATGTCTATGTAAGGCTATACAGGGGATCTTTGCCTGTGTGTGTGTGGGGGGGGGGGCGGTACGGGTGGAGGGAGGATGCGGGGAAGCGACGCGGTGGTGCGTCGGTGTGTGTAGAACGTGCGATGACCTTGGCGCTGACATTGTGCACTCCAATAAAGTATTGACCTGCCAGCGGCGGCCCTGCTTGGCTAATAAATCAGGCGGGCCCGAAATGAACTGCACTAACGGTCGTTCATCATTGAACAGCATGAGCGTGGCCTGTGTGGCGAGGCAGACTGGGCTAACGTCTGCAAACACTGCCGTAAATAAACGCCCACCCTAACCCTACCCCTGTGCCCCCTCCCCAACCCACCCCTCAATCCCACAACACCCCTCCAACTCCTCCCCCATACAACACCAAGGTCCTGCACAATACACCTACAGCCTTCGCCCATCCAATGCCAAGACATGCCTAGTATACCTAGACCACACACCTGCCTCAACTGCATGGTACCTGCTCTGCCATTTGTCAATCCACTGCTAGATGAGGCTGTGTGGGTTGTGGGGGTGTGCGTTGGTCAAAGCAGCGATCCTAAACGTGCGGCCAAAGAAGTACAGTACAGCAGTGGATTTTCAGCACTGCCTGCCACTAGCCACTAAATCGTCTGGCATGTGTGGCGACTGCTAATCCAAGCGCTATCCAGGCTCAAATTTTGCTTAGCTTTAAAGATCTGATGAGAGCGGACACATTCCAAGTGACTTGACCACAGGCCCTCGAACACCATCAGGATTAGGTTGTGGAAGTTATTTGACCATGCGGATCCTGTGGACCCCTCCGAAAAATCTTGGGCAGGAAACATAACGAAGGCTCTCGCTACGGACTGGATCTTCCTGAAAGTGGAGGCCAGAAAGCATCATCACATCTTTCTCCCCTTCGATACACTTCAGAGGTGTTTTTGTTTTTCCAACGTGGCCCAGTTTTTTCAGGGCTCCGTTGAAGACGGTGCAGAAGACGTTTCGATCGTGAAGATTCCTTGCCCCGGAAGGCTTTCTAAATGTGTAGACTTGTTCAGACGTATCAGTAACTGCCCTCTTGTCAATCCACTGCTGGATGAGGGCCTGCCCGTGTCTGTGCAGGTCATGGGAACCATTTGGCCATACTTCGGCACGCTTGGTCAGCGCGTCGCGGTGAAGACCGGCAGTGTAAACGTGAGCGCATAGAAGCACAGTCCAGCAGTGGATTTTGTTGCACTGCCTGTGATGCCCCCGACAGAGCCTCACAGTGGCCTATGGCAGCCTGCATTGAACTTGCAACGCGCCGCCGCTGCTGCACGACACCCACTCACTCTCGAAGAGAGAGAGAGCGACTCAGAGGCAGGAGCAGGCGCAAGCACAGAAGAGCAGCGAGGTGGTGAGTCGGCACAATATAACCCCCCCCCCGTCTCCCCCACGGTCCCCCGTCAGCTCTGCAGTCCTCTATATATAAAGGTGTTATCGGCCAATCAACGAGTGTCGACGTGCGGGAGGTTAACCAACGTTGTCGGAGATGGCCCTCGCAATGTGATATGGAACAGGTGGCATTCGCATTTGCCGCACCGCCTTCTCCTGGCGAGCCAAGGTATGGCACCTCGATGCCTCCGGGAAGGGAGTTCACAGCATTTGTGTGATCCATCAACCCTCACCTCCACAGTGCGGGATTACAGGCGTGCCCCACAACTGCCAAGATAATAATGCACGGTGGTCAATCGTCGAAGCGCTATGCCGGCTCCAACCTGCTTAGCGAAACTAAAATAGTTGAGTTTTGTTTGCAAATGTTTTTTTAGTGATTTGTTAACCTTTCCAATAATTGACACTCAAATTGTGTTTTTGTATTGTTTGTTGTTGTAACGCTCTGACCTGCCGCGACTGGACATCTGTAAATTACAAAGAGCTTCATAGCTCATCGGATTCCCCCAGTTTAAATAACTATTTTGATTCTGAGATCGGGCGCATTGCGGGTGGACTGGTCTCTGGCACCTCAACCGCCACGCACATCCTAATCCTCGCCAGCGCTCGCATGAGCACCTGTGGTATAACACTCGGTCCGAACCACTGTCCTCATTCTGTGACACGATTTGCCTTCTCACCCTCGCTCCGTCGTGACTCGTAAAATTATTGAAGTCACCGGCGCGCGTGGACAAGCTCCGATTGCACGCTGTGAAGTCGACTTGACACACGTGCAGAGCCAAGCAGTTGCTATTTGAGAGGGCTGAGGATGCACAGCAGAGCGGGGTCAGAGGTTAAGGGGCGATGGTTATGATTATGGATCAAAGGTTATGGTTAGACTTAAAGGTTAAGGTTACGCTTAATGGCTAGGGTTAAAGGTTGGGTGTCAGGCTTTGGAAGCTGGAGAGGTGTTTTAGTCGGAACGTAAAATTGAATTGTGAGAAGATTCCGCAGCATTCTGAGTATTTGCAAACGCCAGGAAAGCACGAGTGTGGTGCATTCTGAGAAAGCTTACAAGAGACAGAAACAGTAGCACACGAACAAATGCAAATCATAGACATTGAATTGCATGTGAATAAATAAAAAAAGAGAGCTTGGGTAGAACACATCACTGTAAGGAATTATGGACAAGACTGGTGGCAGAACGGCAGCTAAAGGGTGGAAAACGCACATCAGAGGACAACCATCATAGAGGTGAAGCAGTGCTATGGACTATAATTATCAAAGAAGGAGTAAGACGGACTTTGGCATCACGGGACTGTGAAGGAGCGGACAGAGCACAGCTGACAACGGATATCAAACTATTGTAAAAAAAAATATTTGCCTATATCAAGTGAATGCCTCGCACGCCTTTACTGTACCAAGGTAGACACATGATCACAGTGTGGTTATTTTTCTAACCTCCGTGTGGCGCAACGTGAACAATTACAGTATCGTTGATGAACACCTTGAATTGAATAACAAACAAATCAAACACCACTTCAATCTCAGTGCTCGTTCACCGATTGTCTGCGCAGTTTTGCCGAGGACATCTCGCGGAGTGGAGGAGCAGGGAGAGGAGTGAAGAGGCGTGGGATGAGAGGCGCTCAACATCTGCAGGGACAACATTGGAACGCGCAGGCCTAAAACAAAGACACGGTGACCCCAAGCGCGTTAACGTCTTCATTTTCTTCGGCAATATTTCACTTTGGGTCCCTTTTTTATTGATTGATAATAATAAAAAAAAAGAACCTCTCATCGCGTCGACATCATTTTCATTCTCCCGGGGAGTCAGAGCAAGTGCGTGTTTGTTATACACTCGTAAAAAAAAGACAAGTAAATTAATAGCGCGCAAAAAAACCGCTCACCGCGAATTCTTTTGCGTTTTGTTTTTTTCAATACACAAAATAAACTGACCACCAGATGTTATCGTCCGTTGCAGCTGCTTGATATTGTGTTTTTTTTGCGTAGCTCAAAGAAGCATTAAAACTAAACATAATAACGTCACGAAAAAAAATCCCCGTGCACATTGCACCCATCAATAAATCTGTTAGCCAAGCACAAGGCTCAAAACGACCTGGGAAAAGTGTTTTACATATGGCATCCATTTATCCCTCCCTCCCAGCACCCCCCCCCCCCATCTCTCCCTCCTCGCTCTCTGTCTGCCTTGCAGCCTGAGTCGACGATGGTGACCTCCTCGCTCGCTGTGTGTCGCGTTGGACGCTGTTAGGAGGACGTTCCCCTCCCTCAGCCCTGAGTTTCGGGGACGCGTTCCACACTCCCTAGCAAAATGCGTCACCGCAACCTCCGAGGCAGATGACTTAACTCGCGTAGATTCCCCCACGTTTCCGAAGCGAATTTTGACCCCCCCACCCCACCAACCGTCCTCAACGGATCGCGTGAACTCGTGCATTTGCTTCATTAGGCTCTCCCAGCTCTCCCTTGTCGACGACATATTTGTTCCTGAAATGAGTTTTCAAACTCGACTCGCCGTTAAAGATGAAAAAGTAAACCGATTGACGGTGCCGGAAGTGGGCGTTGGTGTCAAACGCGCACGGGACACGCTACGGGACACGCAGTGAGCTGCCCTCTTGCTCGCCGTCCTCGTCAGGCGCGCTCCTGATCGCGAGTCACGTGACCGATTGAGCAAGCAGAGGCTTTGACATTGCACCATTGTAGAAACATGGATTTATTTTGTTGTTTTGCCCCCCCCCCACCCATTCTCCCCCCACCCACCCACCTTGTATTTACTTAACGTCAACAGTGGAGTTTCAGAGAAAGCACCCGACACGGATTTTAAAACTTTACACAAACACGTTGCGAGCAAATCACCCAGAACGGTGGCCCGTCCTCGTCAGACCTACGAAGCTCGGCAGGTTTGAGCCTGGTTAGCAATTGGGCGGGAGGCTGCCTGGGCTATATCGGTGCTGTTGGGGGGGGGAGCGGCCTGCTACGAGGTGGCCGGGAGATGGTCCTACAACAATGGATTCTTAAAGTAAATCTGCGTGAAGCTTTTGGGTGTCAGAGCTTTCTCTGGGTAATCCAGTTTTCTCCCACATGCCAACACTAATTAACGGAATTGGTTAAAAGTACCACTCAAAATCCAGGTCTCGTTGAGGCATTTGTGGATTAGTATTATTATTTTTAGACACATATACACAGAAATTCAGACTCAGACTATCAGAACAATTACCAACAATGTAAGTTGCGTAATGTGTTGTGAATTAAAATGTTTTGGCTAATGCACGTGGTCCAGTGGCTAGCACACTGTGCCATGGCTAAAATGAAGGGCGAGTGACGTCTGAATCGATCTTGAGCTCCCATCTTCCCCAACCCGCACTGACATGTGTGGTGAAACATGGTCCTCCAGTAGTTGATGGACAAATGGCTGAACAATAGAATTATTTATCACGTTAAATTTATCAGCCCATCAGTACCATCTTCGTTTGAATTCACTTTCGAAAACGACAAAATAACTGCGTTTACTCGAGGGAAGCATTTATCACCAGGTGTTTCCACTCCGAACAATTTTCATCTGGTCAGCGTGGAAGAGTAGACCAAATACCCTCTTCAGCTGTCGCGAGTAGAGACTCCTCCGTCAGCAGTGGCGTGAGCAGGCAAGCCATCTCAGAGATGCAGAGACATCTTTACGAGGCGAGAACACGGGAGAGTTATACCTTAATTGTTTACATTACAATCAAGGAACGGGGCCCACTCGCTTGCTATGTCTTCGGATGAAAGTCTCTGCCCGAGCATTTGTTGCTACGTAAGCTGACGAAGTGGAGCTCGACTCTGTTTGCTTGCCCACAGAGCTATTGGTCTACGCGCGTGAACACTTTGATTCAAGGCCGTAGCCATGGAGTCAACATTCGGGAGGACCAAATCTTTCAGGGGGTCTGGGATCCCACCCCCCCCCCCCCCCAGAAAAAAAATATAAATTTGAAAAATCATGTCCTGCCATTTCCTGCCTAAAATATTAAAAAAATAACGAACACATAGGATTTACTTTTTACGTATTTTTTTATAATAAAGATGTCTAATAGTGTGTTGTATTACATTGCTCGGTGTTTTCTTTTTTACATTTTCTTGTTTCATTGTATGTAATGGCAGAGATTAGGGATTAATAAAGTACAACCATAACCACAATCATATAAACATACATCTATTTTATAGCAATATATTGGGGGGGGACATTTTGAGCATATTTGAATAATGAATATTGGGGGGGGGGGTATGATATCAGAGCTTCGTTTAACCAACCCACACTAACCAGCGTGGTGAAGTATGGCGAAAGCAGCCGCATGACCGACATGGCATCGGGAGTTTTTCATCCAGCAGCAGATTGACAAAGGGGATTAATTTTATAAACACGGCGAATTATCAGTAGTCCATCCCTATGCTTTGTATTCATATTCTTTGGGTTTACCGGAAAAGCCACTTCGATAGAAAAATTAACAAAAAATCTAAATCACGACGTTTCGATCGCAACACAAGCAACCGTCGTCAGGTGAAAAAGAGGGGAAATCTGCAGAAGCAGACTGTTTATAAATGTTTAGAGATGGGCGGGGCAGCCAATGTTAATGTAGGAGCGAGTCGGAGAGAGCGAGTCGGAGAGAGACATTTGCTTGTAAATGTAAATGTGAGCTCGGCGAAGGTCAAGCTCGGCTAGGGCCCGATTGTCATTCGACGAGTGCATGAGGGCCTCCCCACGCTGTGCGCGCCGTGGGGGTTATTTCACCATACTTCACCTCGCTGGTCAGTACGGATTGTAGAAGGCGGACTCCTGGAAGCAGAGAAGTCGTGTGCAGTACAGGGTGGTCCAATATCTTGTGACCCTCAATGAATTGACCCTTTAACGTATTTTTTTATTTTTAAATAAACCTGACTTTAAAATAACATTACGTTTTTAGATAATTAAATGAGGGTGGTGGGGGGGTGTCACAAGGCATCTGGACCACCTTGTGCAATGACGGAATTTTCCGTCCCGGCATCTGCCACCCCCACCACGTGGTCCCGCACAGCTCTACGACGACCTGTCCGTCCACGGTGGTAAAAATTGAAAATAATATTGCGTTATGTCCACGAAAAAAAAAATTGAAATTGCTAATACATTGGTGCAACAACTTGGACGCGTGACGCACCATCGTAAACGCGGTCGCACTTTGTAAAAACGACAACGCAGGGCCAGGGACAGATGTGCGCTTGCGATAACTAAGGAGGAGGCCGCGTCGAGCAAGCACGCGAATTCCGTGGCATTACTCTGGAAATAATAAAAACGCTCGTGCAAGCCACTTTGGTCGACTGCGCAACAAGCGTCTGATGAAGCAAGCTCGTAACAAAATCTGTCGAGAGGAGGCCACGAAGACCAAGACAAAGATCCCCCGTACAGCCTCTGCAGACTTGTTGAGGCAGGTGCTGTTAGCGCCCGAGTTCATTTCCCGGCCACGAATGACATCGATGGAAATTACCGAAACCGGTGCCAAGCCTTCCCCGCTTAGGCCGACTCGGCTTTAAATGAGTCCCTGTCATGCGATGCGCACACATCAGCAGTGGGAAGACGAAGGTGGTCAGGCATGACGATGGTCACACTACACCAGAAGGCAAAGACAAAGACAAAGATCCCCCGTATAGCCTTAACAGACTGTAGGGGCAAGTGCTGTTAGCGAGCACCTATGAAGGCCGGAACGGGTACACGAGGGGGTGGCTGGCCAGCACCACGCCCGACCGCCTTTGTCTGCCCAGTGGCGATGTTTACTCACCGAACCAGGTACTCATTTCAGGCTGAGTCGACCTAGGGGAGGCCCAGGACCGGTTCAGACAATCGCCACTGGTGCTGGCCGTGAGCGGGAATCGAACCCGGGTCACCAAGGTTCATAGCGCAGCGCGCTAACCGCTACACTACCGCTCACAAACACAAACAACGGGAATTCCCAAGCGGAGTTGGAGCAACGGACATCAACGGGCATGTTGGAAGCAACAGCAAGCGGCTGAGTTGGTAGCACGGGGTCTCATCAATGAGAATCAATCGTCCAACAGTAGAGTGAGAATGGTTGCCTATGACGATTGCCACACTCGATCGGTGCACGCGGTGCTTATAAAGCAACGTTTTTAATGACTCTCGCCAAGCCAATTTCTTGAGAGCGAAAACAATAAAAAAAATACACATATATATCGTGGAACAAAACTCATTTTTAATTGACCACAGCTTGCGTATTTTGGCTTTTGGCAAAATAATTCCACGACGCGTGATGTAAATTAACGTGGCAGGTCCGTTAATGAGAGAGATGGATAGCGGCATATGCCGAGGAATTAATTACAATTGTCAGCCACGTGAATTGCATCAGACGGCTTATAATTAATTATAATTGTTTTGCCGTTATAGAAAGTGCTGCCCGCGATGGTCGGGGATGAAATGTGAAATTAATGGGTTTGTGTTTGTTTTGTGAACAAATTTAACTGCATCTGCTCACGCTTAAATCACGTTGACTTACATTAATCAGCCGTGATAAATATGTGTATGTAGCACGTATCATAATAAAATATATGACATCGCCCGAAACACAATGTACACAAAATGTACATTGCCATTTATGATGTATGGATAGCATCTCTCTCTCTCTCTCTCGTTATTACGTAACTATACATTTGCCCTATTCCTTGTACGGTAACACATATCAACGCAACGTCAGTAATGCTACAATTTGAACGTGGAAGGTGCAAACGCGCTCGGGAAACACCCGCAGCGTGGTATTCGACATTAATAATAATAATAATATTTTTAAAAAATCTTACCTGCCCACTAAATTAATATTAAACAGACAGGTTATTAGCTATGCACGAATGGATTATAGATTGTCCTCGTGGCATTTGCATCAGGCCTATCCAATTATCAAATCGGTCACTCATTTGGGCATCCATTCATTCAAACCATCTATCATTCAGTCATTTAATCGTTAGGCCAGCCTTCTAGTGCCGAGTAAGGAAGCCCGAAATGGATAAGCTCTTTTTTAGACCTTTCTATTCACACGGCAGTAATTAGAATGTCTTTTCGAGAATTCACTTGGGTTTTTTTTACTAAAAGCACACCGCATCCTGTTTTTGCCGGCCTTTCTAATATCCGTGATTAGATTACCGTGCCAAAAAAAAACAAAGGAACGCTCATTTCGAGCCCTCCGTCACGAAAAACGACAAGGCTTCTCTGTACGCTTCCAAAATGTTCCTGCATTTATTTTTTTATTCCCACATCTTCGGTAAACAACTAAAGCAACACATGTGTATTTTATCTCTTTCTCTCTCTCCATTTCCGCTGCCAGTATAATTTCTCATAAAATCTGGGAATTCCCTACGGTCCTCAAACGATGAGGAATGATGCGTGTGCACATTGCGCTCTATCCGCAGTAACAGCGGCGGCGACGGCCACCGAGGTGGGTGATATTCGTTGCGGTATGTTTATGCGAGCATGGCAGCTCAATGGAAGGTTACACACTGAACACAAGGACGCGCAGACATTTGCAATCTACACCTTGCGCAATTGCGCCGAAACGGAATGGGATGGGGTGGCACGGACGCGCGGGGAGACAATTGAACGTGACACCGGCATGATAAATGGCCTCTTCTAGATGTCTAGAGATAGTCCCATAGTTCCGCCTGTCTTTGTATCTCTAATGTGTGTCCTCTTCCCCGCCCCCACTTCCTTCACCCCCTCCCTCCCACTCCGCCCGCCCGCCCGCCTGACTTCGACACCCACCACAGCACCCATCCCACAGCTCCTTCACCCCCCACCCTCGCGGTTCACCTTCCCATCCCATTTTTTTTGACCCGCTACAGAAAAGTGAGTCGGTTGGGAGCACAACAACGTCGCTGTATGGAATGATGGCCGGTGGTCACGAATAAATGACGAAAGCGGCGGACAAGGATCGCGACGTCCAATCGAGGAGGGGCGAACGGTGGAGATGGAGCGATGAAATAAGCCCGTTGCGCAGGTGACGGCTCGATTAGTGCAATGCGAGATCGAGAGAGATGGCGATGGTTTGGGGAGGTCTTCATCCAGCAGTTGATTGATCAGAGCTGATGATGATGATGATTTTGTCGCTCGCGATGACACGATCTACCAAAACCAATATAAGGCACGTGGTCTGCACAGCACGGACAAATCGCTGCTAATAAACAGCCCCGCACCACGAAACGTCCGTGTCAGCGCAGTGACTTATGAAGTCGCAGTGAGTAAGGGGGGGGGGGGTAAATCTGTGCTCACACATCCACCGCAGTGACACGGCCAAGCGTGCGATGAAGTTCAACAAACATTATCCCGGGAACCAGAGGGTGTACCCCGACATTTTTAAAGAGCATGGCATAGATCATTTCTGATGAAAAAAAAAATTGTCCCCCACAAAACGTTAAATTGATCGCCATGCTGAGCGCAAATGCATAGGCGTTTGGTAATGGTCATTTCCTCTGAAATAAATTAAACCGGAATTGTACAAAATAGTGTTGATGTGCGTCACCTCTCGGAGAATATCTCACGATCTGGCGTGGCCAATCCACTGCTAGATGAACGACTTCCCAAACCGTTGCCACCCCCTTGGGATCCTGCGATTCTACAATTCGGCCGGCATCTGCACACGAGCCGCTTCCTTTGCCCCCCGAAACGGAATTACGTTCACAACAACAACAACAGCAACAAAAACCAGCAGGCACACATATCGGGGCTTGACATTTGTTTTGCCCCCCTCGCCTCCCTATCGATGATATTAGTTTTGCAAACAATTCATCTGCAACAAAGATAGTCGGAGCGACGGAGGATGTGCGGGAACATGCTCGACCATACAACAACAACAATAACAACAACAATAACAACAACCGCCACACAGGCGCAAGGCTGCCGAGTCTTTAAGACTGCGGTGCACCTGAAGCTCGGTGGTTTAAATTTATGGTGTCAGTGCACTTAGCAGGTCCTCTGTGCCCCGAGGTCGAAGCCCAAGGGATGGACACTCATTCGTGAAAACCCACTGTTTGCAGTCAATTTGAACCTGACTTTTGCTCCTCGATGTACAAAACCGGGAGATCACTAACTGGGGGGAGGGGGGGAGGGAGGGGAAGAAGGGGATTGAATCGAGAACGCGCCAGGCAGTCGAATGAGAAGAGAGAAAGGGGGGCATTGACATGGCTTTACTGAGTCTGTAATCCTGTCTTGTTGTAAACGCTGCCCCTGCTTCTTCAAGCGATCCATTATACACTAAAAAGAGTGGGACGTGAGTGGGTGGGCGGGGAGGCGGAGGCGGACGGACAGAAAAAAAAGGATTACAAAAATTAGCAGGTCTTAATTGTCCCAACAAAACAGTTGTTTTTATGTATTACGTATGGCAGTTTTCCCCCCACCAACCCACCCCTCCTCTTCCGCCTCCCCCCCATTTTGTTTTTATTATTTTAAATGATGTTGTAAGGGGATGAGAGCACGAAAGTGAAGGAGCCCTTTGAAGAGTTGAGCTCCTTTCACTGGTCAGGAAGTTAACCCGAAGAGAGCGAGGAGAAAAGCGAGCTCCCTGGGGTAAGAGGCGACTTCTGATTTACATGAAGCCACGTGACGCCGCTCTCCTCTTGTGCCCCGATGATTAACGACGCTCCGTAACCCGGACCAGTGATACATTTTTAAAGGACACTTAGCACGCTTCAAAAGAAATCTCCTGCGAAGCAAAATATACAGCGCTTCGTCCAACGGAGAGCGTATAAATTATACGTATTATTATAATTCTACATTATTCCTTTTATGTAAGCTCAGAAGGGGGGGGGGGGGGGAAATAAAGGAGAGACGAGGTGTGTGTGTGTGTGGTCAGTCACGTCGCGTTACGGTTGTGATATTGTTTGGTGGTTCTTTTTTCTCTCTCTCTCTCTTCAAATGGTGAATGTGATTCATTATTATATTTTCCACTGTTGATATAAAACGCGTTCGAAGCCGTGTTTGTCAGGAGTTATGTGCAGGCTTATGAAACAATAATATAAATTTATAATCTCTGAAGTGGTTAAATTATGTATTTAGTTGCATATTTATTTTCCTCCTGCGTCAAAACAAAATAACCTCCCTTTCAAGGATGACTTTTGCCAGAAATAGGGTTTATCAGCAGCTTAAACAGGATGAAAATGTCTCAAATTACATGTGTGTGGAGGTCAGCTGGTTGATGCAAAGGGACAAAGATGCCCCGGTATAACCATTATCACACTGTTGGGGCAAGTGCTTTCAGCGAGCACCTATTGAGGACACCACGCTCGGGCAGCCGACCGTTGCACATCCCCAAGTGTCCGACGTTTCCACGCCGCAGCACAGCCAGTCGACCCGGGGGAGGCCCATAAGCAGTTCAAAATGCTCACCGTGGTTCAGTGCTCACCACAGTGCTGGCCACAAGCGGGAATCGAACTCAAGCCACTGGTAAACGACAACGCCACGGGTGCCCCACTCGCAGCTTGTTTTGTTTTAGCGATGCAAAAAAATACATTTATTTAACCATGAGCCGCAATCCCGAGGTTAACACATAATCTCCCCTCGTTTATGCGTTTATTAACAGCGCGGTGACAAGGCTGTTTCCATGGGTTCGTTGACGTCAGGTGATATCAAGTAAACCGGTATCTGATTTGACGTCACTCACAGGGAAACGTCAGGTCATAACGTTCAGTGGGGGTTTTTTTTTCGTTGTTTTTCTTGTTGTTGTTGTACCGAGTGACGCAGAATGCGGCGAGCGAACAGTTTTTTTTATTTTTAATGATAAATGTTCAATCGTTCACGCGACGTTGGACGTCATGCCAAGGCTCCGCACAACTCGATCACGTGTCACGTCCGCGGACACTCCGGGCCGCTCGCCGTCCCCCGCGCCTGCCACGCGCTCCCCGATGGGGGTAGTCACCCGTCCTGCTCGTCCCAGGGTCGTCCTCATTCGGAGGCAGACATTACCTTGGGCGAGCGTGAAGTCTTCCCAGGACGTTAAGAACACGGGTTTGTTTTTGCTGTTGTATTTTTGTTATTATCAATTGCGCGACAATACTGTACACCACTGAAGGTATTGTGGTTACACGTAAAGTAAATCGTCCGTTCTTTGGGGAGAGAGAGAGAGAAAGATACTCTTCTTCCCGTCATATGGTCAAGTCTTTGTTGCATCTTCGAGATTGAAACTGTACACACAACCAACCAGGGGCGGTTTCTTCATTAGGGCGATTGGGCGACGCACCACCAATGTCATTCAACCACAGAGTCACGCTAGCCGTCACTGTGCCTCTGGATATAGTCCAATCAGCGTCATGTCACGTTCTGTGGAGTACCGCCTCTTTTTGGGCGATTTCACTCCGGCTGAGAATCGCCCCGAGTGGTCCCATAGACTTACATTCAAAGATGATTTTTTTCGAACGGGGGCGCTGCAATGCATTCTCTATAGCTTCCGGGAGGGCTCGCCCTAACGTGCTTACGTCATCATACGTGCTTACGTCATCATACGTAAATAAACTTGAGTGGTTTGTTTTAATAGTGAGTATAGAAACAAACAAGATGTATTGTAAGAGTCACTTTATTTTTCATTAATATTAAAGAAGTGAAGTTGCCTTTATATGCTTAAGCTGCTAATTTATCCATTGCATGGGTGGACCTTATCCTTATCAATCATCCAGACATTTGCCCCCCCTGAGAGATTTTGCAGGAGCCGCCACTGCAACCAACAATGCAATTTCGAAAACTCAACGGCAAACCGGTCAATGGACGCGTTCACCAAGCTACTGCGGATGCGTTAGGGCTGATAAAAGAAAGTAAAAACAAATCCCCATTAAAGTGTAACCCTCATATTTCCTGCCCACGCCACTGCTGGCAGGAGGGCACGTAACACGTGTAGTAGCTACTACACATGGTGTAGCTACAACACGTGTAGTAGCTACAACACGTGTAATAGCTACGGGCCCCGCACTTTCAAGGGGCCCACGCCAAATGCTTTAAAGCTATCAATTTCGGTTCAGTGATTCTGCACTTGCTCTATTACTAGAGTACTATACCGTCTTCAACTTTTACGAACGACTGGGTGTTTAAGGTTAGCGATTTGTAGTATTATCTGGCTATATAGCAAATGAAAAAATACAATAATAGTTTTTCCCCTCTTTTTCTGGCAACAAAACTGAAACCTTTCACGAGGAATCATGTTTACATTAACCACAATACCTGCGGTCAGAATGCAAACAAAAAAGACACTGATAATGTATGCATTGTCCTTGATAGTGATTGGTCCACACCAGAGACAGCTTTCCTTAGAGCCTAGTCTCAAACGGTGTTCGACCAGATGACGCCAAAAGGCGCACAACTCAAAGACAACGCACTATTAGAGTAATGAGGGCTCGGGGTGAAGCATTTACACCATGAGGCCTCCTTTGCCAGTACCAAAATATAATAATAGTTTTTTTGTTTGCATTCTGACCGCAGGTATTGTGGTTAATGTAAACATGATTCCTTGTAAAAAAAGGTTTCAGTTTTGTTGCCAGAAAAAATACAATTACTTTACTTTGCAAGTTAAAAATGTATGTGTTTTAATATTTGCGTGTTTTATTTCTTTATTTAGGGCCAGTTCATTACATATGCTACAGGCCCCGCACTAGCTTAATCCGGCACTGGGGGCAGCTCTATGGAGTCCCTCTAGAGCAGTGGTTCTCAACTTTTTTGGCTACGACTGTTACACCCCCCACCCCCACCCAGGTGAATTTTGCTTCAACCGAGTATACATACCTCTCTCGCCTGACTCAACATGGTTCTGAGAAATAAATGTAAGAATGATGAACATCAATATTGTACTCTTTGGTTCTTTCGGTACCTACGTGACTTTACCAAAAGAACCAAAAAGAGTATGGATTCCTGTAGTCACGAAAGCTTCAAGTCTAGATTAATATTGTATCCCAATTTTCAGTTTTGTGAGGTTTATCCTTACTGGACAAGTGTTTTATTACGCGAATAAAACACAACATCAAGGGGCGCCCTGCGCGCACGACGCGATTTGTTGTCGCTCGCTGGTTACTCTGGGAAACCCACATTGTTTACGACCAACGAGTCCAGAAAGGTCTTTTATATCGTTCTAGATTAATATGTGGATTAGCATGTAGAAGTAGTTATTGTGTGTTGGCAGATTCACACGTGAATATTCACCAATGACTGTCACGTATGATATAATGTCACACATTTATAAATCACATCACGTACCCCCCTGGGACATGGCCACGTACCCCCAGGGGTCTGCGTACCCACCCCGGTTGAGAACCACTGGTGTAGTGTATAGTGTAGTGTATAGTGTAGTGTATAGTGTAGTGTGTAGTGTATAGCAGAGGTGTGGACTCGAGTCATGTGACTTGGACTCGAGTCAGACTCGAGTCATGAATTTGATGACTTGCGACTCGACTTGGACTTGCATAACAATGACTTTGTCCCACCTATGAGATGTGGACTCGAGTCATGTGACTTGGACTCGAGTCAGACTCGAGTCATGAATTTGATGACTTGCGACTCGACTTGGACTTGCATAACAATGACTTTGTCCCACCTCTGGTGTATAGTGTAGTGTGTAGTGTATAGTGTAGTGTATAGTGTAGTGTACCCCCAGGGGTCGGCGTACCCACCCTGGTGGAGAACCACTGCTCCAGAGGGTACTTTGGCCTACTCTTTCAAGCTGGTCAGACATCATGGAGGAGGCAGGAGTACCCACACTTTTCCCCACGACATCCGACCTACCGATCATCTGTGGCGTTCTCACCCGTTGATACTGCGATGTGGACAGAGGAAGGGGGCATTTAAGCAACTTGATAAGAGGAGGACACACCTATAATGTATCACACAGCATGCTGTTAACATAGAGCCCCATGGAAAAAAATAGAAACATTTTAATTATGGAAAGGCGACGACTTCGCTCACAAGCGCCTGGACACGAGGCTTTAATAATAATAAAAAAATACCGATGCTACGAATCGTCCTCAAGTAAAACGGTAGCCAACAAGCCTTTCGGTGGCAACGGCAGGCCAAAATAAAGAAGCGGAGCAAAAGCGATACATTTCCCTGGCTTATTCTGTCGCAGCCGATGACATTTTGGAATTTTTAAGGAACACAACTTACTGCCAAAAATTACCATACGCGCAATAAAAAAAGTGTAATTCTGCCTGAACAGTCCTTCGGCGTGTGGACGTAAACACGCGTGCGCCCAGGAAGCGAAACTTGGGGCGGGGGGGGGGACACAGCATTCCAATTAATTAATACGCGTGCGTAATCACCTTGCTTCAGCGTATCTGGCCCCCCGCTGCCTAATTTGTTACGGCTGATATTAACGACATTTGGGCACCGCGGAATAAATAACGCGTGCACCGTATGGCTGCGAGCAGCACTCATTAATCATGCAGCGCGGCTAATTAGTCCAATTTCACTGACAATTTCACCCCCTGCCGCCATCCATACCCCATTGTCTACCCTTTCTCTCACTCCCCTCCATCGCCTTCTCTCTCTCTCCCCGTGTCTCGTAGCCTGACCCCTGTTAATAAAAATAAAATAAAAAGTCTCACGGATTGTGTGCACCCTCACAATGTTCGTGGCTCAACAAATCCTCCGCGCTTTTTTTTTTTTGGAAAGGGCAGATCGTTCGGTGCCAAGAACTCCGTGAGAAATGCTGCCACCCCTTTTCATTCGCGCTTGGCGAGAGGGCTCCTCGCACAGACGCGGTCACAATGTCCGCTGTGGTTGTTTTTGTGGATCGGCGCACGCAAATGTTTTGCCGTTTGGTTGCATGCATCGCCTACGGCGGTGGTGATCATCATCATCGCCATCATCTTCCATCGTTGTCCTCATCGTCGTCATTATCACCATAAGGTTGCATTCACATTCACTAGGAACATGACAATTCACCCGCTCCGCGATCCAAAAGAATTGTGACAATCGAGGGCATCTTGGTATAAGTTGATGACCAGAAAGCGATTAATACTGGTAGGAACCTCCTGGTTACACCAGCCCACAGGGGATTATTGTGTCCGTCCGTCTGTCCGTCCGTCCGTCCGTCGTGCAGGGAGGGGCTGGGTGGGTAGGGTAGGGTGGGGCTGGGTGGGGAGGGGAGGGTGGGGCTGGGTGGGGAGGGTGGGGAGGGGCTGGGTGGGGAGGGTGGGGCTGGGTGGGGGGTGGAAGGGGTGGGGCTGGGTGGGGTGGGGCTGGGTGGGGAGGGGCTGGTCACCCCGTGGTGCCCTTATAAAACTCAACGTTTAACCTACTCACGCCGGCTTGTGCCTACCCTCACAGTCAGGCATATTTGCGGAATACACCACGCCGCCGTTGACCCTGGCCATTGACCGAGCAACCCAACGTTCCTACCAGCTCCCTCCGCAGGAATGTGTTTAAATTAAAGTGGATGTTGAAGCGTTGTAACGTAGCAAGCATGGATTATGTGTATGGGATAAGATCGGTGCCCCCTCACGCCCATGGGTTTTCTCCACGTGCTTTTGTTGCTTCCCACACATATATAAACACTCATTAAATTGGGTGAAAACATTTAAAATATATATATTCCCATCCATGTTTGTCGATTGTGCAGCACTGAGAGATGCAGTTTGAATGAATGACGCCGTATCAAGCACCGATTGTTATCATTACTACCACCACTGCACTACAGCCAGCACTGCCCGTGCATTTGCACAGGATACTCGGCTGTGGTGGAGGAGCGTGACGTCATCGCGACGCATGAGCCGGCCCAACGCTGTGGAGTGCGGGTGACATCATCATGCAGGTGTACGCAGTGACATCATCACTGCACATTTCCCGGCCCGCTCGCCAGCCAGCCAGCCAGCAAAACTTTTTGTTGTTGTATAATTTAGTACGATTGCCTTCAATATGATTGAGGATTACCACGGTTTTTTTTCAGTACACCCCTAGTTTAGCGGCCGTGAATCAATTCAAGAATCCATTTGTCTTGGTACAGTTCCCACCGTCTTCTTTGTGGTATTTCACGTTTGCTCCGCGGCGTGTGCATGCTATCTTTCACTCAATTAGCCTGAACGCAGCGTTAGCATACGTTGTAAAACAATTGATTATTGGGTGCACAATTCCACGCATGTATCATGGGCATGAGAATCAATTTCAATCGATGAAGCGACGCGTTGTTATGTGCCAAGAAAAATTAAATCACAGCCTCTTGGTATGGGCAGACGAGGAGAATCACAACCGGTTATTAGTTACTGGAGATTCTACCACAGCGGTGTAGCGGCTAACACTCCGAACTTGCAATCTACAGGTCACTGGTTCAATCGGTCTCCGAGCGTGGCAGTTTTTTTTCGCACCATACGTGGCCATCCGCGCTAATCCGAGGTTGCGTGGGAAGGACAACAAACTAAACACACGCACAAAAACAAACAATGGGTAGCGCGTAGCGGTGGGGTAAAGTGTGGGTGGGGTAAAGTGTGGGTGGGGTAAAGTGTGGGTGGCGTAAAGTGTGGATGGGGTAAAGTGTCGGTGGGGTAAAGTGTGGGTGGGGTAAAGTGTGGGTGGCGTAAAGTGTGGATGGGGTAAAGTGTCGGTGGGGTAAAGTGTGGGTGGGGTCAAGTGTGGGTGGCGTAAAGTGTGGATGGGGTAAAGTGTGGGTGGCGTAAAGTGTGGGTGGGGTAAAGTGTGGGTGGGGTAAAGTATGGGTGGGGTCAAGTGTGGGTGGGGTCAAGTGTGGGTGGGGTAAAGTGTGGGTGGGGTAAAGTGTGGGTGGCGTAAAGTGTGGGTGGGGTAAAGTGTGGGTGGGGTCAAGTGTGGGTGGGGTCAAGTGTGGGTGGGGTAAAGTGTGGGTGGGGTAAAGTGTGGGTGGGGTAAAGTGTGGGTGGGGTCAAGTGTGGGTGGAGTAAAGTGTGGGTGGGGTAAAGTGTGGGTGGGGTAAAGTGTGGGTGGGTGCCCCCATCTCTTGCAAGTCGTCTCGCCCGCGTGGGAGGGTAGGTCAAAAATACCCACTCGAGGTCCCCCCAGGTGAGACTTCTTCAGGCAGCAGTGCCATCGCCAAGTGATTGCAGGGCTGTACCCCTGACCTTTTATGAGTTATTAACTATAACTATTGCTCAATTTTTTTACGCGGTCGTGGCCAAGTCGAAGCGTGAGTGCCCTGGGGATTTTCCCCTTGGTTGCTCAACGCCAACCTCTGAAAGGCGCGTGACAGGCAGGGCCACAAAAAAATACATAAGGCCTTTTTTGCTGCCAAAAGAAAGCACCTTTTTTATGCTGACTTGTGCCATTTATTAGGGGCTCGAGACGTTTTTTGAGCGCTCTGAATTATATATGTGGCCCACATGCCTGCTTTGGCTGAGGCTAGCTTCAAAAAACCAAACACTTCTGGTAATTCTTGTAATGAGGGCCTCGGAGTTTACTGTCAACATTGGCAAGGGAAACATGTCGCGCCCCAAGTTTTGATGCGCGATGAAAGGGAGGTCAGACTTTCTTTTTTGTTTGCGAGGGAATTACAGCTTGTGTGGTGGCGGTTTGTTTGGGCTCTCGAATGTTTTCCCGAACGTCAAAAGGGAGAAAAAAAAACATAGGAACGTAATGCATTAATACGCTTAAAAGCTAATTCGCTTGTGAGTGCTCGCCTTCAAAGAGGGTTTTTTTTTTAAAGCTGCGAAGTGGGCGCGCTTGTTGTGAACACTGCTCGGCTGTGTGGGATGACGTGCGCCCCAATAATGTTAATGCAATTGCTCAAGGGGTCCGGTTCGTGGAGGGTTCGCTGTGTTTGGTCGGGGAAGGTTGGAAGGGGGACGGGGGAAGGTGGGAAGGGGGGCGTCAATGCACCTGTGTGTACCCCCCACGGTGGACAACTATTTGTGAAACTTCACAGATGTTTCGGGTTTGGGCAATTTATGCACGGTATGTGGAACGTACGTAGCTAAGCGTGCTGATCGGAGGTGCGGAAGGAAGGACAACAACCTAAACACGCAAAAATATGTTATAAATAAATGAGTTTTCAATCGAGCTGATTTGAAAGTGCATCGCTCCAAGTCGCAGCCTAATATCGGAAGGTAGAAAAAAGATAGCAAGTCCGCCGCTGCAATCAACGTTCGTTGTCATGCATCTATGCTGACATCACAGCGCCTGATTTTGAAACTACATTTTTCTGAGGTTTTATTACTTTTAACATTACATTTAAAAGTGCATACCTACAGTGGCTTCCTGATATCGGAAGAACGAGCGATCCAGACGGCCGTAAACACAATTGCAATCATTTATAATGGCATAAGATCTACAACTTTGCGATTCGTACATTTGTACGAAAATAGATAGATACAATATTGTAATGAAATTAGAGTTTTAATAGATACAATCTTGTAATGATTTTTTTTATTTTAAGCCCTTTGTCAACATTGGCAACACTCAGGAAATTAAGACGAGATGCGTGCAGGCGTTCTGATGGGAGAGGTCGCCCCTTTTCCTCTACGGCATTGAGTCTGACTGTGAATATGGCAACAATAATAATGTCTATCCCTATGTCGACTCAATGCTGGATCAAGGCCCTCAACCATGCTGCATTGGTCATGGGGTTGTTTGACCGTACTTTACCGTGCCGATCGGTGCGGCCTTGTTAAGGGAGGCCCATGAAAAGTTCCGATATCACGAGCCACTGATGTTAGTCGTGGCCAGGAACTGAACTCAGGTCACCGGTTCACCACGCAGTGCCACAACTCTGCAACCAACAATACAAGTGCTATTCGACAAATATGGGGCAGTCGTGTCACGTATGTACGTAACCAACCGTGCTTATAGGCGCTTGTGCCAGAATAGCGCTTGTGCCAGGATAGGTGCACTCCGTGGCAGGAGGGGCCCTATAACAGACATAGGTGGCCGGGGTTTATTAATAGTTGTCGCATGTGCCTCTTGGAGGCAAGAGTGGGTGCGTCGGTAAATTATATTTCGTCACGTTCAGGAGACAACAAACAAGGCTTTTGTGGTCACCAGCAAGGGGCAGCCCAGCACGAAGGTAGCTGACCTTTGTTTTTTTCGTACAGATGTTTCAGTGTTTTCTCTCCATACAAATAGGTTATCTCTGTGAGTGTGTTCGATTTTCCTCCCACCACGTGCTCAAATACTCCACAAGGAATTGGCCAACCATCACTTATCTATTTCCGAAACTTGGTGACACTTTTTTTTTTAAATAAACAACGGTCAATATGAAATATGCGACACCAAAATGAATGGAGGAAGGTGGTAAATGCAGTGGGGAGCGCACTGCACGCTGAAACCAGTCATGTGAGTACGATTCCTCGCACGGCTACCATCAGTGGCGAGTGACAAAACCGAACCCCCCCCCACCACCACCCCGCTCGGCAATCTGCACAGACCGGCGTGGTGAAGATTGGTCAAGTAACCCGCCCGTCCAGCATGGCATGGGGAGGCCTTCATCCAGCAGTGTATTGATAAAGGACGATGGGGCAAAAAAAAAACGACCCTCTTCAAACAACACGATACAAATTAATTTGAGCAAAACTTGACCAGAACACTTTCCTATTTACAGTATGCTGCTGGTAAACAAAATGAAAATAATACAACCAAGCTCATGGGAGGAGGCGGAGAGCTGCTATGAAGACTTTTATCCTACAGTTCCCATGGAAATGCACCGAGACGTGCACCTGGCATGATTCAATGTTCCTCGTAAATAGCATCGGATGTCACAGACCGCTTTTGAGACTCTTCACGAATGCAACATTCTAACCAAAAAAGCAACACTAATTATTCTTGACGCAAGTTAAACGTTCCAATTTGTTTTGATGCCAGAGAATCAAAATTTAATTCATAAACGCAATCGATGTTGCTTCCCAAAAAAAAATTTTTTGGGTGACTTCGTCTCACGATGGAAATATTTTGGACTCCCCCCAGCACTCCCTACCTCTGAAAACGTTGAGCACGGCCCAGCCACCGGATAATGGCGTGGATTTGGCAGAACGCGTCCGAGCGCCGGCTGGAAGGGTGATAGTAAAATAAATAAACAAATAATGATAAACAAAGACGAATAAATCACGCCTTATTAACGAGATGCGCTTATACCGTCCGCTCGGGCGAGGCTCGCTAATTAATCTTCGCGGACGGAGCGATCGTTACGCCGCGACACGCCGACTGATGCCTTGCCGATGTGAGGATTGCGAGAGGCGTCAGCGGACACGGCACGCACCCAGGGGTAGGTGGTGCCACTCTCCGTGCCATCCTGGTGGCATCTTCTGTATCCCCTGCATCTCTCATGCATCTCCTGCGTATCTCTCCTGCGTATCTCTCCTGCGTATCTCTCCTGCGTATCTCTCCTGCGTATCTCTCCTGCGTATCTCTCATGCGTATCTCTCATGCGTATCTCTCCTGCGTATCTCTCATGCGTATCTCTCATGCATCCCCTACACAGATCTCCTGCATCTCTTTCCTATATCTATTTCCTGCATCTTTCTTGCATCTCTTTCTTGCATATATTGCATATCTCTCCTGCATCTCTCTTGTGCATCTCTGGAATAGATGCTCCCGCCCCCTCCCTGAAATGTTTAGACGGCTGTTGTAGAGACGTAGACCTCAAAGAAATCAACAAAAGAATTCCATTCATATTTTCGACAATAATAAATACGGCAGAGCACAGAACCAGGGCGACACGACGTCTAGATGACCAGATAAAAACAAGCAGAACAATACGAGTCCCTAGTTGTGAACTCGCAAAGAACAGAAAAGCAAGAACAATAAATGGGAGAGAGAATAAGAGAAAAAACATAGAAATAAAAGAAATATACAATTGAGATTTTTCATGAATAAATGAAATTGTTAACATAATGAATAATTATTTATGTATATTTCATATTAGATTGGAGTTGAAACACTGATCAAGTTGCTTGCCAAGTCCCCTGCACTACAAATGGTTAGGCTGCAGTTAGTCGATGTGCAGGTCGCATGCGGTGGCGTAAAGTGTGGATACTTCCACCCATTCCAAGATTAATATTCTTAGGTTTTGTCGGTAAAGTCACGTAGGTAAAAAATTTAAATTAAAATTAATAAAAGTAAAATCTAAATAAAATAAAAATCACGACGTTTCGGAAATGTAGTGATTTTAATTTTAGTTTTAATTTACTTTTATTAATTTTAATTTTAATTTTTTACCTACGTGACTTTACCGAAAAAACCTAAGAATATGAATCCTTGCAGTCACGAAAGCTTCAAATCTAGAATCCATTCCAAGATGTTTGGCCGGCGCGGACGAAGAGACCAACATCTCCTTTCAGAGAAGCCCTCTGCGGCACTCACGAGTGGAGGTTCTTCGGCGCAACAGACAAAAAATTCAGGGAATGCACCGTCACCTTCACCGATGAGGATTTAATTTACATTCAATCAATTTTGTTTCCCGAAGAGACTCGGTGGTCACGGAAGGAAAACAATTTGCCACCTCTGGAATTTGCAGCCGTGTGTCCCAGTGTCCCCCTGAGAGCGAGGCGCGGTGTGGGGATGTCTCAGCGTTGTGCCCAGGAGCGTGTGGGAATTCAGGGACATTGAAGGGCTGGTCAGCCACGCGTCAGCCCCCCCTCGCCCCCCCCCGTGCGCTTTATTGAGTTTCCGACCCAATCCTGAGATCTTTGGAAGGCGGTCTGCAGTCTTAGCTCAAATTAATTGCTCGCCTATGGATTAGCACGTACATATGCGATTGACATCATCTTTAGCTGTGTTGTGGGCAAGAGGTTAACTCGTCGACTGCCGAGGCGTGTTGTCGATTGCTCCAAAACCCTCCCACCGTGTGAACTAGTTTGGTGGCTTTTAGGGAAGAGCGCCGAGTCATCGCCACTGACTTTTTGGATCGGAGTCTTTGTCTCAGCCGCAAATGATTAAAACGGGTGCTGAACGATCGTGAGTTGATGGTCACGGCTCCGTCATAAAATGACTGCACACACAAAAAAAATTTTCAAGTTAAATTACCTTTTTGACTGAATTTGGCAAAATCTTCCAGCTCTAAAAGCAAAATAGAAAGAATGTTAGTAATACTGTCGTGTGATGTTATATTTCATAGCAGTCACGTGGGAAAGTGCAGTACCCCTCGTGCGAATAAGAGTTCACTTGAAGGAACCTCCAACGTATTTCTGTGACATCAGTTTCAGAGGCAATGCTTGTCACACAGGGCGATGGTGATGCACTACTATTAAGATTCCCATACACGGACGCTTTGTTTGACTATACGATGCCCACAGCACAAGTATAATACAACAATACATGGCAACCACAGTGAAAATCAAAGATCACATATATCGCGCATCATAAACGCACACAAATCGATGGCACTCGTGAGTAGCAGCTGGCTTTGCCCACTTTCTATTGGCTTTAGATTCGTACTCCACCGGAGGCAAATCACTCGGTTCACTGACAATGGGGGGGAACAACAAAGTTTAAAATCGTAAGCACAGGACGTAAAACAATGTAGGAACTACATTTCTTCACCTGAGGACGGCTGCATGCGTTTTGGCCGAAACGTCGTGAGAATTATTTTATTATGTTTTATTTTTATTATTTTATTATTTCCATTCTACGTGACTTTACCGAAAGAACCACGAAAATGTAGGAACTTTAGGCGAACCCTGTGTCGTCGGTCCGCCCCGTCCCTCCTTCCTCCCGTCGTAAATCATTTCGAGGGGGGGAGGGGGGGCACGGGTGGCCTAAATATACAGCAGCAATAACAACAACAACAAAAACAATAATGATAATTAAGTCCGGAGAACAATGAGCAGAGAGGCCCTACTTTGTGTTCGGTCCTCCGGAAAAGTGGGGCGACTCCACAACAGCTGGGCACCAGGGGTCAGGGGTCGGGGGTTTGTGAAACGGCACAACTTGATTTCAGAGGTCCTCTTCAGAAGGGCAAATTGCGTATCTGCAATAGCGATCAGAGGAACCCGCCACATCACAACGCCGCAGCAAATTTCAGAGGTCTAGAAGAGAGCCAGCAAATCTCTATCTGGGGCGTGCCTCGCACCGTCGTATGATCTTGAAAGTAATAATTTTAAAAATGCACCTGGCTGGCTACCCGCAGCTATGTAAAATGGTCTCTGAGGTTCCCAAATGCTACAGAGTACTCAATTATACTTGTGGTTAATCGCAGGTGAGCTCCCACCGGCTACACCTGCCTGATGAGTAAAACCAATCAACCGCTGAGGTTACCTCTGACTCAACTGCATTCGTGATGAATGTCAACTTTCTCGCCCTTCAGGAAACAACCGTGATAAATTACACCAGTCTCCCATTCACGTTATGCCAATTACAAACCCCACGTGCAATGCACCTGATCTCATCCGATCTTGGAAGCTAATCAGGCTTGAGCATGGATCGCGATTGGATCATTGACCACCATGCATACCAGGTGCTATAGATTGCGGGGCTTTGTCGTGGACAACAGAGGTCAGTGCAGAAACATCCACTATTCCACTGCACAATACGGTACTTACCACGTTCCCCCACCTTCACCAACCCGCACAGACCAGCGTGGAGAAGTATGGTCAAAGTATACCTCGCATGACTCTCACAGCGTGGGGTGGCCCTCATCCAGCAGTGGATTGACAAAACGGCTGGGCATGTACAACGTGTTCACTCGGCGAAGACCGCCGATATTAACGAGATGTGTTGAACCCTTCTCGAACACAATTTACATTGGTCACAAGCTCGCAGCAGCCTATAATATGTGTTAGATACGCGCCACATACTGCCTACACAATTGCATAACCAGTGACGCTGTAAAGTACTTTTTTTTTAAAAGCCAGTGCATACCCATATGCAAACACATCTCGTTTGTAGGTTTTATGTATTCATTCATTGATATAGTTTAAATATTTACCAGGACCCGCACATGATATACAATGCGACCTTTGCTGCATTATCCTGGCGATGCGATAACGTTGCAGTCCATTACAGATAGGATAGACAATGCAGCGAAGATGCATTGCAGGGTGTGCAAAAAGAGAACACGGCTCATAAATGAAATATGCTATTAAAAAATAGCTACAACAGATGCAGATCATCATGGCAACATCATTACGCGCTTTAGAAACCACTGGCTACTGTCACAAACAACGTGTGTTTTTTTAGGTGTCTACGGTATTTAAACTCTTAAATAAGTCGCTGAAATGGTTGACACAAGCGTTTTTGTTTATTCTGTATTACCACGTTTAAACATTGTCCCGATATTAAAGTCACACCAACGCAAATACGTTACGCTTTCATCGTTATGAACGCGTGAAGTCACGTGGTACACAAACGCATGATGCGTGGAGCAAAAACGAGAATCGAATCTGTATTTATGTATTGAGAAACAGAATGGCGGTCTGCTTATGTTTGCTCAAGCAGCAATTACTTGCCCAAACAAATGCTGCTGTACAATGGTGGGACTGGAAAGCCACGAAGCTGATTTTAACTAAATAAATATCACACTGCGTCGATATGTGGGGACACGGAAAAGGCATTTAGCTTTTATTTTCTGAAACAACATGGACTTTACATTGCCGAAGTCGTCAGCATCCACATCATCATCAAGGTCACCACCATTCTCAGTCGTCGTCATAATGCCGTGTCTTTAAACGTGTACATGTTGAACCTCTTTCGTGCCGTACGTAGCCAACCGTGTTCATCGGAGGTACGTGGTAAGGACAACAAACTAAACACAAAAGGGCAGTCATGAAGAACTTCGTTTTCAACTCAGATTTTAAAGTGTACACAGCTCCCAATGGCTTCCTAACATCGGAAGGAAGAACGTTCCAGGCAGTCACAGAAGCGCATCTGAAAGCGCGCGATGCGGTGGCCGTGTTTGGTTCGATGGTTCGCCAAAATGCCGCTCCACTGCTGGATGAAGGCCTTCCCATGCCGTGCTGGTCGTAGAGGTTTGTTGGACCTCACTTCACCACGCCGGGTGAAAAGTCCGCTGTGTCTGCCCGCACATGTGCCGACAAAATAAAATTGTTGAACAACATCGCTTGTATTAGGTCATCACCATTATAAACAATCAATAATTATGATCATCAGTTATTGCCATACATGTCCGCTCCCCCCCCCCCCGCCTTTGTGCTTCTATTTTTGTATGGCAAGGTGAAGTTAGGAATATATGTGGATATCGAAGATATTAAGCCATTCGGTAGCCTCTGTGGAGGCTTGGCAGATGTCAGTGGGATGGTCGTCAAACTACCTTTACCTTTTCTGGACATCTTGACCCGGTCGATCTTGTAATAGATCTTATGCAGGCTCACGTTCTTACCGGGTAAAATAAACTCCCCGACTTTGACGATATTAATAATGATTCAAACCGCGTATGTTATGTTCCAACACCAAGTTATTATTTAGAAAATAAAAAACCGGACTATATATTGCCGTACACTAATACATTTTAAAACAAAACCCTTATCCGTACAAAATTTCATCGGAGACATATGCGGTAAAAGTTAGAAGCAATAAAGTCTCAAAGAAAATTAAAGTTTCAAAATCAGGCGCTGTGATGTCAGCATGGATGCATTCCCCCGGACGTCGATTGCAGCGGTGGACTTGCTATATTTTTCAACCTTCCGATATTAATAAGCCATACTCTTAGGGTTTTTTTCGGTAAAGTCACGTAGGTAAAAAATAAAATTAATAAAAGTAAAATAAATAAAAAATCACGACGTTTCGGAGGCAACACAAGCTTCCGTCTTCAGGTGGAACCGTCACAGCACGATTGCTGTATCAAGCAATCGTGCTGTGACGGTTCCACTTTACCGGAAAAACCTAAGAGTATGAATCCTTGCAGTCACTAAAGCTTCAAATCTAGAATTATTAAGCCACTTGGAGCGATGCACTTTTACATCCAGATTGAAAACGCATTGCTTTAGAATTGATTGTTGTTGCGTCTAGTGTGTTGTCCTTCCACCGCACCTCCGATTGGCTCCGTACGGCGCGAAAGAAGTTCAACATCTTTGGGGGATGGGGTTGGCTCCGCTGTTTTAACACATTTCTGTGCCAGCCAAATGGGTGGGGATGCCCTTGCGAGCTGAGGGCCTCAAGCACCCACAGAGTACTCGTGGACAGCAGTCAATTAGCCCCCACTGCAACCGACTTAACAAAAAGAACTAGTGGAAAGCCTTCATAGATGAAGAGTGGAATACCCAGAGGGATGAGTGGAGGTATTGGTTATGTATATTGTCTGTCTGTGTGTCAGAATGCATAGATGTGCGCTGCGCTACGAACCTGGCCAGCCGAGTTCGATTCCCACTCACAGCCAACACCAGTGACGATGATCTAAACCAGTGCTGGGCCTCCCCTAGGTCGACTCAGCCTAAAATGAGTACCTGGTGCAGTGTGTGAACATCGCCACTCGACAGGTAAAGGCTGCCGGGCGCGGTGCTGGCCACCCACCCCCTCGTGTGCCGTGTTGGTTTTCATAGGCGTTCGCTAACAGCACTTGCCCCAACAGCCTGTTAAGGCTACACTGGGGATCTTTGTTTGTTGTCTTTGTGTATATGATTTGTGGTTGAGTGTGCGACTGATGTAAATTCTAACGGTGCTCGAGAAGGACCAGAACGATGAGATTTGCCACAAATATAGTCGAAAGAAGAAAATAATTACGAAGTGATATTTATGTTCTTGGTTCTTTCATCAGGTGTTTTCACACCTGATGATGATTGCTTGTGTTGCAGTCGAAACGTCGTGAGAATTTTACTGTTTTATATTTTATTTTATTGTTTCCCTTCTACGTGACTTTGCCGAAAGAACCAAGAATATGAATCGCTGCGGTCACGAAAGCTTTAAATACAATTTTAAATGTAATATTTGTTTTGTTTTTGGCCGCCTAAAAAAAAAATACAGCCAGGGCGGTCGATTGGTTTCACTCGCAGCTGAGGTTCCCCGTTCGACGTTCCAAAGGTGCCTTGAGTCTCGTGCTTCGAGTACCATCGCCCAAAAAGCAGCCCCCATGATGCGCGGGACCCGGCAAAACATCCGTCCGCAATGGTTTCGACTGCACGAAGCCGATCGCACTCCCTTACACGGGAAAGATGCGGTCGGAAGAAGAATTCCACCCCTTTTCACAACTCCCACTGGATTCCACTGCTATCACCCGCGCTACACCATCCTCTGCTCGCCCCCACACTTCACCCCCCCCCCCACACACACTCCCTTCCCACGGCTGAATCATTTACCAGCGGTGCCACCCCCTGGTGCCCCCCCCCCTCCCCAAAATAAAATAGGTCAGACGGAACGGCAAAGTTTTCCCGCTGTGTCGCCGTCAAAGCGAAGCGACGTCCCCCCCCCGCGCCCCCCACCTCCCCCCCCACCTCCCCCCCACCTCCCCCCCACCTCCCCCACACGCCCCCCCCCCCCCCGGTGCCTTTCCTATTTCTGTGATCCCTGGAATAGGCGCGGCGTTGTGGGAGTACGAACAGCCAAGGACACTCGGCGCGTACAGCAAGCGTCGTTGTTTGTGGGTAACGTTTTCTTGTTGTTGTTTTTACGGCTAACAATGTTTACTCAGCGCGGCACTTAGATTCTGCAGAGCATCCTATGTTGCCTTCAACGATGGGTTTTCAACCTGTGTTGGTTTTCCCAGTCGCGTCCTCTGTTCGAGGCGGCCGCTGTCTCGGGAAATCTCTTTAAGTCTTCCCGGAGTTTTTGTTGTGAGTTGCGTAACGATAACAGCAACAACAACAACAATAATAATAACCCTGCCCCACCACGACAATGAATTTGCACGCGGTTACATTTTCTTTCGATACTGTTTACATATTCCTTGTGTTTCCAGGAAAAACAAGACCGTTGTTTGGAACTTGTTGTTTTTATATCTCAAGAGGCATCATCTCGCCACGGCTGATTTTTTTTCATCTCTCGCGTTAAGAGTGGAATGACGGGAAAATGAACGTGGTTTAAAGGCTGTATGTCAATAATCGTATGGTGTTGGTTGAAAGCTGGGCTGATTGGGGAGATAGGCGATCTTGCTTGACTCCTGGCATACTGTAAATACTTCTATAATTGCTAAATACCTTACATGTACATATAATTATCCCCGGACACTTGCATTTAAGTAACACCTAATGACGCAATAACAATTACATCTTTACAGATTAATAAAACTTGAAACGCACAGCTTAATTGGGCCCTGAACAGTTTCACGGTTGGAACTTTTTCGGTTGCTGTTTTGAACATTTTCTCTTTTTGTTTCACGGGGTAGCCTTTCTGACACCCGCTCAATTCCGCCCGGCTCGAGTCCAGCTTCAAGCGGTTTACCGAAACATGATCGTGATAGAGTGGCGGTGATATCGAAGTCCAACTATATTTGTAATGCAGCCGAGCATCAATAGGTGTCGCTCTTAAGCAATGACAACTAACCAATCAGCTGTCAAGGGCGCCCTTGACGCCTTCTTTAAAAAGGAAAGAAAATATTATTTCGGAGAGCGGATTTCTTTGCCGATATTGAGCGCATTTTATGTTTCACTGATTTAGTTTCTAATCAGTACGTAGAAAAGCAAATAATATGAATAATGTACGGCGCTTTGTCAATCCACTGTTGCATAAATGCCTGCCCACGCCAAGTAAGCCTTGGGAGCTGTTTGATTATACTTCACCGTGACTGTTAGTGTGGCTTAAAGAGGGGCCCAGGATAGGTAAAACACATGTTTTAGATTTATATAAAAACTCATGGGTGATAGAATAGTGTTTGCTAACAAAAAATCGTCGCATTTGCCGAACGCTCTCATATGCATCGCAAGCGAAGCGTTGCTTTATTTGTCCGTGCGGCAAGATGCCTTCGTCATTGACATGTCGCCAGAATTCGGAATAAAATAAAATATACACGTTTAGCGATATTCAATATTCCCGTCGAGGGCCACCTCCATTTAGTTCGGCGATTCCGCTGACAACGTGTCAATACTCCGGGCCGCATGTTTCATTACTCTCCCGGCAGATTGATATGACTCGAATTGGTGTAGGTTGGATAAAGAACGAGGAGGCGTGCGTTACGTACAAAAGGCCACGGTGAATGTGACTGCACTTTACAATGTAGCCCCGAGTCATCGCGTTGCCCCGTGCCGGCACGCGCACAGGAGCGGCAGACAATTGTGGATATTTATCGCGGTTAACCAAATCAGGTTACGGCCGAGATCGGGACCGCGTTTTACGCGGGATTTTGATCCCACTGTAGTAGCGGTTGAAAAATACCGAAATAATCAAAACCCTTGCACACGCTCGCACTCAATTCCGTATCATGGGCATCATTACAGCCTTTTCGCAATTTCCACAGGAGCGCCCCACAATCGCGAAAGATTTATCACCGTGCGTTATTTTTTTTCTTTCTCCGGTATAATTTTTCTACGTATTTTTATTATTATTATTCGCCGGCAGTCGTTTGCGCGCGCATTTTTATTTATTTCTTTGCGCCACACGTCGCCACAAAACCCCCGACTTGCCAACCCCCCCCCCACCACATTCACCGCCGACACCCGCCAAGCCCAAGCAACCTCCCACCCGCAAATTATATTTTTGTTATTTCCATCTGCGAGCCGAGCGCGCTCACATACGGGCGGGCTTGGCGCGTTGACACCGAGCTGATATCGGCTCCTCGGATGCAATCAGGAGCGACTAAGACGGATGGCGCGGCGCGGCGCGAAGGTGAAAATAATGCGCATCCACCGTAATCTCTCGCTCCCTTGATTAAATTGCAAAGGCCGCGTGCGTTGCTTGCGACATGACGGAATGGGCGAGCGATCTCGGAGCAAAATAAACCACCAAAGTGTAGCGATGGGGGGAGGGGGGGGGGCTGTGCGGTGTGGGGGAGAGAGAGAGGGGGTGTAGTGGGGGTTGGTGCGGCGGTGGTGGTGGGTGGGGTGCGAGAGAGAAAGGAGAGAAGGGGAGGAGGGCGCTTGAGAAGGTAAAAGGGAAGGTCTCGTAAAATCTGACTGGACCTGAACGCGTCATATTAAAATGTTGCACGAATTCACCAAAAACAACAACAAAAGCTGACGCTCCCTCTGAGCGCGCCGTGTTCACTCTGAGCAGTGGCGGATTTCACCATCATCCCCTTAAACTCCTCGGAATCTGTGACCCATCTACTCGGTGGCGAGATGTTAACTCTCTCGCCTAGTATACAGGAGGTCGTGGGTTCGATGCCTTTGCTGTATATTTGGAGTTTTCGTTTCTCGCTCCCCGTGGTCGCGTGGATTTATCTCCGGGTCTTTCGGTTATTTCCCCATCCATGTTTAGAATCAACATCAGAGTGTTTGCCTACTATAAATTTCCACGTGATCAGCCACTTGCTTGAGATATCATTTGTGGCCAGGTCGCTTCTGAAAAAGAGCTATACATCTCAATGGGCCTTAGCTGCTAAAATACATTTTTTAAATAATAGCTTTTAGTTTTTACTCCACCACGCCGCTCAATGCGGATCGGTGATGGTTTGTGAGTGGCCGGAAATGGGCTCAGTAGACACCACTCGCCGCTGACGATGGCCGTGAACAGGAATCAAACGCAGACTGCCAGCTCCACGGTGATGTTGGCCACACTAAATATTGCACCGTAGCAGTGACAGTACCAAACCAGCACACGACATGGCCAACCGATGGCCCCCATTCCCCCCGCGCGTGCAAAATACACGACGGCAAATGTATTGAAGACCGCGCTATCGTGCGCAAGAGAAATTTGGATAATTTGTCACAATTACTAAACTACAGTAGCAGATTGTCCCCCCCTCCTCCTCCACCTGAACACGTGCCAAATCTAAACAGCCCTGTGCTAATCTATGTGCGTAAGATAATCCTTCTTAGGCAAAACCGCCACAGGGCACTGCTCGATAGGTAGACGATAACGACGACTTTGACGGTGATGATGCGTTCAGGGATTATTGTTTTTTTTACAAAAAGTGCCTACGTTTGTGTGAATATTGTCAGTGCACGGGTACACTCAGCAGTAATGTACCTGTCACGAGGCACGCAACTTAGCATCTGTAACAACACGACACACAGGACACCATGTGGCGCGAGTGTGGCTGAGTTACACAACATCCGTACTCACGATTCCAGTTTGTTATTTCAAAGATCCAAGCCGCTTGGGTAGTATTAATTTGTCTGTTAAACTGAAGCCACAGTGAGTTTTAGAGACGATCCCTCAACGTCTGCTGGTTGCTCGACGGAGTTGACAACAAACGCGTTGCGAGTCAACGCACGTGGTCGGAGTAACCGGACCGATGCAGATAATAAAAAGGGGCATCCCCATCAACCTGCAAACATAATGGGACATTTTTGCCAGTATCAAAGCATGACAAATAAGAGTAGATTCAAACCCTTTCCGGCAATACACCGGGAGGTGTTAAGATATTCAAACGCCAACTATAAACTTTCTGTAAGGAATCAAGTAGTGCATTCACCACACACGCACTAATTGTGGTGAACATGCAAGCAAGGTTTCCATTTGGTGTTTGAACATCTTAACACCTCTCGTTTTATCACCGGAAAGGGTAAAATCTATTATTATTGTTCATACTGTAGATACGAACCGATCAGAATGAGATTCTCAGCAGGTGATTTTTTCCTCCAAAAGGAATATATTCGAGAGGAGGATGTGATCCGGGTAAAACTGAAACCTTTCCAAATGCCGAATAATATTGAGCGGCACACAATCGTACTCGTGCAAACGGGGCTCCTTCTTGCGCGATAATGTGAATAATAATAATAATCGTGATTATTTTTTTACAACAAACTATTCGTTGGTGGCACTCGCATTCCGTGGCAATCTCAAAGTGACTCCAAACCACCGAGAGTCAGCACTTTGCCACCATTCAAGTTCACTTCACGTCACTTGAATTGTGCACATCGCCACACCGTCGCTCGCATCGCCACTCGCCTCTGCCCGAAGTGCTCAAACTTACGTCTCCTCGACCACAAATCAAAGCCTGAAGACAACAAACGGGTGAATATTTTGGGTTAGAATATTCTCCTTACTATTATTCTACATTACGACGGGTCATTTCAACAGCTTCAACTCTGTTTCTAATGTTCGTGGCATGGAGGCGGGGACATGCGAACACAATAATTTCTGGAAAAATGCCGAATGCGAGGCGGGCGGGGGGGAAGTAATTTTGTCACCATCAGAATACGCCTGCATGTAAACTCTCACTCACACGGGGATAATGCACAAAATACAATCCTTTATTATGCCCACTCTTACCTGGCTTCATTAGGCAAGGGGAGATTTATTGTGTGGTCTCTCGGAATCTCCATATCGCCACGGTATTTCGGCAAACAAAAACAAATTAAAGGCTGCGATAACCAATTTCGCCTCCGCCGAGGAATTATAACAGACATTTGCATTTTGCAAAGACACCAAATTTACAGTGCTGCAGTCTGCAGTGGCGACATAAACTAGGCAAAGTGCTCGTTTCGCCCGGTTTGCACAGTTTTATTAACGTGATTTGAATGCGGTCCACCATCATTCAAGTCGCCTGACTTTTGTGTGCAACATTCATCAAATTAATGGGGCAAAATTAATGAAAGGGTTATCTTTCTTGGTAAATTAATGCCCAAATTTGAGATGTTGCTTGAGAAGCATTGCCGTGTGTGTGTGTTCCCAGCCCTGTTTAGACTGTGTCCACGTGCAATAACGATGGCTGAGAGATGAATAAGGAGGAAAGAAATAAACAAATCTCGCTTTTGATGCCGCTCTTACGTACCTCCGACGAACATCGGGGAGGATCAACCGCGCAGGTCTTCCACGGCTGTTTTGTACGGCCTCTCCGAGCGTGCCGCGGGTGGCGAGGTGTTAACTCCCTCGCCTGGCATGCAGGAGGTCGTGTGTTCGATCCCGACCCTTGACACCTGCGGTATATTTGAAGTTTGCATGTTCTCTCTCCTCTGTGGACGCGTGGAATTTTTCTCAGGGTCCCTTCCGGTTTTCCCTCCACGTTTAAAATCAACGGCACGCCTTTAGAGTGTTTGGCTGCTATAAAATTCCACTTTGTTGAGCTATCATTTGTGGCCAGGTCGCTTCTGAAAAAGAGGATATAGCTCCCGTGGGCCTTACCTTGTAAAATGAAAAATTAGTAAAAAAAAAATAAATAGTTCTCGCGTTTCTATCGTGTGCTGTTCGGCAATGACGTCTGACGTTTCACTCCGCGTGCGGGGGAGGCTTCTTCTGGAACTGAACGCTCAAGAAGAAATCTCCCCAGCGCTCGCAGCGAAATGTCGGCCACAATTCCGAGCAGCGCGCGGTACAACCGCAGGGCTATAGCGCAGATCCCATTGTCAGAAACATTTTTTTGTTAAAGCAATATTAAGTACTTCAACTGAATAGAAAAATGTATGAGAAACAGAAACAAAAAAACATTGAACGAAGATAGCGCAGTCTCAAATCCGTCTCGAGGATTGCTAAAACGATGCGTTGTTGCTATTGCAGTGGGGGGAGCGAGGGGGCATTTCAACCCGATAAAAAAGGGCCTTCGCAAAGAATTTTCACTCTGGGGTAATGATACACCACGCTGGGACACCAATTACCAAGCCACACCAAAATCAATCCTCCCTTCCTCTCACATTCCCATCACAAGGGCTGTTAAAGCCATTAAAACAAGCCAGCATGAGATTATAAATGTTTTAAGAAGGGTAATAGCATAACAAACTGATGTAATAGGCGTACGAATTATTATATCCACAGGCCTGCAAAACGGCACGCACTCCGGGGAAAGTCCAGTCGAGATGAAGCTCCGTCGAGACGCACGTCTGGCCCAGGCTGTTGCTTTTATTTGAGCGGCGAGCGCGATGCGTAAAGGAAAACCACTGAGTCCCACTTGCTCTTTGCAGATGAACACAGTGACGGCACTGGCATATCGAGAGCCCAGAGCATAAATGATTTTTGACAAATGCGTTTCTCGCCGAGATGTGAAGATTTGTAAAGTGTCTTGGAAGTCCCCTGACCTTGAAAGGCAACGAGTTACGGAGTTTCGGTGCCGCAATTGCAAAGGCAACGGTGACCAAAGACTCTCCAAGAAATCACTCGCCACTGATCTTAGCCGTGGCTAGGAATCAAACACACGTCGATAGGCATGGGGAGGCCATCCTCTAGCAGTGGACTGATGAAGGGCGTTACTGTACTGTGCGTTATTATTGATATTATTAAAACATGAAAAATAAAATATTTTTGCAATAACGCTGTGAAGAATATTCTAATTTTCATCATTTTGCGAAGATGGAAAATGCGGTCTACGGTGTTAAAATCATCAAAACTTACAATTGTTGGCCAATGCAAACGATGCTTCTACACCGTTAATTACACAGTACGTTATTGATAGTGCTTGGGCAATTTACCACAACCATCACCTCGTCCTCCCCACATGCAACGCACAACCTTCTCAATAGACTAGTCCACGTTCACCAGCTATAAGCTGATGAATGCAACTGCACTCGACAATGTTAATTATAAACGCCTACACAGCAAAAGAGTGCGTAGTGTATGTATGTTGAACTTCTTTCGCACCGTACGCAGCCAACAATGGCTACTCGGAGGTGCGGGGGAAGAACAAATAACTTAAACACTAATTTTTTTTTTTTTAAGAAATGAAATTTCGATTTAGATTTAAAAGTATTGGTAGGCGACCTAGTTTGCCTTGGTCGGTTCTCAGTCCGGTATCGTCGTCCTCTGATGCTGGAGTTGCCCTCTCTGCCCTTGCATATTGTTCCTTGAAATATGAACTTAATACGAATGTACGTACTATATATGTGTGTTGTGAATGTAAGACTACGTCAATTCATCGAGCGAAATTAATTATCACGCCCGCGATAGATGAGTTCCATTGTGCTGATAAGAATCGATTGTTTTTGCAATGCATGCAAACGGTCCTCAAATGTAGCGATGCTAAGCTCACGGAGCCAGCGCAACTTTGGGGCCGTCCATAAATGACGTCACGCGATTTTGGACGATTTTTGACTCCCCCCCCCCCCTTCGTCACACGGCGTCACAAAAAGTCAGGCCCCTCTCAAAAATAAAACATGCTTCAAATCGCTTTACACTATTGTCATTGTCGTGCGTATTAAATGTGGCGCTGCACTCTGATGTTGTAGGATAAAACATTGATTAAAAAGTCTATATAATTAAGTAGAACGTGTTGTCTATATTTATGTAAAGTTGCGCATTTTGATGTGACGTCACATTTCTCAACCCTTCCCCCTCGTCACACATCGTCACAAATGTCTGACCCCCCCCCCCCTAGGTGCGTGACGTCATCTATGAACGGCCCCTTTGACCGTGCAAACTAGGCGCAAAAGATCCACAAACAATACCAACGAATTCTAGATTTGAAGTTTTCCTGACTGTAAGGATCCATACTCTTTGGTTCTTTCGGTAAAGTCACGTAGGTGATTTTTTTTTAAATAATTAAATTAAATCACGACGTTTCGGAAGCAACACAAGCCTCCGTCATCAGGTGGGACAGCCACAGCAAGAAACAGTTTGCTTTATATTATTTTTATTTTCACCTACGTGACTTTACCGAAATACCAACGAATCCGGCGAAAAGGAATGACGCAAAAAGGAATCCACATTCGTGACAATTCTGAAGAACACGTCACGTGGCCAGCGGAGTAACTCTCTGCGTGAACCAAGTTGGAGCAAACGACGTCGCATTTCGGGAGAGACAGGGCGGGAGAGAGAATGCCTTTAAAAAAAACATCACAGGGAGAGGTAAGATAACGTCTGCTTTGCAATTTTTCCACACTCCCCCCCCACCTCACGTTTTACTGGGGGCACTCAATTTTATGGAAGATCATCTGTTTGACGGCTAGATCAATGGTAAGGAGTTTAGAGATCGGCAAAGCAAAAACACAACGCCGATACAGCAGCAGCAGCAGCAGCCAGAGCAGCAGCAGCAACAACAAAAACGCATCGTGCAGCCAAAGTCATTTTGGGTAGATATTACGTATATTGCGAGAACTCTTGTGGAACAAAATTCGCACACATCTGTCGACAGCAAATGAAAGGAGAGTGGGGGGGGGGAGGCGGTCGGTGGGGGGGGGGCTGTGGAAACCCACGAGAGATATCCCTGGCTCCGAAACTTCGCCGTGCCGTCGGAGCTCTCAAGGAAGGGGACGGTGCTGGCGCTCACGATCAGCGGAGGAGGCCGGCGTTGGCCAGAGATCCGTTGCGAGGAGCGACGCTTTAACCTCCGTTAATTAAAATGCCCCCTTTTAATTTTGAGGACGAAAAAAACCGCAAAAGCGTGGCAAGGTGGGAGGGGGAGGGGGTTCCTATTTTGCTGCGGTGCGAATGAAATTTGTTGGAGCGGTGGAAACTTTGGCTTGTAATCCGATCAGTGAGAGCAATAAAGGTTGTTTTCTCCCAAAAAAGCAAGCGTTTCGTCAGGATGTTCCAAGTGGATCTAGCCTATGCCCGGGCTGCTGCGTCTCAGTTGTGAAAACTGGCGAATGGGGTCGGTCTCACGTGCACACACGAGCGAGCGAACAGGCGGACATATTAACGGGAGCGTCTACATTGATGCATTGCGGCACAGAAAGAGCGCAGCCGGGGATAGGAGCGTGTTAACATAAAGACGAGTAAATAACTACTACACGTGTGGGCGAAGTTCCCGTACGTGGGTGCGTGAGAGCGGGAATATAAACGGAGTTGTTCAGAACGCTCTTCCACGTTGGTTGTCCCGGAAGTGCTGCACCGTCCCCTGGTTTACCACGTCTTTTTTGGGTGTTGTCATCATGATTGCTACACTTGGAGGGCCATGCAGGGGGCGATGTTGCCGTGCGTAATTCCAATCGAGTCATTTGCACGTAAAATCTTGAACATTGGGATGTTCACCATTGGAACCTCCTTTGCCGGTAGCAAAATATGATCATTGTTTTTTTTACCCTTTTATCTGGATCGTGATGATGATGATGATTGACCAACATCCCAATGATAATTGTTTTTTTACCCTTTTATCTGGCAACAAAACTGACACCTTTTGAAAAAAAAGTGTCAGTTTTTTTTGCCAGATAAAAGGGTAAAAAAACAATTATCATTGGGATGTTGGCCAATCATCATCTTCATCATCACGATCCATGGGCAGATAGCCTGGAGGTGTCCACTGCACAGTTGTATGGGCATTACCAGTTAACATTGTATGGGGTTTTTTTAAACTATGGGAGGAAACCAGAGAACACAGAGGAAACCCATGGGGAGATCATAGAAACTCAGACGCCCGAGTCGGGAATCGAACTCAGGTCGTACTTGTTGCGAGGCACGCGCGTTACCAACTGCGCCACCTTGATGCCCTACATTGCACTCTGTGAACTCCTAAGAGCCTCGTCAGGAATTGAACTTCAGGACTAACCCGAAAACATCGCAGATCTATATTTGTACGTCACGTGTCGAAGAGGCAGACGCACAGGTAGACAGACAGGTTGAGAAGAAGAGATAGATGAGCATCATCACCATCATCAGCCACGATGAATCCACTGCTGGATTAAGTCCTCCACGAGTCGTGTTCCTGCATCGCAACAATCCACCGACTGTCACCTGCACGGAGATCCGCGCGTGTAAATGCAGGTCGCAGCCTCGGTTGGTGGCGTAACACCGCGATGACCACTTAACGCTTCCTATCGATACAGTCTGGGTGTGGATAAGCTCCGTCGCGTGGTCGGCACATGCTCGAAGCGCGTATGCCCTTAGACGTCCGGCCGTTGTTATTTTCTTTTGTGTGTGCTATTGCTCATTTACGCGAAATAATGAAGGCAAAAAAAAACCACGGGCGGGATTGAGGTGACACAAAAAAAAGCCACAGGCCCTTTTATATAAGAGAGCGCATTAAACTTTAATATTCTGGTGTTTACAGACATAAAAAGTTTTCCAATTTTGAGTCACTTATTGTAATGCCAAGATATTTTTTCTTCTTCTTCTTTCAATTCTCCTCCTGAATGATGGATTGTTCATTACAAGGCACAACCGCCGTTTTAATTTGTGGTATGTCAGTTTTATGCAGTCATTCCTCGACTGTTTGGGACCAGTGGTTTTCACCATCAACACCACCGCATCCCCCAGCACCCCTACAATGTTTTCAACCCCCTCCCGTCTCCCCCCGCCAATTCCCCACCACAATTTCACCCCTCCCCCTGCCCCCCACGTCAACTCCTCCACAATCCCCCCCCCCACCCTCTCCTCCCCCATCTCCCTCATCCTCCCTCCTGTACCCCGAACGCGCTATTCAAGATTGAAAAAAAAAAATTCGTAAATGAGCTGCTACATTATGCGGCTATGTTTAGTTATGGAGAGCCCGGGCGCTTTTGTCATCTGATCCAATTTCAAGAAGGCTCAGCCGCTTGTCAATTCTCCACTACAAGCTCACCAGCAACAACGGGAGCGAGAGAAAGAGAGAGAGAGAGAAACACCCGCAAAAATGAAACAAAGAAAAAATACACACACACGCACAACCCTGCCAATAACAACAACAAGAATGGCGACAATCAAAAATAAACACACACGCCACACCCGCACGCACACACACACACACCAAAGGCTAAATGAATCGGCAGAATACAGCTGAGACCTCCCGTTTTTTTTATTCATTCGCTGCATCTCGCTCGCTCTCTCTCATTCATTCACTCTCATACGATAGTGTTTAGGGGTGCAGGAGGCGATGGGCGGTGGGGGGGGGGGCAGCAAGAGAGAGTGGGGGGGGGGCAGGTTTAAACGCAGTTCGCCTACCTCCCTCGGTGTCAGTCCCGGCAGCGTGACTGACACCTGTCCGCGGGATGATAAATGACTCAATTTTGGGGCGTAATTCGGCCTTCTGTCGCACGAGCAGGGCGCCCATTCATCATCGTCCCTGTCAGCGGCACAAAGTAGGGGTGACAGTGCGAGAGGGGCCGGGCTTGGCTCGCTGCGTGGGCGGACGCAGCCTCCCCCTACACGGGCAGAACAGGAGGAGGAGGAGGTGCGGAAAGAGAGAGAGGAGAGGAGAGACATGATATCTCGAGGTCGCAAGCCCCCCGCGGAATAACGCTGCCGGGGTTTTTTTTTGTTGTTAGCATAATTTATCGCAGGCCCCTATTTGCGTGACCCAGCGCAGATGGAGCAGCGCTCAAATCCTGGGCCGAGCCAGGGGGGGGGGGGGTGGCGGTGGTGGTGGTGGCTCTTTCGTCTCGTCCGACGCACGAGTCCCCTTTGTCGAGGAGCCACTCCTCCCCCACCTCCTCCCCACGACGGTGCTCTCTCGCGACCACACCGCCACGTAACTCCGCCGCGCGCCCTTTTGACAGAATGTAAATTTTAAACGCATGATTGAGCGGTACGACACGAAAAAAAGGCGGGGGGGGGCCAAGGCGTCACACGCCCCGATACCCAAATGCGTTTAATTTTTTTTTCTTGTTCCGTTCCGTTCACTTCGGTCGAAAGGGCAATAACGTGGAGACGCGTTTGCAGATCTAGTCGAACAGCATTACGGAGCCAAGCGCCGAAACCTCCAGTTTAAGTCAATGGACTTGAGGATAAAGCCATGATGGATCGCATTTAATCTTCTCAGATTTCTCTCTCACACTGTGCTCAGAGCAAACAAAAAAAACGTCATCATAATCGTCATCGTAATCATTGCTAAGGCTGTGTTTTGTACATTTATGGTTGAACAACGCAGCCGAAATGCTGTGTAACGCACCCTGCATTACGATCCTGATATTCCCCTTCTGATATTGCGACGGTGGGTAATTAATTACCGCGGTGCGCCTCCAAATATTGTTTCGGAGGTTCATTCGTGTTTACATTACAAAGGGCACATCCTGGGAATATAAACACAGCGTAACAAACCCGACGCGTCAAAATGATAACAAAAATAGCTCATTTATCATCCAAACGATATACTGAATGCATGATAAGCCATGTGTATGTTTTAAACTGATAAACCCAATAACAGATGCAAATTGTGTTCCAGAGCTATGGAAATCAGACAAGCGAGCAGTGATGTGGGTTGCAATTTTTTTCCTTCCCAGTCGCTGTTTGATGCATTTTCAATTTCCATCTATCAATGTTTGGCGGAGAGAAAAAAATATTGAGCATATTCAATTGATAAAATGATTCACAAACACCGCGCAGTCATTTGATGGTAAACAGATTTGTGCCTCTCAACGCGGGCAGGTGACATGTTCATAAATTATTGCGCATTTCAGACGGTGAATAGGAAAATACGAGAACACATTTTTTGTTGATTCATAAAGTAAACCAAATCGAGGGCCCAAAAGAACAAACAATAAAAAAAACAATCTATAAAATAACAATTTGGTGGAAGGAAGGGGGAAAAAATGTAGCCAACTCTCGTTCGGTCGCCCCTTTTACCCTTTTCGGATCTCACAAAGGCCGCAATTTCGGATGAGACTCGTGCACCAATCAAAAAGGCGCTGGCAGTTCAATTATGCCGGCAGAAAGCGGGACATTCATCATTCAATTAGGAGGCTGTCACCACTAACAAAAGAGAAAACTTCCAACTCGCCTCCTCAACACGACCTCAATCCATTCCACCACCACCGCCGCAGCCCCCCCCCCCCCAGATACACTCCTAGCCCCCCCCCACACCGCCCCCCACCGTGCGATCCGACCCCCACTCTCCCCACCCGATAGATCTCTCCCCAGCGCTCAGCCCTGCTCTTCAAACCCGACTGCTTTCATCCGGCATCCTCTGTACACGGCTGCCTGCCTGCCTGCCTGGCCTGCCCGCTGGTTGGTTGAGTAGTTGGTGGTGGTGCTGGTGGTGGCAGAGGTGATGCCGGTTTGAGCAGGGGGTGGGCGAGGGCTGGGAGGGGGGGTAAGGGAGGAAGGGGGTGGGCACGCGGGGGGGGGGGGGTAGGGAGGAGGGGGTTGAAGGGGAGGGGCCCCCATTGGCAAAACGCGCAACTGGCACATCCCGCTATTGACTCGAGACAATGAAAGAGACAAAGTCAATTTTCGGGGTGGGGGGGGGTATTCTGTGCACGGTTGGAAAACGGAAGTGATATTGATGAGAAACTACATTGAAAGTTTGTTTCCGCTTCGTAATCAAGTCGACTTTGGAAAGAGTTTTTTTTTATTCCATCACGGCCCAACGTGGCTTTAACATCGCCATATTCTGCGCGCGCGCGTGTATGACGACGCGATCGCGCCTGTAAAGCATCCGTGTGTGTGTGCGCACAGCGCAGATGCGGTGCTGTGGCGGGCTCGGGCTAACTTGGGGTGAGTCCCACGCAACACACACGTTGGAGCCGCTCTCTAGCATCGGCACGCAGCCCTGCGGCGCAGTGAGACCTCTCGAAGCCGGACTCGGGGAGAGGGAACGCGGTGACCACGAGCAGAGCACGCGGTGGGCTGTAACGATCGGGGAGCCCGCCGTGCCCTTGGCCGTCAGTCTACCACGCGCCTTGCAAGTGGCAAACTTACGTTTTTGTTTTGTTTTGAGAGGTAAATAGAAAGAACGTTTTTTTTGTCCCATGTTTTTAATTAATATTGATGCCCCCTCCCGGTCAAATTAATTTCAGCCTCCCAAAAATGTTTTCACTCACTGCCGATGTGCTTACTCGATATAAACATTTACATGTAAGCATTTAAAGCAAGACATTGTCTTTGAATTACACTGATGATTACAGCTGTAATGCGATGTAAATAATGAACGCCATGTGATTACAACTCCAATTTCCCTGCCACCTTTGTCTCCCAAGCGCTAATATTTAGGCAACGCACCAGGAACTCATTTAAGACGCATTCAATCTACGGGAGGGCCAAGGATCTGTTCAGAGAATCGTCACCAGTGTTGGCCGTGAGCGGGAATCGAACCCAGTCACCAGGTTCGTAGCGCAGCGTGATCGCCGCTACACCACCGCTCCCCACCAAAAATAAACACACATATATATGTACACACTCACTCTGAGCTCATGACAAAAAAAACTGTGGATGGGGGGGCAGTGGCATTGGTGGTGGTGGGGGGGGAGGCAGGAAGGGGAACAGCCACTCGACGCTACAAGAGGCACAGCGTGGCAGATGCTGTGCCACGGAGACGCGTGCAGTGTGACAGCCTGCCGAGCTGCGATGAATAATTGATAAAGTTCACCTCAAGACGCGTGAAGATAGCTCGTTAATAACATCTTGGGGATTCATTAGGGTGACGCCTGGCCCAGCAACCGCCACATCATTTTTTTTTCTATACGTATGCAATTTTTTTCTTTTTTTAAACCATTCATTAACAAGGAGGGGAAAAAATGTAAATCCAAATTTCAGTTTGCGATGGAAGACTAACTAAACCTGAAATGCTATAAAATGATTTTAAAACGGAATGCCATTAATTTTAAGCAAATTCCATGTTAAGCCTCTCTATCAAATCGTGCCTTCAAAAAGGGCCTCCGGATTTTTTTTGTTCCATTCACAGCACAAAAGTATTCGGGTACATTAAGTTTCAATTTATCTATGATTAAAACGCTAAATGTTATTGACCATCTATTCAGCATGCACAGAAGGCATAACGCCAATGACGAAAGCGAGCAATAAATTACTGCTGCCGTGCGTACACGAATCGACTGCCCTGTTCCCCTCCCCACAACCGTCTCGGTACACAGAAAGTTTTCAATCCAATATTGTAAACGCTCGCATCATAACGATCACACCGACAAAGTGCCAAGGTGAGTTGTGTATTCACGAGACCTGCTGATATATTTTTTTTGGGGGGGGGGGGGGGGGCGGCGGAGGGGTGGGCTGCTGCGGTGGAAAGGTCACGTGACCCTAGCGTCCCAGCACATGGAGGCCTTTCCCACAATCATCCTCTTTACTTGCTCGGTCGGACTTGAACACACACAAAAAAAACCACGTGTGCATGGATTTTCTATCACGTTCGATGAAGGGGGGGGGAGAGAAAAACTGCAAAAGCCGGTGGGGCAATAGGGGGCGTTGGGGGGGGGGGAATTGCTTAAAAAGTGGCTATAATAAAATGGTGATAATAAAAGTGGTGCATATCGTGCTGTTTCATTATGACACAGTTGGAAAGATGGATAAACTAACTCATGGCTTGAACAAACAAACCCGGGCCGTGGGACTCCTCTAACACGCTGAGTTTTAACGGACCACCCTCCGATACAAAACACACGGTAACTGCTGACCAGCAGGCGTCAGGTTTATAGCCTTGACGGGATCTCATAACCAGCCCTGAGAATGAGAAGCCGCGGTGTGGTCGCTTGGTTGGAACGGGCTGCAGTGCAAGGAACGAAATTCCACCCTCTCATGACAACGCAGCCCCAGCAGCAGCCCACAGCACTTGATGTATGCCGAGTGGTGGTTGCCATTCCAAGCCCTATCCAGGCTCAAATCTGCATAGCTTCGGAGGTCTGATGAGATCAGGTGCATTGTCGGTGATTTAGTCAAGGCATGACGTGAGTGGGAGACTGATGTATGTTAGAACATGATATTATGATTTTTTTTTATTTCTTTAGGACTGCTTTTTGTGTTTAGTTCGTTGTCGTTCCCCCGCATCTCCGGTTAGCACGGTTGGCTACGTATGGTGCGAAAGAAGTTCGACATACCAGCAATACATTCTATAAGCAGTAGAATGCTGATATTTTTAACAAATGTCGTTGATTTTATAACCAACAATACAACTGTGAAAAAAATATGGTATTTAATTTTAGCCCTAGAAAATTCCAGCCCAGAGGTTGATTGTTTTATTACGTACAGGGCGGACTGCCTTTTGGGTCAAAATTTTATTTTAGGCTTGTAAATCATATATCTGATATACCCATATAGCCCTGAAATATCTCTGGTGTTTTGTTCGTGTGTATGTTGAAGTTATTTTGCACTGTACGTAGCCAACCATGCTAATCGGAGGTGCCCAGCTCACTGGCACGTTCCCAACAATTCAAAATTACAAAGTGTCATCACTCCTCCACCATCTCCTCCTCATCCTCTTCCTCCTCCCACACACACAGGAGTCCACGTGCAGCTTCAGTTTCATTATTTTTGGATGTAGCTGATGAGATCACTACCACCCACTCGCTACACCCCCAACCCAATCTCTCCTATCTCCCAGCTTTTTTTCAGAAGCGACTTGGCCACAAATGATAGCGCATGGAAGTGGCTTATCACGTGGAAATGTATAGCAGCCAGACACTATACACGCATGTTTATTCTAAATGTGGTGGGAAAAACAGGGAGACCGGGAGAAAAATCCATGCGACCAGGAAGAGAACATGCAAAGTCCAAATATACAGGCGTCAGGGTTGACATTGAACCCATGATCTTCTGTATACCAGGTGAGGGAGTTAACATCTCGCCACCCTGACACCCTATTGTGCAATGGTAGTGCTGGCCCATCGGGAGTCCTCAGTTATTATTATTTTTCAACCCCCCCAACCCCCTCGTAGTTTCGATTCATACAATACGAATAAAATGCCAGAATATTTTTTTTTAAATAGAGATGTAGTGCAATAGGTGAATGTTAATATATATACTGATCTAGCGAGATGAGAGAACATTTTATTTGGCATTTTGCTTGGTCGCCCAGGAAAGCCTCTGAGTCTCAAGACTCTTTGTCAGGAGGGTCCTGACAAAGTTTAGCAAGTAGGGGGCGATGTTGCTTCATGTGATCTCAATTGAGTACTGTATTTTGCAAGTATTTTTTCCGTATTGCAATGTTTGACCAATACTAGTTGCATTGTGTGGGTTTTTTTATAATGATTATCATTATGGTAGGAAACCACATTCAGAACCCAGAGGAATCCCATTCAGAACAGGGGGAGATCATATACACTCCGCACATAGATGTGCCGGATCTGGCAATTGAACCCAGGCGGTTTTTGCTGTGAGGCACAAGTGTTACCTCTGCGCTGCATTGCCTCCCACAGAGACAGAGGCAACATAGCGTTCAGACAGACTCATCGTCTTTTTCATGTTAATCTCTCTCCTCCTTGTGTTTATGAAATGAGCAGCAACTGCAAATGTGTGTCTAAGTTGTAAGTCCAGCGAACGGCTTCAGACAACGGAGAGGGCATCGCACTGCTGGCTTCGGGGAACGCGCACAAAGTAAACCCGAGTTCACATCTGGGTGGGGCTATGCTAATTACCTCGCTGTCTTTATTTAAGATTTGAATAAGAGCTGATACTTCACATGCCCCAATGTTGTCATTAATCCGGCGCCACTTGAACCGCCTGGGTCCCTTTACTTTTACTTTGTTCGTTTATGCCTCGGCCCTTTTCAGAGGGGGTTGGGGGGGGGGCAATTTAGCCGATAAGACGAGATCAGTGTGAAGGCCGCCACACATTTGAAACCATTGGGGGGTTTGACGGCATGACGGGGGGTGGGGGGGGTGTCACGTGTTGTGTATTGTCGGGGGCCGCACTAAAGGCAACCAGGGGGCCGCAAGTGACCCGCGGGGTCTTGCAATGAAGAACACTTGCCCATTGAGTGCCACCACTGCTACTGCGGGCACACCCCCCCCCCCTCTCTGAATCTCTCTGCCCGTGTGGGCAGTGCGTGTGCGGCGTAGACGGGGGCGGGATGCGAGCAGTAAGAGGGGGGGGGACACCCGCCCTGCCCAGGGGCCCTAAGGCAAGTGCGTGATTAACAGTGGCAGGCTGCCGATCAATCACAGGATCAATTGTGCCATTAATCACGCTCAGGAGGAGCTCATCCCGGGGCCGGCTGAGTGTTTATTCAAGTGCCTTTTTAAAGGGACGCCGCATAGCCCGCCAAAGCCGTTGCACGCGAGTCACATGGTCTGTGTTGGGCAGATTTTACGAGGAGGGCACGGATACGATTTCAAAATACCGGCCCAGAGGTCGCTCGCTTAAATACATGCTGGTCTGGAAAGTCAATAGGCTGATGTGCTAAGACGTATTATTTATATGCGGAGTTACAGAATGGAGTTTTCTCCTTATATTTGCCTTTACCCATAGTTCTCCATGATGAAGCATAAATCGCGTACTTTCTCAAACTGTGAAGCTGCAGTAATAATCATAATCTTCAGCCACTATCAATCCACTGCCAATCCACTTCGGGATGAAGACATTTCCATGCCGCATGGGTCATCGGGTATTATTCGACCATACTTCACCACGCTGGTCCCCGCCGGTTGGTAAATGTGAGGGGGGGGGGGGTCATCACCAGTTCAGATTCCACTCACCACTGCCACTAACAGTGGCCAGGAATTGAAATCGCGTGGCTGGGAGCAGTGGGACGGTCCGCTAACCACTGTGCCACCGCTCCCCCGAAAATCTGTATAATAATAATATTTAACACGGAAACCAAAACACGCAGGTTATGTGTTCATCCACCCACGTTATGCGCACCTATTGAAACGCTCGCTGGGTTCACCGCTACACATGCTAGATTCAGGCTCGACTTTGTTTTGCATCCTTCCCTTGCCTTATTGTTGCTTCTTTATATATTTCTGTCAGCGTAAAATGGATGCACGCGCTTTGCTTCGTAACAGTCACGCTGCCTCGCTGACTGATGGCGTGACAGCACGTGATAGACACTTATAATGTTTGTTCTTCAAGAGCGGTGCAGAGAGAAGTAAAAAAAACGTAAATAAGACTAAAGGAAAAAAACAAATCATAGACTGCACCCGACTCTGAGCTGTCAATGTCTCAGTTGAAGCGTTAACAGCCTTTCCGCGGATGTCACCCAATACACTTTCACTGCTAAGTTCACTGTCAAGCCTTCAGCATTGGGAGGGAGTTTATATGTTTTACATAATGCCACTAAGCAGTCCAAGCAAGTACTGAAGTTGCATTTATTGGGTTGGCCACCATGGGTGTCTGTTAAAATCCTAATCTTCTCACACTGTGCTGTAAAAATGCCGTGGGTGGTAATTGCGAATGCCCCCTCTGTCGATACAAGTACACGTAGAGAGAGCCCTTTTGTCAATCCGCTGCTGGATGAAGGCCTTCCCATGCCGTGAGAGGCGTGACGGGGAGGGGTGGTTGCTCATACTTCAGTGCAGATTAGTGACGGCGGGCGATAGAGACTGGGTAGCATAGATGGTACATGTGAACAATGGATTTTCCTGCACCGCTCTCTATAGCCTACACGCACGCCCCGCAGCTTATAACACCTGTTACGCACGCACGGTGGCCATCCATCAAGGCACTCACCAGGCTCAACCCCTGCTTGGGGTCTTCAATGTGACCTGCAGATCCTGACGCATTGCGGGTGACCGAGTCGTGGGCATCTTCTTTGCTTTCCGACATTCATTTCCTCCACCGTGCTTCATGCAAGCATGGGTCACAAGAAGCCTCCCTGCATTTGCCTGCACGCCCCTACCCCCCCCCCAATTCCTCCTTCCCCCGCCGCTCCTGCCTCGCTTGTGTCAAATACACTTCCCGCCGCTTAAAGAGGCGTGCTGTTAAAACAACCACCCAGTGCCGCAGAGCGGCGGCGGGGGCTGCAAAAAAACAAAATTACGCGCGCGTTGTAAGCGGCTCAGCAGCAGGGACGGGTCCAAGCGGATTGTCTGCCCGCGCGCGGCGTTCGCCGGATGCGCTCGCAGGGCGAAGACGGCATGACTAATCATCGGCACGTCATTCGCGGCGCTCGTACTTAGTGTGTATCCACATCATGTCTGCCCCCCCTCCCCCCCCAAAATTATTTTTTTTTAAATCCTCGGTAAATTGTCACGGTGAGCACATCCAGCGTCGCGGGGGGATATCGCCTTTGGATAAAGGCTCCGAGTGTGATCTGGATCACTGTGAGTGGAGCGGTGGCGCAGTGGTTAGCGCGCTGGGCTGTTGGCGACTGGAGTTTTCGATTTGAGGCTCGGTGGTGATTGAGATCCGAGCCGATGCTGGGTGTGCCCTTAAGCAACACCCACTGGCCGGCGTGGTGAAGTATGGTCAAACAACCCCCCCCCCCATGACCGTCAGGGCGTGGGTAGGCCCTCATACAGTCGTGGATTGATGAAGGGCTGTAAATTCTAATTATTAGAATTAGCGGTAGGACCGAGAGTCATTTGCTTAATTTGATACATTTGTAACAACTATCAAAGTGAACTAATGAAAGCACATCGAAAGGATTATGCATTAAGTAGGCGCTGCATGAGATTAACATTACAAAGGGGGCCAGTGTTTTGTGCTTGGGTTCGCAGATGGCTAACGCGAGGGCATATATACTTTCCGCACTCGTGAGAAAGAAAAAAAGAAACGATTGAGCAAGTCAGTTTTTGTGACATGGCTTATATTTTACACGTGGTTTATATTTGATGTGGTGTGCGCGCCGTCGAGTCAGAATTTTGCAGAGCTCGCGTTCGTCAACGTCACGTGGTGCAAGGTAGCCACCACGAGATGGCATGAACCTTAATAATAATAATGTGTTCACCCTTTCAGGCAATAATAAAACAGGAGTTGTGTTCAGATGTTCAAACACCAAATAGATATATTTTTCAGCACAGCATTAACCACACACAGTGCTTGTGGTCAACAAGCAAACACAAACATGGCTCTGATACCCTTCTATCTGGCAACAAAACTGACACCTTTTTTACAAGGAGTCATGTTTGCATAGACCACAATACCTGCAGCCATAATGCAAACAAAAAAAACATAACTCTGATAATATATGCACTGTCCTTGAAGTTGATTGGTCCACACCCGAGACATCTTTCCTTAGAGCCTAGTCTCACATGGGTTGGACCAGATGACGCCAAAAGGCTCACAACTCAAAGACAATGCACCATCAGAGTATGAGAGCTCGGGGTGAAGCATTTACACCATTGGAACCTTTTACTGGCAAATGAGGTTCCAATGATGGCTCTGATAATGACATATTATGCATTGTCTTTGAAACGGATTGGCCTACACCAGGGCCCGCAGCCTTCTTCATGGCCGCGGAGCTGCATGTTGAGTCCATCTGTGCGACGCATGGAGTGTTTCTCTCTCCTCGCTTGTGATTTCTCTGGGTGTTCGGGTTTCCGTACGAACAGTCGAATGCAGCGCCCTCTCCGGGGAAGAAAAAAAACGTCTTGAGATTCGGTGAGGATTTTAGGAGGTAAACAAAGGGGGCATTGTTATCATTAACGAATGCGCTGTGCCCTTCGCGTCTGTTATGGCTACAGATTGTCATCGAACCAAATTCATGACTGATTAAATCTGCGGCAAAGAAATACGTCCTTTAATTATTTTTTTCACTCTGCATTTCCTAACAATCCGGTTTGTTAATTTAATTAAAGCCGTAAGATATCGTTTAAACTTTTTTGTAGCTGATGGTTTATCACTGGTGGCAGTGGCAAACGTTTAAAAAAATCAATGAGTCAATAAATTACATAAATTCTTATTGTATATCCAATTATCTGTCTGCAATCGAATTTCAATTGCTGGGCCAATCGGTTAAGTAAAGTGTAGTATAAGGTAAGCGATGCCTACCACCTGTGAAATTTGGTCAAAGCTAGCGGATCGTTTGCTAATTTATTTCCTCGCATGTAATATATATTTTTGCCGTTGCAAGATTATAGCAATTGAACTGGTCACAATTCAAAAACGTATTGCATTTTAAAGGTGGCCCATGGCGTGGTGGAAAGCAATGAGACACCACGGTGGGTAGGGCCAGGGCACAAATTACATATCAAGCAGGTGAGCAATACCGCTCTATACCACGGGAATTAGATCACGAGCGGTAAAACACCAGGAAACCGGCGCAATAAGCACAGCGTGGGCCGTCGACGCAATAAAAAAAATCACATTTAAAATAAATATAAATTCAACAAAGCAAACATAGACAAAAACATGACCAGAAAACGCAAGATGGCTGCCTCTGGTATAGATGTACGTACGTACGCGGAACTTCGTCCTCGCCGTACGTAGCCGACCGTGCTAATCGGAGGCCACCGGATCGAGAGAAGAAGCTTCAGTTGTGATCGCGAAGACAGGAAAGAGAGGCAGAGGGAACGGAAACAAGTATAACCCGTAAAAACAAAGTTTTTCACTATAAATCCTTTATATGCGTGGCGGCTAGAGTCTTCTCGTCCTCTGGTTTGAGATGGCTGCCACCTACGGGTCAGATGATTGCATGGCACCATTAAGCAATTGGTAATTAAATATAATATTTTTGTCCTAAAAAGTGTAAAATTTTGGAAAAAAAATTTCACGAACATTAATTGTCACGCACAACGAGTCTGTGTGGAAAATGTCAGCTCGATTGGATCACGGGAAGTGGGTTAAAAAACGACCGAAAGATTTGCATGGTCGTAAGCAAGCAAGCAAGCGCGCAAGTGAACTTAATATAAAGGATTTAAAAAAGGAGAAAACTAGACGCAGAAAGAAGAGATGGGTGTCAAGGTGGCGAGATGTTAACTACCTCGCCTGCTATACAGGAGGTGGTGGGCACAATCCTGACCCTGACACCTGTATATTTGCACTTTGCATGTCTCTCCCCATGGTCGTCCGGATTTTTCTCCAGGTCCTCCGGTTTTTCACTCCACGTTTAGAATCAACATCACGCGTTCAGAGTATTTTTTCTGCCATCAATATCCACGTGATAAGCCACTTCGTCGAGCTATTACTTGCGGCCAGACCGCTTCTGAAAAATAGCTGTATTAGCTCAGTTGGCCTTACCTGGTAAAATAAAAAAAACACATTACTGTGGAGGGAGCTGGTAGGAACGTTGGGTTGCTCGGTCAATGGCCAGGGTCAACGGCGACGTGGTGTATTCCTAAAATATGGCCGACTGTGAGGGTGGGCACAAGCCGGCAAGAGTAGGTTAAACGTTGAGTTTCATAAGGGCACCACGGGGTGACCAGCCCCTCCCCACCCAGCCCCACCCCTCCCACTCCCCACCCAGCCCCACCCTCCCCACCCAGCCCCTCCCCACCCAGCCCCACCTCTCCCACTCCCCACCCAGCCCCACCCTCCCCACCCAGCCCCTCCCCACCCTCCCCTCCCCACCTAACCGCTCCCTTTCCACCCAGCCCCACCCCTCCCATTTTTGGATGCACGACGGACGGACGGACACAATAATCCCCTGTGGGCTGTTGTAACCAGGAGGTTCCTACCAGTATAAGTAAATATCTCTCGGGTTTCTACCGTGTGCTGTTCGGCAATGACGTCAGACGTTTCGCTCCTCGCTCCGGACACTTCTTCTGGAACCGAACGCTCATGAAGAAAACCCCCAGGCACTGGCAGCGAAACGTCGGGCACAATGTCGAACGAGCCATGAACGGTCACCAGAGCTATAACGCAGGTCCAATTGCCGGAGAGTATTTTTCTTTTGCTTTACATTATTAGCGAGTGAGGGGGGGCGGCAAGAACACGACGGGGTGAGCTGATCAAGCCGGCGACGTCAACACGAGGGGAGCGTGGCTTGATGTGGACCGTCGAGCGGATGGGGGGGGGGGGTGACCCTCCTGGAGATCCCCCCCCGCCCCACCCAAGTGTTTAAAGTAAAGGACAGCTCAAGCATCAGCTTTAGTCAATATTTAAAAATGCGAGTCCCAATTTTAAAATAAAACACCGGCGAGAATGAGACGCGGAGAGAGCCCCCAAGAAAGGAATACGGTTACGTCGGTGAAAGGTGAATTATATAAATAAATAATATTTGTATTCGATTTTTATTAATTTTTATTTCATTTTTTTTTACCTACGTGACTTTACCGAAAAAACTAAGAGTATGAATCCTTACAGTCAGGAAAACTTCAAATCTAGAAAGAAAGGTGAATTGTTGTCATGAGGAGCAGAGGTTGCTATTGTGTCCAAAAACGGGAAGGTCTTGAATTGGTTGCGCACGCAGCCAATCTTTGACATCCGGATCATAAACATGTTCGCCGGCAATGAAATTGGTGGGTTGGAAAGAAAAAAGAAAGCTGTAAATCGCACAAAGAAGACGTTGTTTGGAAGTAATGCGAAGAGACACGAGAAGGAAGATATGGATTCAGAGGGACCGCACTCAACATTAATACCGTGGGACACAAGGCAGGGCAAGTAGGCATAAGGAATGGCTTATCATCGGACAAAACTCGTGACAGAATGACAAGCGACAGAGAGGGATCTCAGACAAGTGGGGGGGCGGGGGGGGGGTGTAGTGGTGAACCCAGCGAACGTTTCAGACGACGATGAATTGAAGGCTGCGCGTGCCCAGCAGTAGGTGCCTGTAACGCGGGTGGATGGACACAGAACCTGCAGAGAAAGGCCCCCACCAGAGACGTACAACCACCCCCGCATTGCAATTGCGGTTGTTTAATTGTGTCGCTCGTTTGCGATTATATTTAAAATTGTCCAATCGGCACGATGTCCTAAGATGAAGACATTTCCGTTCGGAACTCTTCAAGCCAGCAGTGTCGAAGAATGACTTTGCGGTGCCTTCAGTAGATTTCTTTACCCGCACGAGAAAATCCCTGATTATATTTCCTGCAAAGAACATTTGTTACAAGGCAATCAAACTGACATTGTTCATTGTCAAAGCTAAAATATATTTTTTTAATCAAGTGAATAACTATATTTTATGTGATTCTTTTTTATTTTAGTGCAGTCATTAGTGAATGGGAAACTCGCTGCTCGTGAGAATGCGGATTAATCCACAGATGACTGCCCATCTCAATGCCCTCTGATGCTTGAGCCACCTGGCAACCTCGCCTGTCAAACATGCCCCTTACACTTGTGTTTTTTTTGTTGCGCCTAGATTAAAAATGTTTTTTGGTGATGGCTTACAAGATTGATGGGCTATTATGATAACTTATTTCAAAGAGTTTTGACGACCCATTGTACATCTGACCCTTGCGGACGCGACATTGCATTAACTCCGTGAGTTAAATGAAGCTGGAGTACTCGTGACACGTGGGTGGCCGCACTGCGCGATGAATCTGGCAACGCTCTGAATGCGTTAACCTGAGCTTGATTCACAGTCTCAGCTGAACTTGACGACTGTCCTAGCTGAGCGATGCTTCTCCGCAGCTGCGCCAGCCGCCGAGAACTCTCTCCCAACTGCACACACGCAGCATCCAGCCACTGTCCACCTTCCTTCAAGCAGCAGCTCAAGGCTCTTCTCACCCATTCTAGATGTGAAGCTTTCGTGACTGCAAGGATTCATACTCTTAGTTTTTTCGGTAAAGTCACTTTTTTTACCTACGTGACTTTACCGAAAAAACTAAGAGTATCTTCTCACCCATTCAGGCTATCACCCGTTCAGGCTCTGAGCTGCTCAGGATCTCAGCTCTTCAAGGCTTTTAGCTGTTCAGACGCTCTGTTGTCCAGGCTCTCACCCGTCCATGCTCTCAGCCGCCGTTGAGGCTAGCGAATGAGGCACTTTGGGCTCTGACTCTACGCCTCCGAGTACTTTATCGAACATTGCATCCGATTCGATTTAAAAAAAATGCACTACATATTATTATTGTATATCTAAACTTGTCCTAGGCACTCTCCCCTACCTTCAGCAATCCGTAACTAACCAGCCCGACGAAGTATGGCCAAACAACCCCCCTCCCTCCTTCCCACCCCCATAACTAAAACAGCATGTGTGTGGGAGGCTAGCGAGTGGGGGGATGGGGGGGGGGTGCCTTCGCCCAGCAGTGAATTGACGAATGGCTGCAAATGATTGCACGTTAAAATGAAGTCAATAGAATTGTTTCTGCTAACACTGCAGCACGTGACCATGTAATCAGCACCGTGGCCGCATCCATTGAAATCGGCCCTCGTCTGGCGAGCGGACACATCGCCGTGCGACCGCCCACCTTTAAACAGTGGCGGAAATTGGAGCATTAGTTACACATTTAAATTGGTTTGTCGCTGTGTCTCCTTTTGACGGTGAGGTTGAATCATTGTTTTCGTTTGCGCGCACCATCGAATGTGTTGGAGTCGCATGCGCGCGCGTTATCTATCGCGTGCAATCCAGCCGTTGACCAGCGTGGGGAAGTAGGGTCAAATGGGCCCTACGGTGTCCGTGAACAACACAATCTGGCGCGTATTAGAATAAAAAAAATTGCACATGTGCATACGCATCCACGCGTTACAATTTACATCGGAAGTGCGTCATTAGAGCGCACGAGTCTCAACGATCGTGGGGAAATGCGCGCTTTGGATATTACTATATTGCTGTTTTGAAGCAAAACACTATAATATTTCAGTGATAGTTTAACAAATCAGACGAGTGAAAATGTTATAATACAAACAAATGAAGCGTCGATAATGATTACGGTAGATATGAAGATGAAACGGAAATAAATTTGCGTACGCAGAGTATGTATGTTGAACTTGGTTCGCGCCGTATGTAGCCAACGCAGTTAACGAGCACCCGTTAACGCCAGCAATGACCAACACCCCATTCTATTACGCCGGTCCAAATCTTGACGGCACCTCACCAGACACTCGTTTTAGGCCGTCATCCAGTAGTGGGGAGATGATGGCTGATCTGTGACGATGACCTTGGAAAGGCATGGGCCAGATTCAAATCTTCTGATACCACCTGCCACTGCTGTTGCACTGGGTCAGGAATTGAATCCCTGGAAGTCAAGAACGTGGTACGTTTACGCTCAAAGACTCCCCCCGTATAACCTTTCAGAGACTCATCTTCTTGGTTCTTTCGGTAAAGTCACGTAGAATTGAAATAATAAAATAATAAAAATAAAACATAATAAAATAATTCTCACGACGTTTCGCCACAACGCAAGCAGCCGTCCTCAGGTGGAGAGCAGGTCTGTCGAGTAGACAGAGTCCCCCCTCCATCCCAGCTTAAATAGTCGCTCCAAGCCTGGAGTGTGTCATTCAGACTCTGTCTACTCGACAGACCTGCTCTCCACCTGAGGACGGCTGCTTGCGTTGTGGCGAAACGTCGTGAGAATTATTTTATTATGTTTTATTTTTATTATTTTATTATTTCCATTCTACGTGACTTTACCGAAAGAACAAAGAAGATGAATCCCTGCAGTCACGAAAGCTTTAAATCGACATCTTTCAGAGACTAATTGGGTAACGCGCCGTTCGCGAGCGCCTATTAGCGCTGGCATTGTGCACGTGGCGTCGGACAACACCACGCCCGGCAGCCTTTGTCTCCCTCGTGCTGATGTTTTACACGCCCCACTCGGTCCTCTTCTGAGGCTGATATCCACTCGCCACCGATGCTAACCGTGACCGAGAATCGGACCGCGGTGTCGCCGGGGCTTGTAGCTCAGTGGGCTCACCGCTGCGCCGTCGCTCTCCACCCACGTTAACAAACAAAACAAAGACAAAGATCCCCCGTATAGACACAACAGAGTGTTGAGGCCGTTGTTGTTAGCGAGCACCTATAAAGGCCGGCAGGGAACACCCTGCTTTGGGGAGAATAGCACTCTGCCTGACCACCTTTATCTCCCTAGTAGCGATGTTTACACCCCGCACCAGGTTCTCATTTGAGGCTGAGTCGACCTAGTGGAAGGTCTAGGACCGGTTCACATCATCGTCACCGGTATTGACCGTGAGCGGGAATCGATCTCGGGTTCGCTGCTCAGCGCGCTAACCGCCACACCACCGATCACCAACACACGCTAACAAACAACACACACGCGCGCGCGAGCTCGCAGACACACGAGAGAGACCCAATTATATTATTCGACGAAACCAAAGACACCCCCCGCCTCCCCCCCAATGAAAATGGAATCGCGACGGTAAATATGCGAGAGGCGCGCAATGTGTATGTTAACCATATGGCAAGTTGAAGTGTTAAGTCAGAGCCCGGGTGCCTCGTGCTTCGGTCTCCCGAGGGCGAGCGGCGGGGAGGGACAAGCGATCAAAAGACAACGGGGAAAATTAGAGGCGCGTGTAAAATATTCCAGGGGCCGTCATTATAAAGCCGCGGAAAGCACAGCTGAGAGGCGGGCGGGCGGGAGGGGGGGGGGCGTTAATTGGCTCGCCGCGCGCGCCGTGTAAACGCCGCTCTAATGCCTTTTCACGCCCGTTTTGCCACCCTCCATTGATATTCATAATCCTGTTAGTGGGTCCCACTCCACTCCATTCCACCCCCCGCCCCCCCCGTGTGTGTGTGTGCAAGCCATGTCACCTCGCCCACTCTCTCTCTCTCTCTCCCATCTCCACCTCCGCGTCACTCCCACCAGTGGTAGATCGAGGGGTGGGTGGCGTGGAGAGGGGGTAGAGTTTAGAGTTTATGGTTTGGGGGGGCTGTGTCTGAGTGAGCTGGCGAGCGCTCACGAAAACAGAGGGGTGGGGGGCAGCCGGATCAGTGGCGTATGTGTTGAACTTCTTTCGCACCGTACGTAGCCAACCGTGCTAATCGTAGGTGCAGCGGAAGGACAACAAGCTAAACACAACAATAAGCAGTTTTTTTAAGAGACGAATTTCCAATCTAGATTTAAAGCCCTGGTGAAACGAGTCCGCCAGCCGCTGTACATTTTTTCCCCACCTCTTCGGAACCCGCCTCCTGGGTTCCTCCCCCCTCACCCCCACCCTTCCAGCCGGTGGGCCCTGGCGCAGTTACACCGCCTGCACACTCGGTAAGCTACGCCGCTGCGCCGGGTCTGTGAGCCACTCTGTAAGTCTATGGGGCTCTCGACGTGTCAACAGGAATCCGTGTAAGATCGTGGGGGGCCTCAACGCAAACCTGTGCACCTCGCCGTAAGTCCAGTGGCATGGCGTGGTTGACATGGGCCCTGGTGAAAGAATTAATTCCATGGGGTCGCCCCCCCCCGCCCCCCAGCCGGTGGGCTTCCTGTTGCAGTTGCACCGCCTGCACACTTGACAGCTCAAGCCTCGGGGCCCAGCTCTCCCGCACGGGGTCTGCACTTGATATTGCCCAGAGGTGATGTTCACAGTGGCTAGCTCTCTCGCTCTCTCGCTCTCTCTCCAAGGCGAGCACGCGCTTAAGTGGCTGCTGAGGGATTGTGAGTGGCTCCTCGCACAATGGTGTTGTTGTTGTAGAGTGCGCCATTAGCCACGGTCTCATTTATGACCCAAAATTGTCTGTTTGTTTTCTGTGACGGCTGGATTTTTTTTTAAGGGGGGGGGGAGATGTAGTTTTGCGTCTATTACGTGTATTTGCACGATTGTTAGGCACACCAAGAACAGCTTGAAAGCTTTTGATTAAAAACCAATAAACATTGTAATCTGTTCGTGTGGAGGTGCCCGGGTGTATTACTACATCGCAGGATTCGTGAGAGTTGGCAGAAACTCAGTGAGGCCTTCATCCAGAAGTGCAATGACCACGGCTGCCGCCGATGGCGATTATTGTAAAAACAATGTGCATTATATCCGTACGTGTGTTAAAGTAATCCAGTGGCATGGCTGTCAAGTGTGCAGCAGGATATGAAGAGAGGCAAAAATTTAACGGGTGTGGATGGAAGATATTGGGTAGGAGGGGGGCCCCATGGTATCCTTGCACCGTCATCGTCAGTCCCCCGGGTGGTTCAAGGATGACGTCCGTCAGGTTTCAGCGGTGGCTCTTGAGCTGGCTGAGGAGTCCAATTTTGTATCCGCAGATTTTTTGGGGGATGAGGGCGCGCGTTGCAAGATTCGAGGTGGAATCCGCAGTGCCGGGTTGGCGTCCTTCTTCCTTGTTTGGCCGTGATCCGCTTCGCCATCGAGAAGTTGGGTTTCGCCACGTGGGCCCCCGGCCTGGTGCAACGTGTTCCAGTCGAGGACGGACAGATGTAAGGTTCATAATCAACGATTTTTGGGTTTAGATCGCGTTATTTATAAATGTGTCGTAACCCTCCACCACCCGACACGGCCAATCAGTAAAAAAGTGTCACGTTGACAAAGGACAAATAGTTCACTGCTTTAGCTCACTATTTGTCTTTTGTCAACGTGACACTTTTTTACTGATTGGCCGTGTCGGGTGGTGGAGGGTTACGACACATTTATGAATAACGCGATCTAAACCCAAAAATCGTTGATTATGAACAATATTGGTCACGAAAGCCTGCCACGTGTTAAACAGATGTAAGGTTAAGCTTCAGAGTAATACTCACGGCGATCGTTTGTGCGCCTGGGTTGGCCTCCCGTGTTTAAACTCACTCCAGTCTACATACACACACGCACACGTGTTATTGAAGTGAACCTTTGATGTAACTTTTGTTTTGTTTAGGGGACCAGCCATATTGAATGTTAGATGCAGATTTTTTTTTTATCAGGGAAAGTTGACTGTAATGTAATTGTGTTGTTGGGGGACATTTGGCGACTTTCAGATCGGGATGTTTTACTGGAACAAAGTGGTTAATGTTAAAAACAATGTTTCACGATATATGTGTTTCATGAGGCTTTTGCGGAATTGACTGTGATCTTTAAACACAATAGACCCTTTCTTACCAAATCTAACTTTTATCTCATTAAAAAAAACAATAACGAATGGTGACAGACAGAGAAAAGAAGGAGGAGGGTTGATCAAACAGAGAGGAAAGGGGTTCACAATGAGAGGAAGATGAACACCACAGAGGGCGATAACGAAAATGGAGTGTTGGAGATGTGTTGGCGAGAGAGAGAAGAGAGACAGCAATAGGACGTTTCTCTCCATTGGTCGAACCTGCGACAGCAGGAAGCCCTTGTAGTTACGGAGAGCCAAAAAGAATCAGCTGGCTGCGTTAAAGTAATACTCATTTCACCAAGATAGACCTCTGTTTGGCTTTATGAAATAAGTGAAAAAAATGTTAGTGTTAAATTTCGATTTAAAGCTTTCGTGACTACAGGGATTCATCTTCTTGGTTCTTTCGGTAAAGTCACGTAAAAGGGAAATAATAAAATAATAAAAATAAAACATAATAAAATAATTCTCACGACGTTTCGGCCACAACGCAAGCAGCCGTCCTCAGGTGAAGAACAGGTCTGTCGGAAAGACAGCGTCTGAATGATTAGTATTGTAGTGGTAGCGATGGCCCAAACGATGTCTATTTCGTGATCGTCCCTGCAAGCCCCCCCCCCCTACCGTCCCTCCCCCAACAATCTCACAAAAGACACGATCAAAAATATCGTGCGAAGAAGAAACTTACGCCGAGAGAAATAGCGAAGATGCAAGCAAAAGTGAAGAGAGCAGGAATATACTAAGAAATCGGGGGGGGGGAGGGTGTTGGACGGACCAGCAGCACAACAACCTCAACAACAGCAACAACACAAAATGTCTTGGTCGATTCACGCAACTCCCGAAGAGACACGCCGTAGCGAAGCAGGGTTGTCAGACAGGCAGACCCGCCAGCAGGACAGACGGACGGGCTTCGCCTGGGGATGGCCTGCGCCGGGGACCCACGGGTGGATGGGTGGGTGGCTGGTGGGGTGGGGGGTAGCAACGCCTGGTGGTGGAGAGAGAAGAGAAGGGGGGTTGGGGGGGGTAGCTGGGGAGGGAGGCAGGCTGCCGGGGGAGGGGGGGTCCCAACGGTGGCCGGACGACTCAGCGAGGCTGTCACCGGTGGGCCGTGTGCGCTGGTCCGTTACACGTCAGTTTCCTAACCCTTACCAAAACCCGGTGAGCCTCGCTTGGGGTGGCGGCAATTACTGCCTCCAAGCGTGACCGGCAAGCCGCTTGTGACATTAACCCGGCTCTTTGCACTTTTCTCCGCCGGTTTTTTTTGTTTAATCCATCGCCTCCTCCTCCTCCCCACATCGGACCGCAGCGCCACCACACCCTGTTTTGTTTTTATGCCTTTTTTTCAGAGTTAATTTGACCCTCATTAAAGTCTATTTAGCATAAACCATTTTGGCACTGGGGGGGGGGGGGGGGTGATGGGGGAGGGGGCTTTTTCGACACTTTAATTAAGTGGCTGCTTAAATGTATACGGAGGCAATGGCTGTGACCTGATTGTGCACGGGTAAACTACACGCACGCACGCACACACTTGCACAATCAGCCACCCCTCTCCTCTGCCACCCATCCCCACGCCTCTCGCACAGATGCACGTGAAAACACACATCTGTGTGGGCACAGCCACAAGTACACGTATCCATAAACACGGACAAAACACAGCAGCAGCAGCAGCATGGAGACGCAGAGGCAACACAACCCTCCCAAGTTTCGATTTAGAGCTTTCGTGACTGCAGGGATTCATCTTCTTGGTTCTTTCGGTAAAGTCACGTAGAAGGGAAATAATGAAATAATAATAATAAAACATAATAACATAATTCTCACGACGGCTGCTTGCGTTGTGGCCGAAACGTCGTGAGAATTATTTTATTATGTTTTATTCTTATTATTTTATTATTTTCCTTCTACGTGACTTTACCGAAAGAACCAAGAAGATTAACCCTCCCAAGCTCCAGCGTGCGTCAGGCGTGTTCCAAGGCACAGCGTAAAAATCACGAACAAAATTTTTTACGAGAAAATTGCGTTAAATAATGTCGTAAGTTACCCCTCTGTCATGCCGAATGCGTAACGCCAAGGAATGGCGTTACGCATTCGGCATAAAATGTTCGAAAAGATATATATATTTAAAATATATGCGTTAACTAAAGCGAAAAGAAAATAATTTCGGTATTACTTTTCAGGCCATAAATTCTCGGCCTAACTAAACATACTGTATTCCATTCATCAGGCGCACGGTACAGCAGGGGGCTGCCATCATTGTGATATATATCACGCGCTGAACACTCTGTTCATTCCTCGGGCGGGATTTTTTTAGAGTTTCCCCTCCCCTCCTGTGCACGACGTCGTTTGTGTTTGCCTGACACCGGGGCGAACGTCGACGGCCGTAAGCGTTGCGGGTTTTTTTTTTACGGGTTGAGGGTTTAACTCGCTACGGCCTCTCGGTGCAGCGGGGGGGGGGGTAGTGGGGCCTCCTTCACAGGACTCCCGCCACACGGCGTTGAATTATTAATCTCGCCGACGCTGCCCCTTCCGTGATTTATGAATTTCGCAACGGCTTCTCACTCGGTAGTTCGTTTGCAAAACAACGCCGTTCAGTGATTTAGTGCGTCTCCCATTTAAGGCCGTATGAAAAGAGTAACTTTTTTGGCGGGTCCGGCCTTTTTATTTACATTTTTGTTTCAGTAGATTTTTTTTAAATATATATATTCCGACGCCTTGAAATATTATCAGCATATTATTGGCAACGTTTTGTCATACTTTCAGCGTCGGCGTTGAATTTATTGTGGAATGTCCTAAGTTAAATTATAACCGTACTATCATTCAGTTTTATTACGTAATAATTCGCCATCAGTACATTTACAATGCAATCAACAAACAATAACTGCAGAAAACTGAAACCCATTTGGTCAAGAAAGTGTTTACGTGTACTTATATATATTGCAATGACAGCACGCATATTGGTGGTATGGGTCCTCCAGATTAATTCTCACCACAAGGCACAACTCTTTCAGGGGATTGGTCAAACATCCCAATGTAGCAGGACCCTGCTGATGTTTTTTTTTATTGAGACTCAGCGAGGCTTTCCTGGATTAACAATAGACATTCTTATTTTGAGAACAATTCATTTATAAATGCTGCACAATACCCTTTTGAATTCAATGAATGCTTAACTGGGCAAACCTGAGTTCTATTCCCAGCCATGACTAACATCGGTAACATCTGAAGCCATCCTGCTTTCAAAGACTTTCCTTCCACAACCCAGACTGACTCGCATGGTGAAAAATGGTCAAACACCAGTGACCGACACGTAGTGAAGAGGCCTCCATCGATTCGTAGGTTGACTTTTTTTCTCTCAGCAGTATAAAAACCGGTTCCAATTGATACGACAGTAAAAAAAAACCTGATAATTATCCACCCCTTCCCTTTATACAAGTGTAATGCGGGCGTAAGCGACCTTCCGGAGGTGACGTCACGGGGGGTGGAGTCATGTGACGTGGGGGTAAGGTTCGGGGCTTTAAGCGGGTAAACCGGAAGGGGAAGGTAGTCGGGGTGCGAGCGGAAAAGAGTGAGGCCACGCGGGCAAGTGTGGAGAGGGGGGGCGCCGACGGCGATCGGGAGCCAACCCCGAAGATAAGAGGAAGCTGCGGAGTGGTGTGCAGCTGGGGAGGAGACAGCCAGGAGGGCTGCGTGTTAGAGGCAGCGGTGTGGCTGCCAGGAGGAGCTGCGGAGAGAGAGAGAGAGGGGGCTGCTTGTTAGAGGCAGCGGTGTGGCTGCCAGGAGGAGCTGCGGAGAGAGAGAGAGAGGGCAAGAAGCTGTGAGAGCTGCGGAGGGAGAAGAGCAGCAGAGAGTACAGCCAAGGGGGGCTGTGTGAGAGAAACAGCAGCGGAGCTGCTGTTGTGGATCGGGCCGACATTGGAGTCAGCACCGTGGAGAAGCTACAGAGTAAAGACAGCCGTGTGGGTGTACAGCACGAACCGAATAATAAAGGACACTGGGACAGACATCGTGGTCCAGTCGTTTATTACACTGGTGTCGGAAGTGCAACGGCATGTCGAAACAAGTGAGGAAGAAAGTTAATCCGGCGCCTGCATCGGCTTCTTCGTCCGACGACGACGAACTCCCTCCAACCACGGATCCTGTTGGGGTGGTGGAGGAGAGCCAGGCTGAGGCGACCACGGGAACGGGTGTGGAGGATGTTGGCGCGGTGGCGGGTCCGTCGACATCATCAGACGCGGATCAACGATGGCAAGCGATGGCGGTACAACTGGAGGCACTTCAGGACGTCCTGGCGCATCTATGCCATCTCGTCGCGCCAGGGACGATGGATGATGCAAGTGGTGCTCCGCGGGCCGCCACGTTGCCTGTCCTGCCGCCGCCATTGCCCACGCGGCAAGAGGCCGCCATTTTGCGCGCTCCGTGGCGCCAAACCGCCATCTTGGCCACGCCGCGGGCCGACGCCATTTTGAATTTGCCATCACAACCACCACCATTGGAAGACGGCGGGAAGAGGAGTCGGAGTCGCCACCTTACAACAGTTAAAGAATTTTCCGTCGGTGGGGACTGGAGCGCGTTCGCCTGCCGCTTCTTGGCGGCGGTACGCACAGCAAGATGGACCGATGCGGAGGCTTTGGAGGTGTTGCCGACTCTTCTGGACGACGAATCTGTCCGATTCTTCCGTTCCATAGCGACCGATAAGAAGGCAACTTTATGTGGTGTTTTTCAAGAAATGGCCGATGCTTATGAGCCACCAGATGATGCGCATCGGCGATTCGCTCAACGACAACGAGCACCAGAGGAGTCGCCCGTGGCGTTCAGGGGTGCGGTGCTGGAGCTGGCCATGGCAGCTTATCCTGAGACGCCACAGGACCTGCTTGAGCCTCTCATATTAGGGAAGATGTTGGAGCTGTCTCGGGATCTAGGGATCCCCATGCCTGTGTGTGGGCATGAGAAGCTAACTTCCCGGATGGCTGCTAAGTGTCTCGATGCGCAATTCAACCTCCGTCGCTGGAAACAAGTGACGGCGTGGACGGGGGGGCCCGTCAAAGAAGGGGATGCGCTGGGGTGGAACCCTGCGCAGGCCGTCTATGTTCCGGATGACCGGGGCCCTCAACAACTGACGGCCGCCTCCGCTCCATGGACGGGACGCGGCGGGCCGAGACCGCGCGCGGTGCTACCAGAACGGGGCCGTCAGGAGGCGAGGCCTGCGCTTCGGCGCAACGAGGCCGAATGTTTCCGCTGCGGGCGTAGGGGCCACTACGCCAGAGACTGCTGGGCCCGCTTCCCGCCTCCGCCGCAGCAGGAGGCCTCGGCACCGGTCAAGTCGGCTAAAGATCCTCCGAAACAGGCATGTCGGCACGCACCAGACACTCGGCAAGGCTTTCCACCTCACCCACCACCTGTGTTGCGCGATCCTATTGTTGTTGTTAAAGAAAGGCCATCGACGGGGCCTTGTCATTCAGTTACGCAGTGGCGCAAATTGGCACGGAGAGTTGTCGCGGGAGGAGACAGCCAGGAGGGCTGCGTGTTAGAGGCAGCGGTGTGGCTGCCAGGAGGAGCTGCGGAGAGAGAGAGAGAGGGGGCTGCTTGTTAGAGGCAGCGGTGTGGCTGCCAGGAGGAGCTGCGGAGAGAGAGAGAGAGGGCAAGAAGCTGTGAGAGCTGCGGAGGGAGAAGAGCAGCAGAGAGTACAGCCAAGGGGGGCTGTGTGAGAGAAACAGCAGCGGAGCTGCTGTTGTGGATCGGGCCGACATTGGAGTCAGCACCGTGGAGAAGCTACAGAGTAAAGACAGCCGTGTGGGTGTACAGCACGAACCGAATAATAAAGGACACTGGGACAGACATCGTGGTCCAGTCGTTTATTACACAAGCACACACATCATAGGCCTCCGACGCATTTCCGGGTTGTATCGCGTGTTGTCTGGCACAATGTCCGACGGTTCGCTCCACGTGCTTTCTCAGAAACTCAAACCGTAAACACCGCAATTTTAACACCACCGCAACAACAACAACAAGAACGACATTATCAAAAACAGCGAACAACAACAACAACCACCAAAACACAAAACGAAACGTTCCCTAAAAATCTCAAAGGCTGCCCGCACGGGAACACGACCAACAAAAGCACCACAGCCTCGGCGATAACTGAACGTGGAGTGATCTGAATGAAAGGAGTTGTGGAACCTCGCCGTTTCATCGCAAACACGATGTCTCCCCAACGCCACTCCCGCCGCCCACGACAATGCCCCGAGCAGTGGACGGACCAAGCGCGGCCCGCGACGTTATCTCAAAAAGAGCTGTGGGGAGGATGGGGGGGGTGAAGAGAAAGCAGACGCGGCATGGCCGGCGAGCAGTGAATGCGCGCGCGCTCCCAGCGCTCGGGTTTCCCCGCGGCCCAAATCGAGGTGGCGAGGCAACCCCCCCCTTCCTCCTTTGATCTGTAGCGAGCTACACCGTGGCCGCCCTTTCGCGGCTCCGGTGCCTGCCCTGTCGGTAAAAGGGGCCTCGCACACCACCCCAACCCCATCACCCCAACCACCCCATCCGAAAGAAGAAGATGAAAAAAGAGCCGATCCCATTCATGCGCTCGTTTGGCAGAGCTCGGCTCATCTTGGATGAACTTGGCTCCAGACTTGCGCCATTGAGAAACGGGCACCAAGGTCGTACGGCTTCAAGTTTATTATGATTACTATAAGTATTACTACTATTATTACTGTTATTACTTTAAGTATTACTACTATCATGACTATTATTACTAATAGTATTCGTTGACGCTATCGGCGGTGAAGCGAGCGGCTCGCAATCGCAAGGTTGGCGAGTTCAACTCCTGCTTTTGGCGGTTGACTCAACCTATCATCCCTCCGGGGGTCGATAAAAGACCTCTACGTTCCCACGTCTATGCTCCTTGCTTAACATCAACCAGCAGCGCGCGTCTGGTCGCATCGCTCAGGTGGCCGGATGGCGTAGGAAGCCCTCCATCAGTGGTGGATTGACAATGGGAGTATAGATCTATGTCATGTATGTTCAACTTCGTTGGCACCGTACATAGCCAACCATGCTAATCGGAGGTGCCCCAACTCTCTCTGCCCCCCCTCCTCCCTCCCACAGGAACCCTGGTGATGGATTTTAGTGACTCGGGATCACGATTTGATTCAATAATCGAATATTTATTTGATACTGTGGTGCACGGTAGCATCTCTTGTGCCTGTCGAGATCACGCAATCTCATCACGCGTAAAAACACGATACACTTACGCAGGTGCAATGCACGTTAAACGCATCCGAGTCTTACAGACGATATTCGATGCATGTGTCGTGAGATGTGGGATCGATGTTGAATCAACGCATCGTTCCGCCATTAATGTAGAGCAATTAACGATTTGAAGTTTTCGTGACTGCAAGGATCCATACTCCGTTTTTTCGGTAAAGTCACGAGGACATCGTCGCCGTCCCCCTCCCCTCCTCACCATGCCCCCTCCATCTCCCGTGACTATATAATTACTCGTCACAGCCACCTCTTAGACACACTTAAGCTGTTGTGCTTACCCTTCGTTGTCCCCACGTGAAGAAAGACGCTTGTGTTGTGCCCGAAACGTCGTGATTTGATTTAAATTTATTTCAGTTGTTTTCATTCTAGAAAAAATTTTACCTACGTGATTTTACCGTAATAAACAAAAGAAAATTTAGAGCAAATAAAAGAGGTCTGTGTGGGCGGGTTGTATACAGCCGCGTAATGTTTACATCTGTAAATTCAACAGTAAACATTTATAATGGCTCAAAGTTGCTTTGTTTCGCAACAATAACATACAGATGATAGAAATGAACCACTCGTACAAATGTCAAGGAATACAATAATTTAACAACTCGCTGTAAAATAAAATATGTAATGGTGTTTACACCATAAATAAATAAACTCTGAATAATTTAGCCGGCGACCGGCTGACCATCTGCACGATGTGTACTGCATGAATTTTAAGGGCCCACTAAACATTTATGGGTTATGTTGATGAACCGGTATTAATTTTCTGCTTACTGCATTCACTCCCAATTGCTACCCTATATCCCAACCGCCCCCCCCCCCCGCAAAATGTCATAGCCCCCCCCCCCTCTGCCCCCCCACCCTTCTGATCGTCTCATTCCCTTGCCAACAGCTCCACCTTATGGAGCACGTCTCCACAAATAGCGCCCCGCGAGACGCGGCCGAGTGCACAGGGCCGGGGACATTCCCTGCACACGTGGTGTCAAACCGCCCGCAAACAAAAGGTGCAGCCCCGCAATTGCTTGCTCACGCCACTGCTGGCGGAAGGGTGTGTCCTCCCCACGAGTGAGAGATAGCTCCTCTAGTAGGGGTGGGGGTGGGGGGGTATTTGGCCTACTCTACCACGCTGGCCAGGCATCTTGTGAGACTCTCCACACTTTACCCCACCTGCAGAAAGACCTGCCGATCAGAGGCCCGACTGCGCTGTTACCGATTTGTATTGCTGGGTGGACAGAAGCGGTGGGGCAAGAGATCGACTCGAACTGTCAATCTCTCTAACGCATGTCCAGTGCGCTATCCATTAACAGCGCGGCAGCATCCACCATCAAAGACAAAGACCCCCCTTTGAGCCTTAACAGACTGTTGGGGCAAGTGCTGTTAGCGAGTAGTAGCACCTATGAAGGCCGGCACGGTACACGAGGGTGTGGGTGGTCAGCAACCACACCCAGCCACCTCCCCCCCCCCCCGTGGCAATGTTTACACAACGCACCAGGTACTCATTTTGAGGCTGAGCCGACCCAGGGGAGGTCCATGACCGGTTCAAATAATCGTCACTGGTGTTGGCTGTGAGCGGGATTCGAACTCGGTGGCGGGATTAGCAGCAGAGCATCCACCAACACACACACACGTGTACGCAAGGCAAAGATTGCACATCGCGAATGAGATACTGTTGGGACACGTGTTTGTTTGTGAGCACCTACACAGGCTGGCATAACGCATGAGGTGAAGATGTGTGTGTGGCCAGTGACGACATTTTCTCCTGCGGCCTGTTCATGCCAGCCACGCTGTGCCACGTATCTTGCGGGGATGCACAAACCAGCTTCATCTAATAATTGCCACTCGGTATTGTGAGTTATGAGTGCACATTTAATTCAGATGAGGTGTTCGCGTGACTGAGAGGTCAGACAGCTCGGAGCCAGCGATGCTAAGATGTTGGATTCAAATTCGGGGGAGCTGCTGGTAATTAAACTGGGTTTGGAAGTTTAGTGAATTGATCGTATTAGCCCCGCCAGCAAATGACTGCACACAAGCACCGTTATATTATCTTTCGGATTTCACTTAGTTTATACTATTTTCAGCTTTGATAATAATACAAAATCTCAGCTGTCATGCAGCAAACTACCTCACAGCAGAGAGTGGGAAATCGCACCCCCTACTGTGTAAGGTTATAAAGGCCATTACAATGATTTTTCAGAGGAAAATCACTGCTGTGGCCATTCCCAATCACATGGGGTACAATGTTCAATGAGCGTTGCAAATAGATGTATTGTCTAATGACTTGCTACCAATAGCACAATTAGAATACCATTGGTGGGAGGGGAAAATACCAAAAGGATATTCTATGGGTCTTTCGGTAAATCCACGTAGATAGAAAAATATATATATTTTTAAATATCACGACGTTTCGATCGCAACGCAAGCAATCGTCTTCAGGTGAAGATCGACAGCTCGAAGCCAGCACTAGCTTTACCGACAGACCCGTAGAATATGTATTCATGCAGTCACGAAAGCTTTAAGTCAAGATTTACCAAAACGATGTTTTGACATCGTCGACTAACCCACTCCACCACACTGCTTGGGCACGCGCTGTTAGCAAGCACGTGGTAAGATCAGCATGGTGCACAATGATGCCGTGATTCCAGTGCTACACGTGTTTAGCCTTTGTCTCCCCAGAGTTGACGATTACGCAACAAAGCAGCTACTTATTTATCACCGAGTCAAGCCTAGGGGTGGCCCAGGACCGGTTCAGATAATCGTCACCGGTGTTGGCCGTGAGCGGGAATCGAATCGGGTGGCCGGGTTCGTAGCGCTAACCGCTCGTCCCTCGCTCCCACATACACGCACAAAGACAAAGGCACACACACATACAGACGAGCGAACACACGTGCTCGGCCACAACAGCGCTGTACACAAGCACCCATACAATACATAACTCAGCTTCAATGCATTATTCATGACCGGATGTCGTCAGATTGAAATGCCTCAACCTCGAACGCCTGACGCGACACCTTCATGAGGCCGATGGGGCGATACGAGACGGGGGGTGGAGAGACGACACCACCCATCCGTGCCTCCGCGTCGCTGTCGAGCATCGGCGCGGTCAACTTATCAGCGCCGCGGCACCTGGCTGAGCCACGTGCAGACGCCCCATTCTTCAAGCGCCGTTTCGCGGGCCGAGAACATTTTTTTTTCAAATCCTACCGCGTCGTCTACGGGAAACAGCGGCGAGAAAAAGGAATCGCGTTGTCACCCCCCCCCCGCCCGCCGCCCCAGCCGCCCGCCAAACTCCCAAAATGTGCGATCCAATTTTTTTTATAATTCCACGCGGTTTATTTTGGCGTCACGTAAATGTACCGTAACGCGACACCGCGATGGGAAGGGGGGGGGCGCAGGGAAACGAAAGCCGCGCCGATAAGTGGCACCCGGCACTTTTGCCAAATCCGCTTCGCCAGACGAGGGCCGCTGCCTCGCTTCGCACCTTTGGTGGTGGGTGCATATTGCCCGCTGTGACATCGGGAGCGTTGGACGCCGATGACGACAATTGGAGCAAAGCTGAAAAGTGCGCGAGAGAGTTGCGCGCTGGGAATTGAGAGACACGGAGAGGGACACCGCGGATAGGGGAACGAGGGCGCGACAGAGACACGTCTCGGCCACTGTTGCGAAAGGTGAGTGGGCTAGGGCAGGAACACGTCGCTGGAATTGGCGACGGGCGGTGATCGACTACCTACGGGGTGGTAACCGAATCAGAGAATTTGCCCGCGAGGACGGGCGTCTGCCGTGGATTGTGGAGCCATGGAATTGTCTCGCGTGCAGGACCGAGATAGGTGAATCGCATTGGCAAGAGATAGGGTGATGGCTTTGGGAGGCCTTCATCCAGCAGTTGGTAGATCATGGCTGAAGATTCATATATTATAGGCCGTAAAAACTACTTTGTATTGGAATTGTTTTTAATATGGGATTCCCGTAAAAATCGGAGCGCTACTGGGTATTGTGACTTCGATTACTCTATGCTAAGACATTAATGTGGCAATAGTTGTTGGTAATGGATAGCATAGTGGTGAGTGCTTTAGGTTCGAGAACCTGTCTATTGGAAAGGCAATATTCACCGGGATTGGATTACCCTGAATTGGCAACGTCCAACTCTGCGTCTGGCACGATCCAAATTTGAGTCCAATCCGTGGTGTGAAGCACAAATAAACGAATCTTCACCAGTGACCTCAACCGCTTACAATCCCGAGCCAACCGAGAAAAGAGGCGTCAAAGGCGAATTGTGTTTGAGAAAAGGTACACAATGATAGATTTGCAACAACAACAAAAACCCAGGAACAAACAAAAACACACAACAATTTTCTAAGAAGGACAAAATGTTTCAAATAACCTCACCAGAAGCATATTCGGTGACAGAACAAATACATTCGCTCTCGCACGACGTGCGGTAAAGTTAAATACATTTTCATTTATACGCAACCATTCTCTTTGGGTTCTGTTCCCCGCATAAAACGCAATCCTCCGCACTGAATCGAGTCTCGAATGAAACTTGTTATTCGCCGTTTGAAAGTGCCGACGACGTCCTTTGGAAAAGACAAAACACACACAACACACACACACACAAAATCCCCTTTCTGCGGCAGTGCAATTCATCAAAGCAGCCGCGAGATCGCTCGCGGAATTCTGTATCAATAGTCTACTTTGGACGAGGAGCTGATGAAAGTGCTCAACTGAAGATAGCCCCCTACCTGAATCTGATAAGGGCCAAATTGCGTTGTTTATTTGTGACCCGAAGTTCCTGCTATTTTAGGAAAGGGGGAAAAAAGGGGGGGAGGGGGGGGAGTGTTAGTGCGAGATAGAGGGTGACTGATTAATCTTGTCGCCTTCACCCTTTGGTGCTGTGTCCAGGGATAAGGGAATCGAGGTGGGGGCGTGCAGGGAGGGAGGGGGGGTGGGGTGGGGGCAGTTGAGGTCCACCCAACCACTTCATTTGAGGGGGTGGGGGGGGTAAGGAGAGGTTGGGCCGCGCTGTCATTTAAAAGGAAGTGCTTTCATTACAGACCGTGTCACTTAGCGCAACGCCGCGGGTTTTATGTTGGAGATGCGAGGACACGTTTCCCCATCTCGCGGGGAGGCGCCTTTATGGGCCAATCAAACAGGTCGTTGCGGAAAAGCGAGCGTGCTTCTGCGAGTACATTGAGTTTGATTGGCTCGGGAAAGCGGCGTTTCTCGTAAAACGCGCAACAAACGCAAAACGAATACTCGACGCGTTCGTCAAGAGTTAGGTAGGAACGATACGTTAGGCGACGTTTCAGGTGATGCCCCACTCGCCGCCCCCCGCATCGCATCGCCCCCCCCCCCCTTCTTCTTCGTATAACGCCAATTCATATCACGTCGTCGTAAATACTTGCCTGTGAAACGACTGGCCACGGTTTATTATGAATTGACGTCGCCCGAAGGCTCCCCGCGGTATTCGTGTGGCCGACGCACAATGAATGCCCCCCCCCCCATAGGGGAGAGGAGGGGGGGGGGTACAATAGGAATTTGAGAAAACTACATCCTCGGTTTACCTTTCAATTGTGAATAATTTTCTTTACAGACCATTATCGTGGTGCCTTAATGGTATGTTTTTTTAAAGCCCAGCACTAATAATGTACATTGTATACGTTTTGAATGAAATAAATAAATAATGCCCCTATGCCGCTGTTCTAAAGCTCAACTATTGAGTGCGAAGGAAAAAAAACATTTATACATTTCACAGACAATTTGCTCTTTTATATAGACACTTATTATGCTCGTGAATGATAGCAAGCAAAGGGGCACACGTTAGCGCAGCTAAACCTTTATGGCTATAGATGGTGCCTTTAAATTACCTCGGGTAAAAAAAAAACCTTTTGTGAACGCGTGACAAGGGGAACTTCAGAGTTAATTGCAGAAGGCATTTTCAGCAGCGGGCTTGCACACATACAGGCTTGTAACGAGAATTGCTGTAATTATAATCGCGTATTTGCATATTTCCGAGCTGTGATTATGCTCTGGGCTGCCGTCCAAGTCTCGCACACATTTTTTCACTGCGAGCCTGGAAAGTTAAACCTCCAGGGATCATAAGGGACCCTTTTTTTTTCTTCTTCTTCTCCTCTGCGAGGCCTACACGAGTGAAAACAAACACAGCATGTAATTGTGAACAACAGCGAACCGCGTGAAATTTCACTGTCTGCACGACAATCGCGACCAGCGGCGAGCGCGTAGCGAACTTGTCATCTTGAAAGGGCCGTGCAGGATTATTGGCCCTGCCTCGTTCCGAGACATCAGTCTTTTGGCTTTATGTTTTTTTTATAAAGCTGCTCGCTGAAGTGCCCTGTCACTATTGCAATCAGCAAGGAGAGGGGGGGGGGCCCTGTTATCATAATTCTGCTGCGTGTCCCATCGCTCCGTGTCGCCCGCACGCACACTAACGCTCATTTTGCCACGGGGGAAGGACAGACGTGATGTGGGACTGCGGGCGATCATTGCCCTGCGGTTATGTTCGAAACGAGCCAACTGCGGGCGCCGGTGTAACATCTGGCAGCGAGTCCGTGTCCCACGCAAAGCACGAAGGCTGACTTTAGCAGCAGCAGCAGCAACAACGAGGGGAAAAAAGATCTTGAACCGCTTGTCATTATGAGTCGTTTGAGCGTCTCTGGAATATTTACTGTGGCTCAGCTGGTGAGAGTGGCAGGGCGTCCAAGGGCAGTTTGAAACACAGCCTGGGTTGACACGGCCAATAATAGTCATCAATGTCATCATCATCATCATCTCTGTGGTGAAGATATAAATGAATAGCACGCAGCGGGCACCACTTGCTTCTAAGTCAATGTGATATATTAATGAACACGCACAGCCCTTTTGTCAACCCACTGCTGAATAAGGACCTCCCCCACACTCTGTGGGTCATAGTTCAGCATGAGAGTATATGTGTAGGGGAGCATAGAAGTACAGTATAACACTCGACCTTGCTTCACTGCACCCTGCTGCCCACCACATTGCCCTGTGGCCCGATGACAACCTTGCTGTGCATGGGGATCACCTATGAACGCACTACGAGTTCAGTTGCATTCTTGGCGACGTGGTCATTATATATTAACAGCATCTCTAAAATCTAGATCCAAACAAGTGCGTCTTCATAATTACACAATTAGAGTATAATCAATACAACAAATTAATTGCTGAATATTTGTTGCACTTAACTACCAGATCAAATTGCATTTCCATTACCAGAACAGGTATTACATGAGAAATCCATTGATACATTAAAATAGAAGAAATGCTAAGTATGAAGCGATGTAACAAAAACATAATCCTTGCTGTAAGAATGTGGAATGGTTCCCAATTATTCCTGGGCAAAAAAAACAGTGCTGTGTAGCACTCATTACCTTTGCAAAATTCCATACTTCTTTAAAATTTTAAATGCAAATTGATTTGAAGGATGACTTTTTTACATTTGAAAAAAAAAAGTTGCAACTCCGAATCAATTACTTTTTCCCACGGAGTGTTGTGCCCTCAGGGTGACTTCAAATCTCCATAAATTCATCCAACATTGTTATACATCTTATAAAGGTGAACACAAACAAAGCAAAGTTCCTTTATACACCCTGTGCACAGGCTAAGACCCATTTAACCGTGTTGCAAAGACACAGGGTAAGCTATTTATCGTGTACGGCTGCAGGCCTGTCATCCTCTTCGGCATGCTGTCAATAATGTCCGACAGCAGAGAGCTTGTGGAGCCTTACCTCGGGTTTTTGGGGTTCCCACTGGGAAATCTCTGTGTCTTCCTCTCCATCTTTCCCCCCCTCTCACCCTCTCTCTCTCTCTCTCCGGGCCACGCTGACCTATTCCAACCAGGTATGCCCAGGCACCGAACCCCAACTGCCCAGTAAGAGTAGCTCAATCGATAAATCAATAATTTAATTAAATTCCATATTTATAACCAGGTGACAGGCAATTGAGACTAGGCTCTGTCGCAAGGGAGACCTGGCAGAAAATGGGAAAAAAAATCCCAAAGTTTCAAAAGAGTAAACAAAAAAAATTGGCAGCAGGTCCTCACGTGAAAAAGGGGTCCTCAAGTGTAGCAGGTTTATGGTCTCAAGCCCAGACACCACTGAGTGCACACACACACACAACAAAAACAACATCACAATAAATTACATACAAATGTATTAATTTGGCCAAAAATCTAGCTGAGATTTAAAATGTAAGTTTGATTGACGAGCGACGAACACTCATTTGCGGGGAATTAAGAGATGTGTCCTTCACACGGCTAGAAAGGGCCATTTGAAGTTACGTCAGCAATGGTCCTGTGGCATCATCTTCCAGGCGCTGTTCTAAAAAAAGTGTAAGATGTCATCAACTTATCTTGGCCAGTGAACGCCTCAGCCCTTTAATAGACGCTAGTGGTTAAACGTGTCCAGTTATTGCTCATCCATCGACCAGTTATGATTATCGTAAATGCTGGTAGTTAATCTTGCCCAGAGCATTGCTCAGCAGATTCTCGCTGGCTCGAGGAGAGGCCCAAAAACTGGCTCTCATGCCCCTCGGAAAATGTCTTAGAACGCATTGTGAATCGCTTAAAAATCTATAACCTCAACCGCCGCCACCGCCGCCACCTTCACCACCACACCCACGCTAGATCACACCACCGCTCACTCTGTGTTCCCAAATGTCCAGCCAGTTTCTCAATATTGACCGCACTGAACCCAAGCGTGAAAATGTTTCACAGTCGCTTTTGCAGAAATGTCATGAAACCTGCACACTGACAGTGGCAGGTTTTATTATGTTTTCGTTGGTCTTGTTTTCGCACGCGATGAACATGATACATTTGGTGCAACTATAATGTATTGCTTATAATTTCACAAACGCCCCGGCAGCTTCTAAGCAGTTTCTCTGAAAAAAAGTAAATTATTTGTTTGATTGAGAACAAAAAAGAGAAACATGTGACTGTTCTGCCCGAGAAACAAAGCTGTAGCATAGTTGGAGGTGAGCTTGGCATTATTAATCTGGAGCGAAATGGAAGTGGCTGGGGTGGCTCAAAGGTCAGAGCAGGGAATTGGCACTGCTGAGTTCCTGTGTGCAAATCCATGTTGAGTTTATGGTCTCAGCCCAGTAATAAACGAGTGCCCAGCAAAAAAAATGGAAATGTGGTTTTACCCTTAATTTGTCGAATTTTCAGCTCTGATAATGAAACCAAATATTATAAAATGTGTTTGACCGTCATGCAACAAGCTCGTTAGCAAGTCTTGTGGTAGAGTATGCCCCCTACTCTGTAGAGGGTAAATAGGTCACGTGTGGGACTCTTATTCAAGACTCTTATTCAAGAGTCCCACAAAAACTGATTATTCCAATCCCAGAAAAAATGAACTTTTTTTTTTGGTCTGATGAATGGCGGTATGTGCTCTGCGTTGAGAACATTTTAACATAAATAGAGGTTAATAAGACCAAAATGTCGAAATATCTAGCGCAAAATGGAGACGAAAAATGTAATTTTCTTATTTTAAGTAGACATCAAAATAAAAGATTATTAGCATCAATGCCAAGCCAATGTGCCTCACCTTACCTTCCAAAATCTCATCACCTTGCTGAAACACACAAGAACATAATATGTATTTCCTAATTTATATCCACAACCTTTTACCAGAACTGTGAACATTAAAGCATTTATAAATGAATAATAAGGCAGAATTAACCCTTAGGTAATGCTTGAAATTGGACAGATGAAAGTGGTAAATTATCTATATGTTCAGAAATACGATAACCATACAATAAAAAATTCAACAATTGCAACATAACCAGAGACCCCTTTATAGAGACAGAAAATCACACAAACAGCTGTAGCCTGGGGTTATCATTTGAGTATATAGACCGGTAACTATTATAAGGCATTGCTGCAATTCATAACCTGGCTAAACAATGGACTATACTGATGAAACGAAACACAATATATACCAAAACTACATCAGGAACAACAGCCACAACAACAAAGATGCAGGGACACGCTACTTTCAGTTCATTTACATTTAGGCCTTTTTTTTGCAAATATTTTTTTCAATTCTCCCCAATGCTTAATCCGATTGTGCTATCGGCGTCACGTCACGAGATAAAGCATCCATTCGGATCTCTCTCAGAGCAGTGCAACCCTTCACAGAAGCGGACATCATGGAGCTACCTCTGAGGTCCCTGAAAGTGACCTCTGGTCCGCATACCATAGAGGGCAGCATGACAGTCAAATTGATATTTGTTTTATTCCCAAAAACTCTTTGTTTTTTTCAGTAAAGTTAAGCGGTTGTGCTTTCGCTACGTTGTCTCCACCTGAAGACGGACGCTTGTGTCGCGCCCGAAACGTCGTGATTTAATTTAGTTGTTTTTAATTTTTAACTGCTATTTTGCCACTTTAAGGGTAGAACTAAATGAAATGTTACGGTGTTTTTTTTTACAGTCATTGGCAACCTGGATGAGACCATCAACTCACTGCGCTCGCTTTAATAGCAGGTGGCTTACCTTGATGTTGAACCCTGCGTCTCCGTGGTGCCAGCGTCATGACCTCTGAGCCACCCGGCCACTTAAGATATATTTTAGGCCTAATTCAGATCGGGGTTTCCTGCCAGGCTGAATCCATACAATGGGGGCGGGGGGGGGAGCTAAGTTAAAATTATAGGCTTCCAGATAAAAGTCCGATAAGGATGAAGCTTTTTGCGCGTGGTTATTTTAACTCGTTCTATATTTGTATCAAGAATAACAACGTGGTCATCATTCGTCGCGGCAGACGGGTACAGATCTGCTTATGGAAAACTGCCACTCTGGGGCCAATGGGACCGTGAGCCTAACGGCCCAAGCAGCGGAATATTGAATGATCTCCGGCTCAGTCTACGGCCACCCAAGGACCAATCATTTAAAATACAATGTAGCTACATTTACATTGACAACTTCACTAGCACCGCCGCAAAAAAAAAGAGGCAATAAAAAGAGGCTACGTGAAAGTACGCCGATCGAATGTGAAACACTACGTTTTGTAACGACCTCAAGCATGTTCAAGAGGCGCACAACGCCATTATGCAGGGTTGATTGCATTTCAATCAATTAACATGTGTTTTTTAACTGAACTATATTATTTCACGTTTTTAACCACGCTGTTTATATTCATCAGCAAATCATAAACCAAAATACAACTTTGTAAGTGAGACAGTTTTGAGAAGGGCATTGCTATTGCTATTATATTCGCCAAATAAAATGCAGTCTTCTTAGACTGCTGGGGCAAGTGCAGTTATCGAGCATCCATGTAGGTCGGCTACGGTACAATAAGGCGATTTAAACCGAGTATGTTTGTTTCACCAATATTGATCTTGACCACATTGCAGGAGATACTCATTTTCAGCTGAGCCAATCTAAGGGAGACACCCACAAATTGCCACTGGCGGGGTGATGACCTGGAACTGAACCCATCTGCCTGAGATCATAGCACAATGGCCAAATCACTGCACCGCCACTCCCGACACACACCCAAAGGCAAATTAACAAAATATAGTCAGGGGATTGTTGTGCTTACGTATGGCGGGGTAAAAGCCTGCGTACACCCATAATTTCTTATCTATTTGGTCATCGTGCTTTATAAAATGGGTACATTATGTGCCTTGTAAATATAGACGTTGCAGTTGAAAGAAGCGCATTGTCCATTAATGTTGAAGCGATTTAAAAAAAAAACACAAAGCACAATTCAAACATTTACTGAAAGTGAACAAACAAAAGCACGAAGAAAAACTTGCCCAAGTGACACAAACGAATTCCGCTGGGCTGACCGTCGCAAGCCACAGCTGTACAAATTGTGCGCGCTTGCAATTCTGCCAGCTTAAAAATAGGACCAACCAACACACTCGGATGGCTGTGGGGGGGGGTTGAGGGGGGGGGAGCGGAGCGGTTCGCGCGGCAGCAGAGGAAGCATCTTGCGGCTCGGCGGAGCCCCGCGAGACGGCGGCTCTTTGACCCGCCCCCCCCCCCCATGGGGGCCCGGGTCGCACGAAGCAGCCAGAAAGACGGGTGGCGACGATGGTGGCGGCAGTCCTTGAACGACGCCCGACACGCACGCGCACGCACGCACGCGCGCGCACAAAGACAACAATGCCCCGTATAGCCTTAACGGACTGTTGGGGCAAGTGCTGTTAGCGAGCACCTATGAAGGCCGAAACGGTACACGAGGGGGTGGGTGGCCAGCACCCCACGCCCGGCTGCCTTTGTCCCCCCAGTGGCGATGTGTACACACCGCACTAGGTATTCATTTAAGGCTGAGTCGACCTAGGGGAGGCCCATGCACCTGTTCAGATAATCGTCACTGGTGTTGGCCGTGAAACGGGAATCGAACCCTGGGTGGCCGGGTTCATAGCACAGCGTAGCGCTAACCGCACGGGCGCGCACACACGCACACACACACTGCACACACACACACTCCGCGTTTCCTAAGCTCGTTAGGCTTCGCCGCTATTATTGACGCCGCCGTTTCCCAGATTTTCTTCCCGCCCGCTCGCCGCTGCTCCACACAATTGCTCCGCTGTGTTTATTACACTTGTTTGCGCCGCAGGTGGGCAGGTCGTGAACTTTCTGGGAAAGTGAAGGCAAAGGAGGAGGAGGGAGGGAGGGAGGAGGTGGAGGAGGATGAGTAGGAGGAGGCGATGCAGAGTTCAAAACCAAGGTATTTCCCGCCGGGCGCACGCACGCACGATGCTGGACACGCGAGGACACGTGGTGCTGTAGTGGGCACGCCAGACACGGCGGACCCACGGCCGGCCAAGCGATGACGGCCTCCCCTTTTTACCACCCCACGCAACACCCCCCACCACCCCCCCCCCCAACTCTTCGCTTGGCAAATAGTTTACGGGAAATGTGCACGGATTTTAATAGCGCTGATATGATGTGTGCGTGTGTGCGTGTGTGCGTGCGTGCACGTTGAACTTTATTTCGCACCGTAAGTCGCCGGGCCGTGCTGATCGGCAGTGCGGGGGGAAGAACAACAAAGGAAGACACGAAATGTAGTCAACCATCATCGGCAGCTGCGGTCGTGGCAATTCCGCCATCAGCACAACCACGATAATAAAATTATGATTTTATCACGTGCAATTCACATTGTCTGAAGTGCGTAACATGTGGATTTAAATGTTCTGAAAATGTATTTCATCATACCACTACTAGATGAAGGACCATACTTCACCATGCTGGTCAAAGCCGGTTGGTGAAGCCGGGTAGCATAGACATGCAGTATAACAATGGCTCTTGCCGAACTGGTTTCTGCTGCCCGTAACACAACAGCAGCTTAAAAGTAAGCCTCGACATTATATTACAATCGATCACAAATACAATGTCATTGTCGCAGGTGATTGATATTGAAAGTGGTAATTCCATGGTAAACTATAACTTGAATGTTTTACGTCTCGTTTTACTTCTTTTAAATAATAATTATTTTTTAGCACTTAAAAAATAAATATATCCGTTGTCACAGGTATATATATTATCGTGCGCACTGCAAATCCCATCCAGCATTGAACTCTGATTATATTTCGCTGCAGAGCAGCGCATTTATGACAGCGTCTAAACCATCAGCCATTCCCTGACATCTGCACAACAATTCCATGAGGTTGGACATGAAGCTTAACTAACGTAACCACAACTTGCACATTTTATCCTGAGCTGTAATGGTCAGTAGTGTAGTGTGGTTGGCATTGGCCCGAGTGCAAGTGTAGTATTTAAAAAATGATGAGGCAGGGTCTATTCCAAATGCCACACATTCATTGAATATCGATAACAACAAAATACTTACCTAGGCCCTCCATTTTAAACAGTTTTAGTAAAAGTAGTTCAACAAAGCCATTGTAACAATTCTAGATCCGCAAACCCATCAAAACACTGACACACATCTAAGTCCTTACCCTTTGTTTTTACGGTAAAGTCACGTAGGTAAAAAAAGGAAAATAAATTAAATCACGACGTTTCGGAGGCAACACAAGCTCCGTCTTCAGGCAATTTTTCTGTGACGGTTCCACCTGAAGACGGACGCTTGTGTTGCCTCCGAAACGTCGTGATTTAATTTATTTTCCTTTTTTTACCTACGTGACTTTACCGAACAAAGAGTATGGACCCTTGCAGTCACGAAAACTTCAAATCTAGAATTCTTCTTTCACACCGTGCTATTCGGAGGTGCAGTGGGGAAAGACAACAAACTAAACACAAAAACGCAGTTCGTATAACACGTTTATACAAATATAGATGTATGTCAAGACTAAGCAACAACAAAATAGCAACACGTGTATGTTCATTTTGCGGCTCAAGATTCTGACTCTTACAAATCGCCTCCATGCAGTGATGTTTCACCGCAAGGGAGCCTCCTGCTGCAAACTGCTGCCTCGACCTGCACGCTGCACTCACACACTGACACGTGATTGCCACTCACACACTGACACGTGAATGCCACTGCAAATGACGAGGGCGCAAGTCTCTATATTACCAGTCCCTTGTAATAGGCGCTGTGCCACACGAGTAATGCAATGGGGTGGGGGGGGGGGATAGGGTAGGGGTCTCACGTTCAATTGTCCCCTCTCTTTGTAGCGAGGCACCTGAGCCCTTCAGCTAGTAGGCCTCTGCGCAGTTGCACCTCCTGCACACTCAATAGGTATCCCACTGGTACTGACAATATTTAAGGAAGGGTGTCGGCCAACAAGCCTTTCTGATAAGGTAGCGTTGCATAATGCAATTATCTACTAAATATGAAAACAGGTAGAGTGCTAAGAATTACAATTCCTGACTCAGGAAAGCCTCGCTGAGTCTCCCAGCCTCTTTCTTCGTATGTCGTCGGCAATATCTGATGCATCTAGGCTCTTTGTCCGTTTAAATACATTAATACTATGTGGCTACAATATTTTATAATTACTTCCAAGTAAGATGGAAAGCATTAAAGCAGATATGGCTGGGAATCGAGCATGTGTCGCTGGGTTCAAAGCGCGGTGTGCTCACCGCTATGCCACCACTCAACCCAAATTTGTATGCCAGCGCAAGCATTCATTACTCAACCAATGCCACACACACGAGCAACACCAGGGCACAAGCTGCCCACTGCAATTCCACCTCTCGCTCAGTGAATGGACTCTCCGTCTCTACAGCACCGTGGGCTATAAATCCTCGTTGATAGCTGGAGAGCTGGAGAGCGACGCCGCTGGGTGAACGGTGGGAAGGGGGCCAGGGCTGGCAAATGTTTAAAATGAGTCCCCAAGTGACTCCTGAGACTCCGTTTTCAGGAGGGTACTGCCTGACACATTTGAAAAAATCCACACCGGGTATTTTGTTGCGCGAGAGAAATGGGGCTGCACGTCCAGGCCTTTGTCGTCAACCCACTGCTGGATTGTGACCTCCCCATGCCGTGTGATTCTACCACACAGGTGAGTGCGCGGTCGTGTGGCTGATGAGTATAGCTGTTGCAGCATCGCGCAGTGCAACAATGGACTTTGCCGCATTGTCCTCTGATGCCCAAGCACGTAGCCCCACAGCCTAAAACGAGTATTTTTTTGCACTTGGGCCGTCAACCATCGAAGCATTATCCAGGCTCAGCCCTGCTTAGCCGGCGACATCAGACGCATTCTGGGCGATTTCGTCGGGTGGAAATCTGGGGTACCCAGAGAAATTCCACGCGCACACGGGGCGGAAGCCTTCGCAGATATAAACGTGTTTGGTAATGGATCGAAAACTGCGGAGTGGGAGGACTCAGATATTAGAGGCCAACTGAGTGGGACAAACGCTCAGAAGAAGAGAAACCAATAAGCCAGCACTGGACTTGCTGCACTGACTCATTTCTTCAGAACTGCTTTTTGTCTGTTAGTTTGTTGTCCATCCCCCGCACCTCTGATTAGGACGGTTGGCTACGTACGGTGGGAAGGAAGTTCAACACACATACAAAAACCTCATAGCCCTGCAGGTGGGTGACTTTCGCACTGAATCACGTGACACCTGGGTGCCCTACTTTTCTCCAGCCAATGCCACTCACATTGTTTCCTTGCGGGCACAGCTGCCGTTTTGCAATGCCACTGCATCGGAATCATGAGGTCACTTTCACCTTGGCAGAGAGGGCTTGTGTGATGACGTAGGAGCACCTGGGATGTGCGGCATTCAGAAAGGTCAGTGAATCAAAATCGCAATAATTAGCAAAGGTCTGTTCACTGCTAGATGAAGCACCCCCTCCCCAAACCATTGCCATCTCTCACGATCTCACAATGTAACAATCCCACACAAGCTGCGCATGCGCCTGATCCCATTGATCCATCTCCACGGTGGTCGTCCTCTCGGACGTTTTCTACTCCGGTTGCTACGGCGTCAGGGTCACGAGGTCATTTTCTCCGCGGCAGGGAGGGCTTAAGGGATGATGTTGGGGCCCCTGGGATGACCGCTCAAGGCGATGATGACCAGGATCGGCGTGCGGGAAAGCGTTAATGGCGGTGAAGCAAATGATGATCATCGACAGCGGCATGGTCTCTCCGCTGCCGGATGAAGGCCGCCCCAAGCCGTTGCCATCGCTCCCCGTTCCGCGATACGGCAGTCCATCTCGCCCCTGCCGACCTCCGATTTCCAGCATCTCCGATGAGCACGGTCGGCCATATACACAACAACCGCCATTCGCCACTAAGTGGCGGTGACGTCACCACGACGCTTGTGCCAGGCCATGTGCACCTTGAGGCCACGTGAAGTGTCGAACGCCCGCTGGCAGGAGGTCACGGGGCAGACCCAGGTGCCACGGGTCGACTGACTGAGATGACCGAGATGACTGGCTGATGCACCACCTGTGCCCCCTACTGTGCCAACTGTGGCTAAACGGGGGCTCTGGACGGGTGCGAGGGGCTGGTAACCCCTCCACCTTCAATGTATTACCACGAAACTACGAATTAAACATAAATTGCACATACGTACGCACACACACACACACAAGCCGATACCGTCCGCTTCATCATCTCCACAGTGGTCGGCCTCCATGGCGCATTTGCTCTCTTGGCTGCTGTTCTGTCACCAGGCTCGAGACTGGTGACATCATTCCCTGTCGCGATGAGGATGTTTCTGCCCAAGCCCATGTTCTCCGATCTATAGATTCCGCTTTCCGTTTCTTGCCGTAATTCCCAGCACGCATCTTTCCCCGCTTCTTTGCGCAATTTAAGATGCATTCATTTTGTTTCCATTGTCTCTGCCAATGTCCACGTTTCGCATCCATGTGTTACAGCAGGCTATACGCACTGAATGAAACGTTTATCATCCAGGCACACGCGCGTGCTGCTTTAATTATCAAATTCATTCTTACAAACACACTACATCCAGCTGTCGTCGTCGTTTTGATGACAGTTGTACACATATTCCGTGACCGGCTCCAGTCGCATTCCCTCTAACGACGAATTTCCTTTCGTGCAGCAAAAAAAGAACTTCGCGAACAAGCGACTGCGACCAAAACAATGGGCAAGAGAGGGACATATTTGGCACGACATTGGAAATTCTGACGCACCCCGCAGCGGGAGCAATTGGCTTACGTCGGAGATAGCTTCGCGAGCCGCGTGTTAAACGTACACGCGGATTGCAAGGCCCTTCGCCTGATTGCGTTGACCGCTCGCTCGTGAAGAGAGACCGCGCTTGCGCGCAGCTATGCTACACCCCTCACCCGGCTAATCGATGCACAATCGCTGTGCAGCCTGCATCATGCCCTCCGATCTCTCTCTCCAAACGCTCCATTCTTTTCCCTTTCACTCGGCGTTTCCGCGGCGGGTCGTGAACATCGCAGCCAGCAAGGCAGAGAGACTTTTGACTTTTAAACAACTTTTATTGCCGCCAGCAGCAACAACACCTAAGGCGATTTCGATATGAAATACACAAAGTCACCAGCAAACAAATTAAATTCAACGCTACAAATGCACGCGCTGCGGCGCTAAAAGCACCGCGCACAACACGAAAGAAAAGTCACGTGGTTGTGGTGGTCACCGCAAGGCAGAGAGAGAGTGACATCTGAGAGAGTAACATCAGAGAGAGTAACATCAGAGAGAGTAACATTGTCCGTGGAGCTCCAGATTCGAGGGCAGCAGGGGCAGTGTCTCCGTGATGGCACTGGGCATAAGAAACCCACGGGGAAACTTGGGAGACCGAACTGGCTCGAGGAGTCCCGGATTCATTCAAGTAAATTCTGGATGCCCCGAATATCACCTTGAACTCAGAGCCGAATAAGCATCACAAGGCAATTAACATGAAACGCTCATTCGTCTTTCTCTCTCTCTCTCGTCTCTATCTTGACTGCAGCTCCCGTCTGTCATCTCACTGCATCACCGCATCGCGCGCTTTCAGATGCGATTCCGCGGCCGTCTGGAATGCTCTTCCCTTCGATATTAGGAAGCCACAGGAGCTATGCACTTTTAGATCTAGATATAAATTTTATTTATTTAGAACTGCTTCTTGTATTTAGTTTGTTGTCCTTCCCCACCACACCTCCGATTAGTACGGTTGGCTAAGAAAGGTACGAAAAATCTTCAACATACACACACTGTCTCTTGTCCACATCTCTCTCATTTAACTACGCCTTTGCCTCATCTGTATCTCGCTTCTCTTCTTGTATCCTTTTGCACCTCTTTCGTCCACGTTGTTTTCTCGTCTCACGACACCTCCGGCTCCTGCCGCCATCTCCCTCCCGTCACCACGCTCTGAGTTTGCACGGTCAAAAACAAATAAGCAACAGCTGGGTATCATAATCATTGAGATGAGATGTAAGGCACTTTGAGATGCCTTTGAGATGCCGGGGGGGGCGGGGGGCATTTAAGCACCCAAGAAAACGCATTTTAAAAAATATTTTACGGATCAAAACGTGGGGGGCCCACCAAGAAAATAAATTTAGCTCCGAGGCCCCCCAGTGGGCGGCCACCACCACTGCCAGGAACGACCTCACAGCCGTTGCGGCAGAACGGCGTCAGCTCCATTTACCCCCGCTGCCCCAAACTCGGCTGACCCTTGCACCCGGGCCTGGATCATTCATCACGCCAGGCGCAGCCGTCAACAGTCTCAGCCTCCCTGGGGAGAGGCCACAGCAGCAGCAGCAACTTCAAGCATTCCCCGCAGATCGCTGCACTGATGCTGATGACGATGATGAGCCTTGAGGTGGACCAGGACCTCGACGAGCCCAGCCCACGATGGCCCTGATTAACCAAGCACCAAGAGCTGTCAACAGCCTAATGCTTGCCCCGGCTTCCCAGCGCAGAGGCCTCTAGGACTCGCGCGCCCGCACCGACGCAGGAACAACCGCGATGTTGTCTTGGGGTAAGAGGCGAGTGGGCCCTTCGCGAGGGCCGCTTCTCTGCGGTTAAAGAGAGATCAGCGGCGGGTCGGCGAGGCACGAGAAAACCGAGCAAAAAGGCCTCGGGCCCACTCAAGTTGCACCAGGTTCAGTGAAAGAATTAAAGCGGCAGGGCGATTGGCAACGCCAACAATACGCGCAACGTCGATGATTAGCATCGATCAGCCAATGAGGTCGTTCTGATGAGAGTTCGGGAAAATTAAACTACGGAGCAAGAGGACCGGGAGAAGGCAAAACAAGCGGAGGAAGACTTCGGAACAAATGGCAGCGAGACGGCATCACGGAGTGTGGAGGTCACCGATGGACGTAGGCAATGAGGGAAAGGAAGGACTCGGAGGAAACGGCCGAGACCTTTGCCCCGCAGACTGACCACAACAACTCCGTCTTCATTTCTCCTATCTCGCCACATCTGTTATCTCGTCTATACCTCGACTGTCATCGCACTCGGATATTACACATTTAAAATAAATTCTGTTTTAGGTCCCCCCATTGGGGTTTACGCCAGGCACCCCCCTGACTGAGCGTGTTGTGATGATCTCCTAACCCTGGGCCTCTCTCCAGAGCGGCGAGATCCTCCGCGGGATGTGAAAGGACAGCTTCGCTGTCGCCCTGCGGGTGCAAGGATGCCCTTGGAACAGCTGTCCACCCAGCGGGTGCAAAGTCGCCCAGAGGATTTACAGTGTTTATTTTCCACGCCGCTATTGCGGTCCGCTACATCTAGGACAAGTTTGTATTCCCTCTTGCAAACACTTGGGTGGTGGTGGTGGGGGGGGGAAATCACGTCTACAAGTTAGCCGGCCACTAAACACGCCGCCCAGGGGAACACTTGGGTTGTTGTTAGCGATATTATTGACCCAATGCAAACTGTGCCACATGGCCCACTGAATGGGTAAATATGCAAATACAAATGTAAGTAAACAAAAGAGTTTGCGTATTTAGTTTTTTTGTATTCGGAGTGAATGCAGCAGAGGCTGTGTAACAGTCTGACTTGGCATTGGGGGATGAGTGAATCAAGTGCAGATGGGGGAGACTGGGTGAGCGGGCGGGAATGCAGGTCTGTTGGTGGGTGGGTGTGCGTGCGTGCATGTGTGGGGAGCGGTGGCGCAGTGGTTCGCGCACTGCGCTTCACTAAAATATGTTTATTTTACCAGGTAAGGCCGCCGAGCTACGTAGCTATTTTCAGAAGCGAGCTGGCCACAAATATTAGTTGAAAGATAAAAACCCGGCAACCCGCGCTCGATTCCCGCTCACGCCCAACATCGGCGACGAACGCCTGAACCAGTCCCTGGGCTTCTCCTAGGTCGACTCAGATTGAAATGAGCGCCCGGTGTCGTTGTGCGAACATCAGCACCAGGAAGACAAAGGCGGCCGGGCGTGGTGCTGGCCAAACCCACCCACCCTCGCGTGTCGCACCGGCTTTAATACGCGCTCGCTAACAGCGCTTGCCCCCCACAGTGTGTGCGAGGGGGGGGGGGCATCTTTGTCTTTGCGCACGCAATGCGTTGCGCAGCTGCGTGTGGGCCACACAAACAAACGCTGGGCGCACGCGCGCCACAAGACGCTTCCTCCCAGAGGATGGCGTTAATGAGTACAGGAACCCGCCCGCAGTGTATTACTGCTTCCGTGAGGGGGGGGGTGCAACAGGGCAGAGTGGAGAGAGGAGGAGGCGGCGGCGGTGGCGAGGGGGGGGGTCTCGGTGGAAACAAAAAATGTTGTAGAGAGGGTGGAGGGGTGGAGGGTGGAGAAGCGGGCAAAGAAGAGCAAGGTCGAGAGAGAGGGCACGGGGTGGGCTCGTAGCGGGGGTGGTCGGAGTGGGGAGCCGGGCAGTTCTTCTTCACTTATTTTCAAAGGGCGTGGCGTGGGGGCCACTTTCGCCGACAAGACATCATCAGTGTAAGTGAGGGTCGCCGTACATTTGAAAGCATGTGGGACTGACAGCAGCACGACGATGATGATGTCGGTGGGGGTGCAGGTCAGGGAATGCCAGTGGCCCGCGGTGGAGTCAGGGAGGCGTTTGGAGAGTCCCAGAGATGGCGGGAGAGGAGGTGACGGGTGGTCTGCTGATCCAGTGGGGGGTTGGGGGGGGGTGTGTGCTTGCCTCTCCTTTCTCCACAGTCACCGAGAGTTTTTTGCCGTTGAGACATCGTGTGACCTCGTGCACTTTCACTTTAGTTTGTAGATTGTCCGCTTGCCAACTGTCGCCAACTGTTTAATTGTTTCATCGTTTTACTGCTGCCGCAGATCGTGGTGATGATGATTCTGGTTGCTCGTGCATCACTCTTATTGGAACTCGGTCAGTTCTTATACTTACTCCAATTCTTATGCGTGCGCAGAGTCTTTGTACTTGCTCATTACACTTTCACAATTCTCATGATTCTTCATTTATTGTAACTGCTAAATGATTGCACCTTAAATTTTGATTTAAAGCTTTCGTGACTGCAGGGATTCATCTTCTTGGTTCTTTCGGTAAAGTCACGTAGAAGGGAAATAATAAAATAATAAAAATAAAACATAATAAAATAATTCTCACGACGTTTCGGCCACAACGCAAGCAGCCGTCCTCAGGTGAAGACCAGGTCTGTCGGGGAGACAGCTGTGGCCGAAATGTCGTGAGAATTATTTTAACATGTTTTATTTTTATTATTTTATTATTTCCATTCTACGTGACTTTACCGAAAGAACCAAGAAGATTGCACCTTGCTTAAATTTTGTATTTTCTGAATTCTTCATACGTAATGCCGAATGAAATTTCTCCCCACACCGTATCGGTCATGGGACTTGCTTAACCATACTACACCGCGCTGGTCAGGGGGTAAATCCAGCAACGATTCAGATATCAGTCGTCACTAAAGTTAGCTTCGGCCAGGAATCAAACTCAGGTCGTCGAGATCCATAGCCCAGCGTACAAACGAAAGCGTGACCACTCACTGCACAATTCTTAGACTTTAACCTTAATTCTCTCCTGAGTTCCTGTACTTGCTCTTTGCTTATAGTTTCTCATTTGTTATACTTACAAAAAAATGCAATAATTATACTGTACTCACTCCCCCCCCCCCCCCCCCCCAAATATCTGCATTTTTTTAAGTCATTACCGTACTGGGAGGCATTTTGTGGCATCAATCTGTGACATGTTGTGAGCACGTGGGTAAGATGTTGGTCCAAAAAAACTGGCAAAACCTTTCAACGAACATTAAATGCTAGTTTCAATATAGGGACACTAAAAGTGATAGACACGTGTGAAATTCAAATGTGCATGCGCGGTCAGATTCGGGGTTTGCCACCTGTCCTGGTTTGACCCAAACTGACATCTGCGTTCGGGTGGCAGGAATTGATTTGTGTGCACCTCCAGTGGCAGTGCGTGGAAGTTCATTGCAGAGCAAGGCAACATAAGTCCTGATAGACCAGGGGAGTCGGCGATCCCGCAGCTGCGGAGCCGCATGCGGCGACTCTTTAAGGACTGATTCGTGACAGTTATTCATTAAGGTCCACCGTCTCGTGTTCACCACACAGTGCATTGAAATGTTGAGGTTTTATTTTTAACTGATTTATAAAAAAAATGGCTGCTGTTATTTGCGTTGGCGACCTCCTGTGATCGAACTCGGCTGAGTGTGAAATATGTTCGCGTTTGGTCAGCAGATCAGATTGCAACCTTAGTTGGGATGCTTGTGGGGTAGGACTCTTACCCTGTTTACAGACCTGAGCCACTGGTAGAACTTCTATGGCATTCAGGTATTATTTTTATACAATTGAATTATTTTTCAATATTATGCTCATAATACATTATGCATTATCCCAGTCGACTATTAAAAATAAACAAACTTCTAGCTTTTCAGCCGAAACAACCAAATTGTACTCTTGTATTTTTAGAAAGTATGGACTGCTGGATTCATGTAAAAACAAAATTGGCAAAAATGTTTTGTATATGATGAACACATGGTTTTGATTTGTTACTAACAAACTTGGTAAGCAACATATTACTTTCTTGTAAGAACAACAAAAATGCTTAAAATAATACCAACATGGTTTTTTCCCTGCAGTGTGCGTTGCTTAACGTTGAATGTAATCAGTAGCTCTTTCCCCAAATTAACTTTGCTCGAAAGGGAAAACCCATCGCCAAGCGAAATGTGTTTCCACTGCGGGAATGGTTCCAGCACATTGGAGAATTAAGTGCGCTCAAAGTAGCAAACAAAAAAGTCACGGACTATTCACACAAAAATCCACGACACAGTTTATAAGGATTCAAACTGCCTGCGTAATTTTTCAAAAGTCCAAACATTTCGTGGAAGAACTTAATTTCCAGCATTCCTCTGCGTTCAATTTTGTTCGTAACCATAGCCAGTGCCGTGCCGTGGCCACTGCACTCATAGGGACCCACAGCCGTACGTAGACACATTTAAGTTTGCGTAGAGACCCATGTGTTCACACTCGATAAACTTAACACGTAGGCAGGCTTTCGCGACCAATATTACGAGTAAGGAATTGACAAGTTTTGTTTACGTGACAACCCTTACTAATTGGCTGTCTCGGGTGGTGGTGGTGGTGGGCTTAACGACACCTTTATATTTACGCGATCTCACCCAAAAGAAGAAGAAAAAACCCTCTTAAATGGTCGACAGAATTACGCAGACTCACAGACTTTGCGCACCATGGCACAGCTATCCGGGGTGCAGGTGGCCAGATGCAGCAGGCCACACAACCCCGAGGGCGCTCGGCTAGGAAGCGCTGTGGGGGAGGGAGGGGGGGAGAATCGGATAGGCACGGTGCCCCATTTCATCCTGTGCACCAGGGCCCATGCCAACCACCCCAACCACGCAATGCCGCTGCGTCACTTGAGCTCAGTGTCAACGACAAAGACGCACCGAGACTTTAGCTCACGGCGGTGCTGATGAACTGCACCGCAGAGCCGATCGCCGTGCCCTCCGCTTTGTTTTCACTTTCATGAGCGCGCCGCCCACGACAATGCCATCATCGCTAAACGCTCATTGCTCTTCCACCTTCACCGGCTTATCCGCTTGGGTGATGTTGAAGGAGCAAGTCTTACCCAGGTTGGATGAGCCGCACCAGTCAGCATAGCCAAGGGCTCCCTCCTGGCTGGGTTGAGGTCACCCTTAACCGAGTCTGACCACGTACGCATGGGTGACCCTGTGCACTCTTCCTGACCTCTTTATTCGCTCTCGTAACTCTCCCGGGCAGCTCATCTGGCAGGCAATGCCACTGGCATTGCCAGGGCCGTGCGGTAGGAACAATGTCAACAAAAAAGGTGCCTCACAGACAATATTGGTGGCCCAAACGCAGAAATGATTTCACTACAAACATTATATTCTGCATGAACTTTCAACGCTAATAACTTAATTGTATTACAGTTGTGGTGAAATAATTCAGTTTACATATTATTTCGAATTATTTTAGGAATGTTATGGGAACGACGAAACATGTTTTGCTAATTCGGATTTTTTTCTTATGAATTTTGGAAAAAAGTAACTACTTGGGTCCCGAAGCTTTGCTTTGTTTGTGTATTCCTCGTGCCGCCACTGCACGCAAGGCGGCTTAGTACGTGTGCGTATCCTTGGAACTATTTAGTGCCCTCATACGTCGCTCATACCGAGCCCCTACCGCTTCATGAATTCCGCGCAGCTTGAACTACTTGGGGTTCCCTTCGCTTGCGCGTTCCTCCCCTGCGCCCACTACTCTGTGTAACTGTATCGGCTTCGTCAATTGGGGGCTTGGTTACCCGAGTGTTTACTTAGCTTCCCTATTACTACTCCTAGTGCCCACCACCGGTGCACTCAGAGGGGGTGGGTAGGGTGAGGGCTTTATGAGGGCGAGTGGGCGGGCGGCCGGGCGGCCGGACGGGCTGGGGGAAACATTTGCTGGGTGTCAGGCGGAAGGTACCTCACCCCACCCCAAAGCTTCCTGCCTCCGATAGCCAGTCACGTGGGTCAGGCGGAGCAAGGGGAGGCCAAGCCTCGGGTCAGCTGACCTGGAGGGAAGCTGGTGTGTTTACAGCGGGGGCGGCTCAAACAATGCCTCCGCGTGTTTGCTCGGCGCGTAAACAAAAGTTGGTGCCGCCGCTCGGCGTTTTACGAGCGCCGCGGACTTGTTTGGACTGCGGCTCCACGCACAAGCCCAGGGCCCAACATGCGGCTCCAAACCGACAACTTCCACAAATACAAAAAAACATTCGAAAAAACTTGGGGGGCTCAACTCCAAACAAAAAATTACGTTGAAAAAAAAGCGGGGGGGGGGGTGTGTGGGAGTGGGATCGGTACAAAAGCAAACATGTTCTTAATGCAATGGCAATAAACATTGAGACGCGGACTACCTGGAGTGCTTTGTCTAAGAAACTCTGTTTTGTGAGTCATTTGCCACGTGTAATTGACACTTTTAAGAAAAGTAGTAAAAGTTATATATACTGTGCTTCTGAGTGTGTTACGAACTGGCCTGTATACTGGCAAGGAGCTGCTCGAAGATTTGCTGACACGTTTCTCTCTTTGGTAAAATACTTACGTGGTAGTAAGCCCCCTCCCACCATCGTACATTTAGGTTTTCTCCGGGCACTGCGGTTCCCTGCCAAATGCTCACGCATTCGATGAGGAATTGGCCAAACTTTCAAAGTAGGATTCAGCAGAGAGCAAAAAAATGTGGGCGTGAACGTCGTCCCAATTCATCGCCTTGATCTTTTCCGAAAAATGTACTTAATATTGTGATTAATGTAGCGGTCTCTCGTGGCCAGATCGGTTATGTGGCATGAGCCCTTTTCATACACCATATTGGCATCGATTCTTGCACGCGCGATTCGACGGATGTATCAGCGCAAGACTCGATATGAATTGAGGCATCGTTATAACATCGCTGCTTGAGAGATTATTGAGACTCGCATGAGACCCTCGCTGTTGAATAAAGGATTATCGATGGGGGGGGAGGGTCGAACGATTTAAGACTTGGACTTTGCTGAAACAGCTGCAGAACCCTATGATTGCTGCAGAAATTTTAGCTCAAAGCTGTTGCAGTTGAGTTGATTGGAAGGAGAGGTTAACACAATCCCTTGGCATTAACAAAAATAATAAAACATGTTGAGTTGGCTTCAAAGTATTCTCACGTGCAAGCGCAGATGATAGATGCAAACGGCATTTGATATTTTAAAATATATAAATGTTAGTGGTGTCCAGAAATAAGTTGGGTGTTTTGAAGTCTCTGAATGGAGCCAGCTGTACAGCTGTCCGGTGCGTTTTCGAGTTGTCCCACGTTGTTGGTCGGCACGATGTCTGACGTTTCGCTCCACGATCCGAACGCACATTGGAAACCTATCGAGCACATCCGCGAAAACCTACACGACAGTCAGCTGCAGTTAAAAAATAGGGCACAGAGAACCAGATAGGGGGATTAATCTAAGTTAACTTAAAGTAATTTTTTCATCTACTGCTCGATGAAGGCCACGTCGGTCATGAGGATTGTTAAGCCATACTTCTCCATGCTGGTCAATGAGCCATCGCTCACCACTGATGTTAACTGCGTCCGGTGGATCAAACTCTGGTCACGAAATGTTTAAAGCACAGTGCACTATAACCGCTGCACCACCAGTCCCTTAGACAGAGAGAGAGAAATATATGCCGCATTAATAATTCTGGGCGGTTATTGGAAGAGGTCCAGCCGAAAAGAGCATAGTTACTGTTGGTTTTCTGAGATATAGATCAAAAGAACGGTGGTCGTGCACATATTTGCTCAGTGATATGAAGCGCATTAGATCCGATGAATGCAATGCACTGGACAGTTTAAGCTGTTAAGCCTTCAGCGATGATAATAATTTTTAAATGAGCTCATCGGAGCAAGATTACACGACTCAGGGGAGAGGGGGGGGTGCAAAATTAAAACAGCGATAGACCTCGCAATGCCTGGGAAACAAAGAGCATTACGCACGTCGTGGGTCCAGTGACCTCGTCAAGGGGCAAAAACCATGACGCAGACTCTGGTCATCCTCAAGGCAGCGGAGGATTGTGGCTGATAGCCATTGAACCGCTTCTGCGGCTGCCTGGAACGCTCTTCCTTCCGATATTAGTAAGCCACCGGAGCTATGCACTTTTAAATCATCTAGATTGAAAAGTAATCGCTTTAAAACTGCCTTTTGTATTACGTTTGTTGTCCCAGCCGCCCTCCTTCCCCGCATCTCCGATTGGCACGGTTGGCTACGTAGAGGTGGAAAAGAAGTTCAACACACGTAAGCACATACAAGTCTCATTTCACGATAAGCAATGAGGTTTCCTGAAGAGAGCGCGGTGCACCCATGATGCGGGCGTGCGACAAACACAGTGAAACCCACCCCTTGCTTGCTGAGTTATCGTCATCAGCAGCAGCAGCTACACACATCCCCGGCCATGGCTAACAACATCTGTCGCGAGGGGATATCCGAACCATTCCTGGTGCCCACCCCTCGCTTCCACCGACAAGGTGAGGCATGGTTAAACAACGCCCGTAAACCGATACGGCACGTCCCCGGTGGCTTTCATCCAGCAGCGGATTGACGAAAGGACCCGCAAGTTGTAAAGGTACATTTTTTTATCTTCTTGGTTCTTTCGGTAAAGTCACGTAGAAGGGAAATAATAAAATAATAAAAATAAAACATAATAAAATAATTCTCACGACGTTTCGGCCACAACGCAAGCAGCCGTCCTCAGGTGAAGAACAGGTCTGTCGGAAAGATAGCCTCTGAATGAATGAATGTCTTTCCGACAGACCTGCTCTTCACCTGAGGGCGGCTGCTTGCGTTGTGGCCGAAACGTCGTGAGAATTGTATATAATTATGTTTATCTTCTTGGTTCTTTCGGTAAAGTCACGTAGAAGGGAAGTAATAAAATAATAAAAATAAAACATAATAAAACAATTCTCACGACGTTTCGGCCACAACGCAAGCAGCCATCCTCAGGCGAAGAATGAAACACCCCAAGCTTGGAGCGTATATTTAAGCTGGGTTAGAGGGGGGGGAGGTGGGAAGAAGAGCGCCTAAACAAAATAATTTGCATATCAAGAGGAATTCAGCATATGGAAAATGCGTAGGAGGTGGGCGGGGGGGGTTCCAAATCAATACTATGCAGTCACGAAAGCTTTAAATCGAAATTATGTTTATTTTTATTATTTTATTATTTCCATTCTACGTGACTTTACCGAAAGAACCAAGAAGATGAATCCCTGCAGTCACGAAAGCTTTAAATCGAAAGTTAATTTCTTAGTGTAAAGTCCCCCCTACTAGCAGGCCGCACACAGAGACCGCATGACGCTCGTGAAAGATGAAGAACTGGACGCGCATTAACCCCAACGCGGGGACAAATTATCCGCGTCGCAGGCTGCAATGAAACGACCTCAATATTTGTCGTAACTTAACGTGCCCGATAACGATAGTTTAGTCTTGGAAGGGAGCTTAGAGCGCTCAGAGCAGATTAAACTACCTGTAAAATGTTCGCGAAAGCGCGGAAAACCACAATTGCCAGCAGCGCCATGAATCAAAACAGTCTTTGCATTCATCCATTCAGAATGCAGCCTGCAAGCTCCCCCTCTCTCTCTCTCTATCGCGGTTTCAATAACGTCTGCCCCAGTTACGCTAATATTCTTTAAAATTTAGGCTGGGAGGTTTAACGCGCGTATATGTTTCACGAAATATCACCTAAACTCAACAGTACGGCACACGTCGCCGCAAAGTGACGGCTCGCGAGGTCGACGCATTCGCAGTTTCGCGCAGGCGGCTTTCGCTCCCTTTGTGAGACTTCTCAAACTCTGTGGTCGCGCTCTCCAGCACTGCGATGCAGGCGCCCCTGCGACCCGGTGCCTGGGGGTCCCTGGGTCGTATTTTAGACTTTGTTTGCCTTCAGTTGTAATCACAGTCAGGAGTCTGGGCAGGACCTCTAGCAGAGAACGGCGTTAATAGGATTTATTAAAGAAAGATGTGCAGCGGCTGCGGTGAAGTCTTTCACTTTTATGGGGGGGAGTGAGTAAATAACTAGCCCACGTGCTTTTTTTTTGCTTGGAGCTGCCATGCACAACATGCACCACTGAAAATTAAATTATTAGTGGCTTAAAGACGATACCCTCAATTCTAGAGCTTGCCGAGTCAAGGCCAGGTGTGGCGAAAACGAGTGCACGTGGGACTCAGCCAAATAGCCCCAGAACGTCCTCAAGAGAAAATGAACGAGACAATATCTAACCGAATTTGCCCAGGTTAATCGCAGTCAGATATGAATCTCCAAACGTGCGGGGAAAATTGTTCCATTATAACTGCCACCGTTATTGAAGTGGATGGGCAATAATTATGAAGTACAGCCCTTTGTCAATCCACTTGCTGAACGAAGACCTCCCCCACCACACAATGCCAGGCATGGGATTTGTTTGACCACACTTATTTCACCGCTCTGGTCAGCGCTCGTACACTTATGTCGGGCATGGCAAGGAATCAAACGGCGGTTGTTGGGCTCACAAGCACACCACTCAACTCCACGACACATTATGCACACAAACGAACGGGTATGAAAAATATAAATGTCTTGAAACGCAAATGTGTGCAACGTGAAACCCTTTAGTTCAGTGGTCCTTAACCTTTCCTGCAGCCTGCGCCCATTTGGTTCTAAATCGTTAAGAAATGTATGATGTTGATAAACACACAGGGGTTTGATTAAACAAAGTAGTTGTACTTACATGCCCGTACTTAATTTGCGTTGTCGATGATTTACCTTCTAAAGAAATCAGGCCATGTCTCGCACCGCCAGAAAGGGCATCTCGCATCCCAAGGCCTGCGTGCACCCCAGCTTATAAACCACTGCTTTAGTTTATAGGTTAATATAACATGGAGGAGGCAACACGTCTAACAGTACGTCCACCGCGGAGATGAAGCAACGAAATCAGCAGTGAAACATGCCAGCGCAAGACGGATTGTTGCATCGCAGAGACCTTGAATGATGGCAACAGTTCAGGCAGACCTTCATCCAACGGTGGATTGATCATGGCTGATGATGATAATGATAACCCGAGGATAGTTACAGTGGGGTCAACCCACATATACTTACAAAATAGTGCTGTATAAGAAAGAGAGATGCTGCGCTCGTGCGAGTGAATGAGATCTCGTTGACCAGCCCATGAATCAGTTGGGGCCCTATCTCTGCAGACCCACTCCTTCCCATGCGCCCAGGCCAAGATTGCTATCCAGCCGTGGCCGGTGCGGTATTAGGATGCGAAAGCCACCGCGCAATAAATTTTCTCTTGTCAAAACAGGAAAAGTGCCAGTGGGGGGGGGGACGCAAAACTTCCTCATTGCGACAACGCTTTTGGCCTCTTCCAAAAAAGAAAAAAAAAGGTGCCGGGTTGTGGCTAGACCAGGCCGCCGCACCGTGACCCGCACCGTTTAAAAAGCCACAGAGAGCGGCGGTGTCACTCGTTTCGTCACACCAGCCCCCTCCAACCCCTCCAAACAAAGACAAACAAAGATCCCCCGTATAGCCTTCACAGGCTGTTGGGGCAAGTGCTATTAGAGAGTAGCGCCTATGAGGGCCGGCACAGCACACGAGAGGGTTGGGTGGCCAACACCACACCCGGCCGTCGACCCAGGACCGGTTCAGATAATCGTCACCAGAGTTGGCCGTGAGCGGGAATCGAACTCGGGTGGCCAGGTTCGTAGCGCAGCGCGCTAATCGCTACACTACCGCACCCCGACCACACACACCCCCAACCCCCCCCCCTGCATTTGTACCTCTCACGTCGACACAAAACCGCACTAACCGCCGCTCGTTTGGGACTGCGTGAGGGGGGGGGGTAAAGGTGCAGCCCTGCAACTGACGTGCTCACGCCACTGCTGGCACAAGGACCTCCCAAATACTACATGGAGCCCAAGAGTGTCCCCGTCTAGAGGGTACCTTGGCCTACTCTTCCACGCTGAGCCAGTAGTAACCAATAGGCGCGTTGTTTACGTAACGGAGGGTTACGACACATTTACGCTTACGCGATCTCAACCCAAAAAAACCTTGATGATGAATAATATTGGTCGCGAAAGCCTCCGTGTAAAACTGAGCCAGATGTCTTGGAGGAGGTGGGATCTGGTGCTCTGTGCGTGAGATCCACTCGGCGCAGAACAGCAGGACGGAGTTTGTAAATCTGCAGCCCCACGTGGTCTGGAGCAGTCTCCTGCCGACTGATGTCCGTCCAGCTGTGACAATCGGTGTTTTTAAGAGCGGACTAAACACATTGCTTTTCTGTTTCCGATTAATTTCGTCTAACGTCTCAATGTTTTTTTTTCGTCTTACATCTCAGATGTCCGCTGAATATGACGCGGTACAAATCTTGCATCGATCGACTGAGTACCCACACTTTACTCCAGCACACGCGACCTGCCGGTCGTACACAATGCCACTGCCGTGCAAACAGAGGCGGTGGGGATTTAACGAACCTGCCCCAATGCTTCGACTGCCGCGCCAGGAAATCGAATCGAACCGGAGGCCTCTGTGTTGCAAGTGCGGGGTGCGAACGGTTGCAACAAGCGGAGCATCACTCCCTGTTCTTTCTTTGGTCAAAAACACAGCAAATAATTCACACCTAGCAGGATAGCTCTTTACAAACACGACCTAAAGCGTTTTCATCTCATGTTCATATATAATTCTATTAAACATTTATACCACAATAAAAACAGAACTGAAATACAGTTGTAAAAACACACACACACACCGCACACTACGAGCAAAGACATCGTGCATTTCGCTTGCTTCTGGGTGCTGCCTGTCGCGGTATAAATCGTCGCATTTGTCATTTGACAGCCCTGTCGGGTGAGCTCCAAAGAACCGCGGAACGCCATTGCCACCGCCGTGGATCACACGCGTGTGAACTAAAATCAAATCCTGCATTAAAAATGTAGCCGTGCCGTAATAAAACGCGCCTGAGCGGGTTTCCAAGGGGAGTTTTCGAAACTTTACGGCGCGGCTGGATTCGTGGAAAGAACGGCCGTTCCGACTTTTCAGACGTTCACGGCACCTCGCCACCGGCCACCGCTGGAGGAAGAAGGAGGCATTTCCGTGCCGGTTGCGGAGGATGTTTGACCATGACCACACCGTTGCTGGTCAGTGCAGGTTGGTCAAGTTATTTTATATTTTTCCCCACCAGGTAAGGCCCCCACTGAGCTTCACAGCTCTTTGTCAGAAGCGACGTGGCCACGAATGATAGCTCAACGAAGTGGCTTATCACGTGGAAAATTGTACAGCAGCCACGTACGTTATTTGGCTGCTGTAAACGCATGTTTCTAAATGTGGAAGGAAAAACCGGAGGACCCAGAGAAAATCCAATGCCACCACGGGGAGAACATGCAAACTCAAAATATACAGCAGGCATCAGGGTCGGGATCGGCCTTGTTCAGATGTCACTCACCACTGACGATTAGCCGTGGTTGGAATTAAACTCAAGTTGACAGATTAGTAGTGAAGTGCGCTCATCATTAATCACCACGCCACCGCCCCCCCCCCCCCCATTTAAACAGAGGACGTCCTTTGATGACCTTGCACTCACCATAGGAACGTGGAATTTCCACGACTCACCCGAGTTTGGGAACCACAGCATGGTGGTTTTTACAGCTTGACAATCTCCCCCTCTAGTTCCCGATTAGTGCAGCTAAGATCCTTGCAGTGGTGGATAACTATCATTTTGGGGATTATTTCTCAATTATATGTTTCATGTGGTGGTGGTGGTGGGCCGTAATAAATGAAGTCATGGGCGGTATCCAGCCGGTGGGTCGTAGGTTTTCCACCCCTGGCTAAGTTGGTTGGGCAAATGATCACCAAACCTGGAGCACCAAACCTACAATCATCATCGTTACAGCACCATTTTCCTGGGATAAAAAAAATAGAATTCGCGAGACGTGGTGAGAACCACTTGATGAAATGCGAACAGTGGTTGCCATGCCGAGATACTGGACCCCGGCACAGTAACGTGGAATTTGCACGAGTGTCTGAGCGCTGACTATTACTCAGAAACCCGTGGGTAACCGTTGACCTTTAATTTTTTTCAAGTCCTGAAACAAAATCCAAAACCAACCCCACCACCCCTTTCCCCCCCGAAAAAAGAAGAATTGGCCAACATTTATTTTCCGCCCTTCTCTGCATTTACGCGTAATCCCTGGATACGCGCGATCATCTGCGTGTTGTCTCTGCAACAACAACAAAATCAACAACACAGCCCCGCGGCCTCGGCAACGGGAGGCACGGCACTTCAACAAATCGACAGACGGCGGCGGGCGTCGACGTGTGAGCGCGTCTCGAAACTGTGCGAGCGATGCACGAACAAAACAAAAAGTCATCATCATCATCGTGCTGGTGGAGGTGGTGGTGGTCGTACCACGGAGGACTGCCAAGGTCTGTGTGTGGGCTCGCGTGGTGACCCCCGGGAGGAGGGGCGGGGAGGTCTGCCGCGCCGAGTTTCTCGATCAGGATCCGCAGAATATTTATATCATCAGGTGGCGCTGGAGGTTGTGGTGGTGCAGTTTGTGGTGATGCAGGTGGCGGTGGTAGTGGTGGCGGTAGTGGTGGTGGCAGCGGTGTTGGCGGCGGCGGCGGTGGTGGTGGCGGTGATGGCAGTGGTGGTGATGGCAGTGGTGGTGATGGCTACGCTGCTACTGCTGCTACACGTGGCCGCCTATAGTGATCCAGCGCTGTGGAGGCAGTAGCCAGGGTTGGTGGATCACCGCCACGCAGAAGTTGCCAAACTCGCTCTCCGGGAGCGTCGAAGAGGTGCCGTACCCTGGCTCGCCAGGGGAACGGCAACATGTGAACTAATATCAACTCTCCCTTGTGTGGGGCATCGTGTGTTGCTCCCTCGCACGCGTGGGGTTTCCCCGGATGCTCCGGTGTCCTCCCGCATGAGTAAACGTTCATGAATTGGCTGAAAACATCTTCATGTCGAGGTGGCTGCCGAGGTTGGGTAACGCATGCCGATGGCTTACCGGCGGCGTAGCTACCTTCCTGTTTGTCTGCAATTTTTCGTCGAGGGTATGTGTGCATGTAATGTTGCACCTTTTTTTTTCTACACCGTACGTAGCCAACCGCGCTCATCGGAGGTGCGTGGGACTGACAACAAACTCGACACACAAGGAGCGTACTCTTTGGTTCTTTCGGTAAAGTCACGTAGTTAAAAATAAAATAAAACAAATCACGACGTTTCGATCGCAACACAAGCGGTCGACATCAGGCAAAGAAAGGTGCCTGAACTAATATCAACGTCATCAGGCAAATGTGCCTGTTGACGACCGCTTGTGTTGCGATCGAAACGTCGTGATTTGTTTCATTTTATTTTATTTCTAACGACGTGACTTTACCGAAATAACCAAAGAGTATGGATTCCTGCAGTCACGAAAGCTTCAAATCAACACACAAGGAGCGGTTCCGTTTGTCCGCTTAGCACGTTCGTCTACGTGCGAGGAGGAAAGACGTAACGTTTGGTGGCCACGTCTCACGTTCAAATTATATCGTAACTACCACGACTATTAATATCATTGTTACCGTTGTACAGGCTCGTCGTGGTCGTCATCGTCCTCGACTGCTGGACGAAGTCTTCCCACGGCCGTCGCCATCTGTGAAGGCCGGGTGATGTCGCGATTTGTCTAGCGCCCGCACACGAGCCGATGTTACCGCTCCATCTCCGCGGTGGACGCTCCTCTCCGATGCGTTCACTCCCTACGGCTGCCGCTCCGTCGCTGTTCTCGGCCCGCTGGCCATCGTCCGTTCCAGCGACGACGATGAAGACGTGGCCAGCCTAAGAAGCCCGCTTCAATTGAATCGCGGTCAAAATTGCGTCTTCGGTCTCCCGTGTAGGTTCTAATTTCATTTCTTTGGAACTGATTCTTCATGGTGTTGTCGTGGTTTCGCTTGTTATCATTGCCCCGGCGCCTCCAATTAGCACGTTCGGCAACATACCCAAGTACACGCATATATATCCGGTCATCCTGGCAGAGGCTTTTTGGGTAAACAATGGAACAAAGACGGGTCGCCGCGTCGCGCGCTTTGAGACGCGCTTCTGCGGCCGTCTGGAACACCTCTTTCTTCTGATATTAGGAAGCCACCGGCAGCTATGCACTCTGAAATCTTGGTTGAAAGATCATTTTTTCAGAGCTGCTTTTTGTGTGTAGTTCGTTGTCCTTTCCCCACTACCTCCGATTATCACGGTTGACTACGTACGGCGCGAAAGAAGTCCAACGTGCACACAAACACACAATCTGTTGTTACATTTAGTTTCGTGGCGCAACGCCTAAGATTAAATTGGGGTTCCTCCCATGTGGCAATCGGCACGACGCCCCCCCCCTCTACCCACCCCTCTCCACACCCCCACAAATCCTCCACCAACACGCACAAACAAAGATCGCCTGTATAGCCTGTAACAGACTGTTGCGGCAAGTGCTGTTAGCGAGCACCTATAAAGGCCGGCACGGCACACGAGGGGGTGGGTGGACAGCACCACGCCCGGCCGCCTTTGTCTCCCTAGTGGCGATGTTGACACACCGAACCAGGTACTCATTTGAGGCTGAGTGGACCTAGGGGAGGCCCATGACCGGTTCAAATAATCGTCACTGGTGTTGGCCGTGAGCAGGGAATCGAAGCCGGATCGCCGGGTTCATAGCGCAGCGCGCTAACCGCTACACTGCCGCTCCCCACACACACACGCACGCGCACACCCACGCATACACAAACGCGCGCACACACACACGCACACACGCACGCGCACACACTCACACGCACGTGCACACCCACGCGCACACACACGCGCGCGCACCGCCTTCCAGAAAATTTCGGAGAATAAAAAAATATCTCACCCACAGTCGTTATGGTGACCGCGCAAACAAGCCATCGCGAATTAAGGCCGCATTCAGACTTCACCTTTTTTTGGGGGGGTGGGGGGCTTGCGGTTAATTCCAAGGGTGAAGTTCCAGTTAAAAAAAAATCTCTTTTTGTTGTTTCGGAGAAGCAGCTGCCTCCTCCTCTTTCTCCCCCACCACCCCCTGCACCCCGAGGCTCAGGTTTGAGACCAACATCGCAGGGTGCTCCCATCCCTTCTGCGTGACGGCGCCCAGGAGCGCCGCTTTTCAAACCAACGACAACAACCACAAAGAGGGCCGCGGAGGCGATTCGCGTCGATTTTCGTGGTTGTTGTTTTGTTTTGTTCGGGCCCCCCCCACCCCCAATCTTCAGGTCTGGGCGACGTTTGCAGCGGAGGCTTTGCGAGTTTAATCGATACCTTGACGGCGCATATACCTGATGCATGTAGATACTGGATAGGTGTGTTCTGTGTGTGTTTACGTATAGAGCAAGTATTGTGTCACACGTGGTGTTAAATTAGCCCCGAGTGGTTACAAGCTTACTGGGGGGTTTTTTTTCACCCCATTCAGTGTATTCATATTATTATTATTTTCTCTTGCTCGATTGTCTTAGACAATGAAAGGTTGCTGTTTGGGGCTTAATAATATCACCGTTACAGATTCAGCCACCTGGTGGGAATTTGGTGCGGGTTAAGGTTATGGGAATTAGGATCGCGGTGTGCGTGTGTGAAGAGCGGAGCGGTAACGTAGCGCGAACAACCCGGCCACACGAGTTCGATTCCCGCTCACGGCCAACACCGGTGACGATTATCTGAACCGGTCCTAGGCCTCCCATAGGTCGACTCAGCCTCAAATGAGTAGTTGGTGCGGTGTGTAACCATCGCCACTGGGTAGACAAAGGCGGCCGGGCGTGGTGCTGGCCACCCATCCCCTCGTGTGCCGTGTCTCGCTGGTAGCACTTGCCCCACCGTCTGTTAAAGGCTGTAAGGGGGATCTTTGCCTTTTCAGAGTGGATATATGGTGGTTAAGCTATGATGCTCGAGTTAGCGGTGCTGTACTTCCAATGCGGCGACCTGAGCTCCATTCCCACTCGCGGCTAACATCGGCGACGAACATCTGAACCAGTCCTGGGCCTCCCCAAGGTTTACTCCGCCTTAAATGAGTGGCTATTGCCGTGTGTTCTGCGGAGACAAAAGGTTCTGGCCACGTGCGCTGTGCCGGCTTATGAGGTGCTCGCTAACAGCACTTATCCTCCGTAACAAACTATTAACGGCTACATGGGGTATATTTGTATCTAAAACAGCTAGAGAGAGAGGAATGTGTTTTGTTTTTATTTATTTTATTATTCATCCTTCACCCACAAGTAAATTGCTCAAGTATTTGCCCAACAGGAGTAATTAAGGTTACTTAATCTCACCTCCCATTTGGGGACGTTGGCAGCCCAGTGACACATAAAACCATCGTTTCGATCGGCTTGTCCATGCAAGCAGCTCGGCAAACCCATCCAAGAGATGCGCCCAGCTCTACTGCCAGCGGAAAGATTCCTCTACGATGATCTCACCACCCCCCCCCACACACTACCAACGCAACATACCTCTCAATTAAATCACGCACAGTCAGCGAAGGGGCCGACGCGCCGACCGTCCGAACTTCCTTCGACAACAATCGCATCGACTGCTCTTGGCTGCCATGCACCGGTGTCTCCGACTGATGCTCCTGCTGTTGTGGAGTGACTCATGCAGCCAGCTATGGCTGCAGAGTTTGGTAGTACATGTTGTTCACGTCGTTTATTGTGAAAATTCGGTCACAGTTCCTATGACCACTGTTTCATTGCTTTTATGGCTTTATTTTGGTGATTTTCGAAAAGTTTTTTGGTTTGGCCATGTTTGTTTGTCGTAGTACAGAGTTAGACTGATGGCATAAATCTAAGTTGTCTTGTGGTTGTTGTTGTTGTTTGACTTGCATCCAACTGGGATTTTTGCACACAGTGTTGTTGTACGGTGCTTTTTCTGCAATATGTTGCTGTCTTTTCTTGGATTTTCTGTTTGCACATAGTCACTATAAGATGTTTTCTTGTTCATGTTTTCTGTTTTTTGTTTGTTGCGGTTGCACCCGATTCACGAGCCGAATTGCTCTCAGGGCTATACCTAATAAATTAACTTGAACTTACACTATGGGAACCTCATTTGCCAGTAAAAATATGATAATTGATTTTTTACCCTTCTATCTGGCAACGCATCACGACGGGGCCCATTTCGTCGCCGGTCGCAGTCCACTCGGAACTTTAACCGCCAGCGGAAGCGCGCAATTCGCTGCCGGAGTTTTGTGCATCAACTGCGTCCAATTGTCCGTGTCCAGATTTGTGTTTTTTTTTATTGTTTGTCAAAGCTCAGAGTCCACCTTCGCTCTGCGCGACGTCGCTCATTCTCCTCCTCTGCCGGCTGCTCGTACGCCGGACCTCCCTTACCCAGTCGTCCGGTCTGTTGGCTCCCTGCCCCTGTTCAAGTGGCACGCACCACTAAAACTGGGGGTGTGCGCGCTATGTCTGTGCGTGTGTGTGCGTGCGAGTGTGATGCTAATGCGGGCTGCCTTGGCTGTCTTGATCAATAAAGATGCTGCTTCTGTTACCGTTCGTGATGCTATATGCATGTATCCGACACTGTATATGTGTAGTGTGAATAGGTTATTGAGACTGTGTATATGTTGAACTTATTTTGCACCGTACGTGCTAATCGGAGGTGCGGGGAAAGGACAATAAACGAAACGAAAAAATGAAAGGTTGCATATTCGTGACGTGTTTACTATGTATGTGTTGTCACAAGAAACACTGGACATTCTTGTAAATGAGACACTCCATCTCAAGGGTTAAATATTTACATTTTTTGAAATGTCCAGGTTCCAAGGCCGTCCCTTTCTTCGCCCTGCTGATGATTGCCCGTCTCTTTATCGCGATAAAATAAAAACAAATGTCCGTTGCTCCTGTACGGCATCTTATAGTGGGAATTGCAGTTAGATGCTGTGTAAATCCACGTTGTATTGTTTTGTAAGAGACAAACAAATATATATATGAAGTTGATTGTTGCAAATATTTGCTGTTTGGGGCAATTGTTGAAACGTTTGTGTGGAAAATGTTGGATTTTTTTTTGTTAACTGGTCCAAACTCTCATATGAATATCAACTCATGAACGTAAGATTAATAAAAACGTTATTTTATCATTAAATTAAAATGTCAGTGTTAATATCAGCTTCGTACGTCAATACTTACAAGTATATAAATATAACATGTTAATATCAACACAAATACAACATCGGTATGTTTAAAGTCAAATTCAAACAATGTAACAATCAATAATCTCAATGTGAATCAATTCGGTTTAAGCCATTCACTGAATCCTGTATCCTCAGAAGTGGGCACCGACGCATTACATATTCTGTCCGTAAACTTGCAATAACAAACAAATAAAACATCATCGCAGGGAATGCACGAGTGAATTAAGGGGGGGATGGGGGGGTCTTTCTTTTTTTTGCGTGTTTATCTGTCCGCTCATTATAATTTACAACTTCAGGACTGAGCAGGAGCGGGCAGGGGGGTGGAATAATGCGGCACCCACAAAAAATGTGCGCGCTGTGGAGTTATCCTCTTCCATGGCACCTTTAGCCACCCTCTCTGAGCGATTATCATCTTTAGTGCGGAATGACCGCGGAGGAATTCCTCCTGTGATCGCCGTCCAAATGTGATCCGTCTTTTAGAGAAGAGGACGCTTCACTCACACGCTGGGGAGGATTTACGGGAGAAGTGAGAGGGGGGGGGCGCTCTTAAGAGAGCCCCCACCCTCCCCCTGTCGCAGGTGAACGGAGATCACCTGCGGCAAACCGTTTGGCGTCTTAATTCGTGCCATTTGGTTCTTCACGAAATCCGCGCTCATGTCTCTGCTGTGTGTATGTGTACGTATGCCGGGTGTTAGTTCGCACCGGACGTAGCCGACCGTGCTAGTCCGTGGTGCGGGGGTAAAAGGACAACAAACTGAAGACAAAGACGAAGTTCTTGTGAGCACGTGGCATGACCCTTGCCCCTTGGCGCGTGACGTCGAAAGCTCGGGCAAACACGACAGCAGCGGTCGCATCCCGGCTCTACCACGCAGGTTCGCGACCCACTGGGTTCAGGCCACATCGGAGCACCTCTGGCAGTCGGCAGAGAAAGAGAGAGAGATACTCGGCATGTTGAACTTCTTTCACGACGTACGCAAGCCGAACGTGCTACTCGTAGGTGCTGGAGGACAACAAACTAAACACAAAAATCAGTTCTAAAGAAATGCGTCTTCAATCTAAATCGTGTAAAAGTGCATAGCTCCAGTGGCTTCCTAATATGGGAAGGAAGAGCGTTTCAGACGGCCGCAGAAGCGCATCTGAAAGCGCGCGATGCGATGGTCGTCTTTGTTCAATGGCCAGCCAAAAGCCACTGTGACGATGACCGGAGTTCGCGTGATGGCTTATGCTACGGCGGTGCAAAAGGTTAGCGCAATGGACTTGCAATGCAAGGGCCATCAGTTCGATTCCATCTCCCAGTTGAAGCGATGGGTATGTGTTTCTTAAGTCCTCCCTCCTCGCTACAACCCAGCAGGATGATCGCTAGTTAATAGGCAGAACACGTGTGGTGTGTTAAAGTTCTGGTATCCTCACCCCTACCACGATGTCTTGCTCGCATGGACGAGTAGGCCAACTACCCTCTCGAGGTGCTCTCTATTAGAGATATCGTGTTTGGCTCACGTCTCTCAAGCTCACCTGCCTTCATGGAACGAACACTTGTGGTGATTACGGAATGGTCATGACTGAAGCGCATACTTGGAAAACTTGGCTACTGTTATTTTAAGTTGAATTATGCACGTAGAGTCTGTCCTACGGTCTGCATGAATTATAAGACAGGTAGGAAAGTTGCCTGCTGCATCATAGCGCCTTGAAAGAGCTGGCCAAAGGAACACGCGGTTCAAGAGCGCACCTGTGGTATACAGAGCATGTTTGGCATACTTTAACGAAGCCCTCCCAACAGTAGCATAAGCTATTGTTTTCTGCCGTGCTTATATGTATGGCTGGAAAACGCTCGCACACAGACATTCACACACCACACACACACACGTGCAGACGCCGCTGAAACACACCGCGCGGATAAGATTACATTTGCAGGCCTATAGTCAATTTCCAGCATGGAAAAAAACAGCAAAGCCAAAATATTAGTTGGCCATGGCACGTGGGTCACTGGGCCCAAGTTTTGGCAACCAAAAAAGTTGGCAGCCATCATTTGCCCTCTCGCCCTTGCCGCGGGCACCGCCCTACGAAAGTGTTTTGAGCGACACGCAATCTGGCCGCACATTCGGGTGGTGTCCCCTCGAAGGTGGAGGCGCCTGGGGCATCCATCCGTCCGTCCGTCCGTCCGGACCACCCCGCCCGCCCGCTTGCTAACGGCACTGGAGAGAAAAGCAACGAGGCTTGGCTCACTTTGACGGCAAATAGCAGCGGTTGGAGCATCAGCAGCGTATCGTCAGAGACCGGCGACACAGTCGTTTTAAATTCAACATTGTGCCCAAACAAAAAAGAGGCCTTTCACCAAGATGGCAATGCGCCCATGTTGTACGCGAAACATTCGCAGCGTATGCCGCATAGATTTCGTGTCAAGATGCGCGTCTGCTGCCGTCTGGAACGCTCTCTTCCTTCCGATATCAGGAAGCCACTGGAGCTGTGCACTTTTAAATCAACTAGATTGATTTCATTTCTTTAGAACTGCCCTTTTGTTTTTTCGTTTGTTGTCCTTTCTGCGCGCCTCAGACTTAGCATGGTTGGCTACGTACGGTGCGAAAGAAGTTCAACATACGTACGCGCGTGCATCAATCAGGCGACTCGGGGCCGGGTGTGTGCCTTTGGCCACATTCGTGCACTACAATTCCAAGGCACAGCGCTCTTTTCGGGTCGCCAGCGAGGCTCAGGATTGCCACAAGGATGGCTCGTGGGTGCTCCCGAACAGAGCATCAAAGGGGTTGTTGGATCAAAAGCACATGGCTGATGCTGCTGCTGCTGCTGATGTGTGCTGACAATCAGAGAGAAATGTCTTGGATCAGACGGGTGTTTGTCAGACTGTTTCTTATGGCCCAACACAGCCGACTCGTCCACGTTTCACTAATGGTCTTCGTTCAACGACGGCAACAATTTAAATTTACACAACGGAGGTCTAAATGCAATCCCAAAAAATGAAACCACTTCGTGAAAATAAAAAAAATAAGCCCCGCGCTCGGGTATAAATAGAGAGGGTGGGAGGAGACCGGCTGAGTGAAAAAGGAATCTTGGCAGAGAGGAGAGACAGTAAATGCGCGTTAGGTTATTATAACGGTCGCTGTGGGTTATCCGGGCCAGTTGGCGCAGCGGGAGGTATCCGGCTCACCAGGGGAATGTTATATTCTTTGGGTCTTTCGGTAAAGAGTCACATAGATAGGTTCAAAGAAAATAATAAAAAAAATTACAAAAAAAAATGTGTTTCCATTGCAACACAAGCGATCCTTCTTCTTGTTTCTTTCGGTAAAGTCACGTAGAATGGAAATAATAAAATAATAAACATAAAACATAATAAAATAATTCTCACGACGTTTCGGCCACAACGCAAGCAGCCGTCCTCAGGTGGAGAGCAGGTCTGTCGAGTAGACAGAGTCTGAATGAAATACAAGCAATCCTTTGTGTTGCGATCGAAACGTCGTAATTTTTTATCATTTTTATTTTTTACCTGTCTACGTGACTTTACATAAAGACTCAAAGAATATGAATTCCTGCAGTCACGAAAGCTTTAAGTCAAGATTTAAGGGGAATGTTGTGAGTTCAAACCCTGATCAGGTGTCGACTCAGTAGTTCATTCCTCTGCGATCCACATGACACTGGTTGTTGTCGTGCAAATACCGGCACCCGCCATCGGAATGGGAAATGTCCACCAGTGATCCACAGTTATAATCAGACAAGCACCATGTCACACACTCAATTGAGCAGGAACATTTTCCACCAACGGGCGTGGTTCTCAACGGCTGTGGCGTGGCGCCTTAGGAGGTGATCTTTTTTAAAAAGGAAGGTTTAAAATAGCGCAATGACTAGCATGGTGAAGTAAATTCAACGAATCACCACAACCCACGGAGCATGGGAGAGAATCATCCAGCAACGGATTGACAAAAGGCGCTGTATGTACATGTGCATTCTTTTTCAAAAATATTTTTTACGGTTTTTTTTTTCTTCTATCCGTAGTAACCTAAAACTATACACGAAAATGCAAAGGGAAACATTACGTGTTCGTCAAACTGCTATAAATATTCTTAAGAAAATAGCACTCAATGTTAGTTGGCAATTGCCCTTTGCCACAGTTGGGAAAAACATTGATTCCGTACGGGCGGAAAGTGTCCAAAAAAAAAAATGTGGTCGCCCAACTCCTGATTTGAAATACAATTCCAGCCGTTTGCCTAACGCACCGCCGCTCTCAGTCATACGCTGTTGGAATAGCCAGATTTATCTTTGGAGGTAAAAAAAAAATAATAATTGTGTCCAAGTGCTGTGCATATATACGAGGGCAGGTCAATCAAAACATTGTAATTATATGGAATTACTATAAAAACACACACACACAGCACCTATATTTCTAACCTAGGCAAAATATATGCTCAGCAGCTCCAATAATAAAGCAGCGCTATTGGCAACGAGGGATGAAAAGTTGATGCTATCGGGTCCATTGCACAGTTTTAACGTTATATAAGGGAAAAAAAGCCACCTCCTTTGAAAAGATTAAGCAGAGGCTTGGTTGACGTTTCGTAATTGAGCCCCCCCCCACCCCTACGGTGTTTTGTAAGGGGGATTGACCACTTTGCGAGCGTTATCTTGGAAATGTACGAACAAAGGGAGACGCATCATTGCCAGGATGCACTGCCGCTTGTGCTTCGAGAAATTTCGGCACGAATCAACTTCCCGGTATTCCCGTGTCTGTGCGTGTGGATGCACGCTGCATAACACGTGCAGAGCGTCAGGACATGGCGAGGCAGCAATGGATCCTTGCACCTATCCGTGTGGAGTTTTGAGCGTTGCCCACCTTCCGTGTGCGTGCCAGGTCATTTCCAGACACCCACGATTTTTTCCCGAGAAATTCAAACACTCTCTCGTATAAATCGCAAGAGCGTCACCCTATTCAGGACCCTCCTGGCAAAAAAAAAAAGTCTTGAGACTCGGCGAGGATTTTACGAGGTAAACAGAGGGCAATGTTGTGATTGCGAACGCAGCGTGGCCTTCACGCGTGTTATGGCTACAGGCAGTCGTCAATCCTGCAAAGTCATAACTGATTAAAATTGTAGCAAACAAATGTCATTTCCAGTTTTATTAAATGCCCATTTCCCGCTAATCATATTTCATTTATCGTGAAAAATGATTACTTGCACGCTGTGTCAATTATATCAGAGGGCCTATCACTAAAACGGTTATCTTTCCCATATGCTCACTTTCAATAGATTCGTTACACAAATGTGAAATAAAGTGTCACACGACTTGTTGATTATAACCAAAATCGCCCGGATTGCACCTAGGTCTCATCAGAGCTCAAGAGCTAAGCAGGATTGAGCCTGGAGAGTGCTTGGATGGGCAGCCACCGTGGTGTCCTTGCTTGGTTGTCCATTCCCGCACCTCCGATGAGCATGGTTGGCTACATAGGGGGTGATAAAAGTTTGCATACATACAAGCAGGTTGTCATAGGTTGCAGGCGATGCATAAATATCTCATCGCTGTGTTCGCAGGTCCGTGCTCTAGGCCTTCACCAACTTGTACTGACCAGAGTGGTGAAGTATGGTCAAATATTCCCCACGCAACGTGCACGGCGTGGGGAGGCCTTCATCCAATAGTGGATTGACAATGGAGCTCTATCCACATGGACACATAGGCGATGGTTGATATTCCGATTTATTTAAAGAGTTGACAGAAAGTGCGTGTTGTGTGCTTGAGAGAAAGAGGCAAAAAAGGGCATGTTTTTTCGTCTGTGTATACACACATTCATTACACACATTCATTTTAAATACATATTTGATATTTTAGTGTCGACAAAAAATATGTCAACGCTATTACATCGGACAATCCTCTTGGCAATATCACCTTATTAAAATCTTTGTATTTGTCATGATACATTAAAGCCGCATAAAGCATTTTTGAAGCTGTAAAATATAACCGTAAATTACTTATTTTACTAGACTAAAGAGTATATTAAACCGTGCCGAAATAAATAAATATCCGCTACTTTTTTTTTATTTACGAAAAAAAGTAAAATATATATAAAAGAGACCCATGGAATTAGAAACACAGGACATAAATTTCTCTTGCCAAAGTTGCAAAACAAATTCGTATCGAGCCTCACTCGCACCCCCGTAGGTTCAATCTCAAAGGAAATTAGCGGCCGAGGCTCTGTGGATTTGGCCCAAGACACCAGGGGCCAGACCGCGAGATTAGAAGCCCCGCTAAAGGCGCGTCAAGCGGGGGTTAACGCGCCACCGCAGCGCACTCCTCTGGGCGAAAGTCAATATTTATACGCTGCGTAATGAGTTGGGCCCATCGCGCTCCAAATTAGGGATCGCAATGACGGATGGAGGCAGGACGCTTAAATTACACTTTGTTACCCGGCCTACTCATCCATCCCGAGCGGATCAATATGGGCAAGGACGGCAGGCGATGCGGTGTGGCGCTCAGACACGCGCACACCCTGCTCACGGTCGGCGCGTCCAACGCGTAGCCCCCCCCCCCACACACACACCCCTCCCCTAATACCCCCCACACACCCCCGCCCCTAACACCCTCCCCCCGCCCCCGCCCCCCGAGAGAAGAAGTCCGCGCTCCGAGTCGTTTTGGGGCCGTGCTTTGGCCACATTCGCCAAGACGCTCTTGTTGGAGGCCTTCACCCGGCAGTGGAATCATTCTGGCTGATCATGAAAATGATGATGGCCTTGCAAAAAATATTGTTAGGTGTTTTTTTTAATTTCGTTTTCCCACAAAGCGGCCAGCAAACAAACAGCACAGTTACCGTATAATGGCAGATGTGTAATGCGATGTAATATACACAATGTGCAATTGCGGCATGTACGTTTAATACGTAAGATTTCATACATGTTCTTGAATTGAGCACGGTTATAAGAAATAGACGCTGGGGAGGGGAGGGGGGGCAGAGTAGCACGGGATAAACAAGCAATACGCGAATTGTGTGGCCTGCGGAGCGGTGGTCGACCACAGTCACGGATGAGTTTGAACGAGTGGTGGAGCGAGTCCTCGACGACACGGGCGGAGATGTTGACGGATGAGGTTCACGGGAACAGTCACAACCACCATTGCGGTCGAGGAGAGCGGCAGGGGGGAGCGAGCTGGGATTTGACAGAAACACGAGTCTCACACACACACTGCGGATGGACTCGAGCACTATCGCTGGCTGCCCCGGGGGCTCTGGACAATCGAGAAGGGCACGGCCGGCAGTAAAACCTGGGCGGCTTGGCAGGGAAGCGTGCGGTAATGCCACGCCATTATCACAACAAATGAGTCACAAACGCAGGCCATCACTGAGTCAGCGTTCGTGCGGTCAACATATAGCTAATCTGCTCTGATCGATCGGGGGCTCAGTCGAGCCGAGATTAAAGCAAATTAAATTTTCAGTGTGTGTTTTTATTAGTAAAATACACAGCGGCTGTTTGCACGCTGGGATATGGATCCACATTTTAGTGCCAACTACATCTTAATGGGGGCACAGGTGATTCAATTGCAAATGCCACGGAGTGGAGTATTGAATTGAGGCAAATGCGCAGATTGCCTCTGCGACCGTCGCTTGAGGCGGTTGTGGGGAAAGATGGGGGGGGGGAGACACAAACAAATCTTGACAGCTCACGTGTTTATAATAGTGCCGTTTGAAATAATTATAATTGTAATTAGTACATCGGGGGAATGCTGCCACGGTGCAACGTTTAGCCCACTGGATCCGTAATCCAGAGGTCGCAGAGTTCCATTCGATCTCGAGGCGCAGTCGTTGTAACAACGGAGAGGGAGCGTTTTAAATTTATCGGAGGCCAATCAAGAACTAAATGGGGTGGGTGAGCTCGCATTTCAGGACTGCGGGGTCACAAGACCACGAGAGGACTTCATCCAGCAGTGGATAGATCAGAGCTGTTGGGTGGCGATGATTATGAATGTGATGTCGGCTTCCCTTCGATGGCACTGCTGCGATGTGTATTACTATATTTTGAATGCTACGTTTACAGCAAATTCTAATTAATTTATCAGTTTAGGATGTGCAACTCCCTCTGGAACTGGTGTGAATGTTCACTGCTCTACTAATGGAAATGTATTATGAAGTAACAAAATGAAGCGTGCAGATTTAACAAAAACATCTAACATTTCCGTATTTTGAGCGAATCAATAACCTGCTAGTGTTTGATATGAAACCCCTGACCAATTTGTTCGAGAGAAAGGAGAATCAAATTCAGTCCGCTTGTAAGTATCCATATGTGTATGCTTGTTAAGGAGAAACGGCAGGACTACATATCGAGCAATGAGCTCTGTGAAATGTCAGCTGAGATACCGCTTGGCATGATAATCCAGGGCTACGTTGGGTCATCCACACAGTCAGAACTTCACAATAAGAGAATCCCTATGGTCACATCGGTCAGAAAACCAAAAGCCTACATGATCATCTTTGGCAGAGAACAGAATATATTCAATATACATGCACTGTATGAAGACGTATTGAAAAATATATTGCTAAATCTTTCTCATGTAACTTTGAGAGCCAACTTCAAATGCATTAAGTGCTACTCGAGTAGATATTTGAAACGGGCCCAGATGAAGGCTCGGATACCTCCGTGCTAGACACAGCTGCTGCTGCTGTGTGCGAGACAATGATTCAATTGCACACGCGCTCAACGGCACTGCTTGTCCCATGCACTCACAAATGCCCGGCCATCACTTGCACGATACGCATGAGCGCCACGCCACCCAATTACGCGGCACCGCAAAGCCACGGCACCTTTCAGATTTTTTTTCCATTCTCCCTCCCCCCCCACCCCAAACCTCGCCGCTCATACCTGTGGACAGGATTATAAGAAAGAAAGAAAAAAAAATCTCCAATTTTAATGCGGTTGCGCGATCGGCTTCGTGTCACGAGATGACTAATCTGTTCACATCTCTCGCAGAGCAGTGGGACCTTTTATGTTAGGGAACGGCCCGTGGAAGCTGATATTACAGAGCTACCGCTGAGATCCGTCCGAGTGACGGCAGTTCCACACAGAAGGGGGGCAGCGCATTCCCGACTCGCTGTGCCACTGAGCGGAATGTTTGTTGTATGACAGTTACATTCTCAGGATTTTTTTTTTCTTCAGGCAAATAAAGTGCTGGGCCAAATTTGAATGCGATGGTGTTCATTGTGCAGAAGCCATGAACTCATTACACCTGAGAACCAGATTTAAAATCACACAGTTCAAACTCAGCAGGATTCAAATCTTAGCAGCAACAACTCGAGGCTCTGACCTCTGAGCCACCCGGCCAACTGGGACGGGATATTTTGTTTTAAAGCAAAGCTGTGGAAGAAGCTCCCAACAAGAAGTGGGGTTCACTGAGCACCCTAAAAAGCCAGAGCGAGATTTTAAAGGAAGTTCTTGCTGCAGCAGCAGTAGCCCGACTCGTGTGGAAGAGGTTTTTGCTCGTGAGCCTAGAGGCGAGTCACATTTCAAAAGTCAAAAGCAATAGCTGCCATAAACCACGCAACCCGATGTGGCACACAACCACCTGCAAAGGAGTTCGTTTTCAGTTTTGCGAAAAAAAAAAAGTGCAAAAATTGAAGCCAGTTGCGGCGAGATGCAGCGAAGTTCTTATTGACATAAAGCACATAATAGTTCGTATTGTTAGGCCGCAGGCTAGAATGTACACATTCCAACCAGTCTTTCATCATTAAATGTACCGTATTACTCATTTCATATATGCAGTACTGGTTTTATTTTATGGGGTTTTTTTTCCGAGCGCGTTTTTGTTGTTCACAGGGAAAGGGGTGGGGGGTGGCGGCAGGAGTCATATTTTTGCGTGCAATCTATAATTATTTTAATAGATTAATGCAAATAATAACACGGTATTGAATAAGCGCTAATGCATGGTAGACAGCGTACATTTCATTTCGCGTTTGTTAGTTGCCCACGACACTATGGGGGTGCGTGCTCGCGTTGAGGACTCAACACAATCAACTTTCGGCACATGCAGTGGAGGCCAAAAAAACCCGTTCTCTTGAATGTTGGTGAATTCATGCATTTGTTTATAACCGGCACTCTTGGCCACTCGGGGAAATAGAAAGGAAAAAAAAGTGACGTGTAATTTGCTTCACTTAAAAGAACAACGTTTGAGTATTCATTTTCCACCGGTGCAGCGGCGTGGCCATCGGTAGAGCAGGCGGCGCAACTGCAACTGGGCCGCAAAGAGCGAAGGGGGAAGAGGGGGGTTTAGAGAGAGGGCCCTAATATAATTCCTTGCACCAGGGCCCATGCCAACCATACAGCGCCACTGCCCCAATGCACATCGCTGCAAGCCCCGTGTGTAGGGAAGGCACACGCGCAAGAGCAGAATGTCATAAAAATAGAAAATAACTAAACGTAACACCCTGCGCTGCTAAATCTTTCACGTGTTACCAGATCTTCGGCGCAGCACCCGCCAAAAAAAATCCCAAATTACATTTCTACCGTTATAAACATTTATTTCGTTACCGTTAGCACGAGCATATAAATGCACGGACGTGTAATTATGCAATTTTGTTCCATGTAAGTGCTCATTTTCTGCCAGTATTGTGATGTTTTTGTTTTAATAATACGAGATGCATAAGAACCTCCCTCCCTCGTTCTTTTTTTACGCGATTTTATGCAAACCGGGAACGCTTATTTAGAGTGACACAGGCGCGGATATATTTTTTTTACTCGCGAGCACAGAAGGGAGGCAAAGACCACGCTTCAGAATAACCCCTTCCTGCAACGACAATGAATCTCGGTTATTCACACGGCCTAAGTTAAAAAAATTGTTTCGTCTTTCTCTGCTCTTTTCTTTTAAGATGAAGAGTTAAGGTAAAGGTAAAAGTGCCACCCTGAAGTTGTTTCCTCGCGCCACTGCTTGCGTGGGAGTCTCAAATCAGGGTGGGGGGGGACTCCAGAGAACCACTCTGGGGAGTGTTTTTGGCCTACTCTTCCACGCAGGTCAAACGTCTTTACAAAGGTGACAGTTGCCCAGAGGGAGGGGGGCTGGTGAGGGTATTCCATCGAACTTGCTTTGGATTGCAAGTCCAGTGGTGCCAACCATTCCACAACTGGCAGAGTCCTAAAATGAAGTGCATGCACACACAAGGGAGATGAAGATCTCCCATGTGGCCTGACAGACTGTTGAGAGGACACGGTGTAAGCGAGCACCTATTAAGGTCTGAGCAGGACACACGAGACGAAACTGTGGCAAGCACCACGCTTTGCCAGTCCTGATGTTTACACACCGTACCGAAGGCTGAGTCAACCTAGGGGAGGCCGAGAATGAGTTCTACGATCACTCGCCACGAACCTTAGTTGTGACCAGGGGTTTGAATCCGGGTTGGAGGGTTTATGGCGGACAAACTGTCTTTATTTTATCGCTGCTGATCATCACACAACACAAGCAAAACTAATGTTAGGCTAAGTCAGCATAGGGGAAACCCAGACCAGGTTAATGTTCAAATTCTCACTGGCATCGCACACAGCCAGGAATTGAACTCAGGTTGATGGGATCGGAGTGCAGTGCGCTAACCACTGCGCCAAACGCCAACTCACACATACACTAAACAAATAGAATATTCCACGTAGTGGGCTCACAATATCGGGGGCAAATTGCTTTCCAGGCAAAGGAAAACAACAGTCCAACATAAACAAACACAACGCTTACTTCATATATTTTTCTCATTCATTCAATACGGCCCACAACATTCATTTGCCTCTGGCTACGAGAGCAGTAATACTTTTACCTAAAGGGATATTGCAAGTGCTCTCCAAAAATAATGACGATGACTTATTGATGAATGCTGATTGATGAGGGACGGATGATTGAAGATTGATGATTCACGATTGATGGTAGCTTGACAGTGACTGATGGCAGCTGATTTATTGACGACGCAGTTGATGATATGATGTATGGGCGATTTTAGAAGATTAATTGATGACATCATTAATGACATTCATTACCATTATTACATTCTGCATTCCGAGCTATGGGCTGACTGTTTGGGGCATCTGAATACTGGACATCTGTGTAAAAGATCCTTCATAGCTCGTCGGATTCCGCGAGGATAAATTACGATTCTGCATGTAGTAAACCTGCAAAAAAAACATTTACATGCCAAAAATGTATACATATGTGTAAAAGCCCCAGTCGAGTAAACAATGGTGTGTAGAAATGAACACGGTACCCAATTTTTTAGAGGTGTCCAAGCATAACAAGGCAGCCACGAAAATGAAGGAAATACTGCAACTATTAACTCGGAGCTTTGTGGCTTCCCAGACTGCCTTTGTGTATTTTGGAACAGACTACAGTGGTAACACAAACATTGAAGAAGAAAATAAAAACCCAGACTCCTCAAATCAGGACGGCCCACACTCGTCACGCGGCACGGGAACGAACTCCACACAAATTCATTGCCCATTTCCTTGACGTCTTGCCCGACTCCAACGCATAGCTTGCCGAGGCGTAGTCCAAAATATATTTCTTATTTTTCATTTATTTACTTTAAATACCACTACGGTTTAGAATGGTAAAAAAAAAACCCGCTGGGATCTGTTTTCTTTTATTAAATAAAAATAAGGAAGGGGGGGGATGAGGGAGTTGTGGGAAAGAGAATGAACGAACAGGGTGCCACCGGTGTAGTGCGGCAATGTTTCCCTTCCCCACAGTATGACAACCAAGTGCACGCCCGTTCACGGACATTCTCATCAACCCACTGGCGCACAGAGGTCGCAAACGGGTTTTGATTCCTTACCCGTACCCGTACCCGGCCGCACCAGGGTCGCAAACGGGTACCCGTACCCGTACCTGTCCGTACGGGTATCGGATACCTGATTGCAACCTCTGGGATGAAGCCATGTTGCAGGCGCGGGTGGGTTGATTCTAGGACCTTGAATTGTGAGAAGAGACAAGACGTTGGGAAATGAGTGACAAACAGTTACTCACCAGTGACTCACGGCCTACCCGTACCCGGCCGCACCAGGGTCGCATTTTGACTGCTTGTGTTGTGGTTATTGCAAACATGATGCCTTGTATAAAGGTGTCAGTTTTTGTACCAGTTGAAAGGGTAAAAACCTATCACTATATTTTGCCACTGGTAAAGGAGGTCTCATAGTGTAAACGGATTTAACTCTGCGAACGGCGGACATTTAAGCGCAAGCGCTCTAACACAAGCTTACGTAACTCAGAAACGGATGCCAACATATGCCGCACGAGAGGAAAACGTGGTCGACTGTTAATCGCAAGCAAGCGGTTTTCACTCGCCTTCTGCGGCCGTCTGGAACGCTCCACTTTCCGATATTCGGAAGCCACTGGAGCTACGCAATTTTAAACCAATTAGATTGACGAACTTCCACCGCACCTCCGATTAGCACGGTTGGTTACGTACGGTGCGGATAAAGTTCAACACACGTGCATACATATTGGGCAGCCAGCCCTGATGAGAGGCAATGTAAAGTCGGAATTTCTCTCACTTGATACAGCTATCGTGCGGTGACTGTGCCACCTGAAGACGGAAGCTTGTGTTGCCTCCGAAACGTCGTGATTTTTATTTTTTATTTTACTTTAATTGATTTTAATTTTTTACCTACGTGACTTTACCGAAAAAACCTAAGAATATGAACAAGAAGGGAAGAGGGCAGGCGGGCGGTGGCGGGGGGGAGAGGAGGCGGGGGGGCGTTGAAGAATTGAAGACGTCCAGCCTTCCACGCACACACCGATTTGGAATAAATGACGCACTAATTGGTTCACCTTTGCATGGCCTAGCGATGCGTTTCTGTGGTACATTCCTCAATGTAAATGGTGACACAGGCCTCATAAATCTGTGGCCACTGGGACCATAACTTTTGAAGAGGGGTCAAAATGTTTTGCTATTTTTCCATCGGAAAAATCTGGCATCTGTCTGAGTGCTGGCGCGCATATATTTTTTTCATTTTTTTCCACGGTGCTTTAACTTGGGACAAATTGCTCTCTCTCTGTTTTTGTTTGTCGGGGGGGGGGGGGGGGCGAAGGTAGAGGGGTGGAGGGGGGGTGCCCTCTCAGAAAAGTAGAGGCGTCACGGTGCAATGACCAAGTGTCATCCGGGCGTGCACATTCGTCACCTGAGTGATAATTTTAGAAGGGGCCGTTACCGAAATTTTTTAAAGGAGACGGTGAAAAAATTATAATCGGCGCGATCAGCTAAGCGGTTAACAACAAGTCGCGAGCTGTGGTTACGGAGACAGCAACGCACGATCGACCGCAGCCACGAGGACATGGCAAACGAATCATGGGCACTATTCCCTCTTACGTTTGGGTTTTGTCCCGATACTAGGTCACCCTCCTCCTCGCGTAAATTAGGAACTAAAAATAACCATGAGCGCTATTGTGGAAAATACAAGTAACGGAATAAGAAACGAATGCCATCGCGTCGGCCACACGGCCTTCTGGGAGTGCACTATTTCAACAACGATGGTATGACACAAGCATCCAGCAGAGTCAGGCTTGCTTAAACAAATGCTGGTGAGAGCTGCCTGATGTTTTGTAGACAAAAGTCACTCTCTGTGCGATATGCCTCATAACGATCAAAATATCACCCCGGCCACATGTCGTGTAAAGGAACTCCCGCTGACAGCGAGCTTCGTGGCTCCGTGACATTTGCATCGGGAAAACAAATGAGACGTAAATAGTCTACTTCACTTGTATATCATCTCACGTTTACCTTCTTCCTCGTGTATATAGATGAAGGTAAAGGTGCAGCCCTGCAAGTTCTTTCCCCCCCTACTGCTGGTGGAAGGGCCTCCGCTAGACAGAGCTCAATAGATACCCCCTTTTTGTGGGTAAATGTACCAAAAATATATAATAATCTATGTAAATCCTCAAGGAATGTATCCGCAGACTTATAGGTTTCCATTAATTCTTTGTTGTGTTTTTACTGCGATAAAAAATAATCCCATCTTTCGTTAGCGTCGCCAATATGGGACAGTTGAATGTTGGTGTGAATCACTTTTCCCATTGAGTTCAATAAACACCCCCCCCCCCCCCCCACGATCGCCACGACGTGGGAAAGCGCTCATCTAGCAGTGGATTATAACAAGGGCTCTGTGTGTGCACGCACGCGTGCAGTCAGCATATCCGTCCACTTAAAATGTACTGCGGATGATATGATCGTTCGGATGCAAGTGCCTTGCATGCAATGCAGTTTTACAGGTTTCAATCGCAAGGGAGGTTATTAATTGTGGTGTGAAATGCTGATTGGAGTGCAGTGGTGTGGCCTGGAACACCCCCGTGTCTCACTGTGAATTCACGAGTTTTAACACCATTAAGTGGCACCTGTTTACACGCATCCCTGTAAATGTTTGCAATCATCCTTGTGTTTTCCCACGCGTATAGACCAGCAACATTTCTGCTCTCGGCAGCCTTTCACGAGTCAAATCAGTTTCCATTTAAGACTCTTGCAGAGCAGATCAGTGCATCTCCCAGGGTTATAGAGTAACCTGTGAAAATAGATAATACAGAACAACATCTGAGATTCCTTTAAGTGACTTCTTAGCCACACGAGAGAGGCTGTACTTTCCCATATGCCCTGACGTAGAGCTATTTGGCACATAGTAAGAAGAACACATTGATATTTAAAACAAATTATGAGGTTAAATATTCGTCAAAATTTGGTACCAAAAAAACGAATATAAGGGTGTTATTATTCGTCAATGATGATCAAGCATGATAACAGCCACGTCACTCGCATAACTGTTACAATATCTTAACACAGAAGCGGAAAGACGGCAGGAACAGTCAAAAACTAAACATTACTTCATGATAGAGGTGTATGGGTTAGATTGCATAAATATTAATTTGGAGTTAAACAAGCCATCACCCGACACAGCCAATTAGTAAAGGGTTTGTCACGTAAACAGAACATGCCAATTCGTTACTAGTACAGCACAGGGGTGTGTTTGAGATTAAACCCACAACATTTACAACCAGCATCATCAGGTGACAGCCAGAGTGGTGGAGAAATCATCCTGCTTCGGTCTTAAACATGACTTGACCGACAGCTTATTTGGCGAAGTTAAGTTGGTAGTCGTGCAGAACCAAAAAATTATAATAATAAAAACTCAACACATTCGTTAATCAACGATGTGGCCTCAGCAATAACAAGACTATATAAGAGGTGATGTTTCGGGCAATGGACCTTCCTCATCGCACACGTATACTTATTTATTTGTTTTCAAGGCAGTTTTGCTGATGAATAAGTTGAGTCTCTTGACAGACATCCAGTGATTTGTAAGTTGTGCCATGCCGACATTCACAACATGATACCGTGCTTAGGTTAGCTCTGCCGTGCAGAAAATGCAAATGCAGGTCAGGGGGGAAATAGTTGTCAACAGTTTTTTTCCTTCTAATTTCAATTAGAACAATTACACATTTGGAGTAATTTCTATTTTAATTCAAATGAGTCGGTAATTAAAACACTCTCAGATAAAATGTCGCTTGAAGTTCGTGTTCCTAACGTGCAACGTTGAACTGATCACAACAGCTTTTGTATTCGCAATAACAAAAGGGATCTTTTCACGTAGCAAGTAACAGAATTACAGCACAGAAAACGCAACCTGATGACGACTTAAAAAGAAAAAAAAGTACGCAATAATTTTGGCTTTTCAAGTTCCTAAACTTTATTGCACAGCAGGTTTGGTGCTATATATATAAAGCAGGCCCCATTTAATTGCTGTATCTAATGCGCCTTCACTGTGCTCGTAATTCCGCTACCCTCAAACCGTGCATATACCGAGACTCCATCTCCAGCAAAGGATATCAGTTCCAGGTTCTGTAAAAATGTAGATTTTTAAAAGTTCCTTCAAAGGTGTCCCCTCTTCCTACAGTCTTGTAAAATATTAGACCAATATTTCATGTAAATGTTAAATATTTAAAGGGCCTTTTTTAAAATTAGAATCCCACCTTGGGGGTGAAACTGGAGTAAAAGAAACAAAACATTTACGCGGAGAAAATCCAACAAAAATCCATACGCGTGAGTCGGCAACCTACTTTCTGTACTGCGTTCCACTGCCCACGTTGTGGTCCACCAACCCCCTGTCTCCAAAGCGCCGGATCAGAGGCGTGCGCGATCATATCTAGCAGCTTAACAGCCGCTACTGCCGATGATTTCTGATGCTCCGACGATAAATACTACAACGCAAAAACATATATTTATACGCCCCCCCCACCACCCACCGCCGCCACCCCACCAAAAAAATGAAACTAAACACTTTTTATTCATAGAGGACTAAGGCAAGAACGGGAAAGAACGACAACGCATTTGCAAAACAAATCCCCCTTTAAATCACCGCGGTCTCGGCCTCATTCTCCCCGCTGAAAAATACAAATCTAAATTCAGACAGACATCTGCGCGTGGCGTGAACTTAAAACAAATCTTAATAAACACATATATTTGATATTATAGCCCGCGCTCTGAATTTAAATGCAGTATAAACATTGCATTTTTTACGGCCCGGGACTCTGCCGGATAATGTACCGCTAGATGTATATTGGTCGGGTAATTATCGACGATGCCGTGTTAAAATCGTCCATCAGACGCCGGCCTCGCTTAATAAATCATTACCGATTCGCCAGCTCTCATTAGATTAAAATTAAACTGATACATCTTTTTTTCCCCGTGTCTCTGCCATCTGCTAGCGGTAATTGAGAACAAATGTGGCGATTAGAGATATGACAGAGGAGAGACGAAATTCTCAAGCCGAACATTAGCGAGGCCCGTTAGAGCCCCCATTGCATAATAAAGCTGGAAGCAGGCACAACTAACGATTTCCCAAACACTGCCGGGCGGGCGGGCGAGCGGGCGGGCGAGCACACGCCTGTGCCTACAGCAAGCGTCACGGTCCTGGGTGGCACGTGCCCTCTTTATTCCGCGCGATAAAATCCAACAACGCGTTAAGAAGCGCGCGCGTGCCACTTTACGCACTTTGCCACGCCGGCTACCGCCCCCGATGCACGCGGATGCGGCCGGTATGGATACGTGTGACGCCGCATGTTATTGGGGAGGAATGGATTTTTCGGGATTTGTTGTTGTTGAAATGAACATACTGTGTGTATCGATATTAATTGTACAAGTGCCTGGCAACACTGGTCCACTGTCAAAGTTGGCGCTCATGCACACAATCATATTGGTGTCATTTGCAAAATATTTAGAGTCTGGGCGGGGGGGGATATTGGCGTGCTGGATTTACTTTGCCTGTGCCATTACGTTCACTAAAATTTTCATATCTTCTACTTGAGTATCACATCAGTATCACGATACAGAGAGAGCGACCACGCTTTTACGCAAACTGTTACACAAGAAAAGTGTCCAAACTCGCTTGCATTCGTGCAGTTTGCAACTGAAATCGCATCTTCTTCGTTCTGTCGGTAAAGTCACGTAGAATGGAAATAATAGAATAATAAAAATAAAACATAATAAAATAATTCTCACGACGTTTCGGCCACAATCGTATCGTCTCTCGCCTCGACGACGCCGGACAAGCACGTCGGTTGCGCAACTCGGCCGCCAAAATTTCCCCCAGAAAAAGCTATTCACGTACGAAGATACATCAGTTCACGTGCACGGAGTAATTTTGACCCAATGCTACAGCAGGCGGGCGACCTTCCCTTCCAGAGAACGTGGTCGCAGACCATGGGGACGTGAAATTGAACGTCCCTCTTAAAAAGTGAACGCCGCACATCGCGCGCAAGTCCAGCGAGGCCTCATCTGAGCGGCCGTCACTGCCAGAAACGGCAATTAACAAGCGAAATAAAGAAACCATAATTAAAAGAACACACAGGGAAGAAGGGTGCGGGGAGTGCTTGCACGAATCCAATTATGCCGAAACCTCACAGCGGGGATGATAATGGCTTCAGGACGATTGTCCACAACAAACACGAGCCATTCAATAATTACCTTTTTATTTTTCTCGCGGGCAATAGTCTTAGGCCTACACGCATCAATACAGGTATGTACACATACAGAGGCAAACACCCCCCATACAGCGATTCTCGGCTGTTGGGAACAAGTGCTGTTAGCGAGCACCTATTAAGGCTGCCAATGCGCACAAGAAGGTGCGTGTTGCCAGCACCACGACCGGCGTGCCTTTGTTTTCCCAGTGGTGATGTTTGTACACTTCACGAGGTACTCATTTTAGGCCGAGTCGACCTAGGGGAGGCCCAGGATAAGTTCAGATATTCCCCACCGATATTATCCGTGAGTGGGAATTGAACTCGGATCACTGGGTTCGTAGCGCAGTGCGCTAACCCCTAAGCTACTGCTCCCCAAATGCATAAACATACACACACACAAAATATCTCCTCCATGCATTGCCGTGCTAATGAACATTCAACATCAGTACATACAGCCAAATGAGCCATTCTTCACTTAGCGACCGGCACAATCGTTATGAGTCAATGACGAATAACGCTCCACTCAATCAGGACGCTTCACAACTCCGGGAGGAACGACGTGCGGTGCGTGATGTTTCGCTCCTCCTTACCTCGGCACGCTCCTAAAGCCTCCGTAAACTCGCAATGATGCGGCCGGCGAGTGTCGCGGATTTCAGCCGTTTCTCCCGCACTGTACAAGAGGTCAAAAAATGCGGGGAATTTTTATAGGGCCATAAAATTACATGGAGAGCAAGTGTCCAAAACCACATGCAGCTTTGCGGGACTACGTTTTTTTTTTAAATTGCTGCTATGTGCAAGATTATAGCTTTCGTTATTCAATTTATGTTTGTTTTAAGGCACGCGTTTTATACACACAGTTGCAAAACGTTTGTTTTCATGAGCCCATCTTATTTTGTTGTACTATCACATGTTGCTTTTCTTTTTTCTAAAACACTATAACTTTTGGGTTCTCATATAATTCATTGTTAGAGAGTGGTGGCGCAGTTTGTTATAAAACCTCCAATAAGCAGGGTTGGCTACGTACGGTGCGAAAGAAGTTCAACATACAAACACAAATACACAACCAATTTCTCGCCATCAAACAAAGACGGTCACCGCATGGCGCGCTTTCAGATGCGCTACTGTGGCCGTCTGGAACGCTCTTCCTTCCGATATTAGGAAGCCACTGACACTGTGCACTTTTAAATCTGGATTATAAACTCATTTATTTGAAACTGCTTTTTTGCGTTTAGGTTGTTGTCCTTCCACCGCAAATTCAATTAGCGCGGTTGGATATGTATGGTGCGATAGAAGTTCAACATACAGAAACTACGGATCCAACAAACCGAGTTCAATTCCTGGCCACAGCTGTCATCCGTGACGAGCGATATCTGGACCAGTCTTGGCTGTACCCCTCCACCCCACCCCCCTTGACTGACCAGCTCAGAAAAAAGTATGGTCAAACAACCCCCATGATCGGCCTGACACCTTCATCCAGCTGTGGATTAACACGGGGCCGTAAATAAGTCCCGCTATTATTATTCGGCATTGGCATTGAGAAACAACATGACACACACGCACACATTCCGAAAGACTCACCAGAGATAATGGCACTGTAAGCCATCTCAAGGACCAAAATGTTTCCACTCATGCCACAAATTGGGCCAACATGTGCTTTGTGCACGTGCGCGGTGGGGGGGGGGTTGTGTTTTTTTTGGGGGGGGGTGGGGGGGTTTGCGTTATTCACAAAACTGTCAACTTTATTTTACAACTGAGCCTGTAGAGATTAGCACCCCTCATTGTTGAGGCCACGTAAAATCGCGGGTCCGTCTTCCCACTGCCGGGGCGCTAATCTTCAGGGATTTTTCGCGGCAAAAATCTATTCGAGAATCGCGAAAACCCCGGCAGGCAGCAGGCAGCAGGCGGTAGGCAGGCAGGCAGCAGGCAGCAGGCGGCAGGCAGCAGGAGGCAGGCGGCAGGCGGCAGGAGGTGTCTTCTTCTCTGCGAAGCAGCGCGGATTTGTGCGAGCGAGCTGGGACGCCAAGCCCAGCGGCATCGCGAGACTGCCATCTCCTGGGTGGAGGGCAACGCTGTTTACTGCGTTTGTCCCAAAAGAGACCACCTTCCTTCGTCTTCTTGGTTCTTTCGGTAAAGTGACGTAGAAGGGAAGTAATAAAATAATACAAATAAAACATAATAAAATAATTATCACGACGTTTGCGCTTGCGTTGTGGCCGAAACGTCGTGAGAATTATTTTATTATGTTTTATTTTTATTATTTTATTACTTCCCTTCTACGTCACTTTACCGAAAGAACCAAGAAGATGAATCCCTGCAGTCACGAAAGCTTTAAATCGAGACTTATTTTATAATGTTTTATTTTTATTATTTTATTACTTCCCTTCTACGTGACTTTACCGAAAGAACCAAGAAGATGAATCCCTGCAGTCACGAAAGCTTTCAATCGAAATTCACCTTCCTTCGTGTCTGTTGGTCTGGCGACGTTCGCCCCGCGTTAATAACGATGAAAGCAACCACCGCACCACCGGGAGGTTGCTCCGTCTCTCCTGCTGCTTCTGTTTGCTGACCCCCCCCCCTCCCACCCGTTATCTGCAAATACCCATAACCCCTTGTCATCCGCACCTCCAATGTCCCAAGACCAGGTTCCAGACTTTCGTCTTTTTCTCCTGACTCGGAGGGAAACGAGACCGCAGTTTGGTCAGGGTGTGAATGAAGATGCTTCATACAGCGGTTGTATGGTAGGGGGGGGGGGAATCAGCGCCCGCGGCCATACGAAGCCCCCCACTTCGAAACGCACCGCAAACAATAGGCTAGCTTCTAAGCCGAACTAATCGGGTAATAGAGGGGAATATTTTTAGTTTGACCTGGCAACAACGCCGCGTTTGAAATATTAGCGTCCTCAGTTGCGTGTGCTCCTGCAAGGGGCTCTCGCAGTAACAGAAGTGTACTCTGGTGCACGCTCGCGCACGCGTGTGTGTGTGTGCACGTGGTGTAACGTGGTGTCACGTGGTGTAACGTGTGGCCCCTCAAAGGCATTTGAAAGTCCTCTCTGGCCCTCAAGTAAGGAAAAGGTTGCCCCACCCCTGCTTCAAGTTCACGAGGAAGCAGACGAGACCGCCGGCTTAACGTCTCCTCTGAGGACGAAAAGGAAGCAATGCTAGTCCGGCAACACATTAACAAGGGGGGCCAGAGGTAATGCATCCAATCGGCGGATGTGCCCCCCACCTCCCATCAGCGAGGAAGCCAATCCAATGGCAGAGGAAAAAAAAACTCGATCGCAACAGTGCGATAATTTTTGCTGTGAGAACGAGGATATTTATGCTGGCGCCAATCTGCTGGGACACATATGTCTCGTTTACAGATCTTTTTTTTTCCTTTTTTTTCAGTGACCATTACAAGGGAACACTTGATTTTTTGAGGATTGGTTCAGGCCAGGGGTTTTATGAAGCTATACTGGGGTTGCAGCCAGGGTACCGGGGATTAACGACCCTGATCTTAAACGGAGGAGTGCCATGAGGCCCCTTTAATGTCCAGAGGTAGACAAGGAGTTTGCTGTATTTAGCACTACTGTGCTCGGCTGCAATCCAGCGCTTCGGAAGCGAGGGTTGATTGGAGTCATGCAGATTTGCGAAACTCCAAAAACCCCGCCTGGGCTCTGCGGTCCACCACGGCGCACGGCAGCCAACCGCACAGCAAATGGGGTTGTACGCCTATCTGTGTGGAATTCAGAGTGTCACCCCCTCCTATGTGTGTGTTGGTTTCCTCCAGGTGCTGCGATATCCTCCTCCACGCAACACGGTCATAAAACGGAAATGGCCAAAATGTGGCTGGGCTGCTCAGAGGTCAGAGCACTAAGTTGGCATCACTGAAGTCCTGGATTAAAAATCTGGGTAATTCCCAGACTTAATTATTAAGTGTCACCAATAACTGCACACACAATGCAGAGAAACAACGTTGGTTTATCACTAAATGTACTAAACAAATCCCACTCGGCAAGAGAAAACATTAAAACATGTTAGATGACTCGCCATCTAACAAACATCTGTATATCAGTGCCCAGAGTCGATAATCGGTCACATGAAAGGATCTCAGTAGTTTTGTTGTAACAACTTCCACAGGTCATGCTCGAGCACGGGGTGCTATACTGCTATGCCAGCGTTTCGAATGAAAATCATTTCATCACGTGACATGATACCGATAGCACAGTGATAATAAAATTGACAGAGACGTAAGAGACCAAAACTAAAAAAAAGAATTGGCCAAACATCCCAACGTACGACCATTCTAAAATAAGTATTCAGACTGAGTGAGGCTTCCTGGATAAATGACATTACAATTGAAGCTTAAAAAGGATAGCCATTGGGAGCAAGGCCAGGTGTTCTTATATCCGAATTGTGCTTAGATCAGAAGTCGCCCTTCACCTTCATGCCACCAGAATAATGTAAAGATGTGTTGCTTATAACAGAACTGTGCTAATACAAGGTGTGCTTATATCCCACTTCTACCGTATTGTTGACGTCCGGCCTGGCAGGTCAGCGGTAGAGTAATCGGCTCACAATGTGAAGGTAACGTGTTAAACTGAAGGTGAAGGTAACGTGTTAAACTGAAGGTAACAAGTTTAAATCCTTGTCGGCGGCTTGACTCAGCCCATCGCCCCTCTGGGGTCGATAAAACGAGCACCACATTGCGAGTTAATCGGCAGCGGTTGTCCTACGGATAGGCTCGCCTCCAGATATTAACGACGTGGAATTGAATTCTCACCACTGGCTCGAGACTGCAAACAGGAGATGAGCACCACTTCAATGTTCATTTGAGTAAGAAATCTCCCTTGACTTTGACACGGCAGAGCAATGCTACAGCCTTCAGTTTTCCGAGAACCACACCAGGGCATTAGGTCCGGCAGTGACACAGAGGGGAACGCGCCCCCTGAGTGAGGCCATTTCAATTCCCCGCAGCAGAACTGATTTGGTTTCTCGATCTCGATACATTCAGGCTCACCCCTTGCTTAGCTTCCGAACCGTAACGAGATCAGGCTCGACGGCGGCGTGGCCGCGCAAATAACGTAACAGCGAATAACAAATATAAGCTGCAACAGCCGCATTTTGTTGTATGGCACCATTGGGGGTGGGAGGGAAAAAAAGCATTGTTATTGAGTTACCCCCTTCCATAATAACGTGAGTTGATAAGTCACTTGTCGTTTGCTGTTGGCTTTGAGCAGTAATCCGGTGACATTTATCGGGGGAGTTTTTTTTTTTGGAAAGGGATAAAGGAGGCCCCCGTTTTTTGGCTAAATAGCTTGAGCACAAACACTTATATTCCTAAGCAACTATCTCCATGAGTGGCAGGGTGGATTAGGGGTTGCGTGCTTCCCCTTGCAAGCCAAGAGGTTGATGGTTTAAAAACTCAATCACCGAAGACGTTTGCGCGGGGAGGGGATAAAAACACGCTGATAAAGACGACTGCACCTGCACGTCGCCGCGCACAGTAGCCTCGTCTTTACACGGGGGCTGGAAACATTTCCCTTACCGGGGACCGAACAGGTCTGTCAAATAAAGACCTTTGGCGGAAATCCAGATATTTCGCACCTCCGATTCGCACGGTTGGCTACCTGTGGTGCGAAGGAAGTTCAACATACGTACAGAAAGACAAAGATCCCCCGTGTAGCCTTAACCGGACCGTTGGGGCAAGTGCTGTTAGTGAGTAGCACCTATGAAGGCCGGCACGGCGCACAATGGGGTAGGTGGCCAACACCACGCCCGGCCGCCTTTGTCTTCCCAGTGGTGATGTTTACGCACTGCACCAGGTACTCGTTTGGCCGTGAGCGGGAATTGAACTCGGGTTGCCGGCTTTGTAGCGCAAGCACCCACACCACTACACTACCGCTCCCCCCGTACATACATTCACACACACACACCTTGGCATCATCCAATAATAATGCAAAACATTACGTGCGCGTTGACCGAGTATAGACAGCCCATTGCAGTGACAAGACGTCACGATTGCGCTAATATTGCACCGCATTGCCAGGTCAATAGCGTTGCCCCCTCGTACGCGTTTAGTGCGACTTAAGACGTTTGCAGTGATGGATGGACAGATATCGTTTGGGCCTTTTTCTAAGCGGTAGCCCACGCGTGGCCATGGGCCGTGTGAAATTAAGTCGCGGGTCAGGTACGGCTCATGGGCCGTAAGGTTCCCCGCCCGTCGCTGCCTTGAAGAAACGAACTACGAATATAAAGCGGCGGAACCCAATGCTTGAGAAGCACTTGAAAAACTGCAAAAAAGAATCACGTTGCACCAACAGCTGCTTACATGCTACTTAGTATATAAATGGGCGGCTGCTCCATAAATCGGACGCTGGAACTCGAATGGATTGGCGAGATAGGCAATGACGCAGCGTGGAGTCCACTCCGATAATTTGTACCCCGTGACTGATTTACGGTGCACTTCCTCAGCAGTGCGCTTTGAGTGCCCGTGTAACATGCCCCAAAGAGCAATGTTTACATCAACAGCAGAGCGTGTTACGGACATGTAGCTCCCAGATTTTCTATTGCTATTATTTTATTCATACACATCAAAAAGGGAATGTTAATGTAAAGATGTTTGTCTTTCGCAGTGGAATTATTTCTAGTGTGTGTGTGGTTTTTTTTTCAGTCTAAACCTCAATGCCTGGGGTAACTTTACTGTAAGGGTTGGGCAACGTTTTCAGGACGGGCTTTGACAGCATGAATAGAGATGAGTCGATAAGAAAGTGTATAAATAAAATAAATAAATAACAATGGGAAGAAAAATGACAGCTTGCTTTCCCTAAAAAGACATTCCAAGCAGCATGCCAAACCTGTCACTCTCACGTCAGCGACGATAGATGTTGGGTTTGTTTGGCTTGTTGGTGAGGTTTCTTGTGCAGAGCTCTACAATGGTACCAGCCGGCTACATTAGGTAGCTTTCTTTTGCGAACAAGATCTTAATTCACGAAGCAAAACCCATTAAAACCAACGCTCACCCAACGCGGGAGTGGAGGCCTCCTGCGCCGACAGAACTGTGCGGTGCGTACATGCGCATGCACACTCAAGCGTGCCCATCCGCCAACGCGTGTTTGTAAGTGCACATGCGTGCGTGCGTGCGCGTGTGTGCCTGAGCGTTGCAGGTACCAATTCCAATTATAGCAATTTCATCTCGCTGTACAGCAGGACATCCAAATAGGAAAGACGGGCAGTCGAGTGGGGGGGTGTGGGGTAGGGGGGGACAAGGTTGAAGCAGGAAAAAAAGGTGTCACATTTTATTCTGCTTTACTTTTCAGGGGCCATTGCTTATGCACTCGACATGCTATGCCCTAGAGCAGATAAGCCTGGTCCAGGCATGTTTGGCTGAAAATTAATGCATACTGTGATGAGAAGGGCGAAAGCACTGAATATGGAACAATGGTATTGCCTCTGACTTTGCCGATCAGGATTCCGCACGCGCGACCATGCCGGATCAACGATGCTAAAAATATATATATATACATTACACGTGCAAAATATATGAAAAGTCAATACTACGTGGTATTAAAAAGACAGGTGATGGTAATACATGCGCATGTCAGCCATTAATTATTTCTTTATTTTGATGCCAGAGGACTCAAATCATGGAGGAATTCTTCTTTCGCTGCCGTCATATTAGCCGTCTGCAGCCGGTACAAAATGCATATTAAAAAAAATGTCAAACGAAGTGACATATTGCAGTAACAACAACAATAAAACTGCTTAACGCCAATTCCAAATACATTTTTTTGGGGGGGAAACATTATATATCACCGCAACACCAGCGGCGATCCACCGAGCCAGCAGGCACAGCTGCAGCCGGCTTGCTCCGCCGTGTGACAATCACAAGGAGGGTGAAAAAAACAGGGGTAAGGACCATCAAACCTTGAAACCCAGGAGAGAAATAGCAGTGTAATAGACAATGAGGAGCTCATTTGCTGGAGCCGAATAGCTTTGATCAAGGCCAGGCGGAAAAACTAAGGACTTTGATAGCATCCCTTCACTCAGACGTCTCTTCCAATAACGGCAATACCCCCAAACGCATCGATTCCAGCCAAGAAGCGACATGCATCAATTAGACTGTGACAGCCGCCCTGGCAATAGCGGGCAGCATGTCGGCAAGGACTCCAGAAAAGGCAAGGGATGGAAACCGGGCTTTGGAAATAGGCCTAAATTGCCTAATTAGTGATGGAAAATGAAAACAACACATAGGATTTGGCAGGAGACGCTCTGATGTTATTGCGGCGAGGGGCTCTTTCCGTGAGGAGTCACGGCCGGGGCCGATGCGTAGACGGAGGGCTCCCCCTACAGCACCGCTCGGGCAAGCCCTCAAACTCACTCGATTTGTCACTTGCGCTCGCTCGCTGTGGCACGGTGTGGCACGGTGTATATTGCCCCGCAGTGAGTTGAAAACCGCCGCGAATTTGGCGACTCGAAACGACGTCGCTCGCCACCGCCGTGCGAACACACCGCGGCAGGAATGAGTGATGTTTACCGGTGCACCGTAATGAGAACATTTCGAGGAAGAGCCGTGCAAAAGTCAGAAATTGAGCGGGCCAAGGACACGAGTTGTAGATGGTCCGGCAAACCAGATTAAAATGATAATCCGGACGACCATCCACGAGTCTGTCGTACAGGCTCGGCTGATTTAGATCCGAGCTGAGACCTCGCCTTTCAATTTTCATGATGCGTTCCCTTACTGTCAGAGGACATTACCTCTTGTTAATGTCAGTGCCGCCGTGGTCACGTTGCGTGCCGGGCAGGGGGTGGGGGCTCTCTTGTGGGCAGTGGAGCGGCGAGGATTCTGTGGACTGTGGGGGGGGGGGGGGAGGCGGGGGGGCGTAGGGGGATGGTAGGAGCAACGGAGATGCGGAGAGCGCGAGCGAGCGAGCGAGCGGCACACGCTGAGATAGAGACCGCATCCCCGGGATCCGCGGGCGATTCTGCCGCTTTCGCCGGAGGATGCTCGCCCGGCCTCGCCTGACAAACTCGATGCGACAGCGCCAGGATCCGTGCGCGGCGGCGGTTTCCAGAAATTGCGTTTTTCTCCGCCGGCCGCCGTAATCAAATTATGACAGCCGCATCCGCTCGCTTCTCCGAGGTCACCAAGCTGTGTATTTTATTTCTTTTTTTCTCCCCCCCCCCCCCTCTCGCCGTATCTACCTCCGCCCCTTGAATTCTCATTTATTTCATTCATTCCCGGAGTGGCGCATCTATTCCCACGTACGACCTACAAAATACGAGGGGGGGGGGGTGATGGAGAGGGGAAACATGGCCTTTTGGAAATATATAAATAAACGAGCTTACAAAACGGGATCACGTTGAAGACAGCCCTCATTGACATTGCCAAAGGTCTTCACTTTTCATGTATAACTACGAGAAAGATGCATCGTATTTGTTTGCACTTTACCCTTTTTAATTCACGGTTCACCAGTGCTTGAACTTTTCCACTGCCTCTGGAAATTCTCGTGCTGCCTCCCCGGTCCCTACAACCACAGCAACGAATAAAAGAGACGCGTCCGACGATTTACATCCGACGTACATAATGTGTTGGACGTGTTGTCAAAAATAGTAATTCGGTACGATTATACTACAACTCACAGTAAAACATTTCTCTACTGATGTACTTTTCTAATTTGTTGTTATCAATGCATACCAAACTATACAGCCACTCACAGCTACAGCACCAAAACTGATGCTTACTCTAAAATAGCACTTGGTCACACATATAGGAATCATCATTATTATTATTATTTGCTCGGGCATAATCAAGAAAATGTTAAACCACATGTAAAAACAATAGCCGGTCTCGAATTGACCGGAATCCCTTTTTGCGAGGCCACAGACACCACAGAAGCAAGAGCAACATTCTAATTCGGGGTGGAGGAGCGGGGGAGGGTGGTGAAGGGGAAAAGCCAGCAATCGCATCGCGAACATTTGCCTTAAATTTGTGTGGCGGGTGAGTGGAGGAAGGAAAGCAGGTCATTGGCGATGCACGATGCAAATCCGTCGCCCCCGGCCGGCGCGCGTACACCGCCTTGGTCGTCTGCTCTCAGCGCCGAGCATGGCAGTGACAGCTCTGGATGGGCCCCCGCCTGGCCTGCGGCAATCTCGACGAAATAAAGCAAATAATTAATTAATAGATAGAAAAACACTTTTAGCAAAGATGCTGATGCAACGCCGCAGCGAAGTAGTTCATCCTCGGTGTCACTGATGGTGAAAAGCAAAAAAGGCACGCACAAACGACGACCCACAAGGCCGTGTCAATAAAATTGCATACATTTCTTTTCAATTTACAATCCAAGCATCATAGCGCGCGAAACTGTCCGCAAACTGCATGAAATTAACATGGCTTTTGGTTTAGTGTCAAAACATGTTGCACTTTCAGCATTGTTCACTGTCGACGGCGGTTTATCATGACTTGAAGTGTTGGACAATCATTGAGTAAATACTGTGATGTGGATAAGGCATGAGGTAAATTATAATTGGAAAAATGCATAATGCAGGCACATCCTAATATCGCTTATTCCTGGGACCATCCACAGGAAAGGAACAATGCGATAAAAGTTCATGCCTTAACTCTTCAATTTCCTGCGTAACAGCGCCCCCTTACGGGTGAAGCTGATATAATTTTTATCACGATAAATTCATCGTACTGTATAGTGTAGTATAACAAAGCAGTATTACAAAAATGTTAATGCTGTTATCATACAAGTAGGTTCTTTTTACATATTTGATGTGATGTAACATAACACATGCAGATTTCTTAAGTTCACAAATATATGTTGAGCCAAGATCAAGATACGCATGAATACATTACAATCCTTTCTAGTAATTTGAAAATTCCCTTTTGTTGGTTTTATATTTGAAAGCTATTTTTAGTTAATAGTACAAACATTGGATCGCTTAAATATACACGAGAAAATTTAGTAAAATCCAAGACACAAAAACAAGTTGAATACATAAATTACAAACACCTTGCTATATTGAATGCTAAACAATAACAGATTGTTATGAAACGATTTTACCAAATGAATCACGTTTCAAAAAACTTGTAAATAAATGCCTTATACCAAATGCCAAAAATATGAAACGAAATTATAATGCCGTCCCCAGGCATTAAACGTGAATATTAAGTCATTCATAAACAGACGTAATAAAACGAATTTGTAGCAGTTGAAAATTTTACTAAATACATTTTCAGAGATAACAGATTGTTCAGCATGCACATCGCTATTGGTAGCACACACACACACACCACTTTGCCCAACTGATTCTGGGTAAGAACAACCTATTACACTACATCATGGACACAATCCGCCAGTATTAATTACTCTCGACTCCCACTTGACAACAGTAGGGCCAATTCCCAAGACTTCACATTGTGCAAGTCGTTTCCTGCTGCCCAGACATCATCTGATGTTCTGCCAAGTGTTGGGGAAGGGGATACAAAAAAAAGAAATTTAAATGAGTTGGAAGTTCATTCACTGTTTACTTTGGAATGCTGTTCCAGTAAAAAAAAAATCCAGAATTCAGGATGGATCCTTTCCCATCGTGTCACGTGCAGTACCGTACACGGTCCTTTACTCCGTTTTATTGTCTTTGTAAACGATAGGAAAGTGAAATGTCATTCAAGGCAATGGACTTTCAGAGCATAATAAAGAGCTTGACATCACCACCAAATTTGCCAAAAAAAAAACACACACACCTGCATTACTTTAATACAATATATATTTAGCAACAACAAAAAATGCCTACGCCCACAATGCAGAACGTGTGATAAAACCGAATGCTTACCTAACAGTTTAAAATGCACGGCACCACTTGCCTGTGAAAAAAAAAAGCCATTCTCCGGAGAGAAATGCATCATAATTGCCGATCAGGCCGGCGAGACAGAGGTCCTAGCCGGTTAATATTGATGTAGGACATCCAAGGTTGTTGGTTGTCTGTTTTGATTCGTGCTCAGGCCAAAACGCGCTGCTTTGGACGCCTCCGCTGGGAATTAATGTACATTATGCATTTCACTTCTGCCTTAAATGTGCATTCCCTTGTCAGTTTAGCATTACAGCCCAGGCTGAAATAACACTTGGTACTACAGGACTGACCGCACTACACAGCCCGATAATGGACAGAAATTAAAGTTTAATTGAGTGCGAAGTGCACAGCAACCAAGACGGGGGTTTTTTGGGAGGTTTTGTGACAAAATAAAAACGTTTAAGTCAGCCACACTGCAATAGTATCTCGAATTTCTGATTTAAGGATGTTTTGACATTATCGTGAACCATTAAATCCATGCAACGGATTTTTTAAACGTTTTTTTACATAAATTAATTACGCAACAGATCCGTAGATTAACGTAACGTTACCCACAATAGTTGTAAACACAACGGCTTATTACATTTGACCTTTCACATGGGGGGTATTTTTTCCCCCAAAAGTATATTAGTGTGGGTTTCTTTGAGAAATGCACAATAAAAGAACAATGGGAATTCGAGCTGCCAGTACTTTGGGGCTTGTACAATAAACGTCGCAGGAAATGCAGACCATTTCCCGCTATTGTACTATTGGGATTTTGTCCATTCTGTCCATGCAAATGCTGACGTATTGCAAAATACCCGTTTGCTATTAAACGACAATACATGTTACACTTCCTTATTTTTTTTTACAATGCTTCATGGTCACTTGTAACTTGTGTTGAGGTCACTTACCAGAAATATGAGGGGCATGTAAGCAGTAAACTTGGGATTTGTCTTCTCATTTAAGCTGTCTTACGGTTAAAAAAAGAAACAAAATAATAATTTGCACAAACACTATCGTTAAGTTCAATGAAATATGTTGATGTGAATCCTAAAGTACATACATATTTTTGTTAGAAGTTGAAAAACTAAGATAAATTTCCACACCACAGTGAATAACACAGACACAGAAAAGTGCGTACGTACATTTTTTTAATACGTTTTAAGTCCACAGATGTTGAAATGGTAAAAGACAGAGTACATTTAGTTACATTAAACAATTACCACATCCACTCCAATTATTTCATTAATCAAAAACATCACCATCATACACTGTTGATTTAAAAAGGATATGTTGATAATTTGTCTCTCAAAGGTAAGGAGAACTTGCATGCAATAAGGTTTATAAAACTAAAATTAACGGTGCATTACAGGTTTTTCTATCAGTAACACTAAATGCCATATATTCGGTAAATCAATACTTAAAGTTAAATACAAATTGGTCACTTTTTTGACATTCAGAACATTTACAGACATGTATTACTATTTAGTGAATTTCATTAGCCATGTTGTCGGCATTTGTGGAATGGTTTCCTCACGTCAGAAATTAATGGAAACATAATTGACTGCTTGAAAACATAACTTTATATTTTGTTAAGCACATTCACAAATTAACAACCCAGTATGGCAGGTTTCAAAAAAAATGTCAACAGACTGTACGAGGAATTTAAGCGTTTCTATACGGTATGCTTAAGTGCAAGGGTGTGATTCCAGTTTAAATAGTTACATTTACAAGATACACTATTTTCTTTACAAAGTCTCTTTTAAACCAACGCAGCAATCAGTGATAAATCACAGCAGTAATACAGCAATTGTATTTTTGAAAATTAATTTAAAATCACTGGTTTGCATTGCTTTAAATAAAGAATTTGAAAAAGGGTTGACTTGATTTTCATAAAGTGGTTTTCTTGAAAATGTATTTTCATTGTATGCTGAATATGAAAAGAAATATAACACTTCCGTGTGATCGTAACTTCTAACCTAAACGCTATCCTACTTTTTACAATTGTGCCACCAATTATATTCCAATTGCGGGGAAAGGAGTCAATCACGTCAAAACAGGTAGCACTTTAGTAACTTTCTACCGACAGCAGTGACATCTCTATCAATAAAGGTCCAACAGGCGACGCCATGGAAATATATCTGGTGACTCCCCTTTTGATAACTCGGCTAGCTGAGAGCATTCCTTCACCATGTGCACAGCGAATTCCAAAACCATCCATGATCCGATTAATGTTTACAAAATATACCACACCAGGTCTGAGCTCAGCCAAGTTACGCTGAAGTTTAATCCATCAGTATTTTTTGTTTGTTTAGTTAACGGTGACTGCAATAGGTCTATTGCTGAACAAAGGATGAGAATCTGCTTCAAGCTTAGATAGCTGCTTGGGGTGTTAATCCTGCATATCTGCAGCGCTGCCTCAGATTTTTTTTCTGGACATGGGCATTCACTCCTTTGGCCAACTACCACTCATCGCGTTAACATGATGCCTACGTGTGTGCTGTATCATCAACTATGCACTGCTGAAACCTTCACATCAGCTTAATGATTTAACATGTACAGTTGCGCTGAAGGAACGTTTATAAGCGTAAAGTCACCTTCGTTGGTGAAACACACACACAATTTTACAATTTGTAACAAAAAAATGTGTAAGCTATATAATATTCCAGCTAATATTCATACACAGCTTACGGTGCTACAATTTTCCTTGCAATCGGGAATTGAGGTAATTGTGACGCTTCAACACGTCACCGTTCAATAAAGCAGACGATTCACGTGAACATCACAACTGCAGCTCGATTATTCAACTATGCACCGATCATATCATCCTTGCTGAAATCAATCTAAACTGTGGGGAAACCATTACCTCGACTCCTGAACACAATAGCGGGTTATTTATATATATATGTAAATGCTGTCCCGACATTTGCCTTCTGTGATGTTACACGCGAGGAAGGTAAACTTATGCCGGGCACTGGTCTTTACTCCAGTGACTGCAACATCAGCAGCTGCTTGAGCACCTTCGTCTGGCTCGTCTCCCTTATCTCCCCGGCAAGGAACATCTCATCCACCACCGTGTATACCTGCAGCGGAACAGCGGCAACAAAATTACAAGGGGGAAGTGGACAAGCTCGAATACAATGGGGGTGGAGATCTCGCGGGGAAACTAAAGACACAAGGACAATACTGGAATGGGGGTGGGTGGGGGGGGGGCACTTGGCTGGCTGCTCTTTAGTATCCTATAATTTTCCACATCATCAAAACTCAATAAATGCAGGGACAACACTACTGAGCAAGAAACAAAAACTTTTATGAGTAAATCCCATGGGATATATTTTCCAATTTTCTGCAATTTTCAAGCCAAAAATTTGTTTTTGGCAACGCGTGTTTTTAATACACTCCAGAGAGTGAAATGTTTATGACCCAACAGAGTGTGTGTGTGAGTATGTGAGTATGCACAAAGGGCAGATACAACCATGGTTGCCAGTGGGAAGTGGGATACTTTAAAGCACAATCTCATGCATTTGTTTTTACAAAATGTTCATTTTTTTAATGTTTTAAAAAGGCTGTTCTCGTTCACTCAGACAAGAACTGATGTTAAACAATCATAAACAAAATAAAAAAAACAGTGTGAAACAATTAAAAGTACACATACCTTGTAGAAATTGAAAACAAGGTCCAATTCACATACATTATGAAAATATTCATTCAGCACCTGAAATAAAAAGGATCGTGTTATTATAAACGAGTGAGATTTCCATCTACAGCACAATAAAATACATAAAAAAGGCAAACTGCATAATAATTTGGATGTTTTCAGCGTGACAAAAAAACATACCTCCACAAAATTGTGTATGGCTTCCAAGTAAGCCAAATTGTTGTCATTTACATCCACACATATACAGAAGTAGAGACCAGCATAGCGACGGTAAACAATCTTGAAGTTACGAAACTGTTAAAGACAGAAAAGGCATAACAATGTTATAATGTCCTAGAATAGCTATGCTGTACAAATCAGTATGCATGAGCTCATTCACCGAGCTCCAAAAAAATTCTGCACTAACCAGCATGGTTATAATCGCCAAACATTCCTTCATCCAGCATTGGATTGGAAAACATCTGCAAACTACATTTTTTATTAATATAACCCTCATGTTAATGAACTCCCAAATATGCACAATAAAGCACAAATGTAAAACAAATACGATTTTACCGGTGAAAATTACATCGCTGTTAAATTTAAACAAAAAAGTTTACATTTTCAAACAAAACTAAATCATTGTAACAGTGGCTCAGGTCACACAGTGCTCTATGAACCAATACAGGAGCATCGTCTGTCTAATACAGAGATGAAGAGTTGTGTTGCTGGTCTGTCACCTCAACAAAGTTGGTGTGCTTGGCGTCGCGCACTGTCACCACCGCGTGCACCTCCTCAATCAGCTTCTGCTTTTCGTCATCATCAAACTGCATGTACCACTTTGCCAAGCGCGTCTTGCCTGCTCGGTTCTGAATCAAAATGAAGCGAATCTGTGGAGACAAAGGGTAATATGTTCGTTGTTAAGCTCACCGCCGAAAGGGGTTTTCTGGATGATGGTAAAATGTTACATTTCATATACGAGTAAATGCATTTATATCGTTTAAAATCAGAGTATTTCTAATTCAGACAACTTAACAATGCAAGTAGCCATTTCTATACTTAAAGGTAGACTTTCAGGAGGGTTCTGCATTGGGGTTTTTGACCTGTTGATTTTAAAGTGTTTATCATCCGAAGGAAAAGTCAGCGTACCTTAAGAAAACCTGACCACTCATACGAGGGAAGATTTTCAACCATGGATGCACTTGCTAAACCTCCATTTAGGGACTTTAAGTTGACAGATGAACAGTTTAAAACTGCTAATTGCAAAGTTTACAATGACCAGACCACCGCGTTATAGAGCGTTGAAACCCCAAAAATGCCTGACACTGGCAGCCATGCAACAATACGTCCCTCTTGCTATTCGAAAGCGACTGTCAGGTCAATGTTGATGCAACATTCATTTCGATAAATGTACCCGATGCAAAAGTCACGTGAACATACAGTATGCACGTGAACCTGTACAATAATCTAAGCGTACAAAGTATTAGCGCGACCAAAAGAATACATATTAATCGATGGGTCGTTAGTGTATGACTGTCAGCCATTCAACCTCAGGCAAAAATAGTGATTGAAATGACAAAATTTCATTTTAGGCAAATTCCAATACAGCTGTAAAAGAAAAATCCACTAAAATAATTTAAAATCACTGGTTTGCATTGCTTTAAATAAAGAATTTGAAAAAGGGTTGACTTGGTTTTCATAAAGTGGTTTTCTTGAAAATGTATTTTCATTGTATGCTGAATATGAAAAGAAATATAACACTTCCGTGTGATCGTAACTTCTAACCTGTCAGCCATTCAACCTCAGGCAAAAATGGTGATTGAAATGACAAAATTTCATTTTAGGCAAATTCCAATACAGCTGTAAAAGAAAAATCCACTAAAATAACGAACAAAACTAAATGGGTTGGCGCTGTTAATGCATTTGAAGGCGCAATCTCTTAACGACTGTGTAGTAAATCCTTCAACACGTCAGTGGCTACCAGAGAACGCGCCTATTCACGTTCGCTGGTAGCGGTAACGACTCATGTGGTGCTCTTGCATGTGTACGTGTGTGTGTGTGCACCGCTGCAACATAGTCCCTTGACTTGAACAGCAATCACGCGGTTTATATAGTCGTCGTTTTGGAATTGGCGAAAAACCATTCGAGTGTAGCAGGACAGTCCCCAGACACTTGAGAATCAGTAAGGATTCTCTGCATAAACGATGCCGCTATAACAGTATCACGCATCTTAAACATACAAATGGTAGGTGGGGTTCACGAGAGCCCATACAATCAACATGCTTTCCCCCACATTTAATAACATAAAACAGCCCCTTTTTTATCCGGTGAAATCTCAAGACACCGGGCGGTCACGCCCACGCCTAGAGCTTCGGCTGCTTCTCGCTGCCCGTCGTGGCGGCGCCGAGGGCGGCGGAGAAACCAGGCAAGGCAGGCTGCGCCTCGAGGCCTCAACTCGCAAGGCGACGGAGCGCGCGTGGCAAGCACACGACAATCATTGGCGAGAGTCAGACGCCTTCGGTCAAGCGAAGAGGCAAGCGTTTGCAAACATCGTACCATTGTGAAATGTCCTGCGGTCGTTCCAACTTCAACTTCGCCGAGCGTAAGTGCCGACGATTTGCCGCTGTATAACCGGAAGTCCGCGCGCGTGACGTCGCGTCACTTCCGGTCTTGTGAGGGCGGGGCTGCGTGGTTCCGCGGTCACGTGACCCCCCTCCCCGCCCTCGATTCGATTGCTCCAGAGACGACTTCCAGTATCGATTCCATTCCAGCGATGGATTATTGATGTTTCCTTCACAATTTTGTGAACCGGAGCAGTTAAAAAAAAGATGCAAAAACGAATATATATCGATGACATTCAAGCCCAATTTATAGAATCACTGCGGGCGAAGGGGGCGCGAGAATTGTCGTTCATCACGCAATCCTTCACGGTTCTTAGGTTTTTCACGCACGCCACATGGCTTTTGATTTGCTGTTACAAGCCACGCACGCATTGCCCATTGTCTACGGGGATGTTGCTCGCGCGGGAGACGCCGTGTGGACGGCAACTCAGATCCACGCTGTGCCCACCGAGGCGTTAAAATGTGCGGCCACAAAGCACCCATTTCAAACCTTTAAAACAGCCTGCCTCAGCAGCTTTCCTCTCTCTTTTTCTCTCCTGATGGCGATCGCTGGTGTTGCGATCGAAACGTCGTACTGTTAGGTTTTTTCGGTAAAGTCACGTAGGTAAAAAAATAATAAAAAAAATAATAATAATAAATGAAAATAACTAAATTTTATTTTGTTAATTTGGTTATTTTCTTTTAACCTATCTACGTGACTCTACCGAAAGACCCAAGAATAAGGCGAAAGTCACAGCGAGGCACATGCCCTCTGGTGGACATGTATGGACACAGTTTAACACGTAGGCTTTCGCGACCAATGTTATTCATAATCAACGTTTTTGGGTTTAGATCGCGTTATTTATAAATGTGTCGTAACCCTCCACCACCCGACACGGCCAATCAGTAAAAATGTGTCACGTTGACAAAAGACAAATAGTTCACTGCTTTAGCCCACCGGTGTGTTGAAGCCACAACATTTACAATTTGAGTACGACGTTTCGCTGGTAATTGCATCCAGCATCATCGGGCAATTCGCCAATTGCCACAACATTTACAATTTGAGTACGACGTTTCGCTGGTAATTGCATCCAGCATCATCGGGCAATTGGCGAATTGCCCGATGATGCTGGATACAATTACCAGCGGACACACCGGTGGGCTAAAGCAGTGAACTATTTGTCTTTTGTCAACGTGACACATTTTTACTGATTGGCCGTGTCGGGTGGTGGAGGGTTACGACACATTTATAAATAACGCGATCTAAACCCAAAAACGTTGATTATGAATGTATGGACACAGCAGCCTTTTGAGGAGCGCTATTGCCCAGCCACCGCATTGCCCAAGCAGTTTCTGTAGGGCCGGATAGAGGGGGACCAAAACGGGCACTGCACGGGCTCGAGAAGAGATGAGATCGCTGATGCGGTACGGGAGGCTGTGGAGCTGAGTGGACTTGCCGATGACCGGCACCAGCGGTGTCAAGATCGGCCTCTGTGGAGGAGGAGGCTCGTGAAGGATGCTGCTGGGCAGTTAGAGGCAGTCGCCCTCCAGCAACAACAACGGAGGGCAGAGTGACGCTCACAACAACGAGCGGAACGCCGGGCGATTAACATACAGAAAAAGTTGGCACAGCAGTTGGGTGCATTTGCCAGTCATCTCAGTGAACCCATGGCACCTGGGTATGTTTCGCTTGACCTGTCAACGAGCTTTCGACACTTTACGTGGCCTCAACGTGCACCTGGCCTGGCACGTGCGCGTGAAGACGTCACCGCCACCTCGTGGCGAATGGCAGCTGCTGTTGTTGTTGAGTGAGCGGTAGTTGTAGCGGCTAGCGCACTGCAATAACCAACCCAGTTCAATTCCCGCTCACGGCCAATACCAGCGACGATTATCTGAACTGGTCTTTGAGCCATCACGAGGTCGACTCCACCTCAAATGAGTACCTGGAGAGACAAGGGCGGTCGAGAGTGGTGCTGGCCTTCATAGGTACTCGCTAATTGACTCTGCTGCCGCTGCTGCATTGCTTGAGTTGATCACGGAGTCTTAAATCGAGTTCTAGATTTTAGCTGACTGTCCCACCTGAAGACGGAGACTTGTGTTGCCTCCGAAACGTCGTGATTTAATTGATTTATTTTCATTTATTATTTTATTTTTTTATTTTTACCTACGTGGCTTTACCGAAAAAACCTAAGAGTCACAAATCGATTTATCATATTGGGCTCGCGGAATTGGGGCTTCATGGTTGGGCAGCAGAGGGCAGTGAAGAAAACTCCATCGTTGTACCGTCACTTCTACGCCTCCACGTGCATGGCACCCCGCATTCGTAAATCGAGGGAATTCCTCTATTCAGGGATGGTCTCCAGTTATCCCATTCGGCATTTCTAATAATTTTAAACCACACTGAAATGTGACCGAGAGGCAGCAAAAACACAATTTACTATTTGCAAAACTGATCTGAATCTGCAATGTCGACTTAAACTTGAAGATACCTTTTTTTCGCAGTCATGCTTGTAGTCTTGCCTACGATGTCGCTTGCCGTGAAAGTCACGAATGCAAAACTGATTAAAAGCAAAACACTTGATTCGTATTCTTGGTTCATTCGGTAAAGTCACGTGGAAGGGAAATAACATTTGGAAAAAGTGGCGTTTTTTTCCTTAAAATTTTTTCCCAAAATTTCTTGCTGTGGTTTTCACACCTGATGATGATTGCTTGTGTTGCAATCGAAACGTCGTGATACTTTTATTGTTTTATTTTTATTATTTTATTATTTCCCCTCGACGTGACTTTACGGAAAAAAACAAGAATATCAATCCCTGCAGTCACGAAAGCTTTAAATCGAAACTTGATTCGTAATTGAACATTTTCGTCAGATCACGCGAGTACAATGTCAATGTGTGTATTGTACCCTCCACCCAACAGGCAAATACAGTTACCACGTGAACGAGCGCGTTTTTATTGCTACAGCACACGATACGTTGAAGAACAATCCACAACGCATACCTTTATTGTAAAATAATATTGAACTTTTTGTTAACGTGATTTTATTTGACTCGTGCGGAGGAGCGTGAACAAGACATTTGCACTGTACTTGCAAGATCCGACGCAAAATTAATTAATCACAATCAATGATTAACATTGGTTGTGAAAGCCTACATGTTAAATTCAAAAAACACTTGTTGCTGTTTTAACTTCATAAATAGTGTCTGTCACGCGTATTTAACGAGAACTCGAATGAATGTATGCACTGGAGAATTAAAGTGTATGGTCATTCATCATAAGAACTTGTCTATTCTAACTTTATTTGGTTATTCAGTCATATCTGAATAAAGTGAGAATATTAATGGTAATCGAGGCTGCAGAAACCTCAAATCTATCTACTGCTGGATGAAGCACTGACTAGGTCCTCAGTAATTCCTGAGATGACAATCTATATCGCTCCTACGGATCAATTAATCACTAACCCTCGACGGTTGATTGCCCTCTGTCGTAAGTAAATCTCCGTTGTATATAACGCCCTCTGTATAGCCAACCATGCTAATTGTAGGTCGGGGAAAGGATATAAATGTAGATATTTACCAACAAATGCAGTAATTACTGAAATTCTTACCATATGTATTTTACTGTGGCTTACATGGTCTTCGTAATGTTATTGTAATATGGAAACTCAAATAATAAATATTGTTTGCAATGGGACCGCCATTACGCCTGGATATTGCAGACTATAACATTTTATTTCATTCAGTGGCAAATGGGTCATCTAAGCTCTCACAAATCAAGTCTTTACTAATATATAAATGAAAGAAGAAAAAACACTGTATGGTGGAACAGCTACTCTGAGATTGAAAAAACAACAACATACAAATCAGGAGGATTGCAGCAAGCAGATCTCTCACCAAGGCTATTCAGTGACGTAACCTTTTTTCCCTCCAGAAAATGAATTGGATAAAGAAATGAATATAAATGGAGAAAGTATTAACCATCAGATTTGCAGATGGCATAGGTATTACAACCAAGAGAAATTAACTACAGGAGATAATTTATAAACTTAAATGTTGCAAAGTCTGGGCTAAATAAATTAAAGCATAGCAAAATGGCACGTACAAGTTCAATGAACAAAATCAATCGTTGGAGGACCACTACTGGAAAACACAATGGTGTATGTATGTATATACACGTCTTTGGCAATCAATAAAGATGGGCAGGGATTCGATTATAAAATAAAGAGGTGAGCAAGAGCAGGTTAAATTGAATTTAATAATGAAAATCAATACAGCAATGTGCCTAAAAAGGAGCATTTTCAATCGGTTGATATTGCCCGATATGACACAGATTGGAAAATTGGAAACTGACAAAGTAGATGAAACTAAAATATGTATACAAAAATGCATGGAGAGATGCATGCTGGGAATTAAAAAAAACACAGAATGAGGAAAACATTTAATCACAGAACAAATGTAAATTAAGACACCGACTGGTAAGAAAAGTGATCTTGGGTAGCACACATCGGTTAGAAGGAATGATGGCTAAGAGGAGACTGGTGGTGGAATGAAAGCCAAAAGAGAGGACACCCAGGAAGATGAGCAACAGAGATGAAGCGATGAGATTAGCGCTCGTGCAAAAGCGAGATAATAGCATCACAAGAACATAAAAGATGGCAATGACTTGGGAGGGCCTTCATCCAGCAGTGGCTTGACCATGGCTGTTGACCAAGTTGTAATATGTAGTATTAGGCAACTCAAATACTAATTATTCATTTATTTTAGCAATGGCACTGACAGCAAGGCATTATACTAGACAGTAACACGTATTTCTGGACGAAAATGTAGACAATTCACAATGACTCAACCTGTGACCTGCAAGAATATTCTTTCTTTCAATGAAATGCTGCCTATATGGCAAGCAAATGCATTTACATATCAGCACCTTTCTATCTGCAGAGCATGTTCTGTGAGCTTAATATAGTGTAGCATAGAAAATAATTAACTTAATGCTACAGATAAAAGTGCTTTACTATACCGTACTTTTAAAATTAAAGTCATATACCATAGCTACAAGAAATGCAAAGGTAAATCAGAATGTCATTTAGGAATAGTGGAACAAGCACGACCAAACATAAAAAGTATACTTGAGTTTACAACGAAAAACCTTAACATTAAATCAAAACTGTGTTCAAGTAAATATATTTTCTTAAAATATAGCCAATTACATGACTCGGAAATAATGTTACAAATGCAAATAAACAGGACAAGTGTACCTTCATATCGACAAAAATGTACGGATTCATATAGAATGAACTCTCCTGTGCTTAATATGCAGCGGTATTAAACACTTTATAGTGTACCATTATTCAGGAACATTTTTCATGTTGCAAAGTGTTCGGATTTTTTCCCTTTAACTCACCAAGTGCGATTGGCCAAATTCAACAATTGTTTACAGGCGTTGACATTAATATTTCCATGCTCTAAAGGAATTTTTTTTCGTTGCTTTTATTACACGTAAAATAGTTTATGTTTTATAAAATCATGGTAATGGCGTAAACAATGTCTGACACTGACAGTGGTCACCTCGCTTTAGACCGAACCAAATAACAAGAGGACTTAGAAACACTACATTTTGGCAAAGAGAAATCCTCAGTTAAAGCCAATAAATCCGATCCCTAAATAAAGTAGTAATGGCTGGAAGAAACTAGAGCGAGAACAATTTTAATTAAAAAATGTAAGAGGCCACTGTTGTTCATTTTACCAAAGTAAAATAATTTTAATTTCCACAAAAACAATATTCAACCGCTTTGCCTCTTTAAAATGTTTCCGACATCACATTAGATCAGACCAGTTAAACAAAGTGCCAGAGAAAGTATCCACAAACATTGAATTCCTCTGAATGAAATGTTTTGTTTTGGCGTACAGTACTCTTACCGCAATATATTTTAGTACAACGAAAAAAAAATGCTTCGAGTTGAAGATAATTTCGGGCATTCCGAACGGGTTAAATTTGGAAAATGGTGAAAACAACTTTGGATACGAGAGCTGCATACAAAGTCAAATGCTTTCTTGAATATTAACAAGTTATCAAAGTCTAATTGACAAGCCACCTAACCATCTCAAAGCAGATGATCGACAGACATTAACCCGAAAATGTAAGGCTTTGTTTTGTATGCATTTACATCAATTCATGTCGGTTTTAATTTATTTCTAAAAATGTAATCTCAACTACCAATATTGCAAAGAGTAAAGTTCAACAAGTTTATGATTTTTATCTCATGAATCTTAATAGGAAATAAAAAGCCAAAACTAGTGGGGTTTTCTTTGCATTATATGTTAATGTGTGCAATGATGCAGAACAATAACACTACAAAATGCGTACCAATATGGTGTCGGGGTATACTGAGAACCAAATGCTATGTTCCTAACATTCACTCCAACGTGGCAGCCTAGCACACATTAACTTTCGGTAAAATCACAACTAGGCCCACCCAATTGACATAGCAACTCTTTTGGGGAAAGCATAAAATGACACGTGTCAAAACGTTTAAAAAGTTAGTGTACTATTCCGTTTTATTTATTCAACCTTTAATAATGGTATCACCCGCCCATGCGTTGACCTGCCGACTGGTAATAACATCCCAAAGCTGGTGGCCAGACTGTGAACTTTGGCAAAGCTTAAATATGCAAGGTTGGTTATTAACATCCTGCTCGAACCATAGCCATTAAACCGAGGAAACTTGGAAGATAAGACGCAATGCCTCTGTCCAATTCCAAAAAGGTGACTCGGCTCGTATTCAAGTATGGTATTGGTCAGTTTGAAAAAAGATTTTAGCTGCAAGTAAATAACAGAAAAGCATGCATTTTACTAAATTAGTAACCCGATGAAGTTCCTCATTTTGACTGCACCTGCACGCAAAAATGTTGTCTGCAGAATATAGCAAAGCACAAAAGTGTCTTGAAACTCATTGGTGAGCGCCTGCTACTCGGTTCTTGCGGGACACGGTTTAGCCACATCGCCGAAAGCCAAGCAGTTGAATGGAGAGAGAACGCTTGAGCAGACATGCACACGTGTAGGGATGCACCACCCACCGAGTGTTTCACAAGCTGCCAAATTGGAGTGAATTCAAGCAGTTACAATAGTTTGAGCCTGCACCCAATGCAATGAAATGCAAATTGTACCACTGTGAAATAAACCATATACATAAACAAATAAGGTAGTTAAATAAGTGGTTATAATAACCAAAACATTTTTACTTGCATTACTTGATTTTTGTATGATGGAATGGATTTAAATAAAACAACCCGAATATGGCATTGCTTATAAACAGAAGCCATTCAGGATTAATCTGGCATCGTACACACGTAAATGCTTTTAAACATTTTCTAAGCATATTAAGGCCGCTCAATCCACCTGTGCACACACGTCGAGCCTGCTACTGAAAACATCTGCCTTATAGTAGTTCAGTTTTATTTTTTAAAATGATGGTTTTGCCTCACTTTGGGTAGTTGGCATCAACACATGTTAACCATAGCCGACGCTCATAGATTGTCAATTTTATAAAATGTCACGAATAAAGACACCCACAGTATGGACATGAAGTTTTCAGTAAACCCTTTTAAAAAGAAACGTGTTGCATACAAGTTGGTAAAAAATAATAATGGTTAAATATAAACAAACGTGTGTACAAGGCCTTTGATGCCACTGATTGGAATATCCATTTTCAAAAAACCCGTAGGATCACTGGGAATAATAGAATAATATTAATTACTTATTAATATTCCAATGTACAACTACAAAAGCATACACGTAAATATATAATCAACAAAGCAAAACATGTGGCATTATAAATGTTTTCAGACCTTAACCTAAGTCTTTAATATACATACCAGTTTCCATATGTAACAAAACAATGTGGAATATGAAACACTATTATAATGTACAGCAATAAAAATGATATTAAGTGTTTGCAAGATTAACAAAAGCATATTCATTAACAACAAAAGACTTAAATGTAGTCCAGCTGCTACTAGATTTATAAGACAGTTTGTGTATAGAAAAATAAAACCAAAGTAATAATCGTATTTACAGTCCCTGAAAAAAGAATGTACAGCTTCATTACATGCAAAATCATATTCATTAACTCACACAGCACAGATGAACAAAGGCATTCAGTTTCATGCGTACACATATCAAGTGGAATAAACCGCAACAGACAGCTGTGCTTGGTGTACGAGGAGGTTATGAGTTAACAATACTTACGACTAATGGCAATTGTAATTTATTTTGCCAATAATTATATAAAAGAAAACATGAACCTCAGAATGCAGGGAATGGCACTTCATCGAAGTTAAAGTGTTGTACAAGTTACATATGCCAGCGCAGCTAAAAATATCATACATTTTATTAATACCTCTAATTTCTATGGAAACTATTGGACTTTTTTTCTGCTCATGTTTTTATAGCAACTATGTAAAAAAGGAATTTTTTTTAGAAACACATTAAGTGATATTGTTTTTGTTGGTGGCGTTCAAGTCAAGCTTTGAGTGTTTAAATAACAAAAGTGGAAACCCTAGCTGTACGCACTTTTGTAAACAAGCCATATTTTTGTTTCTGGGACGGACTTTGAACAAAGCACCACTTGAAGCGCGGCACCACTGGCCTCATTCTATGCCACCACACCACCCACGGCTGCTCGACCGTGGACTGCTGTGGCATGCGCACAGCCTCAAAACGTGCATCGCCAGGTTCACACGTCTGCGCACCTCAAAAAAGCCAAATGTTGAAACCAGAGTTGTGTGCCGCCTTCCGCAACATTCATTGGTGGATGACGCGTCATGGCATGTATGGTTCTTGACGCTTAATAAGCTGATTAGTGTTGTTTTTTTTTCTCTTCCCCGCAATGAAAGGTGAACAGAGAGAGAAACAGAAAATCAGTTCCTGTAACTTTCTTAAAGGTTATAAAAATTCAATAAATTTTTATTACATATTAGTCCCAATATAATTATTATTCATGATTGATGTTCTGAGCAACACGCACGTAATACTTGATGTGCAACTTGCCTTTAAATGGCATCTTTAGTTGTTTTTCTCAACATCAAGATATTGCAAAGTCATCAAGCATTAACAATTACATTTTCACTATCAAGATACAACCTTAATGAAAAGTTACGTCATTTAGTTTAAAGATGCCCAGCTTTGACAATGATAGAAACAAAAATGTACTTAAATTCTCCATGGTTTTTATAAGGACAATTGTAATTTTAATACTGTTTTATTTTTCAGGTCAAGAACAACCGGTTGACGTGTTCAACATTACCATTAAAGACGTAAAGTGCAGTACACTGTTCCAATATTATAGTACTACCAGGATTGATTATCTCACAATTTCAAGCACACATCAACATTAAAAAGGCCACAAGATTTTGCTTTCTTCATCATAACGATTCAAATCAAACTCGGTTCATACAAGTGTCTGATGTTACTATGTTGAATCCCCTAAATTGGGATAAACTGGTTGAGTTTTTTTTAATCAGCGACAAGTCAACATTAATGATTTGTAAACCCAATCAAATGTCCCTTTCATCTTCTGCCATGTGACGTGGCGCTTCGCAATAATGACTAAGGCGACGTTTGTTCACACATACAGGTCCAGTTAAAGTTGGGGTCGAGAGGCCTAGTCCGTAGTTTCAATCCACACGGGTAGTTTTTGTATTCATCCCGATTTAATTCCCCCCAAGGGCTTTGCAGAAGGTGGAGCCAGACATTCCGCAAAAAAAAAAAAACGTTTGTCTCTCTCTCCCCGAGCCGCTCTATTAAATCACTGCCCTGTGCTTGCCTCCACAGCAACCACATGCCACCCCGCAACTGTAGCAGCCCCTCAGCGGCAGGTAGCAGCACATACAGGGCGCGAGCAGGGACAGGCCGGCCAGCACAAACCAGCGCTGGCAGACACGCCCATCGCCATCTCCATCGCACGAGCACGGGTCCGAGAAGTCCCCCTCTGGGTCCGACATGCAGTGGTAGAGCACCGTCTCGGCCAGCCACAGGCAGCTGGCACGCTCCACGCAAACGCGGGCGCGGTCGGGTGCGTCGGCGCAACGGCGCGCCCGTCCCGGCCGCGACGGGTCGAAGAGCTCGCCGCAGTAGATGCAGCGAGCGCGCTCGCCGCTCGGCTCCCCCGGGTCCCAGCGGTGGCCCCGCCGCGGCTGGCTGCGCACCACCCGGAGCTTGTTCTCGAGGCGGTAAGCGTCGACGTAGGGGTACGTGTACTCGTGCTTCTTGTGGTGGTGGTGGTCGGCAGCGGAGGGCGACTTGTCAAAGGTGACGTAGGAGCCGGCGCCGGCGTCGGCGTCGAGTTCGCGGCGGCACATGGCGGTGTGGCGGTAGTCCTCGTAGCCGCTTCGCAACCAGCGCTCCTCCAGGGGATTGATCCTCTCGATGAGGTCACTCTCGTCGAAGCTGACTACCTTCTGCTCTCACGGGCAATGGCGAAGAGGATAAACAGACAAAGGCAGGAAAGGCAATGTGAATTAACCGTGGCACACCCACACAGGCCACGGAAGACGTTTTTCATTTGAATGCGTACAACAGACACGAGATGTGCACCGTTTGAAACCTGCCTCGGGGAATGTGTGGACTGTAAATCCTGAGACGTGAGGAACGAGTGATTTTTCATTTGTAGACCAAGCCGTGTAAGGCAATTTTTTTGATGGAAAGAATAAACGCGAGAGAATGCAATGTGTTTAAAGACCCTTCTGAATCTAATATGAAAAGTTCTCATTCTATCTAAAGTTGATTGAATTTCCTGTTCAAAAGATTGCAGCTTTATCAACGTAATTTCTGAAAGTTCCCAGCAGGTGGCAAACCAAATGCATGGAGCGTATACAATGTGCTTGCACACATGCAAAATACATTAGTGTTCCGAGCGGGTCCACAGGAAATGGTCGTCACAGACGCACTCTGGAAAATAGGTTTGGTTTACAAAACTAAACATCAGCATACACAGGAGGAAAATGGTCATTTCCTTCAGCATCAAACAACGTTAATTATTAAACCGTGTGTTTATTCCGTTTTCCAAACAAGAAATCTAACAATGGTTGGCGTTTGTTAGGAGAAGCCCCGTGCATCTTTTACAGATTGGAAATGACAACGGCGTGCAGCTTCCGAATAAGCAAAGGGAGATTACTAAACGTACGCAGCAGGTTTTATAAATAAAAAAAGACTGCCAAGGACAACGGACGTGCCCCAGTACAGTGGTTTTTTGCAGGTGCACTCGGATTAGTCAAACCTGTCACCCTGTTTACCAAGTAACCCCCCGTGAGACCGTGCATGTGGCCGCTCTTCCGAGAACGTTTACTGACAATGCGCAAGCCCCCTTTCCTTTTCCAGGTGAAATAACTTACAAGCTATTAGGGCCAGCCGTTTCCCTCTTTAAGTTCTACCATTCTGAACATGCCAGAGGCAACTGGCACCATTTCCCAGTTGTACTTTCAATCAGAGGAATCTTACATTGCCATAATTAGAGCGTTATTACATATACATCGCACAAATGTTCAAGTGTATAAAGATTGTTTCGTGCGTATAAAGCTGACAATATTAGCAAATAGTTTCTGTGCAACACGTTCAGAAATATACATTGTGTTGAATATCTGCGTTTATATGTTCGTCATGCATAACAAGAGGTCGCTGAACAAAAGTAAATAATTGTTGGAAGGACTCCGTTAGAAGAAAACGCAGCATAAAATGTGAAACTAGAGAAATTGCTGAATGAGGATTTAGGATTTTTTTTTACGAGATAAATAAATAAAGATGAAGGTGAACAAGAGCAGAGTTTAGCGTCTTTGGAAAACTGAATGTCATCATGAAAAGCAGCACATCCTTGTGCCTGTAAAAGAAAGTTTTTAATCAATGCATATTACCTGCTATGACATGGACCACAAATGCAGACACTGACAAAAAGAGCAAAAGCTGAAAAAACATGCAGAGAAGCGTGGGGAGATGCATGCCTGGAATTGCACTCGGAGACAGAGAGAGAAACAGATGGATCGGAGAAGACACACAAGTCGGATACATTAGCCGTCAACGAGTGGGCTTGGGTAAGGACCTATCACGAGAAGGAATAATGGCCGATGGATAAGACAGTATGCTGAACTTCTTTTACACAGTATGTAGCCAACCATGCTAAATCAGAGGTGCGGGGGAAGACAACAAACTAAACACAAAAAGCAGTTGTACAAAATGAGTTTTCAATCTAGATGTCACAGTGCATAGCCTCCAGTGGCTTCCTAATATCAAAAGAGCATTCCAGACAGCCACAGAAGCGTATCTGAATGCGAGCGATGCAGTAACGATCTTTTGTTCGATGGTTGAGTAAAAAGCCGCTGCAAGGATGACTGGAGTTTGCGTGACAGAATGGTATTATTCAAGAGAGAACACGCTGGGAAGGACAACCGCCGCAAAGATGGCATTGCGAGACGAGGTCTTGTGCAGGAGTGAAGTGCATTGTGGTTTTATGAGAGCATGAGGAATTCCACTGGCCTGCGGAGGCCTTCATCAAACAGTGGAAAGGGAATGGCTACGCTTGTCAACAATGAAGCCTGAACAAATGTAAAATTGCTCACGGACAACTCGAACACCTCTCTCTTTAATGTAGCGTAGAAGGGAAATAATGAAATAATAAAAATACAACATAATAAAACACAATTCTCACGACGTTTCGACCACAACGCATTATTATTTCCCCTCTACGTGACTTTGCCGAAAGAACCAAGAAGATGAATCCCTGCAGTCACGAAAGCTTTAAATCGAAAGGTAAACATCTTTGCACGTCCACACCTCCCCAGCTGCGAATGGCTCAACAATGCCACCGATGTTCATCCGGTCGCGGTTGGAATGAAGGGTACGACGAGTCATAAAACCAAGTGGGGACTGAATGAAAACTTTAGGGGGCGTTAATCTAAGCCCAGCATTCCGGTATTAAAAAAACACTTGAGAAGCTGACTTTTGAGGGTCTTCAAAAGAAACCACATGCCGCATGTCACAGCCACATAACATGGCTAATTTAGCGGTGGGGTCCCCAAGCATTTTATCCATAATGAAGGTTTTTTGGGTTAGATCGCGTAAATATATAAACGTGTCATTAAACCCACCACCACCTGACACCGCCAACTCGTAGGGTTTGTCACGTACACAAAACGTGCCAAATAGCCACTACTTCAGCACACCGGTGTGCTGGAGAGTAAACCCACACAACATTTATAATTAGAGTACAACATTTCGCTGGTGATCACAACCAGCTTCATTAGCAGGCGATAGCCATGATTGTGAAGAAGTCCTCCTCCTGAAGAACCCCATTATTTCCATGAAGACATTTAGTCAATTTACAGCTTGAAATGGTACATGCAATTGTAAAGGTTAAGGAAAAAAACCACGACTGAATTCAACAAATACCACAAGGCAATTCGGGAAACATGCGATCCAATGCAAAAGGAGTGACTAAACTGGAACTGCCTGGCACGTGACGTTTCTGCACAGCACGGAGATTTCAGCCAACGCAACAAGTCAGCATCGCTTCGCAAAACTGAGCTTCGGGGGAGTGTGCTTCAAATATTTTAATTTACGGGTACATGGTATATTTCAAGGACACACCATATCAACTAAACTATTTTTTATTTTATCAGGCAAGGCCCACTAAGCTATATAGCTTTTTTTCAGAAGCGACCTGGCCACAAATGACAGCTCAACGAAGTGGCTTATCACGTGCAAATTTTAAGGAGCCAAATACTCTAAACACATCGATTCTAAATTTTTGTGAAAACCAGAGGACCCGGAGAAAAATCCATGCGACCACGAGGAGAGCGAACCCGCAAATTCCAAATATATAGCAGCAGGCGTTAGGGTCTGGATCGAACCCACGACCCTCCCGCATACCAGGCGAGGTAGTTAACATCTCGCCACCGCGGCGCCCAGTGCAGGAGGAGGACTGGGTGAGCAACAGTTGAGACGGACCTGCACAACGCGCTCCGAAGGCAGCTGCACCATATGGCGGTAGTCCTCGTGCGCGGGCCGCACCAGACAGCGGCCCCGGCACGGCTCGACGGGCCTCGGCGGTGGTGGCTCCCTGCGACTGGATGCCGAGGAGCTGTCGGTCGCCGTCTGCCACGCCAAAACGAAGAGACGCCGCGAAGAATTAGCAAGGGCGCCTACCCTAGTCACAAATGCAAGTCCCGTCAAGGATTTCGCTCAAACTTGGTCCCGACAATGTATGTTCATGACTTTGCTTGGATAGAAATTATATAATATTGCTGGCAACGGACCACTTTAAATACCTGACCTACATAAATGCGGCTGAGCCTTGTTTTCTTTCCGTGAAATGTCCCACTCTCGAGGCACACAGGGAAAAAAATGTACGATCATTCTTTGGAGTCTAAGGAATGATCATGATTTGTCTTGCCTCTGTGAACATGTGGGAACATGTCCTGCACATTTGATTTAAAAAGAGCTCCTTTGTCTGATGCTTTAATGTAAAAGTTTGCGGTCAGCAATTTCATGCAGGTGTGAAGATTAAGCAATATTTTAACAGATTAAAATAAATTATAAGACTTTTTCCTGCAGGCTGCAGCATTTCAGATATGTAACTGCCACAGTAGTCGGGTCCACTCTGTGCCCCGTATGACAGCATTAAGCCTATAGGTTCAAGTTCAGAACAGGATCTTCTAAGTTTATTTGGTTCAACATGAAAAAGCACTGGAATGTTGACACATGGTAAAGTCCACCAGGGGATCAAACATAACTCTGAATGAACTTACGGCATTGACCTGCTGCATTCTAACCCCCCCCCCACCACAAAAATTAAGCCACTACAAAGATCACATCAGGCAGATGAGACCGCAAATTAAGCACAAGCCACCAATTTGTTACAAAGATGAGACTAGCTACCCATCAACTGGTGAGAAAATTAAAAGAAGCATTAAAAATAAAAAAAACAATACAGCATTGTAGTCCCAATGGAAAGAAAAGTTAAACTTGCAAATACAAAGACCTTCAATTCGCACAAAATGTTCTCTTTTTAGGCAATGTTGCTATTTTCTTGGCATGCTATGGTAATTACTCTCCGTCGTGTTTGGAACACCTGTCTGCCATCGCCGTTAATTCCCAGGGCTAAAGGTTACACTAAGAATTTCAGAAGTGTGGAAAGAGCGAGGTCAGCTGAATGCAGCCTATGGATTTGTATTAGAAAGTGATGCCAACTTTCAGAATGACAAAATTTCAGAAAATTTTACAAATTTTAGATATCTGTAAATTGGAATTTGCTTTAAATATCTGAAACGTATAATGCATGGCAAATGTTTAAACAAATTATCAATAAATACACAGACAGCTATCATATCTATGCCTTGGGTGACAAGTGCAAAGTTCTATTCGTTTTTTTTTACATGAAATGTATGTTGTTGTTTTTAAACAAATGTTGCAACAAAGTTGGCTAAACTACCCACAGGAAATGGATAGCAAGAGCAAAAGAGTTGTAACAAAATATTTAATATTATGTTAACAACAAACCTTTTTTCTTATCAACACACTGCAACAGCCACGATGTTCACTCTGCAAAAGTATGACTAATGTGTGGTGGGAGGTCAACAAAGAAAACACAGAAGCAATGGGCACGTTTAACAAACGTCGAATTCAGCTCTTGAGTAACTGTGAAAATTAGGGAAACACCCACCCAGAGTATGTCACGGAGTGGAAGTTTAACATTTTTTTTACATTTTCCAGCTGACGGTCTGCAAGAGCACATTTTGCCACGTTAAACGTCAGAACGGCACTATGAAATGAGTTTGGACTTCAGAGAATCTAAGTGTTTCTATTGGCGATGCCAATACTGTACCAAGCGCCGAGGTCCAACAGCTGCCCTGCAGCCTTTTCTAATGCATTCAGCATGTGAGCTATGCAGGCAGAAAAATGTAAACACAAATAGGCCCCGATTGAACAAAAAACTGCTCACTTTAATGTGCCCTACCCTATTGCCAATCCCCTTTAAATTTCATTACCCGTGTTTGTGACGTGTTAAGTAGGGTGCACTTCCCGTGAACACCAGAAAAGGGGCTATGGCTGGATGCAATTTAAACAATAACAATAATGAGTTGTACTTTAAACAAAAGTTGACGAAAATATATTTTCACAGAGAGGTCTAAAAGGTGTTGTAGATATTCCCTCCACCCACCCCACCTCCATTGATACCGAATCGAAACAACAAAAAAACATCGCTTTTAAAATCATCAATGAATGGATGGAATGCTCTTGGGGCAATGTTTACTTGACAGCTGAAATCCTACCGGTCTGTATGGTGTTACGAGTGAGGCACCGCCAAATGTGTAAGCTGCAATCAACCCCACTTTGTGACGACCAGTCACCCTGGCGCCTAGTTTTGTGTGTGTGTATGCGCGTGCGCATGTGTTATTTGCACACATGTACGTGTGTGTGCGCGTGCGCATGTGTTATTTGCACACATGTACGTATGTGTGTGTGCGCGTGTGTTATTTGCACACATGTATGTGTGTGTGTGTGCGCGTGCGCATGTGTTATTTGCACACATGTACGTGTGTGTGTGCGCGTGTGTTATTTGCACACATGTACGTGAGTGTGTGTGTGTGCGCGTGCGCATGTGTTATTTGCACACATGTACGTGTGTGTGTGCGCGTGTGTTATTTGCACACATGTACGTGAGTGTGTGTGTGTGCGCGTGCGCATGTGTTATTTGCACACATGTACGTGTGTGTGTGCGCGTGTGTTATTTGCACACATGTACGTGAGTGTGTGTGTGCGCGTGCGCATGTGTTATTTGCACACATGTACGTGTGTGTGTGTGTGTGTGCGCGTGTGTTATTTGCACACATGTACGTGAGTGTGTGTGTGTGCGCGTGCGCATGTGTTATTTGCACACATGTACGTGTGTGTGTGCGCATGTGTTATTTGCACACATGTACGTGAGTGTGTGTGTGCGCGTGCGCATGTGTTATTTGCACACATGTACGTGTGTGTGTGCGCGTGTGTTATTTGCACACATGTACGTGTGTGTGTGCGCATGTGTTATTTGCACACATGTACGTGAGTGTGTGTGTGTGCGCGTGCGCATGTGTTATTTGCACACATGTACGTGTGTGTGTGCGCGTGTGTTATTTGCACACATGTACGTGAGTGTGTGTGTGCGCGTGCGCATGTGTTATTTGCACACATGTACGTGAGTGTGTGTGTGCGCGTGTGTTATTTGCACACATGTACGTGTGTGTGTGCGCATGTGTTATTTGCACACATGTACGTGTGTGCGCGCGCAAACCGGACTTTCTCACGTAAGAATAAACGAAGGAGATTCTACTACATCGGTGGCTTGTAGCCAGCAACACAAGGAAATGCTGCTTTGTAATGTGCAAGTTAAAACCAGTGCGATGCGATTAAATAACTCATACCGCTATAGGGTGAACAATATCCTACAGTGCTGGGTAGGCAACTTCCATCTTTTTACCAAAGCGCATTTTGATTTGGCAAATATAAAACCTGTACGGTCAAGTACACCCAGATGTCATGAGCAAAACACCCCCCCTTTGCCCCCCCCCCCCCCTTGTCTTCCTTGAGCCTGAGAACCGAGCGAAAAGAAGACTGCGGCAAACGAATTGCAAAACCAACAGAGCGGAAGCACCAGCTTCCACACCGCTGCCGACAACCTTACGCAACAGGCAACTTCCAAGAGGCAAGCAGCAGAGGCAGTGGTTCCTTTTTTTTGAAGGAGCAGACGCCAATTTGCAGATCCTCTTAGATTTAACATTCCTCACAAAAACCTGCGTTAGGCATCAGGCGTTTTTTCGCCGTCCACCCCACCACCACCACCACATATTATTTACATTGCCATGGCCTGTAATGTGGATAATGGCACAGGCTTTAATGATGCAGTGCAAGAAGTCAGTGGGTTTAGTGTGCACATGTTTTAGAAGGGAGTCGAAAAACCAGCAAGCACACTTTTGCCAGTCCCGGCAGAATGGATTACAGTTGTAGGGAGAACACTGTTTTTGTGTATACTGCGGGACGGAAATTCTTGCGGCAATCATTTGTAACGTAATCGAAAATTGCAACCCAGTTGTTTGCACAATTGGCGAGTGGTGACTTTCCTCGAGTTCAATGACAATTGGCCCTCCTTACCGCCTAGGTTACGCAATGGCTCCTTAGCCAAGGGCAAAGAGCAAGGCAGTGGAACACCTACCACAGCGACTAGGCAATGTTTACACTGTACACATAAAGCCTATGAACAAGCAAACTCCATATGCTCGAAAACACACATCTTCCTAGCGAGATATGGCTGATATTTTTGAGATGCGTGTACTTCTTATGGTGTGAAAGGCTACGTAAAAGATTAGCGTAACATGCGAGTAAGAAATGTGAGCTTAAATGTAAAAATAAATGAAAAAAATTGCTGCCAGTGACATTATCGAGCTAGAAAACTCATTTGAACGGTATGAAGTTTTCTAATGATAGTTTATTAAAGTGGCTAGGCTAAGCCCAACAATAATACAATGATCCCCTTTGTTTTACCTCCTTAAAATAACGATTACCTGTGAATGTTTTAATGACAACATCAAAAAGAGTTTGGCATTAGAAGTACCCCCTTCTTTGGGGCTTGAGCCTACTGAATTTTTCCACCAATCCCACATAATTACAAAATGAAAGCCAGATGTGCAGGGAAAAATATCAAGCAAAAAAAAATCATGAGCTTCAAAATGTTAAAACAATGTCCTAGTCTTTGCTTCTAGTCCAATGGTATTTTTTTATAACCTTGAAAAAGGAGGGGAAAAAAATGCCAAACTAAGAAAGCTAAATATGCACAAACAAATTAATCATAAGAAAACAAAATGAGAGTATTGGTCGGTTATTTATTTACAAGTTATGTTTGAGACTTGGCATCTATACTTGTGTGCAATTTTGCTAATTCCATGCCCAACCCAGGCTTTGTACAGTTAATGTGTTTTCCATAAGGTCTACATTCGGCTTGTATGAGCACATAAAACAAATGTATAAAGTATCGCTCATATGTTTAAGCCGACTACCATGGCAGGATTTTACACACGCATACTGTACACGTTGCCATTTCATTTCAGTTACTGGAAAAATTTGGTCGCAAAAGCAGAGATGTTTTGTACATCTGTGCGAAAGAGAAAGAATTTGAAAGCAGGATGTGATTTTTAAATGTGATGGGAATGAGGCCAAGTGGAAAAGCATGGAAAAGATAGAAATATACTTCATGCCCCAAGTCAGTGGAGGGCTGTTGCAAGCAGAAAGGTTAACATTTAACAAGCAATGCAATTAGCTTAGGAGCAAGCTGACCTAACGGGGAAAACACAAGTTAGACATTCTAATGCAATTATTTGATTTGTTTTCAATGTATTTACTCTATCATCGGTGCAAATGAAAAGCACAGTACACCGGGACGAAATAACGAGACAAGCACTCACGGTGAAGACATCGTCATCCCCAACTTCAGATTCATTTTGCAACGTGGAAGATGACGTTGTGGACCCTGCTGGAAGACGAAGAGCGAATTACGTGCGGCAACAAAATGCGTGCCATTACAGAAAAATTTCAAAGAGTAAAAGGTACACCACACACATCACTAAAGCCCATTACAAGCAAGGGAACTCCTTTTGTCAAGTGGCATTTGGCCCGCAGTTCTTACACAAATGTATGATATGACAAGACCTCAGCCTATTACAGGTCACATGTGAAGTTACTTATTGCAGTACACCAATTTGTTCCTATAAAGCGCACTTATCATCCAACTTTCCAAGCATATCGTCGACCAAGTAAAAACGTTATTCTTCGAATAGCTTAGAAAGATAAATAAAAACACACGTGTGGAACCAAAAAAATCTATGCCATGACACTTCACTATAAAAGATGAAATTGGTCAGGATACATTTGCAGAAAGGATGAAAACCAATGGACACAACCAGTGGCAGAATGGCAGGAAAACACATGAGCGAACGACCACAGGGGAGAAGGAGAATGACATCAAGGCACATGTGCGAGTTAAGATGGATTGCAGCTGCGCAGCGCGGAGGCAGCGGTATATGCAAGTGCACTTTTTTATGCAAGTGCACAAAAATAAATTGTCAAAACAAGCACGGAAAGGCATGACAATGCGTTTACAAATCGAATCTCACAGTGAAGGTCAAATAAAGAGGGGAAGCGCAAAGCAGAAAAAAAATGAAAAACCGAATGTCCCGTGACTTCCTCTACCTTCGCTGAGGTCCTCAATGGCCTTGCGCACTCCGCGGTCAAAAGCGCGAGCATCCGCCGGGCTCTGGAAGGTCAGGCCAAACTTCTGCTCGTCAATCTTCCAGTGGTGGAAGATTGGCGTTACCTTGTTGTACACCACATCCTTCTTCAGGACACATTCCAGTACGACCTGTCAACGAGGCGAGTGGTCAGCGGTTAGCGGTCCAGGCGAGGGAGTCGGAGCGATGAGCAAGGTGGCGAGGCGAGACACGCTCACTGCGGAGATTTAGAGAAGTCGTCTTTAAAGACGATGGAGACAAAGACAGTGGCTTTTGGATGACCCTGTTCAATTTAATCTGACAAGAGGCCCCCTTCAATCATTCTTAAGTAAAATACGTTGTACACATAGGAAGTCTGTTTGAACAGCAATTGATGGATCATATGACAAAGTAGTATTTATAGATACACAATATAGTTTTAATATATGTATGCGTAGCACGAACATGGCTCACCGTGAGGTTTTACGTCACGACACTAATGTGTGTAAGCGCCCTAACCTTTGAAGAATTTCCATGGATGAATGTAGTTGTGGCATGGCATGTGAAGGCCAACGTTTGCTCAGCAAGTCACAGAATGCTCCCAAATTGACAAGAGCCTAAAAATCAACATTCCGTCCTAATTTTATACTGATTGTGCTATCATTGTCGTGTCATACGAAATGAAAAATGCAAGGTTGGAAAAGAGTCCATGGATAGAGAGAGTACATCACTAATACTGAAACATCTTCAAATGACCTCTTACACTAGTGTTTGCACATTTCCACCCACTCTGCTGAAGGAAGATAAGTTAATTTTTAGGCAGTCAAACCAATAATTTTATTTATCAGAGATTGAAAATTGGCGAAACTAAGTAAATAAACATAATGTGATTTTTGGTTGTTATTTAAGTCACTTGTGATCGGGCGGAGACCATCAACTCGGTAAGACTTGAGAATCCAGTTTTGATCGCAGACTCCTGCCACGGAACGTAACGGTACCAGCTCAGTGCTCTAAGACCTCTGAGTTTGCAGGCCACCTCCAATAAACTGCATCTTTTAATGCTATGGCTGCAACACATGCTGTAGATAAGATTACCAATCGGCTCAATAAAAAAACCCTTAGGGCCAAGAATAAAACCAAGTCATGCCTGATTATTCTGTATATTCACAGTTACCATAATAATAATCTGAATACATTTAAACAACCAAGTGTTACAGCTCTGGACTGATGAGCAGTTTTCAACTAAATAAAGGTTCAATTTAAAATTTGATGCAGTAAACGTCTGGCAGACCGTTAAAAGATCCAATGCAAATTCAGCTTGAGGAAGTAATTTTTTAATATATATAAATTTTAATCTGGATAGCCTTTCAACGGTTTCTGTAACTAATTTATTTTGTATTCACTAATGTCAGGAATACGTTCAAGATTTTCCAACTGTATACATTACTACGTTGTTGCCAATTTAGTTGGCAGCAGAGGGCAGTGTAGCAAACTTCATTGTTGTAGTGTACGATGCCGCGTCTATGGTGCACGCCTTCACCAACCCGCACTACTACGATAATGAGCCAAGAATGTCTGTTTGTGTGTAACACGCGTGACGTCACTCCACATGCCGCACCCCCCCATCATTAATATTCATGAGTGGGTGGATTTTTACACTCGCGCAGAAGGTCGAGCGGAAATAACTTTGTTCGAAAATTCGCTTTAAGTTTGACGTTTCTTAATTGAAAGTGAATCTAATAAATAATTCTATGAATCTAATCAATAATTCTACGCGGCAACAAAGTGGATTTGGTGTCTTTATTTCTTCAGCACTTGGGACAAAAGGTAAGTCTAATTTATGCTTCTGCATTATGGTATAATAGACATTTCTCTGTGATTTTCCAGATATTGTATCGAATTCCCATTTATTTCAACCCCAGCGACCGGAAGCAGAAGAGAATAAAGTATCAGAGCAGTGAATTTGAACAAATTGAAGGTCAGTTATATACAGTGCTACAGTGACATGAAGTGAGGTGTTTTATGGCATACTTTTGTGCAAGATTCACTGCCATTAAGATACTCTGCTCAATTTTTTTGTAAATATTACAGATTCTGTCCTAAGATGGGCAAACAAGCTCGTGGTCAAATAATGACACAGTGTGTGGGGAGGCCCTCATCCATAAGTGGTTTTCAAAAATTGCCACATATGTACATATGCTACCAGCTTGTGAACTTCTAAATTGTTGTCCTTTCGCAAGTGTGTTCGAGCACTGGGCACAAGCGTGCCACCCCCCCACGATTCTCCGCGGTTTAACTGCACACGCGTGGAAATAACTTTGTACACACTCTTGAACGGCAATGCGGACATTATTCACCAGCTTATCCTTGAGACGTTCTCCCAGGATGAGGAACTCATTGCGCCCGGTCTCTTCATGGTGAAGCACTTTGTAGATGCCCACTCGGCTGATGCCTCCGCCAGCCAGGGGCACCCAGCCGCCCGTCGAGTCGTCCCTCGTCATCACGACAGCGCGCACGCGAACGATGTAGTTTTCACTGTCGCGCACAGGCACGCGTGGCAACACAGGGCCACAGTTAGGGAAAGCCACGAAACTTTGCGGCCACAAAAAACACACTGCCTATATGTGTGTGTTTGTGCGCACTGGCAACTCGCTTGCAAGGAGGAATGAGTTGCGTGGTGTTGCACGTGCGAACATAAGAGGATTGAAAGACGTGCGCAGGTGCGTCATTTTGTACATCTCAACATTTACTCGTAATATTACGAAATCGTGTTTACATTTGAGAGACAAAAAAATAAACACGTGCATTCTCTTTGAGTGTTTGCAAAAATAATATTCCGCTTTTTATTGTTGTATCAGTCGCGGCCATAAACAGCCATGATTTATCCACGGCTGTATGAAGGTTTCCCTCAAGCAGTCAAAAATCTGAGCCCACTGCACCATCCCCACTGGCAAATCCTCTCTGGCACATGCCCTCCTTCGGTTGTAACTCCATTGTTAGTTCCAACCGCTGGCAATCATGCCTTCTCGTGACATGTTCTGCCCAGCCCAATATTCTTGACAGAAAATGTCATGTCTCTAATATAATGTCTCTAACATGCCATCAAATCCTTCCCCTTTCCTTCTCTCCACGCTTATCTGTACACCACTCTATGCTTCATATGCACGCTTTGCAGAATTTGCTCAATTAACTTAATGAATAACCCACGTTGGTTAATGCTGCCACCATTTATGCATATGCCTCTTTCTGCAATCCAATTTTCACAAAACACCTTCGAACATCATTACAAATAAGCCAAGGTGAAAGTGTGTCTCCGTGCCGAACTCACCATCTAATATGTATTTTGTTAATTCCTTCAACATGTGTTATATACGTTCAATACAATCATGAAATCAAAACCATGAGCCTCTGATCACATGGATATAAATTGTTTGTGCAGATCATTGGGAAAAGAATAATGGAAAATGTAGAGGTCAACCAACCACAGCAGTAAGCTGGGTTCAGGATTTACGGGTTTTCTCCCATTTACTCTACCACAAGCAAACCAAAAATTGGTTTCTGAAATTTTTTAATGAATATCAAATACCATTATGCTTGGCCTTTGTAGACTACGAAAAGGTATTCGACCCAGTGGAAACTGATGCGGTCATCCAAGTTCCCATAAACTAAGCACGCGCTAAGGCCTAAATAACAACTATTTTGAAATAATCAGTCATTGTTGAAGAATATTCCAAAGCAGATTGAAGGGAACATGAATGAAGACAACTCAAAAACACCACTCATCTCATTGTTGTTGCTAAAGCCTAAACTTGTAAACTATCCTTTAAAAAATATCCAGTAAGTATAAATTGATCACTTCCAAATGTACAAGGTTCGCAAAGTCCTGCCAAGATTTGTTGTACGTGCAGAACTTCAGTGCTTCATATAGTTTATTACTTCCAGGTTTATAAAAAAATAAACAGAATCAGCCTTTTTTCTATATAAAAAAAATCCAAATGTGTTTTGCATGTAGACTTTAACGGATGCAAGACAAAAACATTACACGCACAAAAACAACTGCTTTATTTCAAAAAAAAAATGTACTTACGAAGACATACTGCACCATTCATTTACTAACGTGCCACAATGCAATGGCACAGAGCGAGAGAGAGAAAGCCGCTGGGCCGGGCCAGAGTAAAAAATGGCATGCACCCAGTTTTGACTGCAGGGTGTGGGTGTATGGGTGGAGTGTTGCCTTGCCGAACTATAGACTTGGGCCTTAGCACTGGCTCGAGCGCAATCCAGATTGTGTGCGACACGCACCGTGTCATGCGGCTGTTGTTCTTAAGGGTCACGCAAGTCGCAGAGAAAGCACTGCTTTAGAGTTAGAGTGAGCCGAAATGTATCTGAAGAAAACAATAATCATGAAGGCGTTATACAAAGTTGTGAAGCCAGGAATTCCAGCGTGATAATGCCAAACAATGAAGTGACACGTGGTACGCTTGGCATCTGTCCACCGCAATCTAGATCCAATGCATGAATACGCATGGATCAAAATTTAACCGAGTCACAATTGGGTGTACGGTATATAAAAAGACATCCTAATATGGACATTATAAATCCTAATTTCTAATTATGAGCTTTACATACATCTTACTGCTAGAGTACATCGTTATCCCAGGGATACCATCATGGACCCTCCGGGCTATATGTTCCAGGCACATTATTCTCAGTGGTATATTAATTACAAGTAAATCCCTTGCCATGTGGTTCTTAAAAGACCTAACTAACCATAATGCCATCATGTGGCATTCTGTTCTCCGGATATGCCACATTTTCAGTCGTAAAATGTTTCACCAGGAAGTGAGATGGTCGAGTTAATGCTCTCTTTATAGAAAAGATGTTCTATGCAGCTTAATAGCGTTATCCTGTCATGAAAAATGCCATTGCAGGATGAATAATAATTTAACAAACGCCAACCAGTTCTAGAAAGTTGATATCACAAATCATCAAAACAGTAATAATAATAAAAAAACAGCACTGTGATGGTGGTCAATGTAATTGGAAGAATGATGGATGCATGCATTGGCGAAACGCATGTTGATGGAAATTTGTGGTAACTACATGAGGCACACGCTGTTAAGATATAAATTGGCGCTGCTGTACATTAGGTGGAAATTTAAGAGATTTGCATGCAACATGAATGAGCAGTTAAACCGCAGAGATATACATTTTTGCAAAACAAGGAAGTAAACCAAATCCCTCAAAACCAGAAGCTTATCTCAGTGGCTTCGCTTGCATCACTTCCATCCGCTTTGTGGCATTTATGTTAATGGTGCAGTGCCCTACGCTGTGAACGAAAAAAGTATCAACACCCAGAATGCCACTCACAAAAATTCCAATGAATAAAATACTTTAACTGGTGGAGTAAACATAGATTGTTATACATAGACATTGCGCGTGAACAATTTTACATAATACGCCACTTTACATTCTTGTATTCACATGCTGCGAAAATATAAACCTGCAGACACATTTTTTTCTTTAAGAATGCCTGCTTGGCAGGGCGATTGAGTAGTCAAGATAACACCGTTGGCCTCAAAGTCCACATTTTGACAGCCGAAGCATCTATCTCGGCTCCATTAATAACTTGTTATGAGAACATTATCAAACACCTGGCTGTGCCCAAGAGGGCCCCATCCCATCTCCTTGCTTATGAATATAAAATATCCCAAAGCGCGTTATGCAAAGGTATCCCACTGTGTGCCCCGTGTAATGGTCAACCTTGTGTACGATTAAACACCAACATTCTCCAAATTCTGCAACCGAGGCAACAGGGCCTCTCCTTGTATTTAACTAGCTCTGTGCAGACTTAAGTAACTATGCTGTAGTGAGAGTAAAACAATCCTGTACATTTGTGTTTAGTCTTAAAGAGTAACTGCTGGAATCAAACAATGAAGGCTATGTGTTATACCTAAATAATGTAATATTATGGGGGGGGAATGTATAAAAAGCAGAATGATGTGAATGAGAAAGTTACTGGATCTAGGTGCTGAGCATGCTCATTAATAATGGAGACTAAATTTAAAATGGCTGCTGTGATTCTAGAAATGCATACGTGATATTGTGCAATGCCATTGTGCCAATTTCGATACAATTTTTTTTCTTTTCCAAAATATGTATGACGAACGCACATGCATTTTTCCACCATTAAAAATACAAATGTGCTTTGTAACTTCCCAGAAAATGTGTATGCGCCACGACATACCATCCCCGCCAAAATTTAGCCTCTAGTTCATGAAGTTTCCAAGACAAACAAAGCAACTTAGAGGATGTACTGCAGGCAACCCAGCGAAGGCCACTGTCAAAAACAAGGGGGGGAAAAACAAAGAGAAAATAAAAATAATACCACAATCAACCATGGTTCAAGCATTAATTTGGGTGCTCCACTTTTAGCCACAAAGAAAGAGGAGGAGGAGGAAGCAGCAAGGGAGGAAGGAAGGAAATGCGGTTTATCCTAATAGCTGGCCTCCTGTGCAGAGATCGCTTCCAGACATGCCAAGCTTTTCAGACAATCCTCCAGGACATATCTGGGACCCATTAGAGCCAGCACCGTTACATTGCAGCATTTGGAAAAATCAAGTGCTTGGCCTCATTTACCGAGAGATTACAAAAAGCTGAATATTTTAATAACTAGCAGGCTTGTAACATGTGTTACCCTTTTTCCACAAGGTAAAAATGAATACATACCTTATGCCATGTTGCAAGTGAAAAAAATGCAATATTATTAAAACAATAAATTTGGACCATGACTATCCATTCATAATACAATGCATATTTCTTCAAAGATAGGCCAAATACATGTTCAATTCCTTAGCCGAGGAATGGACTCGTACCACACAACATCTGAAGTCACTTTTCAGGTAAGGTGGAAAGGTGAATGATTGGCAAACCAATCATGCCAATAATTGGTAGAGACAAGAGTTAACTAGCACATATGCAGAATTCCAATGCATATCACACTGTATAGCCACTTAAATGTAAAGTCTAAAATGCTACATAGTTTTAATTATGAGTTGAAGGGGTCAGCATATCATCAACCACATATCTAAGGACACATCTCTCTCCGTCTCAACATGTGATTGTGATGTGCATGTATCATGCTTCCAAGGACATCTTCTTAACCACTTGACCAATTCGAACAGCATTTTTAGGGCTAGTCTGGGCCCACCACATCCCAGCAGAGATTACTTTTCAGAACAAAAGTCGATGCTTAGCTTTTCCCAAAACGTGTAATTCTGGTATGCTTTTTGCATACTCATGATATCAGGTAGCCAGATGGTCTTCAAGCCCAACATACACAATGCCACTTGGTTAGAGATCTAAACCCATTTCCAAATGGTAAATGTTTTATAAGGGCATTATTTAATAAGTGTTGTCCTTACGAGCGGGTGACCTCTGCCATCCAATGTACGCATGTTTTGACTTAAAGTTACTCAGTGTCTGAACCTCACTGCCATTTCAAACGTTATTTCCTCAACTGTTAATATTGATGTGCTAAATAGTACTGCTTAAAACGCTTTATTGGTGCATGTACATCCCTCATTCTTAATGGTTTAATAGTATAGACATGGTATTTTTACCTTTAGCGAGAATTTTAAATGCTGTATACACTATGTTGTCTGGGGAAAAAAAAAACTTGCTATATTAACATGGAAATTTGAGGCAGATTCATATCGTATATGGTTACAGTACAGTAAAATCCGCGGTAGGAAAATGTTAACGTACTTTAGCTGACCATACAATTTCTCACATGTACACACGGTCCATGACATTGCACGCTTTCTGCAAGCCATTGCTTTTGTTCGTCATAAATTGGATATTTAAAATACATTAAAAATCTAAATACAACGTATACAAACTTGTATTGATATTTTCAATGCCAACTTATGTTTTCCAGAATTTGAAATTTGGGCACATTTTTTTTCTCAGCTGACACCCCCACTCCATGTTTGCGTCGATTACATTTTGCCGGACTGTCACAAATATTACTCAAACAACATGTTTGCAATGAACGGCTATTCATTTTCACCAAAAAACTACCACATGAACCAGTTGGTAAGTTTTTTTTTCTCTCATGGCGTTCTGAATGGGGCCATTTTCCCAAGTAATTTATATAATTAACAGTATTTCTACTGGGAGCACCCATGGAAGCCACAGTGGAAACCTAAGCATTATTGTAAGTACAGCACAATTTTACCTGCGTTTTTTAAAATTAAATTAATCCCCACAATTTATATTCCCAATTGACCACTCTAACTTTGTAATGGGCAAGTAATCCGAATCACACACAGACTTTAAATACTACTAAATAACGGACTGGACAAATGAGTGTCCCTGAAATATTAACGATGACAAATCAATATTTTTTTGTAAAGATTTTCCCAATATAAGTATGTTTCAAAAATACAAGAAAACCAGGTCTACGTGACTTTACCGAAAGAACCAAGAATACAGGTCAGTACCGTTAAGACATCCCTGTGTGTTGTTTTAAAACTTTAAAACGGAGAACCCATAAAGGAGTGCCTGTCTGACTTGCAAAAGCCTTCGTATTAATTGCTGCAATTTGCCTTTCCGTACCGCACACTAATTTCGCATTCTTGAGCGCATGTGCACGCCCTTTTCCTTAATTAAAGTGACCAACTTCTGTTGCGCTCATCTGGCGAACGGAAAATAGCATTTGTGCCCCGAACAATGTACCGTTTTTGAGAGCCTCTAAATACTAAAGTATATGCTTGCGAGAATGTTATGGTCATTCTTTCCCCGAAGCGTAGCATTGTTGAAGTACACTCCAAACCTCACTTTGAGCAGACCTGAGGCCATCTCTACCACAACAAACCTGTACAGTACATACACGGCCAAACTAACGAAGAAGAAAAATACACAAGTAATTACGAATGTACAAAACACCTAAAGTAATAAATACAATTCAGATATCACAATAAACCTATTTTCCAAAGAGATTTTTTTTACCGTTCTTTCTTACACGATTACAGTTAATGCAAGATAAAAAAACTGCCCCAACAATGAAAGATAACTATTACTCTTTGTGAAACAAACATCAGCCGGTTCCTCAATTCTTCATTGTATTTTTTTACTTTCTTAATTTAATTAATGCACACGGCTCCACTTGTTAACCTTTTTTCCACAAATGTCTCGTATCAGTTTTTTTTGTGGGGGGGGGGGTAATCCACTCCTTCCTCAAACCAAACGAGACGGGGAGATTTCCCGCCCCACACACAAAAAAAAGTGGCATGCGTGACAAGGTAGGTGCTTTTTTTTCTATCTCCTCCCGAGGTTCTCTTTCCCACCCGCCACCCCACCCCACCAACAAAAGGGTCAGAGCTGTAGACCTCGGCCCCCTGTGGATGTCTTTCCTTCCATGCTGATCCCCTTGACCTGCAACTTGCGTAGCACCGACAGTGTTTTTTTTTGGTATTTCTGTATACAAGCAGATACCATTGCCATGGCCCAGTGCATACGTTTGACAAGTACACCGCTTTCCCTTTCACCGTGCCAACGTTTACTTCAAGGATAATTAATCAACTAACGCACGTCCGTACATGTGCGCGTCCACGGTTAAATTTGGAACGTGCCATTCGGTTGCGCGGGAAGAGAAGGAGCGAGGCGGGATGCATAAAAAGGGCCACTTGTGGTCCCAAACACACCAAAAACCAGGAGAGCTTAGTGGAAGAACTGGGGGGGTGCGGTGAGGGGGCGCGCTTCTTTCACGGTTCATGTCCAGCGTTACAAACAACTTTATAGAAAGAAAAGCACACGTGGACAATAAAGGGTGGAACAGTCAAGCAAAGTGCAGAACACTACGCTCCTCTACTTTACATCCGGAAAAATGGTTAAATATGTTCCATCACCGCTTGTTAAATTTGGATCCAATGGCTTTAACAAAAATCGCTGTTCTGCCTGTGGGATGCCCGAAGGCCAAAAAAGTGGCGGCGTCAAAGCGTATAAGCGGTGAGCGTATTTGCAATCAACACGTTCGCAATACCTGACGCGGGAGGGGGGGGGTTCGAAGTGTTATTTCATTGGCTTCGCAGATTGCCTTGTCAGCATATTTGTGTTCATACCGGAATAACCATGCACAAAAACACAACACGCTGCTGGCGCATTTGCACAATGCTCGCATTGTATCGCGCCGTGTTTTTGCATGCATGTGATAGCGTCGCTACCAATCGAAGAAAGAGAGAGGGGGGGGGAGAATGACCGCTGTTTTAATCGACTTCCCCACCCCGACCGGTTGTGATGCAGACAGCCTCTAAGTAACCTGCATCACCTCTGTGCAAGGAAAACACACAATTTCAACCACAGCACAAACACACACTTCAAAATACAAACTATGCTGCTGCTGCTGCTTTGAAAACATTAACTTTTTTACACTTTAACCAAAAACAACCCACTTTCTATCCACGGCTGATGCATACAAATCAAACCGGAGCATACAACTTTTTTTTTACACGGCAAAAATCATAACATCACGGTGGTGTGTATTTCCCAAATGAAGCAGTCTGGCTAACTCGCGATGGAAGATGGCTTTGGAGCTCGAACGCTGTAGTGTTACAAAGAACAACAAGTTGTTGCGTGCATTTGCAGACCGCGCCGCATGAACAACAGCTGGGAATGCTCCGTTTGCTTAAATGAGCTTGGCAGGTATTCAGACGGCCAAGCACTCCCCGGAACGACCATCACCACCCGCGTTTCGGCGACTTACTGGCCATGCACCCCTCTCGTTAACCTGCCTCTTGAACAACTTGCGCACGTTCGACGCCTTCAACAAAGGCAGGTCACGTTTGGCACAACGTGCGCAACAAGAGTGCGCTACGGCGAGTCGTAAAATTCCAGGGATTAAGCCAGAGGTCCACTCCGAATAAGACAAATATGCCAGCCCCGGGTTTCCCACCCCCCACCCCGTGCAGTGCCTGTGGTCAGGTGTTGCCAGTTGATTTAAAGTGAGTGCATGGAGAGCGGTGTGACATTTGTGGCCACGGCTTTGACGAGTTAGTGTTCGCTAGAAAAACAGCTTTGGCACATTTGTGGCACGCAGAGTCGAGTTAATCCATTTGATTGATGCGCATACGTTGATTTTACATGCAGATGGTGGTCTGTCCCGTGCACACGATGAAAAGACCATGATGTAAACATATAAGGATGGTGTTCAGAAGCAAAGTTTGTTAAACTGCTTTGAAATTAAGACCTTAAAATTACACATGTACGAACACCAGAGAACTGGGAAAAAAAGTTACCCGGTAAAAAAATTCAAATAAATGTAGTGCATTCCATGTAATTTGGAGCATTGCATCATTACATTATTGCCCTTTTTCTATTCAGGTGAACGATGCTCATACTCACACGGAACATCCTGTAGGTTTATATTACAGCACTGTACATTATTTGAAAAAGGCCCACATAAATAATACAGCACACATGACAAGCTGCATGAGTGATGAGCACCCACACTGTTAGGGGCACAGCAAAGTTACACTTGCAAGCTACCCTTGCGGTGCCCCAGCAATCAATTTGATATTTTACTCCACACCGATTCTACCCCGCTCCCCGCCAACCCACCACCCCCAACTATACCCTGGCTCAAAACTATCCAATGATATCCATATCAGCTCCAATAGACAACCAACACTTAACAGAATCAACCCCTTGTTTCAATACAGGTCAGGCTCCCAAGTTAAACTGCTATGCCAAAGCATTTTAATAGCCTCCCGAAGTTAAATTCTTATTTATCGAAAGACGCGACGCGAACGCACCACAAAAGCAATTTGTGGAGTTTGTGCGCGTGCATTTTCGTATACAAGTCGCCAGGAGCTTCTGGTGTCGTTGGGAGCCGTGCGGCCCGTAGGAAAGTCGGTAATAGTTCATGCAGCTGCTTAACACTACTGCAGGGATATGAACGAGTTGTGTGTGTGTGAGCGCAGTGCAAGAAGGGCAGCTTCTAAAATGGCCCATATGGCAAAGAGGTTGGAAATCTGGTTCAGGGCTGTGTCCTGGAGAAAGAGCGGATGCAGTTGAAACTGCATCAAGGACAGTGTTGCGTTAGAAAAGTAGAATTTGGCAATTTAAAGGGAGGAATATCTGGCCATCTTTCCCTGCGTAACACACATCTGACCATTTATTTCTCCCTCAACTGGAAAACGGTAACATTAATAAAACGTGACGCATATGACATACTGAATGTAATTGTGTTGGTTAAATCACTCGCGCAATTGTTAAATGTTAACTATTGGTACGCTCTTTGTAAAGACATGTATGGCTTGTGTTTTGTACGATCTTGGAAATGAGACTTCATTTTCATATATTTGTCGTTTTCTTGCAAAATAGAGAAATAACCTTAAAACAATAAAGCCAGCATTGGCCACTGTTATGTCAAAGGTTCCGATGCAATTTAAACACAAAACTTAAGATATCTAAATTCTACAGTAATATAAATATGGGGGTGTCTGCATTCAAATTATGACAAAGTATGTGTCCTTGAAATGTACGTTTTAATAAAAGAGCTGTAGTTTCATGCTAAATATTTTAATGCACTGTATTTTCACAAACTGCGTAGTTACGGAGTTTACGGGCGGGTTTGCAGGTGTTCAAAAGAATTCAGAAAACGGCACTCTAACACGATACGCTACAGCTATGGAAAATGTAAATATTCTAATCTTTCGCTTCACTAATCTACCGACACTTAATACACTGTGACAATAGACCCGTAAAGGAAATCTACACCAGACACAAAATAGCTCTAGGGGATGATGCAATTGTCAAGCTTTGCATTCATTGGGCAACATTTCAGGCAATAGACCCTTCTTCAGAGCACTATGTCGATAATTATAAAAAAAAAATTTTAAGCCAGTTTTGTTGCAGAGTGTGTCGATTATTTTTCATTGTGCTTGGGGCACCACCGCCAAAACAGAAATCCCAAATAATTTGAATTAATTAGGATACCGTTTCGCTCAAAGCACTGTGATTGTCTAGACAGGAAAGATGCACTTGCATGTGCACGCGATCTGTGCAAAGCCTGGGGGCTTATTGTTGACACAATCATTTCCACTGTGCAGTATAAATGAATGGTGTTAATTACTGATATGGGTGGCGCAGGCAGATTTAACACACATGCAACAACACAACATGCAATGATGCACTTCTAACATCCCAAACGATGGAATTACTGGGGATAACACTGAAAATATTTTTTTTTACGATTAGTTCTACACTCAACATGTGAAAAACATCGCATGACATTGTATTCCGGTGGTACATCCTTAAGTGTGTATAATCGGTTTTATTTGAAAAACAGACATTCCCAATTACAGACTGCTTCAATACAGCTCCCAAAATACCCCGCTTGAAATAAAAGCTTTTGAATAATCGTTTGTAGCACGATGGCCATTCTACAGTAAAAGCCTCAATTACCATCCAAGCTGGTGCTTTTAAAGTGCTTCTTTAGCAACGTTCAGACCATTATGTATATTGTTTCAAAGAAGTGTAACCCCTCTCAATGCCCAAGCATTGCACTTTATACTAAAAATAAAACCGTTGTTCAAATTTAAACACCCAGCGGCCTTGGTAGCGTGATGAGCAGAACGCAGCACATTACTCTCTGCGATGCTAATTGATGATTGTCAAAGATAATCTACCGTAAATGCTGTAACAAAAATATATATTGTTTTCCCTTTATGCAAGAACTTACATTTAATTAATCCGCACGCAACTTTGTCACACAATTGTGGCTATTCATGAACGTGGTGCTGCTGCTCTTGTGCTGAAAAATATGGTAAAGCATCATTTGTACGAGATAAAAAAAAAACTGACTCCAATGACCTAGGTGCAAGCGACAGCTCTCATACATATGCAAGCAGGTGACTAAGTGTTAAGTTGGTCTCTGAAACACTGCCATGTAATGCGAATTGCATTTAATAGGCTTGCCAGTATGGGCAGGTCCCAATAATACCCAACGCCACAGTTAAAGCACTCAACTACTTCAATTATTCGAGATACCGAGGCTCAAAGTACTGTACAGTTCCAAATCGTCTTTGCCTAACATTCATCACGTTCAATGTATTAAAAGCAACTTCCTGTATGGAATACTTTCGTAGCAGGTAATACGAATACAAACCCCCAATATTATGCTTAACCAGCGTGTAAATATGCACTTCGCTTTCTTGCATTTATAAAGCTAACCGATGGTCAACTAAAATGTCGGAGTCAACGTCCCACTAGGGGTCCATTGCTGGAACTGAAAAGCAATTGGTCTAAGGCTTGAGTGTCTTCCTTGGGTAGAGGATAATGGGGGTTAAAGGCCCTGTCTTCATGGTCACTAAAATAGTCTCCTGAAACAGTTGTTCTGTTTGCCTGTCATCACTAATGAGCGAACGTTTTGCCGTCCACCTGCTCAAGAGTTGTATACGTACAACATAAAACAAGTGTCTGTATGCATACAGTTAAAACCATGTGTGACATATCCTAGAGGTTTTTTTGAAGATTGCAATACAGTACTTCCTAAGCCATTAACAACGTTGCTGCTAAAATCAGAACCCCCCCCCCCAAAAAAAAGTGCACGGCACGTCCAAGACAATCCATTCATCTCAGACCGCTGCCGAAATGTCTTGACAGTGGACTAGTAGAGTATCTTTCATTAATAAACATCGTCAATATCACCGGCTACTTTTCTGACAATATTTATTAGAACGGCAACTTTCTTATAAATATTAAATCAGGAGGGGAAGCGGCCAACGGCTCCACATTAATAAATGCATTAACCATCAGATGCATTAACTCCCCTAAGGCACTACAGTAGTGTACACGCAGTGGGTAAGTGGGTCATGCGTCCATGGCAAGTCTCCGCTAAGATCACGGAGACCCACGCAACAATTGACCAAATGACAATAACAAAGGGTGAACATTAGGCCATCATGGGGCAGTGCTGGGCCCGATGCACCACTTTAACTTGGCTACATGGTTTAAACAAGAAAATGTTTTTCGAGTTACGGTTGTTGAGATGGCTATGTTGGCTGTCCATTAGGCCATGAATAAAATGTAAAACTCTAACAAAGGCAAGTAAAATTTAGCACTATTTGTTTGGCGTCATATAGGTCCATTAAGCCGTGCGAGATAAGCTGGTGTGTTGCTTGCAAATGGTTACAAGGTTACATTGTAACGTGGGTAGCAATCCCTCTGTTACGGCTGTCAAGATGTTTCATTTAAAAGTGATGCACAACGCACATTCAGTACTTCTTAAGACTTGGCTTGAAGTATACGTAATGCAGTAGGGGTGGCGAGGCCATGTGTGTACATGAGTGTACATTTCTGGTAGTGGTATTCTCGTGTGTTAAATCGTCCGTGGATTTCACACTTCTCTCACTCCGTCAATCAGTCACCTTTGTCCAGAACGAGGTGAGAGCCCATTGAGACAATTGGGCTCTGCTGTGTAATAAGGAAGGCGTGTATTGCACATGTTTTGTGCATCCTTTGATGGTGCAATAACGTGAATAAGTGCATCCTGTGGGGAACTTGTTTCGTGAGAAGCTCTATACATAAAACGGTGACGACACTGGTGATGATGTTGGGTATCTTGACGATGATGATTACCATTCCCTTCTTGCTGCCCCCGTAGTCTGGAACTGCCTCCCCCCAATCCGTCCGCGCTGTCGAACTCCCTTGCACAATTTTCATCAGCCTATGACAAACACTGCCTATGTCAATACACTGTCACCCCCCCCCCCACCGTGTCTGTACGTGTTAAATCTTAAATTACATTGATACGCGGCATACATCCTCACTGTATTGCACGATGATGGTGTCGACGACGACGATGATGATAATAATGACGCTACGTTTTTAAAACACCAAGCGAGGAGACCTCAAACAAAATGCCGATGTTGAAGAGAAGTTATTATCCACGTGCTATAATCACCATTCTCTCCCCCTCTCTCTCGCTGTCTACTTGGTATCTTTAATTCGAGTGGGGCGTGTGTGTTGCTTGTTCGTGTGTCTCTTCTCTTTCATACTCAAGCAAGGTCATTCAAAACAAAAGTGTGCGCCGAGAGAGAGAGAGGGAGCCGCTGGGCGCCTTCATGAATTTATGAATGAGAGGCGCCACGTGACCCTAGGCCACTGTAAAAAGCACTCAAAGGCGACCACCGCCTTTTGTGATGGTGGCAGATTAGTGTACACACACACATATCATCATCATCATCACAAGAGCACGTCCGCACCACGTCCGATGGTGTTAATCGGTGCGGGTTTAGGAATTTAACAAATAAAATTAACAAAATGACAACGGAGGAATCTCGCACGCCCGCGCTCGGATAGCACAGGCCCCTCTGCCCCCCCAACTCGACATTCACAATTATAATAAAACAATCCACGCGGCTTGTAACGTCGTGTGCCATTGTTACACCATCCCCTTGCCTCGTCTTATAGTGTGCTTCGGTTATCACCATCGTTATCATCATCGTCGTCATCGTCGTCGTCGTAAAGAGATAACCGGCCACACATTAACGCCCCACTGCCACGGCGCATTGTACGACGGGTTAATTATTAGATTGTTTCACGGGAGTCCTGGTGGGTGGTGATGGTGGTGGCTTTTTTGTGAATGAACGTCCCCGCGTGCGAATGGAGGCGAACCAAAAACGAAACACGCCCCGGTTAAACACACACACACACGCCACACCATGCCGGCACGAACCTCATCATCATCCTCCTCCTCCTCAACACCCACTTGCCACCAACCCCGCTTCACACGACCAACCTTGCTCCAGCAGATCAAACAACAACAACAACAACCCAGACGAGCTGTCACCGACCCCACCGCTCGACATTCAAAGCGGCCGAACACACGAATTGGTTACACCGCGCACTGTACGCGCACTGTACCGTCAATGCAAATCTCCTCACCACCACCGCCGGATAGACTCACAAACAAACCACACAACACCGCGAGAGAAACGCGGTCGATAAAACAGGTACTAAAGAGTGTGGTGTTTACTCACTCGTCTGCGCTGCAATCCTCGCTCATGGTTTACGACTCTCCGCTCTGGGCACCATCTGCTGCTGAGGCTCTCACATGGTCCGTGCATGTGAACGATTACTCCCCTCGGCTCGAGCCTTGCCTTGCTTGCTGCTTGCTTGCTGCTTGCTTGCTGCTGCTGCTGCTACGAATAATGTATAATACGTGGAAGGCGATTAGTTAATTGGGGCGATGTGTGAAAGCAGTGTTAGAGATGTCCCGAAAGGCGCGCACGCACGCGCACACACGCCACCGACAACCCAACAAAAGTGTGTGTAAAGAAACAACAAAGAAGATGATTTAGGACGGGCACGGGCAAGGACGTCGCCGAGTAAATAAGAATAAGAAGAAGAAGGGATGTTTGATATGAAGAGGGAAAAAAGTTTGTAAACTCGCTTACTAACGACGGGAGTAATAAATATAAAAGAAATAAAAGTGGAGCGGTGCGCAGCGCGGGTTGGGTTTTAGTGAAGCGCGTCGCGGAGCGCTCTCCGGGCGAGAGGAAGTGATGCGGTCGCCCCTGCACCCCCCACCCACCAGCCCCCAGTCAACCCAAGCACTCACCCCTGACGTGCGCCGCGATTGGAAAATAGGTCGTTTCATTAAAAAAACCCATCCCTTTGTCTATCGAGTAAGGGCTTCCCACCACGCCGTGTCGCTTCGTGGGGATATATGTGGCCATACTTCACCACGTTGGTCAGTGCGGATCGGTACCATATATACGCGGTGACATAGAAGTACAGCACAACGCGATGTGTTGCAACGCCCTCTGCTGCCCATCACGCAGCCCTGCATCCACTCACATTGTGTGCCGCGTTTAAAACGGAGAACGTGCCTGCGAAATGTCCCGACGGTTCAAGGCTCCCTCCCTTCCTAAGGCTCGAATTTTTCCTTCCCTCCACGTTAACGGGAATTGTTTTCCACTTTGCTCAAAACTGTTTCCAACTCTCAACTCTTGAAAGACTCATGCTGCCACCAGTTTGGACACGTCTTTTTAAAATGATTATTATCATAGACCCCCCACATGATTAGGTCCACGGTCATAAATTGTACATAGGGGCAGTCCATAAATGACGTCACGCAATTTTAGGACGATTTTTGACCCTCCCCCTTCGTCACACGGCGTCACAAAAAGTCAGACCCCCCCCCTCAAATATGACGTCACAAAGCTCTGCCCCCCCCCCCCCCCCAAAAAAAAACAAATCGCTTTAAACTATTGTCATTGTAGTGCGTATTCAATGTGGCGCTGCACTCTGATGTTGTAGGAGAAAACATTTATTTAAAAGTCTAATTAAGTAGAACGCGTTGTCTATATTTATTTAAAGTTGCGCATTTTGATGTGACGTCACATTTCTCAACCCCCCCCCCCCATCGTCACACATCGTCACAAATGTCTGACCCCCCACCTCCCCCCTAGGTGCGTCACGTCATTTATGGACGGCCCCATATGTCATCGTTGATACCATGGGTCCTGTTGCTTTGGTCAGAATGGGCCCCGACTAGACTATGAATAAAACATACTTGTGCCATGACCGACTGAAGTATTCTTATCATGCACGTGTCATGTATATGTAAACAAAAAAAACAACTACATGCATCGTTCCAAGTTTAACACAACTTTTCATCATACTAAATGCAGCATTGCAACATGTACAGCGTACCTTGTACACTGTATGTAAACAGACTGCAAACTACTGCTTAACCATCTTGAAAAGGCGTCAGTGGCCAGTTACATTAAACGCATTAAGATATGTTTTATAATACGGTATTCATTATGGTCTTTTTTTAAACAATGTATGTTTGATTTTAAATACATCATGTTCCGCTTTATCATGCACAACCACGCTCATATAAGCCCCAAGGTCAGATGGTAAAACCGTGGGTAGCATAAGAGAAGTGAAACCAGTTGCTTGAATACAATTCGTGGACATATTCACTCACATATTTACACAGAACCATGAAATAGACTACGTCAATAATGAAATGATACTCCAATAATTCCTCCTATTAAAATGGGGATAACAATTCAGGTGATTAATTGCAGACCAATTCGACTCAGCGCACATCATATCAATTGCACACGAATAATATTTAGAAGCCGAGAAACCACGTGAGAAAGCCACGTTTAAGAAATAGTTCTCTACCACTAATCACACCATACCACGAATAAGACCGTTAAAATATGGAGTGATTATCTAATGCATCATGCCTATCCTTTTTATATTATGACAATGCTTGCGACACAATAAATCTAATAACAATACATTTCATGGAATCAAACATGTCGACGGTGCTGAACTGTGTTTAAAAAGTAAAAATAGCAACAAACGTGCAATATCATTTTCTTTATCAGGATTATAATATGTTTTTATACTGGAGGAATCCGATGAGCTATAAATCCTTTTTCCACATATATCCAGTAGGGGCGAGTAAGAACGTTACAACATCAAAACGGTACAAAAACATGATAGTAGTGAAAAGTACAAGAAAGGTAAATAAATCGCCCAAACGCATACAAATAAAACTGAACCATCCCCATCCTACTTAGGCAAAGCCCACTCAAGTATCAACTTATCTTTCAAAAGCGACTTGGCCACAAATGATAGCTCAACAAAGTGGCCCATCAATTGGACATTTATAGCACAAAATAATCTCCAAGGCTGCTTGACATGGGCAAAATTGGAAAAGTCCGCTGAAGGTGTGTTAATCAACCAGCCAGTGAAACAATACTGTGCAATTAAATGTCCCCACGATTAAAAAAAAAGTGTTCTCGGTTGGTGGTCCAAGATTGGGTTGGAAATTCCACATTCGTATGGTGGCGAGGTAGGCTATTTAGTAAAACCATCAACTTTTGACAGAAGACGTCAACAGTGGAAATATTAAATATATATATAAACGTATGCATTGTAAAGACAGGTTTAAGTAAACTTCCTGGAGTTATTCATATTTACTGTCATACTGTATTATTGTGCATGCAATGAGAACATTGTACATGTAACGTGGTTGTCACATTACATACATGCCAGACATGATGGGATTCGTGCCTTCCAACTGTTTGTGAGCACACCTTTGTTGTTAATACTATCATTCATAACCTACTTGTTGAATGAATGTAACTGAATTTGGTTTTATAACGTACTAGCCAACCATCTACGGTAGACACAAGCAGTATAAACGCTTATAATATACTCCAATGCAACTTTTTTTTAAGTAATTTTTTAAGTGAAATTACAAACTTTAATCATTGTCTCTAGCTTATCAAAATAATAAAGGAGTGAGTGAGGGGGGGAGGGTCCTAATGATGAGTGTTAAGGGTTTATTGTTTATAATGTCTGCAAATTATATGCAAATAGCCTTTGACCAAATCAGAAGCTACGCAGAGTTCAGCTCTCATAGGCGACCAGCATCCACAACAGATGTCCTGGTTACAGGCTGTGGAGTTACGCCGCATATATATATCGTTGTTGTACTGAACTTCTATGGTGCCCACTTCTACGTGTTCGCGCCTTCTCCAAAACGCACTGACCAGCAGTGGCATGTCACGCAAAATGACGTGGCGATGTGACATTTGGGCTCACCGAGTGAACGAAGCTGTGCATTAGCGAGGGGACAAATGAGAAGCAACGCAAAGGTCAAATAAAATACCGTGCAGCACTGTCCACGATTGTATGCTAAGTAGGGAGACACCTACCGCAGATGCGAGGGTAGTAGAAAATCTGGCCCCAACTGGTCATGGGTGAGCAGATTTATGGGTAGAAATCATTTGCACCTCATGCTATAGGGGGGGGCACGGTGAGTTTTAATTTGCCCTTCTGCTCGTGTTGTGTAACAACCGGCGAGTCGGTAAAAAAAACGGATCTGCTGTTGAATACAAATCCAAGCCTCGAAGCACCAAATTGCTAAACGGTGCCTTGTGAGGGCTATGCCTGGGGTCAGGTAACGGGTCTGGTTTTTGTTGTAATATCTGAATACCGAACAGCAGTAAAATCAAACTACAATGCGTCGTCGCATATTCGACTGTCACGTATCCGTCATGAACAATTAACCGCTCACACTCAGTGAAGTCTTTTTAACGTAATTTTTCCATAACCCTACCTTTTCGTTCAAGGTAATGTCGGTTCTAAATCCCACGAATCCATGCGTCCGCCCCCCCACCTATCTAAGGCGCGGCAAAGCGCGTTCCATGTCTAAAGCAGTTTGACATGTATTAATTTTCTTTTGACCAGTCACCTCTTTTTTGTGTGTTTTTGTTGCGTGCTTGAATTGTTATTTTACCAGAAGATGTTCACGTATCCGACATGCTCACATATCCGCATATGCGACGTTTCACTCTGCTGTATTGATATTCACAGACACCTGTGTAATAATACTCGATAAGAAATATAGCTTTTGTTTATATTACCCGTATAATTGAATTAAGCAAATAATAATAACCGCTCATTGTTTATTCCCAAGTACAACGCAGCATTGCAGCACGGGTGGTTCATGATGACACGTGGTTCGGCTTCCAAACACTGCACTGTAACTGCGATCAGCAAAGCGATAGGTGCTGAGGTGGGGTGATTTTTTTCTGTAAGTGAAAAGAAAACTTTCCCCGAAGAGTATATTCTGCGTCCTGTCGTTCTGGTATGCAAGCCTTGTCAAACTCGCTCCGTTTCCCATGACACACACACACTCTGACCACGTGGTATACCAGGCTTCGCAACGTTGAGTCCACGGGGTACACTTCTAGTCAGAATCAGAATAATGATTTTATACTTCAGGAAATCCGGTGAGCTATGAAGCTCTTCCCCCCCCCCCACACACACAGACGTCCAGTAAAGGGGCAGGTCAGAAAGTTACTACAACAATAATACAAAAAAACAGATATGAGTGCAAAGTATAGGAAAGATAAGCGAGTCATTATAGATAAATACATAAGAATAAAGTAGAAAGGACACGTTGCAAAGGTATATCAATTCCTGTCGATTCCTTTTGTCAGGACTCATCCCTCATATGTGAACATCATCATCATCATTATAATAGTTTCTCATTCAACTTCATATCTTTTCGCAATTTGAACCATTGTAGAAGTCGCCTGCTTAATACGTTTTTTGGCATGAAAATGCGTTAAAGTTGGCTATTACTGAACCCTTGATGATTGATGATAATTATCATCATCAACAGTAAAAATATTACTGAACCCTTGATGATTGATGATAATTATCATCATCAACACGCTTACTGTAGCCGTCAGCATGTGAACTGAATCCATGCATAACTACATTTGTCCAAAACCCTTGTTTATGTTTTTGATGAATACGTTTTTGGTCGATCCTGGGTCTAGACGAGTAACTGTGTGCGAAATGTTATCAGTCTTTTTTTTACCCAGGACTTCCTGGTGAGTTCCAAGACTCTTTTGCACAAGGGTTGTGCGTTGGGATGTTTGGCAAACTCCATACACGAGCGTTTGGCTTGTGGGAGGAAGCTGGAATACCCAGGAAACAGTCCCACGCATACGCGGACGTAACACTCAAAGCTCCACACAGATGGAATGAAGAATCGTTTGCTGCACTGCCACCACCTGGCCACCTTGGAGTACAAGCCTATAACGCCTGACATTCATAAGCAATCTCCCATCTCTAATTACTAACCAGGCTCATCGCTGCTTAGCTTCTGACGACATCAGTCACACTCACTGGAGGCGAGTTAGACATACTTTCAACGTCCCAATTAAAGACGTCTTGACAACCCTTTGCACACGCAATACAAAATAAACTTAAACCACAGCTCATTGCGTTTGCAAAAGATACCATGACATTGACCCACGTGACGTAAAACAGTGCTTATCTGAAGATGTTGGCAAACAAAATACTGTACATCGATACATTTTGCTGTTGACACATGTTTTGTCGGCTGGGGCACATGCGGATAGCACATGGCAGATGCCCTCTAGGGCAAACGCAGGTTAGGACAATGTTGTTGTATTGATGACACCGAGGACTAGAAAATTCCCTTGAAATTTCACAATTTAAATCTCTACCCCCCCCACCTCCCACAGAGACTCCATTTACCTCCACACGTTACCCAGAATTTTAAGAATTTATTTTACAGAACTATCACCAACTCTCATCTCATTAAATATGAACACCACTGGTCGATTGATCATTTCTGGTGAACTCACTGCCATACGAAAAAAATACTCAGAATATTAGAGGAACAGAAGGAGTGTCTATAGGAATGTTTTCACCTCCGTAAGATTAGCATGGCGAAACACTTGTTGTGTTTATTACCTCGGTCAAAGTCTCATAAGTGATACATCATCATCAGTACCATAGATCCCTGGTTCCTTACGGTCACAATGAGCCTTTACTTGCCTGTAAAATAAATAAAAAATGTTCAAATAAGTGCTGGAAATCTCACAAACGTTTCTTGGAATGCAGATGGGACAGTGTGTTGTATCTGGAGAGCATGGGGCCCTCTATACGCAAAACTTATCTGGCTCCCCCAGTGTGCATGGCTGAGCTACCTGAATTCACACAAGAGCCGATGATACAGTATAGCCAAGAGCCACATCCATAAACGTTCCTGCTCATATCACAGGTCTCTCTTGCACGCGATTCTTTGAATGTTATTCCTTTTCATCTCTAGCTGCAAGAAGCCACTTCCTAAATATAATGCAGTGATGATGTTCATTCCAGATGGAGCGATGAGGTCAGCGAATGTGCAGGCGCTGGGTGGATTGGTCCATCGTGGGACTGTGAAGAATGCTGGCGACGTGGGGAGGCCTTCATCCCCCGTGCATTGATGGCGGCTAATGATGTTAATTACACTTTGTGGAACATCAAAAGTTGTTATTTTATGGAGAGACAGCCACCGTCGTGGGAATGTGGAATTTCCACGCGTAATAACGACCATTCACAGCCCCTTTGTCAATCCACGGCTGTAAGAAGACCACCCTCCACGTGCTGTGTTGGTCGTTAAGGGTTCTTTGACCACACGTACGTGCAGGTTGTGGAGCCGGGAGAAACCAGGACTGGTGTATTAGCTTTGGCCGAGAATGGACCTCGGGTCGCGGGGATTATAGCACAATTCAGCAACCACTGGGTCATTATACTTACTAACTACGGTTTAGTGGTAAAGCAAGGTCAAACAACCCTCGCGACAAAAGTGTGTGGTAGAAGCCTTCATCCAGCAGTGGATAAAGCAGGACACTCCGAAAAATTGTATCTTGACGGCGAGCAATGTTGTCCTGATAGGATAAAATAGGAAGCAAAAACAAGTAACGATGCAACCTTGGGTATATGTACAATGTGGTGTCTGATAAAGAGTCAAATGGTTTTCCAGCAAAGGAGAGTGCCACCAACAGGCACAGCAGGGCATGACACTTTTGATGAACGCGTCGCGACATCGTTAAAGGTTCTCCATCATCAACTGCGAGAAACATTTTGGCTTGAAATGTATTAATGCAGACGCCAGCAGGCAGCGGCTGAGTGGTTAAGCTTGACTTCTGTCCGTTATTTTTTTTTAAATCGAATGTTGTGCGACTCGTAATTTTGATCAACAAGTGTAGCTTTAAACCAAGATTAAAACAAGCGGGAATATTGAAATGTTTTCCTGATAATCAATTTGCGTTGAATTACTGTGGGTCACGATCTCCCTTTCCCAGGAAAGCCTTTCAGCAGGGACGTGGGGTCTTGATTGGGGGGGGGGGGGGCACTATCATACAAAGGTTGAGAAACACCGCTTCACAGGCTATTCGATGCGTTGACGAAGATGATTGTTGTTCCTGATAATGTATTCACATGAAAGTATTTACAAAAAAAAAAGAGTTACAAATTCAAGGCATTCTTTTTACATATTCTTGAGGAATATCCTTTTATTTTATATTATTATTACAAGGTGATTAAAATTCCATCCACACAGGCATAACTAAACAGCATTGAAAACAAAATCCAAAATAACTTTTTCGTAATGGAAGCCTTGTAATGCAAAGTCCACAAGTGAATTTTCAGACACTCATTTCTTCTTTAAATATACATGTCATATTATACATTTGGAGAATTTTTTTTGTCGTAGCTACATTCTTACTTTGTTCCATAACAATCTGTTGGCGAAATTAACGTACCAAGGGGTTGCAGCAAATTCAACACTGGAAAGTAATACGTATAAATCCTACGTGAGCTTCTGAAAGGAACACTCTCACGTCGAAAGATAAAGGTGCAGCCCTGCAATTGCTTACTCACGCCAATGCCGGCAGAAGGGCCTCCAACTACAGAGAGCCCTAGAGAACCCCTCTAGAGGTTATTTGGCCTCACTTCCGTGCTGGAAGAGGTTGGAGTGCCCACACTTCACCCCACCGCAACACACGACCTGCCCATTCGCTCACTACGGTGTGCCCATTTATACTGCTGGGTGAAACAAAAGCAGGTGATTGAATAGATAATGTTAATAGTGATGATGATGATGATGATAATTTAGTTTTTGATTGCGCGCATTCTCCCACACGGGCCACCTAAGAGCGCTCCACACGCTTTGATAAAAGAGGTTTGATATTTTTGGGGTGAGATCGCGTAAAGATATGAACGTGTCGTTAAACCCGTCACCACCAGACACAGCCAACAGGAGGACTCTTTCACAATTCTGGCTGTCGCCTGATGCGGCTGGTTCTTATTACCAGTGAAACGTTGTACTCGAATTGTACATAGAGTGGGTTTACTCTCCAACACACCGGTGCGCTGAACTAGTAACTAATTGGCATGTTCTGTTTGCATCACAAACCTAACGAATTGGCTGTGTCAGGTGGTTGCGGGTTTAATGACACATTTCAATGTTTACGCGATCTAACCCCAAGAAAAACTTTAATTATGGATACATACTGGTCACGAAAGCTTAAATGTTAAAAGTGACTTACATCTCATCTGAATACATTTGAAGGGCCCCTCCTGTGGTCAGCTGTTCCCTGTGAGGCACAAGGTGGCTCAGAACCTGGCCTGCAAGTGGGCATGAGCATTTCCAGTCGGGAACAATGATTGCCATGTGTATTCCCAGTTGAGTAATAAAACAATAACAACAACAGCAAAATAATATATACTGTGCCTATTGCCATAACTTGCCACGCCATGGGATGGAATGGAACCAGTGCTGCTCACATCCGAGTCGCCGTTATTATGATACCATCTCTGTTTCAAGCGTGTGACTCAGCGGTGCAACTATTGAGTGTGCAGGCAGTGCAACTGCACCATAGTCCATACGGGTCAACGGGGCCCAGGCAGCGGGTAATGGAGAGGGTTGGGTGGCGTGGGTGGGGTGCGAATCGACCAGGGGGGAGCCCAACGTAATTCCTTGCACAAGGGCCCATGCCAACCACGCTACGCCACTACTTGTTAACGTGACCAACTTACGGATTACAAGCTCGGACAAAATTTGCTTAAATGTGTGTGAAACACCACAGGCTTGCTGGGAACGCATTTCCCTCATGACTCATTGATGCAAAACTGCTGCACGTTAGGAGTGCACATCATGTTCAGTTCTCTGCCGCGTGGAAAAAATTTGACAATTTTCACAAAACCAACGACGAGATACATCCATCCACCAATTGTGCACCTCACCTCAACAATCCAAGACGTCTACATACTCTGGATATTCATAGGACATTAACCCAGGTCTTTTGCGGGGGAATATCCACATTATCACGACGCAGAAGCCAGGAGAATGGTGAATGCAGTTGTAACTTTGACTGTAGTGGGTATGAAACTGCTGCGCGGGTTTTCGCGGCTGTGCTGTACATTTCTCTGATGTGTCTTGTGGTGCATGTTGTCCAACGTTTCGCCCCAGGTACTTGGGACCTTCCTCCTTAGTAACTGAAGTGAGCCCGCTCACTTTTATTCTTCCCTCAATTCGGTTTCCAAAAAAAAAAAGATCAAAGGACGTGGAGCGAAACGTCGGACACCATGTGCCAAGCGCATCGGAGAGCTGTTCGTGCCATCGCCCGCAGAAAAAGTGCTAGCAAAGTCTTCTGCTGGGCAGTCCTTGCTTATTACTCTATTGACCACAACGCTGGTGACACCGTGCCATAAGAGACGGATGGCCTGCTCCGGCGACTCGATATCAAACACATTCATGAGTAGCCCTCTGGAAAGGCCACAACGCGTGATGTGTGTGTGGTGGGGGGAAGGGGTTGCCTGTCTGTGTGCGTGTGTAGTTAAGTGTTTTGTAGGTGAGTGTGTAGCACTTGCCCCTACAGCCTGTTAAGGCTATAAGAGGGGGGGGATCTGTGTCTTGTTTTGTGTATGTATATGAGCATGTGTAGGTTTCTATGTGTAGGTACTTGTGTGTGTGTGTAGGTATGTGCGTGTGTGCGTGTAACATGTGTATGTGTAGTAGTATTTCAAGGTGTGCGTATGTATATAGGTGGATCGGTGGGTATGCATATAGGTATAAATGTGGGCTTAGGTATGCGTAGCTGCATGTATGTCGAGGTATGTTCACATGTATACGTGTGGAGACATTTTTACAAGTGCATGCATGTGCATTTCGGTGTGGGAGGACACGTGTGTGTATGTTTGTGGGGAGTGTTAGTGAAGTGGAAGCGGTTAGCGTGCTGTGCTCACGGCCAACACCAGTGACGATTATCTGAACTAGTCCTGGGCCTCCCCTAGGTCGACACAGCCTCAAATGAGAACCTGGTGCGGTGTGTAAACATAACCCCCTCGTGCGCCGTGCAGGCCTTCATAGGTGCTTGCTAAGAGCACTTGTCCCAACAGTCTGATAAGGCTGCACGGGGGATCTTTGTCTTTGTATGTGTGTGTGTGGAACACACAACAAGCAAAATGCATTCCGTGCAAGAATAATGCATGCGTTGGCGGTTGTTGGTATGAGCCCGGCCGTCTGGGTTCCACTATGGTCTCATTTTCGTGAGTGCATTGGCGATGGCTAAATTGTCAGTTGATGAATGGGTCGATTTGCCGATCAGAAAAACAAATCCAAACAGCCACATGGTAGGAGGAAGGAATGAGTCACACGGCTTGGTATACATAAACAAACAGAACATTCGTTTACAAGGTCTGAGCAAATAATTTAAATAATAAAACGTAATTATGACCACAGCCTAAATTACATACGCATGTATAGCAATAACATGGCGACAATGAGTCGTTATATGGGTTAAAATAGTTGTTTTATGCTCACGATATGTGTCCAACCATAAGTTGTGAGAATCAATGATTTTAGATTATTTAACATGTCGTATGTAATTAGTTCACGTGACCCCTACAGCCATTGCACCGCTATGTAAAATAAAAAACATAATCGATCCTTCAAACGAATCGCGACCACGCATCGTGACAATTCATCGAATCTCAAGGAAGCGTAATAGTAACAAGCCTGGTAAACCACATATTGTCCAGAATATGAGCAGGGAACGTAAAATTGTAATTTAAAAACGCAATAAAATCATCAACACAGTGTCATGCAGGGAGAATTTAAGCGCGGAGGCGAACCGAGAGTTTAGAGAATTGCAGCAAAGTGATTTATTCTTAACAGACAGAGGGGACACATTTTCTGTATGATTTGGCAAACAAACACACGCACAACAATCGATGATTGCCTTAGTGCACAGACAGGCAGACTTCCTAACCAAGGGCCGAATAGGACTTTCAAATACCTTTGACTGACCACACATTAAACACCCCTCCCCCCCTACTCGGTCACTTATGTCACTGGAAGAGGCCCTTCCAGCGAGAGAAGTGACAGCGTGGCGCTAAAATTAGAAACACGGCGTTGTCAAGTTGCAAATTATTACCCTCGAGTACCCGATTAGTGCAGCTAAGATGCTTGCAGTGACGGATTTATATATTGTTGCGGAGGGAGAGGGGGGTGAGGAACGTGCTGAAAGCCACTTGCTGAAGGCTCAGTTACAGTCGCCCGTTCTTTATATTTTCTCGTCAAAATGAGCACACGCTTGAATGAGAAACCAGGGCGGAATGCATGGTGAGACAAAAGCGTATCGTATCGTTACCCGTTCTGTCTTCGCGTTTTAACACGTGTTTAAAAGTTTTCCTGTTCATATACAAAACTGTCCAATGATTTGCATGCATTTCAACGTTCCGGTGTTTTGCTGCAAAACCCAAATCAATTGGCACGTTTGACCATGACGTCACAACTTGATTTTGTGCGTCCGTGTCCGGTGGTGGAGGGTTTTTAGCTCGAGTTGACATTACACCCACACAGTGATCTAACCCTAAAGGAACCAGTTTATGAATCATAAAACTGGACCGTGAGGCATATGCAGGGACGGACTGGTCATAGGGCAGTCTGTGTGGAGAAATTGCAAATGTGATCGGAGTAAAAGAAAAAGTAATGTATTCTTAATTTAAACATTTTTTTGCCTCTAATGCGGTGGTTCTTAACCTTTACTTCAACCTTGCACCCCTTTTGTTCTCAATCGTAAAAAAAAATAGAACGTTAATAAATACAGAGGGTTGATTAAACAAAGTAGTTGTACTGACGTGCCCGTGGCTTAATTTATATTTCGATGATTTACCTTCTACAAGAATCTGGCCATGTCTCGCACCCCCAGAAAAGAGATTCTCGCACCCCACCCCCCACGGGGTGCGTGTACCCCAGGCTAAGAACCACTGCTCTAATGTGTACGCTTCATTGCTTATTTACACTCTCAGTTGACATTGAGTCCCATATACTCGGCAGCATCAAAGATACTTGCTCTCCGGCCCCATTGTTTTTTTTTTTGGACCCCGGCCCCCAACGGGCCAATGAGATCGCACGGCAATAGGGGCCTGCTGTGTTTACAAAATGCCCCGGTCGATTTTTTTTGCTTTGTCCCAGTCCGTCACGGGCCATTAAGTTTCCCACCCCTGCCTAAGGGCACGAGAGCTCCCATGCAGTTGCGTCTCTCGATCTGGGTGCAGGGTGGGATGTGAGCAGACAAACACAATTGGCAGTCGCCAGCCTCATCTCCGGCCACGATGGCATTGGCTTGGCGAATGCTAACCTGATGGCGACCCGTTTGACCTACTTGGACATCTGTGAACACCGACTGGACGCCTGTTTTAAAAAAGAGCTTAATAGCTCCTCGGATTCCTCCAGTTTAAATCAATTTTATGATTCCGATTCTGAACTACACACGCCACGAGCTTCAGCCGTTGCGCTCACTGCAGGGCACAGCTTAGTCGCTTTATTTGTGGGCAGCAGGAACAGGAGAGAGAGAGTCGGGGGTAGAGCAGGGGGCAGGGTAGAGGATGTCAAACCAAAAGCACCAATCCCATCTGTACGGCAATGCTCGAGATGGCCCCTCAATATATTCCGAATATATATTATCTAGTTAAAAAATAAACCTTAATCCAAAGTTTGTTTCTTCTTCTAAAATCTCATATAAAAACACAGTATGCTTCTCCCATGTATGAATCGAGCTTTAGTGTTACCTTGATTTATTCCAAGCGATCAACATGTGTATTGTTACGTTTAACGAGAACAGTTAAACGTTTGTTTTGTCCTTTATGATTGTTTTAATATTGTATCACATGATGAAGTAATTTACATTTGTAGCTTTTAGTTTTTAATAGTTTTGTTTTGGTTTCCGCATTATACTTCACAGTAAAATACTCCCGACTCCACACAGTAATATGCGCAGAGGTCGGGAATAACTCTCAATAGCCAGGCGAAAATAAAAATAAATGTAATGCCACAAAATACCCACACTTAACACGTGTGTGTGAAGCATTCCGAACTCAATTCTACGACCAAATAAACGATAAATGACTTCCTACCAAAATGTTTCATTTGCGCGAAAGGATAAGCACTACGGTAAGAAAATAACCTCTTTGTCGTCAAGAAGGGCGGGACAAACCAAAAATAAAAAGAACTAAAACAGAACATGGTTCACGAAAAATAATTTCCTCGTCATTGTATTTGGAAGCAATAGGCATTTCAACCTCTGCGTACAGCTGGGTTAAGAGGAATGTGTGAAACACTGCGGCAGATTTCACACGTCCTTTGGGCTAAACGACAAACTTAATGGCTGAAATATCAACGATAAGCATCATCAGATGCCACACTCTCACCGTTATTGGGACTCGCTCTATTGCACGACACGCGTTAAACAAGCGTGGCACGTTTCCGTGGATTAGACAATATATGTTCCTGCTGCTGCTGCTACACGTCAATCTCCAGTGTGCAAAATCTTGAAATGAAGTCAAAGGCAAAATGCGCACGGACAGAAACAAGTGCTAGCCTCTCGTGATGAATTTCATGACCGCTTTATAAAGACCGTGTCTATTATGAAACAAAAGCTACACTTGTTCTCACGTTCGGTTTCACATTGTCAAAAAAAACATCCAAGTGGTTTCCGGCTCATTTGAGTTTCGGGTTGGCGCTCATCTGCTGTTAACAGCCTCAGAGTCAGTGGTGGAAATTCCACGTTACTATGGTGGTGGGGCGAGTCTGTCCATTGAACAATGTTGAGTTTTCCACAAAGCGGTACTTTGTTGACCTTGGAAGGACAAAGGGCTGAGTTGACCTTCCGATTGAGATGTGAATTTCACACACTTCCACTTGCGAGCCAGGCATTCTACTGCTGTGCCACCTGGCTGTATATCAGGTGTTGTAGTCACAAGATATTTCCAGTGTGGTCAGAATGAACACTCTATATATACTCTATATATATTAATTATGGCTCTATAGCAAGGGCGTGGGAATCAGATGTAAAAAATAAAACATTGATAACGCCTGGAAACAAATACCTAAGCACAACTCACACATATTGCTGATGAGTAAGGCGACGATTTTGGCACGGTAATTCTTAGTAAAATTCACAGCCAATGTGGGAAAAAAAAACTAGAATTCATGGAAAGGTCATGGAACATTCCCACCGTTGATAAACAGCTTTTTAAAGGGAATAAAAGGTAAGCGCCTAATCGAATGCGTTTCGTCGGTCACTTCCAAGTTTTAACTTAATAGACTTTTATTCAAAAGTCACGATTACCCCGAGCACTCCGCAACCTCCGTCGTCCACCGTGCCAAAATCGTGGCCCGACCGACGAGTGCAGCGACGACAAGACACGCGGAGCACATTTAACCTTTCGTCAGTTTTTCACGAAAAAAATTTAATTCACCCGTGATGCAACCGCGTGTGTGAAACAGCAACAACAACAAAATGAAGCACCGATGTTGAACTCCAAACACGTCGGAGTAACCTTCCACTCGCGCCGATAAAAGGTGGGCAAAGGAGTTGTCAAACGAGAGGGAAAGTTGCTCAGCCACTCTGTTCCCTTTCTGAGCTACTGACGGCGGCCTGACCCCCCCCCCCCCGCCATCAATTGCCCGTGATGCCGTTATAGAAGTTACGAGTTACAAATAAAGGAGCCAACGTGGTAAAATCCTGACTGCCACTGCAGCGAGAATGTACAAAATAGACAAAAGTTCTACACTCCTCTATGTTTTACAGCATTACAAATGTTTAACCTGTGCACAGTCATTTAAATAGAGCGTATATACATATATGTATGTATGCGTGTATGGTTGCATACATATATGTATAATCGGACGTTTACAGATATATGTATGCAACACGAGGATCACAAAACTTTGGGAATGAGACGATCAAGGTACGCGTATCACGAATATAATGTTATATTCAATAGAGCCATCCGCAACAATCTAACGTATATATGTTGTACGTAAAGATGGGAATTATAAGCCTAAACAAAAAAAAAAAGATGAGAAGTATCCCTACTGTCTCATTCCCAATGGTTTTTGGTGACGCCCAAGATGTGTTTTTTACGTATTTTCTTTCATTATATTAGTGCTGGTTTCTCAAACACGAAAAAAAAGCTACATTTTCTTTGTGTATGGCATTCAGATATTCAGAGAAAACACAACAATTCATCGGTTGAATTCCAAAACAGAAACACATCCCCTAACCTTTATTTTATATATAACTTTTTTGTTTAACAATCATATAAATCGGTGTTAGAGGAGATGCCGCAAGGCATTTCAATGGCTTCTTTTGTCATCAGTGTTCTTTTCTCGGATACCGGTAGGTTAAGGATTACAGCTTATTATGCCTCAACGTCCCATGAACTTGTATTCTTTTTTAACCGAGCATCATTCCTGTGCATGCCTCACACAGCTGCTGTACCACACACTCAGTTCCGTGCATCCACATCACGAGACGAAGGTGGGTGCTTGGTACATTCCAGGGCCTAGTTGTTGCGGCCGCTTCTTGTCCGAGTCGGCGACCAAGATAATATTCCCGCACCCGGCACACCACAGCTAGTATATCGCTCGCTGCGGCTGCGGCTACTATGGTCACAAGGCCACCTATACCAGACTGCCAGCAGACCCCGTGAAAACATCGATAACTTAAGCGCTGGTACAAGGATATCCACAGCATCGTCCAGAGGCTCCTGGAGGCCCAGAATTTCACGTCGGGTCCCTTTCTTTATTCGTTGGCAACAGAAAAAATAGCTTCCTCGTGGGGCCCTCTCTTGTGCGAGGCCCAGGAAAAATTGCCCATTTTGACCCCTCCCACTGGGTGCCCCTGGATATCCGTATGGGGGGTACAGTATAGTGGAACCTCGTCTTAACAGCCTCGGTGGGGAAAGAGAGTATGCCTAACCCAAATTCCCACTTTCATCGTGAACCTATAACATCAGAGCAAAATTAAAAAAAAACCCCGCTGTAACAAATCCCATTATACAAGGACATGTTGGCGACTCGTCGGGAGTATGTACAAGTGGAGCCAAAGTGTTCGCAGCAGAGGCTGAGAACAATGAGGTCGTGGCCCTCCCGTTAAGTCCTCGTGCGAGCGTGAGGTGGAAGTCATTTCAGCTGACCCCGGCAGACACAAACCTGCGCAGCGCAGCGCGCGTGCCACGCAAGGCCGACGGAGCCGAGCGGCAGTTGGCCGGTTTGAACGCTCGACGCCGTTGCCGCCGATGCGCTCCGCAGACATCCCATCCCTACATTCACCTCCGGTTTGGCACAACATTCGATAAGAGCAGCGGTGCGCGCTGTCTGTACGCCGTACATGTGCGCCGCTGGCTGGTCCGTTTGCACCTTGCGCACAGAGAGGGTTGGCCGCGCTTCAGAGGTTTGTTCTCCTGCACACGGGTTCTTCCTCCGACCGATGTAATCATCCCCAGAGCAAAAAAATATCGAATCACCTCGGGATGACGCGGGGGGGGGGGAGGGAATGCGCCCTCCTGGCTCGATGCACCTTGCGTTGCAGAGGTGCCCTCTGTTCGGAGTTGTCATAGCGGGGTTTAATTTTTTTCTTTACCACAACGGTGTAAATCTAGATCGAAAACTCATTTCTTTAGAAACTGCTTTTCGTGTTTTAGTTTGCTGGCCTTCCCCCTGCACCTCCGATTAACACGGTTGGCTATGTACGGTATGAAAGAAGTTCAACATACATACAATATGACTGTAAAAAAAAAGAAATTGCCAATCCCAACATCTGAAACGCCACGGCAAACATCACGTCATGGCAAGACCAGTCTTCCGTTCACTTGCGTTTTTGTTGTTTTGTTATGAAATGTATTTGGTGCGTAGTCATGTGGTACCGTATTGTGGCAATCACGTGGACGTATTTTAGTGAATAAATGAAAGGTCACCTAACTTAAAAATTGTCTACACTATAACATAGTTTAGTTTTGGGTGCAATGCAACAACACAGCAATTGAATAAAAACAAACGCATGTATGAAGGTTTAAACACAACCTAGGTATATAATCGATAGTACAATGGCAATTATTGCAGATACTCGAATACAGGACGGTGCTAAGGGGTTCACGACGACTGAAGGGCATCGTGAGATTTGGCGCCAACCGCTTTAAAGGCATCGGCAATTCCTCTTTATCGAACTACTGGACAAAGCCCCCCCGACACGAAAAAAAAACTGAGACTCCTCCAGATACCCGCAGCCCCAACTCGCTCCCACCACCGGTCTCTATTTCAGCCCCATTCCATCTCCACTTGGATCAGGGCCCTGTTTGTTTTTTTCCTCGCCCGAATACCGTTCCGTCACGAGGGGGATGTCCTATATTACCCCTCCACACACACACACTCACCCCGCCCGCTACCTCCCTTCAGTTAATGAGTGCGATGTCTCGGATTCTTATTTGTTCTGTAATCCAAGAGGTTGCACCTCTGGGTCTGCTCGAGCGATTCCAAGAATGTGCGCTTCGGTTCGGTTCGGTCACTCTCGTAGTTGTTGTTCACAAGCGTGGGAGGTCGCGGTGTGGAGAAGGGGGGAGTCAAGGTGTCGACAAACGTACGGATCGGGAGGAGGGAATGGAGGCAAGTGGAGCTCTCTATAAACATCACTTTACTCACTCATTTACTCGGGAAAGCCACACCGAGCCCTGAAGACTCTTCTTGTATTTTTTTTCTCATGAGGCTCCTGCTACCTTGGGATGTTTTGGCCCAACACCAATTGCGTTGTGTGGGTTTTTTTTTCTCTCTTTTTTTAGGAATGGAAGGAAACGGTGAACAAAAGAAAAAAACCCCAACCCAGAGGAAACCCACGCAGAACAGAGAGAGAAAGGTACACAACTCCACACACGGAAGGCTGCCCAATGCCGTAGTTGCTGTGAGGCACAGGTGTTACAACCGCGCCACCCTGGTGCTTAATTCTGTCTCATAGCGGGGCACGTGTAAGCATGTGCATGAGGAATATGGCCATCATCGCCCTCCCTTCATCTATCCACTGCTATGTTATTGCACCCCCCAATATTTCTCCATCTCTCGCTGTTGTCTCACCACCCCATCGAGCTGCTGCACACGAGATATCATTTGTGGGCAGGTCGCTTCGAAGTCACAAGTTCTTACTCCAGGTCGACTTTACCAGATAAGATGAAATCTAGTTTAATTTTATTTGTATATTTTTTAAAAGTGATTTTCATCTTCCCCATGCTTTACACTTCTTTCGTGTTTTAATACTGTTTGTTGTTGTAACGTTCTTACCTGCTACTACTGGACGTCTGTGAAAAAGTGTTTTATAGCTCATCGGATTCCTCCAGTACAAATGCATATTCTGATTCTGATTAAATTTCACGGTTCCGTCTCTGATACGGTTATTCATCCTCTGCAGCAAGGGAGTAAACACACCCTCGTGGAAAGGCACACTCTTCGGAGCTAAAACCCTTCTTGGTTTTAATAAACACGTGAAATAAACAGCCCGATGCTTTAGCCTGCTTAATTCCAATCAAAGCAATGCATTAGAAAATAATAAATAAGATGAGAAAAAATCGTGATAATGACTTGTGAATGACACTATAAACATGTTTTGGGAACTGGATAAAAAAAAATGTTCGACTTACCACTTTATATTTTGATAAAATGACGAGTAAAACACTGAAGCACTCTTTGTTGTACAATTTAGTCCGCGAAACGGGGAGTCCAGGAATGACCCCTGAGATGGAGCTCACGTGGCAATCTGTATTTATTTATTCACAAACTCATTATCAAAATTCCGCGTGTAACTCAACTTGCCGAGCTGCTAACATGAACAGCTGCTCGTGAAGTGTTGTTAGTATTGTTGTTGTTGTTTCGTAGCTCAGGGAGTGTCGAATCAGCCCTTTGTATTTGAGAATAATGTTTTTGTTCTACAGCAGGGCATGGGAGTCTACCTAATCAGGTATGACATTTCCGAAGCAAATAATCAGCATTGTACTACCGTATTCACAATAATTTTGTTCAACTCAACGTTGGTAAAGGTGTTAGCAATTGTGCATGATTCTCTGTGTGAATCTGTCGGTCCATCTGTGTGGAAATCTTTGTCCGTGCGCGTTGATGTGTCTGTCCATGTGCCTGTATGTGTCCGTCCGTGTGCCTGTATGTGTCCGTCTGTGTGTGTCTGTCCGTGTTCGTGGATGTGTCTGTCCGGTTAAGAGATGCAACAAACCTCGGCTTCGGTTCGCTCGTCACCGTACGACGATGATGTTTTTTTTTGCGCACACGTTCCATTTTCAAAAGTGGGACACTGTGCTCTTTCCCTAAACATTACCCCAGAAAAGAAATCAACGACCTAAGGCCCAAACCAAAAAATAATATATCAATTATATCAGTAAAGAGTAGGAATAACAGTTGGCGTAGTAGCTATCGAGTGTGCAGGCGGTGCAACTGCACCGGTGATCCCACGTCGCCAGATGGGTCCAGGCGTGACGTGCTACGAAGAGTGTGGGGGGGGGGGGGGGTGAATTAAACTGGACAGGTTGACCCCACTTCATTCCTTGCACCAGGGGTACGTGATCGTAGCAATAATAGCACACAACAATAATCCTCTTGATGAAATCAACTCCACGAATCATAACCCACCGCGCCCATTCTTCTATCGCTCAACTGCCCAACTCCATCCACCGCATCCCATCCTCGGCAGCCCCATCAACAACAAACCCCCCCCAGCACCCTCCAAAAACAAAGCACCGCAGCTCCTCGACGTGGTGGGTGGGAAACTGGCCTCCCAATCGCCGGGTGTTTTTGTTGCTGCTGTTGTTGTTGTTGTTGTTTAATCTCCTAGAAGGCCTTGATGTGACAGTAGGCCTCGAGGCCCGAGAAGAGGATGTAAAGGAGCCAGAGCGAAAAGAAGAAGCCGCTGGTGAGGATCTTCCCCGTGCGGCCACCTCCCAGCTCGCCGCCAATGCTCGGCCGGCGTCGGTAGAGCAGCACGCCGACGCAGACGAACGCGAAGACGGTGAAGAGGGTGACGGAGAAGGCGAGGGTGCCCGGGTCCACCCGAAAGGGTTCGTTCTGCGTCCACCAGTAGATCGCTGCGATGGACCACGCGATGCCGATGCCCAGGAAGACGTTGACGCCGTTGCTGCCCGTCACGTTGCCGATGGAGGCGTCGGCGTACTGGTCCTGGGTGGCGCTCACCTTGCTGGCGAACGTGTCTGCTCGATCGGGGCGTCGGGGGGGGGGGGGCGCGTTCCGTTAGTTCGGCGCTCTGCTCGATCGAGCGCGGCAAGCGACCGGCGCAGCATAAAAACACATTTTTTTTATCGATGGGACGGGGGGGGGGTGCAGAGATGGATAAGAGAGGCGATGGATAATGAGAAGGGACGGACGATGTGTTGGCGGCGGCGTGAGTGTGCAGTGAATCGGGTAGCGGTGTTGATAACCCTGAAGCGAAACGACTTAAAAGGGGGAGACGTAAATCGGGGTGTTGCTGTATTTCATTAGCTCTCTGTTTAGCATCTGATTAGCAAAGCAGCAGATAAGCATAGCATGCAAATCGTTCAAAATGAATCGAATTCTCTCCCAAAGTCCTCTCGTCGTGGCTTGGAGACATCGACCACTGGACATCTGTGAAACTCCTGGACACCTGTGAAAAAGAGCTTTATAGCTCTTCGGAATCCTCCAGTATAACTACTGATTCTTATTCGACGTTGGCATTTAGCTCCTGACCATGTTGCCATCATAAGCAAGCACAGAATCGTTTATATAGTTTCCATAAAGAATTAAATAGTCGATACGGTTTCCAAAGAGGTACGTAAAGGTAGTAGTAGTAGTATTACCCTTGTACATTCAACTCTGGGAGAGGAGCGTGCTGACAGCCGCCATGAGAAAAACAAAAGGAATTGCACCAAAGCCGTTGTCGATATCAAACCCGTGGGATTAGTGCTCGCGCAATATTGTCTGGCGGTGGCTAGGAGATGTTAACTCCCTCGCCTGGTATGCAGGAGGTCGTGGGTTCGATCCCAACCCTGAAGCCTGCTGTATATATGGAGTTTACAAGTCTCTCTCTCTCTCTCTGTGGTCGTGTGGATTTTTTTGTGTTCTGTTTTTCCCTGCACATAATCAACTTCACGCGTTTAGAGTTTTTGTTTGCTGTAAATTTCCACATGATAAGCCACTTTGTTGAGCTATCATCTGTGCAAGGTCGCTTTTCAAAAAAGAGCTGTATAGTTCAGTGGGCTTTACCTGGTAAAATAAAATAAATGTTTAGTAATGGTTTAGGGTCGCTTTTAGACTCGAGTGAATTGTAGCCGCAGTCATAGTGAGACGTATCCTGGATGTGGTGTGCCGAGTGCATAAATTGAGTCCGGTTCTCCAACTCGGCGGCAGTAACCCAGCTGAAATGAAGGTCCTGGTTAGAGTTGGTGTCACTTTTACACTGTAATGTAGGACGCACTCCAAACTTGTGCCCTGTGTCAATAAAGCAATATAAATCTGGTCACACGCAGACACACACACAAACCTGATTTATAAGACTCACTTTTATATCAATATATTTAAAGGTGACTATTTAAATCCCGAGAGGATGGTAGAAATTTGTGGTTTTATAGGAATACACCGTTCAAGGTTTGCGATTCAATCCAATAATCAAGTATTGTTACTTTTATTATTTGAACACAAAACGCGAGCTCATTACTGCTCGTAGCGCAGCTCACAAATCCGGGAATGGAAGATCCTGGAGAACCGTCCCGACCGAGAATAAATTACAGGGACTCCTCTACTTACGAACATTCGATTTACGAACTTTCAGAGATACGAACAAACATGTCCGTATGTCCAGTTGCCTGTTCGGACCGAGAGTCGTAAGTTCAACCACCGCGCAATAGATGGCGGTGGTGGCATCTACATCTACAGAACATGAAGAACCAGTGTCATCTACGTCTACAGGTTATACGACTTTTAAAGCCATTCCCCGTGTTTAGTGTACACGCCGTACAACACGTTTTGAATCGACAGGAGTAAAGTTGGACTTAGGAACAAATCGACTTACGAACAGACCTCTGGAAAAGTCACGTAGAAGGGAAATAATAAAATAATAAAACATAATAAAATAATTCTCACGACGTTTCGGCCACAACGTAAGCAGCCGTCCTTGTGGCCGAAACGTCGTGAGAATTATTTTATTATGTTTTATTTTTATTATTTTATTATTTCCCTTCTACGTGACTTTACCGAAAGAACCAAGGAGATGAATCCCTGCAGTCACGAAAGCTTTATATCGAAATTTAGACCTCTGGAACCTAACTCGTTCGTAAGTAGAGGAGTCCCTGTATTACTACTACGTAAAATAAAAACACATTGTTACACATCGCATCGCCTCTTGTCGCTGCCGCGGAGGTGGTGGTGGAGGGGAGGTCAACAAGGTCATCTGGCCCGCGGTTCACCTGGCACAGACGTTCCCAACGCGACGAAGACCACGGCGGTGACGGAGTCCTTGAGGCCGATGGTGCAGCCAAAGTGCGAGGCGAGGTCGCCGATGAAGGCGGTGAGGAGGCCGATCATGAAGATGGAGACGATGAAGCAGGCCCAGCCGTTGAAGTACTCGGTCGGCGGCACGAAGGCAAAGAGGACCTTCCAGAAGACGGACAGGAAGTGCATGACGTAGTCGAAGCAGGAGGGCAGCTTCTCCTCGCCGGACTCGTCGTCCTCGTCTTCGTCACCTTGGGGGCGGCACGCCACCAGGACGTCCCGAGGCAACGGGCGAAAGTTTGATGCGTAAGTGGGCTTTTCGAGACCAATATTATCCGTGGAAGAGTTCCATCTTCTTGGTTCTTTCGGTAAAGTCACGTAGAAGGAAAATAATAAAATAATAAGAATAAAACATTATAAAATAATTCTCACGACGTTTCGGCTACAACGCAAGCAGCCGCCCTCAGGTGGCGGCTGCTTGCGTTGTAGCCGAAACCTCGTGAGAATTATTTTATTATGTTTTATTTTTATTATTTTATTATTTTCCTTCTACGTGACTTTACCAAAAGAACCAAGAAGATGAATCCCTGCAGTCACGAAAGCTTTAAATCGAAACGTAGAAGAGTTGTTTTTGTTGTTGTTGTTGTTGTTGCTCGGGGTTAGATCGCGAAAATATATACAAGTGTCGTTAAAACCGCCACCACCACCACCACCGCGACACGGCCAACCAGGAGGAGTCTTTCATAACTCTGGCTGTCGCCTGATGAAGCTGGTTGTAATAAACAGCGAAACTTCGTGCTCGAATTGTAAATGTTGTTGGTTTACTCTCCAAACACAGCGGTGTGCTGAGGAAGTAACTCATTGGCACGCTCTGTTAACGTGACAAACCTTACTAATTGGCTGTGTCGGGTGGTGGCGGGTTTAGCGACACATTTACATTTTTCGCGATCTAACACAAAAACAAGCTTTATTTTGGGTAATGGATACGAGTTAACACGTTTTATGAATTGAGCACAGTTATTGTTGTTAAAAGATTTGGGGGAAAGTGATGATGATGATGATAGGAGGGAATTCCCGAGTGGAGCAGTGCGAGGGAAGAAGCAGAAAGAGAAGTGAGATGACCTGCAGTGTGGTGAGTGTGAGTCAGTGGGTGGGTGAGTGTGTGAGAGGTGAGTGAGTCGTGCTGTGACCTGCAGTGTGGTGAGTGGGAGTGGGAGTCAGTGGGTGGGTGAGTGTGTGAGAGGTGAGTGAGTCGTGCTGTGGCCTGCAGTGTGGTGAGTGGGAGTCAGTGGGTGGGTGAGTGTGTGAGAGGTGAGTGAGTCGTGCTGTGGCCTGCAGTGTGGTGAGTGGGAGTCAGTGGGTGGGTGAGTGTGTGAGAGGTGAGTGAGTCGTGCTGTGACCTGCAGTGTGGTGAGTGTGAGTCAGTGGGTGGGTGAGTGTGTGAGAGGTGAGTGAGTCGTGCTGTGACCTGCAGTGTGGTGAGTGGGAGTGGGAGTCAGTGGGTGGGTGAGTGTGTGAGAGGTGAGTGAGTCGTGCTGTGGCCTGCAGTGTGGTGAGTGGGAGTCAGTGGGTGGGTGAGTGTGTGAGAGGTGAGTGAGTCGTGCTGTGGCCTGCAGTGTGGTGAGTGGGAGTCAGTGGGTGGGTGAGTGTGTGAGAGGTGAGTGAGTCGTGCTGTGGCCTGCAGTGTGGTGAGTGGGAGTCAGTGGGTGGGTGAGTGTGTGAGAGGTGAGTGAGTCGTGCTGTGGCCTGCAGTGTGGTGAGTCGGAGTCAGTGGGTGGGTGAGTGTGTGAGAGGTGAGTGAGTCGTGCTGTGGCCTGCAGTGTGGTGAATGGGAGTCAGTGGGTGGGTGAGTGTGTGAGAGGTGAGTGAGTCGTGCTGTGGCCTGCAGTGTGGTGAGTGGGAGTCAGTGGGTGGGTGAGTGTGTGAGAGGTGAGTGAGTCGTGCTGTGGCCTGCAGTGTGGTGAGTGGGAGTCAGTGGGTGGGTGAGTGTGTGAGAGGTGAGTGAGTCGTGCTGTGACCTGCAGTGTGGTGAGTGGGAGTGGGAGTCAGTGGGTGGGTGAGTGTGTGAGAGGTGAGTGAGTCGTGCTGTGGCCTGCAGTGTGGTGAGTGGGAGTCAGTGGGTGGGTGAGTGTGTGAGAGGTGAGTGAGTCGTGCTGTGGCCTGCAGTGTGGTGAGTGGGAGTCAGTGGGTGGGTGAGTGTGTGAGAGGTGAGTGAGTCGTGCTGTGGCCTGCAGTGTGGTGAGTGGGAGTCAGTGGGTGGGTGAGTGTGTGAGAGGTGAGTGAGTCGTGCTGTGGCCTGCAGTGTGGTGAGTGGGAGTCAGTGGGTGGGTGAGTGTGTGAGAGGTGAGTGAGTCGTGCTGTGGCCTGCAGTGTGGTGAGTGGGAGTCAGTGGGTGGGTGAGTGTGTGAGAGGTGAGTGAGTCGTGCTGTGGCCTGCAGTGTGGTGAGTCGGAGTCAGTGGGTGGGTGAGTGTGTGAGAGGTGAGTGAGTCGTGCTGTGGCCTGCAGTGTGGTGAGTGGGAGTCAGTGGGTGGGTGAGTGTGTGAGAGGTGAGTGAGTCGTGCTGTGGCCTGCAGTGTGGTGAGTGGGAGTCAGTGGGTGGGTGAGTGTGTGAGAGGTGAGTGAGTCGTGCTGTTGCCTGCAGTGTGGTGAGTGGGAGTCAGTGGGTGGGTGAGTGTGTGAGAGGTGAGTGAGTCGTGCTGTGGCCTGCAGTGTGGTGAGTAGGATTCAGTGGGTGGGTGAGTGTGTGAGAGGTGAGTGAGTCGTGCTGTGACCTGCAGTGTGGTGAGTGGGAGTCAGTGGGTGGGTGAGTGTGTGAGAGGTGAGTGAGTCGTGCTGTGACCTGCAGTGTGGTGATTGGGAGTCAGTGGGTGGGTGAGTGTGTGAGAGGTGAGTGAGTCGTGCTGTGACCTGCAGTGTGGTGAGTGGGAGTCAGTGGGTGGGTGAGTGTGTGAGAGGTGAGTGAGTCGTGCTGTGGCCTGCAGTGTGGTGAGTGGGAGTCAGTGGGTGGGTGAGTGTGTGAGAGGTGAGTGAGTCGTGCTGTGACCTGCAGTGTTGTGAGTGGGAGTCAGTGGGTGGGTGAGTGTGTGAGAGGTGAGTGAGTCGTGCTGTGACCTGCAGTGTGGTGAGTGGGAGTCAGTGGGTGGGTGAGTGTGTGAGAGGTGAGTGAGTCGTGCTGTGACCTGCAGTGTGGTGAGTGGGAGTCAGTGGGTGGGTGAGTGTGTGAGAGGTGAGTGAGTCGTGCTGTGACCTGCAGTGTGGTGAGTGGGAGTCAGTGGGTGGGTGAGTGTGTGAGAGGTGAGTGAGTCGTGCTGTGACCTGCAGTGTGGTGAGTGGGAGTCAGTGGGTGGGTGAGTGTGTGAGAGGTGAGTGAGTCGTGCTGTGACCTGCAGTGTGGTGAGTGGGAGTCAGTGGGTGGGTGAGTGTGTGAGAGGTGAGTGAGTCGTGCTGTGGCCTGCAGTGTGGTGAGTGGGAGTCAGTGGGTGGGTGAGTGTGTGAGAGGTGAGTGAGTCGTGCTGTGGCCTGCAGTGTGGTGAGTAGGAGTCAGTGGGTGGGTGAGTGTGTGAGAGGTGAGTGAGTCGTGCTGTGACCTGCAGTGTGGTGAGTGGGAGTCAGTGGGTGGGTGAGTGTGTGAGAGGTGAGTGAGTCGTGCTGTGACCTGCAGTGTGGTGAGTGGGAGTCCGTGGGTGGGTGAGTGTGTGAGAGGTGAGTGAGTCGTGCTGTGACCTGCAGTGTGGTGAGTGCGAGTCAGTGGGTGGGTGAGTGTGTGAGAGGTGAGTGAGTCGTGCTGTGACCTGCAGTGTGGTGAGTGGGAGTCAGTGGGTGGGTGAGTGTGTGAGAGGTGAGTGAGTCGTGCTGTGGCCTGCAGTGTGGTGAGTGGGAGTCAGTGGGTGGGTGAGTGTGTGAGAGGTGAGTGAGTCGTGCTGTGGCCTGCAGTGTGGTGAGTGGGAGTCAGTGGGTGGGTGAGTGTGTGAGAGGTGAGTGAGTCGTGCTGTGACCTGCAGTGTGGTGAGTGGGAGTCAGTGGGTGGGTGAGTGTGTGAGAGGTGAGTGAGTCGTGCTGTAACCTGCAGTGTGGTGAGTGGGAGTCAGTGGGTGGGTGAGTGTGTGAGAGGTGAGTGAGTCGTGCTGTGACCTGCAGTGTGGTGAGTGGGAGTCAGTGGGTGGGTGAGTGTGTGAGAGGTGAGTGAGTCGTGCTGTGACCTGCAGTGTGGTGAGTGGGAGTCAGTGGGTGGGTGAGTGTGTGAGAGGTGAGTGAGTCGTGCTGTGACCTGCAGTGTGGTGAGTGGGAGTCAGTGGGTGGGTGAGTGTGTGAGAGGTGAGTGAGTCGTGCTGTGACCTGCAGTGTGGTGAGTGGGAGTCAGTGGGTGGGTGAGTGTGTGAGAGGTGAGTGAGTCGTGCTGTGACCTGCAGTGTGGTGAGTGGGAGTCAGTGGGTGGGTGAGTGTGTGAGAGGTGAGTGAGTCGTGCTGTGACCTGCAGTGTGGTGAGTGGGAGTCAGTGGGTGGGTGAGTGTGTGAGAGGTGAGTGAGTCGTGCTGTGACCTGCAGTGTGGTGAGTGGGAGTCAGTGGGTGGGTGAGTGTGTGAGAGGTGAGTGAGTCGTGCTGTGACCTGCAGTGTGGTGAGTGGGAGTCAGTGGGTGGGTGAGTGTGTGAGAGGTGAGTGAGTCGTGCTGTGACCTGCAGTGTGGTGAGTGGGAGTCAGTGGGTGGGTGAGTGTGTGAGAGGTGAGTGAGTCGTGCTGTGACCTGCAGTGTGGTGAGTGGGAGTCAGTGGGTGGGTGAGTGTGTGAGAGGTGAGTGAGTCGTGCTGTGACCTGCAGTGTGGTGAGTGGGAGTCAGTGGGTGGGTGAGTGTGTGAGAGGTGAGTGAGTCGTGCTGTGACCTGCAGTGTGGTGAGTGGGAGTCAGTGGGTGGGTGAGTGTGTGAGAGGTGAGTGAGTCGTGCTGTGACCTGCAGTGTGGTGAGTGGGAGTCAGTGGGTAGGTGAGTGTGTGAGAGGTGAGTGAGTCGTGCTGTGACCTGCAGTGTGGTGGTTGATCACAGTGAAGATGAGACGAATCAGTGTCTGGTTAACCGAGTCTGCACCATGGGCAGAATAATCAACGCGTGAAATTCACGGGAACTAATCGAATGTTTTTGTTTTACCAGGTAGGGCCCACTGAGCCACATAGCTCTTTTTCAGAAGCGACCTGGCCACAAATGACAGCTCAACAAAGTGAGTTGTCACGTGGGCATTTTATAGCCACAGCGAAATACTCTGAACGAGTGATGTTGATTTTAAATCGTCGTCTTCCATCATGTGTGTAGCACTCCGATGTGCCTTCTGGTTCCACCGCGTGTTATTTCGACAACGTGTCGTCCCGACGTTTCGCTCCACGTTCCCAATTGCAAGAACAGCACGCGGGCAAGCAGGCCCCACGCACGGCCATACAGATGTTCATAGGATGTGATTGTATTCTGCGCTCCTGCAATGATTGGGGTGTTCTGCGAAGGAAAACAAATAACTATAGAAGCGTCATTCTCCAGAAAAAAATAGTATGTTGTTAAGGGTAAGATGATTAAGCTAATTGTCGTGGCCTTGTGTGGGGAGAGGGTTCCCCAAATTATTCCCAACTATGTCAATGCAAAACACCTCTCAAATCCATGTAAATACTTATTCATTGGACCGATAACTAAATATATAGAGGGCCGCAGAGCTTGGAGAGGGAGTGGGGAGTGGTGGTTGGCATTATACTGGCAGGAACCACCTGGTTCCACCAGCCCACAGGGGATTATTGTGTCCGTCCGTCCGTCGTGCATGCAAAAATGGGAGGGGTCTGGGTTAGTTGAGGGGTGGAGGGTGGGAAGGGGCTGGGTGAGGAGGGTTTGGAGGGGCTGGGTGGGGAGGGGAGGGTTGGGAAGGGCTGGGTGGAGAGGGTGTGGCTGGGTGGGGGGTGGGAGGAGTGGGGCTGGGTGGGGAGGGGTTGGTCACCCCGTGGTGCCCTAATACAACTCAACGTTTAACCTACTCACGCCGGCTTGTGCCCGCCCTCACAGTCGGCCATATTTGCGGAATACACCACGCCGCCGCTGACCCTGGCCATTGATCGAGCAACCCAACGTTCCTACCAGCTCCCTCCGCAGGAATGTGTTTAATACTGATGGTGATGGGGTAGGAACGTTCAACAGGATTGAGATCAAAGCGTGCCACTAGAGGGCAGCATCCGACTGCTGTCGAAAAATGAAAACCCATAAATAAGAGCCTCAAGGGCAAACCTCCCAGCAGTCTAAGCTACTAGACATTTGCTACGATGTCACTACTCCCGTCTCGGGCCAACATTCTGTCACCCACACAGGTTTCCAAAAACCTCCACCCCCCCCTCTACTCACACCACAGCACAAAATCCTGCACACGCGCTGATCTACGGCCATCCGCGAGCCGAAGCCCCATTCAAACTCTCTTGCCAAACATCCCCATGTTAAGCAAGACAAGACCCTCAGACTCATTGAATCCTTCCTTAGAAACAACACATTATTACGACCTTTATTAAAACGAGCCCGGTTTAGAAAGACGCTGCCGCTGCTGACGCTGCCTTTGAGCAGAGGCGCTGTCCCCCCCCCAACCGAACTCCCACCACTCCCCAACCCCCCCCCCCCCCCCCCTACATTTCCGTTGTATCTCACGAACGATTTCAGAGGTTCGCTTTCAACGTCCAACCGCGGGGGGAGGTGGGCGGCTTCGTGCACACAACCGCGCACGAAGGCCACTTGCAAAGCGACGGCGAGACGCACCGGCGCTGACGGTCAGCGCGTCCAGGAACTGCTCCCTCCACGAGTGCGTGCCCACCACCAGCGCCAAGTTGGTCTTCTTGATCAGCTTGTCGACGGTGCTCTGCGGGGCGACGGGAGAGAGAGAGGGAGCGAGGTGCGTGTGTGCGAGACAGCGAACAGGGGGGGGGGGGGGGGCGCTAAGGGAGCTGAACTCGATCGCGAATGCGCGTGGTCACGGTGTCGCAGTTGGTAAGCGGCGCGTCGTGGCGAGCGAAGTGAATCTCTCGCGGCCTCGAAAGTGTCGGCGCACACCGCTAATTAATTGCGTCTCAGCGTCGGCTCTGACGCGACGCCGTCTTTACTTTTAGTCCACCTGCACCAGCCCAGCATGCGCGCTCTCTCTTTGTATCTCTCACCACACACGTGTCAGTGATGTGCAGCGCGTCTTCTTCGAACGCTGGGGAGCCGGACAAGCCCCTCTCTGTACCAGCGTGGACGGCACCCTCGTGGTGTTCACCTTCTGAAGCGCTCGCTCGTCACCGTGGCGTGCGCGATGAACACCACCACCACGTGACTTTTCTTTCGTGTTGTGCGCGGTGCATTTAGCGCCACAGCGCGTGGATTTATTGCGAGTATTTGTTTGCTGGTGACTTTGTGGGTTTCATATCGGAATCGCCTCCAGTGCTGTTGCTGCTGGCGGCAATAGAAGTTGTTTAAAAGTCAAGTCTCTTTCTGTCTCTCTCTTTGTTTCTCTGTCTCTCTCTCACTGTCTCTCTCTCTGTCTCTCTCTTTCTCTGTCTCTCCCCGACCAGCAGACGCCCGCATTGTGCGAGGTGCCGCTGCCAGTTATGACTCCGAGTCCTCAGTTCACCCGCTGAAGCGCGTGGCACGCAGACAGATATATTCCGTGGGAATGAAACTAACAGCTGGGGGACGTTGGCAAGCAGCGGATGAGTAATTTCCCGAGTGCCAGGTCAATGTGCCTCGCCCCACATTCCGAAATCGTTTTCCTTCCAATTATTAATTATATTATGTTCGTGCCGGTCGTGCGCTTCAGCGCTGCAGCCGGGCGTGTCCCATTGTATGTGAGGGAGGCAGCCCGCGAACGGCAGAATCGCTGTGACGGGGGTGGCCAAGAGGCTGAAAGGTCGCCCCCAACGCCGAGATGCTGGGTTCGAACATCAGTGCCGTCAGAATCTTTAATCGTACTGCAGGAGGAAATCCGATGAGCTGTGAAGCTCTTTATTTTTAATAGATGTCCATTAGGGGTGGGTTTCAGGCACCCGTGATTTATCCCGGGTTTTCAAGTGCAGTGAGTTTCTCATCCCAACACACACATTTTTTATGGCATGCGATGAACTCTGTAGCGGGATGTGTGCTCCTCCTAGGGTGTGAGACGAAGGAAAGTCACTTGAAGAGATCTCGGAAGTAGTTCTGTGACATTCTCTTTTGCGGGCTGTTCTCGAACACAAGGACGGGCGATGCAGTGCTCTGGGAGGTTACGGACAGACAATTTGGTCTCATTGTATGACACCAAGAAGACAACTTGAATAAAACTGGCAAAGAGACGCTTTAAAATATATATTTACGTAATGTGACGAGTGGGGTTATGGGAGAAAATGTCGGCTTTCGGTTCACGCTGTCCGACTTGCAAAAGGCTGTCACCTGGACCAAGTTGACGGGAAGTCGGCTGCTTTCGTGCACAATCTCCGTGAAATTGCTCACTCGGCGAGAGGCACCGTGTCCAAGGATGGTAAATATAGAAAATGTATAAATAACGCAGTTTTAAAAAAAAAATGACATCAAAAATTTGTAAGCAAAAAAAAAACCTTGTCACTGAGGGCTGCTTCACGGATGGCAATTCCAAAGGACACACATGACGAGGCCGTGATGGCAGACCGCAGTGGCCCGTTGGCATAAACACAGTTCAACCGACTTGCACTTACATATATAGGCACACGCGCACCGCTCATTGCGTGAATTCTGTGCTTATTGACAAAGACTCCTGATTCATCATCGTCATGAGTACGTCGCTGGATGAAGTTCGGTTCAAAACTTTTAAATTATCCCTCTAAGTGATTCTTGAATTCGATGCTTCGCGTGTCGTGTTCGCTTCCTCATTTGTATTGTTTCTCTAATTCTTATTCTTGGTTCTACTCGGTAAAGTCACGTAGAAGGGAAACAATAAAATTAAAAAAATATATCTTATATATAATATATATTTTTTAGTTTATTGTTTCTCTGCAGTCACGAAAGCTTTAAATCAAAATCTCTAATTCTTGTTTTTAATCCACGTGTGTCTTTTGATTTGGTCCTCCAGCCGAAACGTAACATCGGCATTTAATTTCCTTACAATTTTAAAACGTTCGTTGTATACACACGCAACTCAGTGCGTGCAGTTTGGGCCGAAAACATTGTGAATTGTCGCAAAGCGACATTCGATTCCTATTATGTCGAGTGTAGATTGGGCCTTAACACTGGGGGTTGTCCCAATGCGAGATTCCATTATTTCGATGTTGAACGCAGCGACCCAGTAATCTCCGAGAGGCAATTCGAATCAAACCCGAGCGACGATTATCGACGCACGCATATCGTGAACGTGGGTATCCAGTTCTGCTCGATGCCTTACAATCGACCGCATCGTTCATCAGTCGATCAATAATAAACAAACATCAAACAAACTGGGGTTAATCAGAATCCACGGGTTAATCCGCTGCGTCATCCCATTATCAATCCCCTCCCCCCTCCTCTCTCTCTCTCTCTTCATTGGTGGATCGGCTAATATCGGCAAGATCGGTAATCCCGAAGCAGTCCGCTTTTGATAATTGTTTTATTTACCCTTCCATCTGGCAACAAAACTGACACCTTTTTTTACAAGGAGTCATGTTTGCATAGACCACAATACCTGCAGTCATAATGAAAAAAAACATAACTCTGATAATGTGCACTATCCTTGAAGTTGATTGGTCCACACCCGAGACAGCTTTCCTTAGAGCCTAGTCTCACATGGTGTTGGATCAAAGTCCGCTTTTGTTATGACCGCACCGCCACCGACCGCCTCTCCCACCTTGAACTCGTACGACTCCTCGATGATGACCTCCATGCGCGGATGCTCCCCCAGGACGGGCCGGCCCATCTCCGCGATTCGCTTCGCCTCCTGCTCCTCCACGCTCAGCGGCTTCCTCTCTCCGTCCTCTGCACGGCGGCCACCGACAGCGCCGACAGAGTGGCGAGAGTGGAGAGAGGCAGGCGAGAGAGGAGAAAGAGAGAGAGAGGAGAGGCCACGGGAAGTCGCGTGGGCTCTCACAGCTGAGTCACACACAACTCCGGCTCGCTGCCGGCTCGTGGCATTTAGCGAGGTCCCTAGCAATAACATCGCGCGCGCATTTGTGCGTGCGTGTGTGTGTACTCGTGCGGGAGTTCTGTTAGTCTGTTACTGGATTGAGGGGCTTTACCACGCCGTGAAGGTTTGCGGGGGCTGGGGGGCGTTACGTGAGAATACTTCACCGCCACGCCAATGTGCCGGTGTGCCGGCGCTTGGCATGCAGACTCTGGGACAGAGTTGCAGCACCGCAAATGGATTTTGCTGCACTCCCCTCTGCTGACCACGCGGGTCGTGTGCATGGTTGACCATCGCCGGTATCGTCATTAGGCTTCTCCTCCGTGTTGCTATACCACCCGCGCAGCAACGCACATTGCATAGGCGATGCAAGACAACGCGGCTTCACTTCTTCACTTTCATTGTCTCTTTACGCTCATCTACGTATCGTGGAGCGAGGCTCACCACCGATGGCGGCATTTGGAACGTCAATGTCGGCTCGGGGTCACTGTGACTCGGCTGCTGAACCCCCCCCCTAACCCCCCCCCCCCCACCGGCCTCCCAATTACAGCGGTGGCTCGGAGCCCGCATCGTTTGTGCAGTGGCAGCTTTAATTTCCCCCCCCCTCCCCCCACAATGTATTGAACGTTGAACATCTGGCACGATGCAAGCAATCGTCACGTTAGTGGGGGGGGGGTATAGCAGATCCCAGCACCGTGACAGCCTATGCATTATTTATCCAAGTGCATACAACCTCCCAACGCCTCCCCTGCTCAAGCCATGTTGGTTTCAAATAACTGTTTCAACTCTGCCAGTAGGGTGGCAAGCTCTGTGTCTGTACGGCTGTACCGTATTGTGCTGCCGACCTCCTCTATGCGTCCCTACTTCACCAAGACGCACTGACCAGCGTCAAGTACGGGCGAAGATCTGCCACGACCTGCATGGTGCGCGTGGGGGGATCAGGGTTGCTACTTCCGCGGTGCAAAAAAAAAATCCAGCCCATATTGTGGGTAAAAATAATATCTCACAATAGAGGGGGGGACGACGACAAGTAAATGTGATCATTATATGGTGGATTGTTACGGTATTTACATGAACAACAAAAGAACGGGGGGCTTTTAATGACCCAGGAAGACTTGTCTATTTTTCAGGACAACAGCTACCTTCTCAAAGAAGAGAATGATCATGGGGAAACCAGGACAGGTGGCAACCACATCTGCCAGTCTCTTGTCCCGTGCAGGGACTCGTGATTGGCAGTCCAAGATGTGGAAAACAAAAATGTAACAAACAAAAAACTTACGGAAAATTTTAAACATGAAGTTGAAAAAGTAAGTTTGGCAAAAAACGTTGTCGAGTTGAGATGGCAAAGTGATTCTTCTGGAATCGGCACTTCTATTGATCCATCTTGAGGCCTCCTTTGCCAGTACCAAAATATAATAATAGGTTTTTCCTCCTTTTTTCTGGCAACAAAACTGAAACCTTTTTTTACAAGGAAACATGTTTACATTAACCACAATACCTGCGGTCAGAATGCAAACAAAAACACATTGTCCTTGAAATTGATTGGTCCACACCAGAGACAGCTTTCCTTAGAGCCTAGTCTCATACGGTGTTCGACCAGATGACGCCAAAAGGCGCACAACTCAGAGACAACGCACTATCAGAGTAATGAGGGCTCGAGATAAGCGTCCATTTCAACACGTCTGGGTACCAAACCTCCTCAGCGAAATGATCCAGAGAGTGGAACTCATTCTCGAGTTGAATCGTGCACAATGTATCTCATCGTGCTATACCGCCTTAGTGACACGTGTGCAAAATTGAAAATTGAGGAGAAACTACAAAAAAATCCAGATTAATTTAAGCGACAACTTTATAATTACGAGGAAGGCTAAATAAACACGTACGATGCCAATACGATTTAGCAGCTGAAAGCCTGTGCCGAGTGCAGGCATTTCAATTAACTTTAATTGACCGAATTTGCATGGGAAATATTGAAAGCTGAATTTAATTGAAAAAAAAAAACCTGCCAATTTTACTTTCTGCCTGGTCCGCAAAGTAAGATGCGTCGAGGTTTGCCAAACGTGCTATACGATGCTCGTGCATGCGCACGTGTACCAGCACGTGTACCAGCACGTGTACTAGCACGTGTACCAGCATGTGCGCATGCAAACCAAGCAAAAGCTGAGGGCCCCCAAGTAGTCCAGGGGGCCCTGGATGCTTGAGTTGTTGTGGTTAAATTTCGATTTAAATTTCGATTTAAAGGGTTGTTATTAATGCTAACCCTACTCCCTCCCTTTGATGCTGCTAATCCTGCATAATGCACGGGCATAATATGACTTTAAAACCCCTCCGCCCACCTCCTACGCATTCCACAAGTAATGACTAATCCCATATCTGCATTTCCCATAAATATGCTAAATTCCTCTTGATATGCAAATTATTTTGTCAAGGCTCTCTCCCCCCTCCAACCCAGCTTAAATATACGCTGCCAAGCCTGGTGGTGTTCATTCCGACAGACCTGTTCTTCACCTGAGGACGGCTTCTTGCGTTGTGGCCGAAACGTCGTGAGAATTATTTTATTTATTTTTTATTTGTATTATATTATTATTTCCCTTCTACGTGACTTTTCCGAAAGAACCAAACAGATTGTTGTGGTTAGTTCGTTGGCCTTGCCCCTGCGTACGGCGCGAACGAAGTTCAACGTACGTACCTAAACCGAATAGTTATGCATCAAAATATCTGCTCAAATTGAAACCAAATAAATCTAACAATTAACAGGAGCTAATTCAACTTTCTGATCAATATCTTGTCTTTATTTATCTTCTCTCGTCTCGTTACATCTCTAGTCTTGTTGACATTTCTCTTATCTTACCACACGTTACGTCTCTTGTCTATTTCTCATCTGTCATCTCACAAGGGATCTGCACGTTCATTTCTTCTCAGGGCTCCCAATGGGCCACCACCACCACTGGGCAGCCCGCTTCCAACTGCAGTATAACAGACTTAATTCGAGTAAAGGCTCATTCTGACGAGTAGAAACCAATGATCTATCTTATTGATGATGCTCTGTGGATGGCTTAGGTTAACAATCAAAACACCGTGAGTGAAAATTTTCACCATGATAATCATGAGATGTTTAGTTGTTTAAATGCCTCAACTATTCAAAGTGATTTCAGGTTGTAGCGCGCGCCGTTCGGCACGGTGCCGATTGAGCAAGTGCCAATCAGGGACCTGTTGTATTGACGATGAGACACGTACGATCGATGACCTTTGAACTCAGCTACAAAAAAAAAACACCGAGATGCTCCTCTTGGGATAGCTCCGTGGTGCGGTGGTGATGTGGCTGTGCGACTGTGCTATCCCACTGGAAGCGAATGGGATGACATCGCCGGCAGTGCGTGTGTGTGCGTGTGTGTGCGTGCGTGTGTGTGTGCGTGTGTTTGTGCGTGTGTGCGTGTGTGCGTGTGTGTGCGTGCGTGTGTGCGTGCGTGCGTGGGGAGCGGTAGTGTAGCGGTTAGTGCGCTGCGCTACGAACCTGGCGACCCAGGTTCGATTCCCGCTCACGGCTAACACCAGTGATGATTATCTGAACCGGTCCTGGGGCCTCCCCTAGGTCGACTCATCCTCAAATGAGTACCTGGTGCGATGAGTAAACATCGCCACTAGGGAGACAAAGGCGGCCGGGCGAGGTGTTGGCCCTTTCGCGGGGGCTCTCCTCCGTCGGGGACATTTACGAGAAGCCACGGGAACATTTCTGCGAAACCGCCACCCTCTCTGCCCGTAAACAAAAAGCATCAAAGGCTTCGGCGAACGTGTGATCGGTGAGGGCGGTCTCATCGAACGCAAGGGGCTGCTGCTGCTGCTGCTCGTCAGCGGGGTGAGGAGGTGGTTCTCATCACGAGGAGTGTTTGCCCTGCGGTTTGCGCTCTCGTCGAAAAGGGGCACCCCCCCCAAGTTCGAGCCCACGATTACTCAACGGCCGGCACAATTTAATGAGTCGTTCGTCACGGAAATCTGCAATTGACATTGGCGATTGATTTTGATGAACTCTTTATCATCCGTGCGCGTGATGGTTGGCGACGCGGGGACTTGCATACAACGGTGTCAGGATCTTAAATCCATCCCACTCACCCCACTATACCGCTGTTCACTCAGCGGCTGAAAAGGGTACGACTCCTGCACAGTTACTTGCGCAGCAGGTCACGTGCAGTGGGGTCAACGGTGGGTGCCCCCACCTATTCCAATATGCCTTACCCAGCATGCAGCAGAAACAGTTGAGCGAGAAGCCTTTCCACCAGCAGTGACGTGAGCAAGCAGTTTCAGGGCTGCACCTTTACCTCCACCGTCTAATGACGGGAAAGTGCTCGATGTGAAAGCAACGATAACTCTTACGCCTGGAGCTAGGATCATTAACCCAGATAGGATGATGCATCACAGTTGTGCATCGGTGATTTGGGGTTGTTATTATATCCCGTAATAAATAGGCACTGCAGAAATTAAATTATACATTGTACATGTTTAGGTCAGTCGACACTTCAACTGTGGTTAAGATAATTAGTTATAAATGTGTCAATGGCATGGCAGGCATGATTCCTCTTAAGAAGAATTAATTAATCGCATTATAAATGGCTCGCGTTAAAATCAGCATCGTAAAATGTTTATATATACGAATATGTGATTCTTTTTTCTTTCTTTTAAAGCCTATGTCCCAGTGCACAATAAGGGTTTATTAAATGGATTTTCTGGCACAAACGTGGACATTGGAAAGTGTTGTTCATGTGCGTGTACGCATGCATGTGGCTTCGTTACTCAACAACAGCCTAATTTTTCCTGCACGGTCCATCCGTATTACAACTAAATTTAAAATAATCGATTCAACAAACCTTGACTTTTTTTTATCCCTACAAGGGTACATGCTTCAACCCATTATTTGGAATCCAGGGCTCCACTTTAACAATGCAGAGCTCGGTTTTAAGAAGTGAAATACAATTTGGACGGGACACAGCGTCTCAGCATAACCTCGTCTCAAGCTGCACAATTAAGCGGGATGCATGAATCACGGAGGGAACGGTATGTGTTCTGTTTGTAAATATATATAACGTAACAGGTAAAGTGCAGCCCTGTAATTAAACTAAAGCTCTTCAGAAGCGACCTGGCCACATATGATAGCTCAACAAATAATCGAAACGCATGTTGATTTTAAATGCAGAGGGATCGAACCCACGACCCTCCTGTATACCAGGCGAGGTAGTTAACATCTCGCCACCGCGTCACCCCATGGTGGCTCGTCAATCTGCTGGCCGTAGGGGTCCCGCTAGGGGAAGCTCTAAAGAGAGGGCATTTGGCTTTCTCCTCTTCCTCCTCCACACTGGCGAGGCATCATGGAAGAGGTGATTGGACTCACACTCTTCCCCCACCACACTGCAATCTGCCCACAGACGACTAATTGTGGTGCTTTCCAGGAGATCGCGTTTGCGATCTCCGTGTCGCAAGTCCAGCGTGCTGACCATCGCACCGTGGCGGCAGCCACCGCATCAAAGATCAAAGATCCCCCATATAGCCCGAACAGACTGTAGGGGCAAGTGCTGTTAGCGAGCACCTATGAAGGCCAGAACGGTACACGAGGGAGTGGGTGGCCACAGAACCACGCCCGACCGCCTTTGTCTCCCTAGTGGCGATGTTTACACACCTCACCAGGTACTCATTTGAGGCTGAGTCGACCTAGGGGAGGGCCCGGGACCGGTTCAGATAATCGTCACTGGTGTTGGCCGTGAGCGGGAATCGAACTCGTGTCGCCAGGTTCATAGCGCAGCGCGCTAACCGCTACACTATCGCTCCCCACTACATGTACATATATACACACACAACTACGATATGTTTACACTGGGTTTGATGAGGTGCACTAATTGTATGCTTGCCACGTGATCCCACTCTACGTGTTCCAATGGACTTGAAAGTACGTGCCCGTTGTGGACAACTGGTGAGCGACAGTCATGAAGATCTGGGGTAATAGCGGGCGTGGAGGATCACGGTTTAAGAAGCCTTGGGCTGTGTGAAAATAACACGCGAGTAAATGTTCCCGGAGTTATGGTTTGCTTATGTTTACGTAGAGTAGGTTAGCGTTTGAACAGTGTACATGGAACACAGCTGTAGGTGAATAAGCGTTGTCTGGTGGACCGTCTATAAACTTTCACACCGTTTACAGGAAGTGCACCGAATGTGTGTTGACTATTATTACTGCAGCTACGTTAAAACATTGCTGGTATTTGTATCCTGTTTAGACAGCATGGAACACTGATTGGGCTGACTAACAACATGAGTTTATCTTTATTCCACAATAATAACTATGCTGGACCCATTAATATACTATACACATTATGGATAAGTGTCGGAGTTCAATATATTCAGATGTCACATTTTTAGGACCATTTTGGAAACATTTTCATATTTGGCGGATCGTTCACGTTATTGCAATCATTTTTAAGTGTCATCAGGCCGACGCGACGAAACGTGACACCACTTTTTGGCAGGAAATGCATCGCATAAGATTTTTCCAATCAATCCAAATACAAATATTTTTTCCCCGATCATCTATTTCACAATTTAGTATCATGGACGGATGTTAAAAAAATTCATCTGAAGTCTGAAGCTCATCTCTAGTTTCTGTGTACAAGCATTGAGATTAATTAGACTATTTTGGTGCTAGAAATGTCCAAATGATGGGCCACTTTGTTGAGCTATCATTTGTGGCCAGATCACTTCTGAAAAAAAAGTTGATACCTCAGCGGGCTTGGCCTGGTAGGATGGGGATGTTTCGATTTAAAGCTTTCGTGACTGCAGGTATTCAACTTCTTGGTTCTTTCGGTAAAGTCACGTAGAAGGGAAGTAATACAATAATAAAAATAAAACATAATAAAATAAAATAATTCTCACGACGTTTCGGCTACGACGCAAGCAGCCATCTTCAGGTGTTGTAGCCGAAACGTCGTGAGAATTATTTTATTTTATGTTTTATTTTTATTATTTTATTACTTCCCTTCTATGTGACTTTACCGAAAGAACCAAGAAGAAGGATGGGGATGGTTTAGTTTAATTTGTTTGTGTCTGGGTGATGTGTTGACCTTCCTTGTACTTTGCACTGCTGTCGTGTTTCTGTGTTGTTTTGTTGTAACTTTCTTACCCACGCCTATTGGATATGTGTGAAAAATAGCTTCATAGCTCCTCGGATCCTCCGGTATAAATACATATTTTGATTCTGTACATTTTATATATATATAGCCTATTCACATATTACTGGACAACAACTGGCACTTGATTTTACAAAATATTTAGCATCCATTCCTCCATATCTACTGTACAGACGGTTTGTTGATCTGTTGCAAATGGGGAGAAAAATGTAAGGCTGCGTGCGTCGACAGAGCCTCAATTCGCCATCGTGCATGGACATTTCCCAATTGTGTGGCGGTCGACAGCATTGGCGCCTGGTGAGAGTGCGAAAAAAGCGCGGTAATCACGCAACATTAACAAACACGTAGACTTTTGCGGCCAATATTATTTATAATTGCCATCAGGCTGTCTGCCCAGATGATGCTCGTTGTAATTACCGATGAAACGTCGCCCTCGAATTGTAAATGTTGTGGGTTTTACTCTCGAACACACTGGTGAGTGCTGAACTAGAAACGAATTGGCACGTTTTTGTTTATGTGACAAACCCTACTCGTTGGCTGTGTCGGGTGGTGGTGGCGGCGGGTTTAACGACACACATATTTACGCGATCTAACCCCCCAAAAAAACTTCACATTGATAAAAAAAAAGTCTGCCCATCCGATCCCCAACGTTACGCGATGGCCCACTTGGCGGCGAAATAATTTTACACGGCCAAAAAACAAATCCTACGCTCACGAGTGTCATCCAAATCAATCGATTGTCCACACTTTTCGTGCAGACCCGATTGGTGCTTTTCAGCTCATTATCAGCGGCGTGTAAACACAGATTTCAAGAGCCTCCATTCCGCGGGAATCAATATTTTTTGTGCCTGTAAATGCAGCAAATTACTCTATTTTTTACGGGCTAACACAATAGTGGCGGTGGTCCATGGTGAGCCAGAGAGAATGCAATTATCGAAATATTTGTTTCGCGTTCGCGTGAGCCAGTGCCCTGATTTACAAAGTTGGCTTCGTATAAAACATCTCAAATGTGTAATTACACACACGGGTTCATAAACATACAGAATGCAGCCGCTTCGACTACGCGGGCACCAATAACTAAGGCGGAGTGCTCGGGATATGGATCTTGTCAGCTTTTTTTCGTACAAAGGCGTCAAAATAAAAACTATATCTAGTGCTACATTTTTTTGTTGTTGCTATTTTTCATATCGTTGAGGTAGACTTTGTCTAATGACATCTAAACATACGTGAAATTTATACCCGGGCGAGCGTGGAATGCGATAAATAAGTTAATGTTGCAAGGGAGACTAAGAGACAGAGGTGGGACAAAGTCATTGTTATGCAAGTCCAAGTCGAGTCGCAAGTCATCAAATTCATGACTCGAGTCTGACTCGAGTCCAAGTCACATGACTCGAGTCCACATCTCATAGGTGGGACAAAGTCATTGTTATGCAAGTCCAAGTCGAGTCGCAAGTCATCAAATTCATGACTCGAGTCTGACTCGAGTCCAAGTCACATGACTCGAGTCCACACCTCTGCTAAGAGAGACCCATGGAACTAAGAAGTCAAGAGAATTGTGTAAATGCCGTGTGGTCAGTGTTCATGGTTAGTTTGGTCACAAAGGGGTTATGCTGCAAACCACACGCAGTTTTACACAACACGTGTTACTGATGTGTTGGCACCACATCACTCGTGTTCTTAAAGGAAGTCAGCGCAGCCACTGACGAACAGAGATGGATACGTGCATTGTAAAATGGGCTCGTTCGTCCAGTTGTAGAGATTAACAAAGGGCCAGATTCATATCTTTGAAGAATCAAAGCCAACCACATCGCCGTCGTGATTTCCGGCATACTCTAGGTTCCCAACACAATTTTTTTCATTCATCAATGAAATACGGTTTAGTCGAATTAAAGTTCTTTGGAATATAGCTCGGATGGATACAAATGTATAGGTTGATTTTTTTTCTCATAATTCGTAAAACAAATTAATGGTAGGACATAATGAATGAGTATTAAGTTTAACATGACCTACAAGTTAATATATTCCAACCAATCACAGACAGCTTTAATCAGGAAGCCACTATGAAAGCAGCCAGTATTAGCTGTTAAAGAAAACCAATTCCTATATGAAGGATGGCGAAGCGACTCAACTTAGAAAAAAATCAACATTTATATTAAAAAAAAAGCAGAGCTGTTCTCGGAACTTTTTTTTGCACGGAAACCCGGCGAACGATTGCAACGCGGAGATGTTGCCGTAAAACAAATGTTCATCAACAACACGTGAATCGAGACCGTGGAGTTATTCGAGGTTTGGTTAAAGTTTTGGTGGCATTTAAATCGACAACCGAAGGGGTTTCTACCTGAGAAATTCACGATGGCAGCAGAAATCATATTCTCTCTGCTCTGTATTTTCCTGTACAGTGGGTGGCCTATAGATGTTTTTTTTTTTTCACATTCAGAGGGAGGAAAACATGTCATTGCAAGGCAATAATCAGTGGCGTGACATTCGTGGACATCGAGAGTAGGAATGAGATAAGCACAAGCGGTGAACAACTGCAAATTTACAATCGATGATCTTTATGTGAGAAATAATTGATGAGATGCAGTAAGAGGGAGTGACGGTTCTTACCCTTGAACATGCCACCTGGCAGATGAATGTGGAAATGAGAGCAAAACAACGGAGAAAATATGAAAAACAATATGCAAATGAATTATAAAAAAAACATGTTACTTTGGAATATATATTTTCATTTTAAAAAAAGCAAGCATTTATTTTAAAAGTGTATGAGTATTCTTCACACTGTATGACACGTTAAAATTAATACTTGTAAGATATATTATTAACAAATAAGCCTCCTTAAGCACATACTCAGTCAAACAATGAAGCGACATAATAACGATGTACATTTTGCATCTTTTAAGAATACGTGAATGTCTAATAAAAGTGTACCAAGTATGTGAGAATAATTACTTTTCCTAATAGGTTAGCAAATTCCTCATACCTGTTCTCACTAGCTCACCTACAGACAGAAAACGATAAATATTGCATAATCGATTAAATATCTTCACATTTTCAATTACCACGACGTTAAAGGAAGATGCAATCCAACAATGAACAAATGTTCTCGCGCACTGGGTAGCTTTTCGCTATGGTGCCCTCTAAGCGCCCCCCTGTGTTTTCAGGTTGCACTGCGTGTTGCTCGCCACGATGTCCGACGTTTCGCGATGCATGCTTACGCCCAAACGCACGAGAGTGCCATGATAGTGTACGTGCCCCGTAATTTCGAGAGTATTTTATTTTTCTTTCTCTCATGATATTCGAGGCATGGCCGCGTGAGCGGTAGCACGTTCGGCTCTTCTTGCAGAGGGTTGCGGTTCGACTCCGGCAGGCCGCCCTGTTGAATTCAAAGGTAAACTAAACTTTTTAAAATTTGTATTTTCACCAGGTAAGGCCCACTGAGCTATGTAGCTTTTTTCAGAAGTGACCTGGCCACAAACAATAGCTCAACTCAGTGGCCATGCACGTGGAAATGTATGGCAGCCAAACACTCTAAACGCGTGATGTTGATTCTAAGTGTGGAGAGAAAAACAAGAGGACCCAGAAAACAATCCACGCGACCACGGCGAGAATACGCCAACTCCAAATATACAGCAGCAGGCGTCAGGGTCGGGATTGAACCCACGGCCTCCTGTATACCAGGCGAGGTAGTTAGCATCTCGCCTCCACGACGCCCTGCTGCGGGTGCATTAACCACGAAATACGCGCCAGCTGCTTCACAGTGGACGTTTAAGATCCCCGTTAAAGATGCCTGCGTCTTGGTTCGAAATTTGGGAATCGCTCACAAATTACTTGATGGGGGGAAATGCTCAGTGATCGCTGCCCCCTGCTGCGAAAACTTAGCAGGAAGCTCCCGAGAAAGGATCTTGAGGTTCAGAGAGGCTTTTTTGGGGGGTAAACAAGTTTGAAACAAACATTAAATGATTAACTTAAGCTTCAAAATCATGTAGGGCAGCCCGGAACACGCAACTTGGATACCTATCTACAAGATGCGAGACATTCGTGGTTTTTGGATTGCACCTTAAAAACAAAGCAAACAATTGAATATATATTTAAATCTACGTGACTTGATTTGCATAGTGTCTGTGTGTATATATACGGCTGTGTGTGTGTATATATATAAACACACAGCCCTTTGGTCAATCCACTGCTGGGTCAGGGCCGGCCCCTGCCATTCGGGTCATGGAGGTTACATCTACCAAATGTCACCTCGCCGATCAAGTTCGAGTCGGTGAGCGTAGTAGTGGGAGCATTGAAACACGGCACAACAAAATTGATTTCGCCACGCTGCCCTCTGCCCCCAGCCACTTGGCACAGGCATTCGGCAGCGCGTGACAACCTGGCGTGCATCGCTGGCGCCAATGGCAGCACTATCCAGGCTCGAGGCTGCTTAGCTTGCAAGACGAGACGAGATCGAGCGCATTGCGCGCGTGAGTTGTTCATCGTGTGCGTACATATGTAGCATTGTACATATTATGTGGCGTGTCCGATAAATAACCGTGGTAATCGTGTTCCGTGATTGGCAAAAGAAGCAGCGCGTGGTGGTGGGAGAACAGCTTTGAGAACGAAAGTGGAAACGGAATGGAATCTTACCAGGCTCATTCAGTAACATGGCTGTTCAAGCAAGAAATGAGAAAACACGGGAGGAAGAAAAAAAAACGGCGATTGTAAATAAACGATACGAGGAAGGAAAGACAAAAAAAATGTGTGCGAGTCAAGGCGGGTGTTGCGGAGTTAATCCGCGATGGTAACGCCTCTGATTCTAATTGTACCGCTGGCCGCTTGGAGGCAATGGCGCGGAGGTTTAAAGAAAACCTTCACCAGCGTGCCAACTGCTGCACCTGGAGATCGACTCGAACCGGTGCCCTCTGGCCTGCAAGTTCGGTGCGCTAACCAACGCGGACGGGTCAACGCCTCGGGGGTTCCACCCGCCACGTTCTGGATGGAATTCCCAAATGTCATTCGTAGAACTAAAATCAAGCGCGTCCACCCCCACCCCCTTCTTACGCTGCCCCAGAGTTCGCCGTTGCGCTCTGGGTCAGGGCACGGAGCGGCGCGACCCGCAGGCGGTCTCCCGCGTGGTGCCACCGCCAAGTGAGGGGGGGGGGTGGTGGGGGGCGTGAGGACGAGGCGCTAGCGGGCAGTGCGACTTGCCAACCCGTCGTAGCGTTGTTTCGTGAGCGTCCCTCGCGTGCGATGCGAAGCGTGGCGCTAAGCTCCCCGCGGCCCAACGGGGTGTTCAACCGCACCCGAGTGTATTATTTAGTTCTTCTAGCGGCCCTTTGGAAAAGGCGTGCCGTTCGTTTGCGGCTGCTGTGTTTTAATTGTTGCAGGTGAGGCCCACTGAGCTATTAGATTATTTTGCAGAAGCGACGTGGCCACCACAAAACGACGGCTCAATGTTAGTGTGGCTTATCGTTATCGCGTGGAAATTCATTGCAGCCAAATACTCTGAACGCGTGATGTTGATTCTAAATGTGGGAGGGGAAAAACCGGAGGACCCGGAGAAAAATCCACGCGACCACGGGGAGAGAAACGCAAACTCCAAATATACAGCAGGCGTCAGGGTTGGGATCTAACCCACGACCTCCTGCATACCAGGCGAGGTAGCTAACACATCGCCACCGTGGCACCCCTGTGTATGCTGGCGTTCCACGTTAGGCGGAAGGTGTTTTCGTAAAAATGTGGTGGGTGGGAGGGCATATTCTGGCGGGTGATTGACTCCGTCATATTTCTTCACCTCCAAGGCCAGCCACTATTAAGCAGCACGTAAAAACGATATATGTTTTGAGACACTAGGTGGCGGGCGGAGTGATGAAAGTTAGATTTCCTACGAAAAGTATAAATATTTACGCGATCTAACCCCAACAAACCTCTACTATGTATACATATGATGTTCGCACTAATTTCACTTGGGCGCGCGCGTGGTCAGATGTCTGGCGACTGCAACTGAAGACATCTCCCAAGAAGCAGATTGAGCAATCGCTGCCTACGACGATGATCCTCAGTCACCTTTTAGCTTCATAGCTCAACTGCGTCTTGCCGGGTTGTATCACGCATCGCCCGGCTTGACATCGGACGTGGAGCGAAACGTCGGAACATCATGCCGATCGATCAGCGGCAGCCACCCGGAAATGCGACTGAGAGCTACGATTCTTCGTCGTTTAAAAAAACATCAACAAACGTCCACTTTGGCTCCCCCAACCCCACGTAAGTCTTGTCAGTTTCCTTTGAGCGGGGCATTGTATCCTTTGCGACAGGCGGGCGCTGTCGAGATGTGCTCTCGCCTCTTCTTTAACCCCCCCCCCCCCACTTATATCAACGTAACATTTTCATTCACGTATTCATAACGTGGATGTGGCGTGTGTTTTTGCTTGATAAGGGGCTGAAAAGAAAGAGAGAGAGAGAGGGAAAACCAAAACCAAACCAAATATCCGTGCAGGAAATACCTTTACGCAGCGAACATCACAGGGCTCGCGGATCAAAAGGTCAACAAACAAAGAAAAAATATAAAGAGAGAGAGAGCGGGGGAAAAAAAACCCATGCATACTGGATGAGTGTCACTGCACCACACGATAAGAAAGTGGGGTAAACAAACGTGCTGCAATTTGAGGCCCCAAACCAACGCAGCTCACAACGAACTTGTGGCGGCGGCGGGCGGGGTGGGGGGCAAATTAATGAATGAATCAGGTAAAATAATTAAGCGAGTTTGGAATGTCGCGGTGAGTCACCACGCGGAATTGCACGAATGTATCGTGAGCGAATGGACACGTCAAGGGTGGGGTCTTGTTTTCTTTACAATAATGACAATTTACAATAAATAAAAATATGATGATAATAAAAATAACACCACCACCACCACGGCAAAGCACTTAATCATGGGGCGGGATGACGATGGGAGCGTGCAGATCGATGGCGGAAGGGGTTGAAGTTCCCGAACCTGTCGTGCCTTGGTCTATCCACCTGGGTTCGCCAAGAACGAGAAAAAAATTATCTTGCTTTTCGTATTCTTCATCGTCTGTTATCTTTATGTGAATTGTCTTTCTGTGGGAACACACAGAGGGATGGGGGTGGGGGAGGGGTGGGTAGGGCGGGGGGGGGGGCAGAGGTTTTGTTTGGGGGGCGGGGAGTGAGTTGAGGAAGTGTCACACAAGGGGGAGTGCAAGGGTAAGGAGTGACTCGGATTATTAAACCCAACGCCATGCACCTGGCACAAGGCTTATCCTTGTTGGTTAGTACGGATGAGCAATGGCAGGGTGAGTGGGTCGGCCAACAACACTTGGACAATTCGACTCACTTCGCCTTGCAATAAAAAACAAACCAAGCGATTAGTCAAACAGGTACATCATTGACGTCCTAGGGGTAAGTGCAGAACATCAGCGCGTAGCGATATCACATGGCGGAACATCGGATGACACGTTTGAGATATACTTCCGTTCACGTCCTCCGAGAAGTCAAATTGACAGCGTCATTATTTTGAATCGAAGATATTTAACGTGAACAAAAATTTGGACGGGGAACTCGTTAATTTCACCATGTGATATGTGAAACCGGTGAAATTAGCCGCGTTAGAGAGGGTGGCGCGCACACGGAGTTAAGGATTCCCACGCAAGGCATTGTGGGTATACAACCTTTTCTTTCGCTCATCTCAACCATCCGCGGCTCGCCAAGCTCAATAAACATGTTCTTGTTTTTCTCATACTCTTCGTCGTCAATTACTTTGATCGCAATTATTTTGCTGGAAAGAAGAACACAGTAACACAACAACAACAACGACAAATCACATACCGGGAGGGTGAAGAAATAAAACACCCACGACAATAATTTGGGTTGATAAAAAATATGAAAACACACACGTCGCACTTACTAATTGGCAGATGCATTCATTTACATTGCACGGACAATTAATAACGTTGTGGATTGCATCCCCCCCCCTCCCCATCCGACCCTAACCCCCCCTTCCCCTCCAAACTCGACAAGTGGCTCAGAAGTGCATCGTTACAGTTCGTTCAACGTAGCGCTGAATCGTGAACCAGCTCAGCGCGGAATCCAAAACAGCACTTCGAAACGCAATGCGAATATCAGCAGGCGGCGTTATAGCCTCCCGATTTTTCCAACAGCTGCTTGCGAATTGGATGATGTACTCTGCAATAGTTTCATTTCGTTCGCGGGAGATGGGCGCGGTGCGTGGGTCTGTGGTACCACGGCGGATGCTGCTGTTTGCGTTAAGTGGATGATTGTTCAAAGTGGCGCGGTGTTTTAGACTTTGGCGGCCACAACGAAGCCGTTGGCGCCGCTTCTCCCCTGTCGCCCTCCGTCGCTGCAGCGTCAAAATAAAAACGTCTCGCCGAGTAGGGAGGGCCAGGGACACGAAACACAAAACCACTCGCTCTCTCTCCCTCTGGCGTGCACGCGCGCGCGTGAACCCATATCCACATCGGCGTCAGTCATTTGCATTGTCAAAGTGACAAACTGCTGCCTTCGTTATAAATGTATATTTATATTAAAATAAATCTGCATACGCTGTTGTTTCTGGTCGATCGTGCTGCGCGCGGGTGTGTCACGCGGTAATTACGCGCACAATTTCCCTTTCCAAAAGCTTCGCCGTGTTTAATTGGCTGCTGTATTGATGTTTGATGGTTATTATTTTTAATTCACAGACACACACTCGCTCTGGTTCCCCCCCCCCCCCCCAGTTAACGTATTTTTAACACATGTATCTGATAGCGTGTCGACTAATATCCAACACTCCGACTGACGTTGTCACCCGCATCCTGCCTCGACAGGCGAAGATGTGTCTACCATTCCTGCCAGCGATGTCGCTATCGAGTGTGCAGGCGGTGCAACTGCATCGGTTCGCCACAGGCCCGGACGGGGCCCAGAGTGCGTGGGAAGGGGAATTGAGACAGCGACGGGCCCCGATTTCACTGCTTGCGCCCTGGGCCGATGCCAACCACCACGCTCAGAGGGCACCGATTCGTGTGAAGGGTATGGTTGAAGCACTCATCCCTACGAACGCACGTCACCCACACCCCCCCTTTCTGGAACTCATTCGTTATTCATTAGATGTTACAACAGTTCTGGCGCTACACGTGGCAATAGGGATCGCACGGAATCAGCTGCCAGGTACGCGCAAATGTCAGAAAGAACAAATGTTAAATGTACAGCGGCAGTTCTAGCAGTTGTTTTTGTCTTGTTACAGACAGGCATTTGATCTTTTCTCACTCGATATTTTCCGGGTCTCTGGCTGACTGTAGCAGACACGTGGCCAGTAGCCACAACCAGGTGGAGAGGGCTGCTTGATGCGGTGGTATCGGGTGTGCGTAAATATGTCCATACGCGGCTTAAATGAAGAGCCCTGGTTAAATAGTTAGAGTCGCAGTCGTTGTAGCTGTTAAAGGCATAGAAGCCCTGGAGTGATTCGACGCATTGTCACCAATTGGGATTCCAATTCGATGCAGTATTAAGGGGCCGTCCATAAATGACGTCACGCGATTTTGTACGAACCCCCCTCCTCCCGCCGAAAGAGAGTTTCGAGACTCAGCGAGGTTTCACCTTTCCTGGGTAATAAAAATATAAATAAAAACTAAAAAACAAATCGATCTCCAATGATGGGAGGCAGGCAAGCAGGCAGGCAGGGTGAAGGCAGAGTTTTCTGCAAGGCTTGTCGCATATCAACATCCCTCCCCCACGCAGTGCCAGATTTTCTTGGTAGCAAAAGCTAAATTTATGTAGCTACACAAGTAGCTAGTGCGGGGTCTGTAGCATATGTTATGAAGGGGTCCTAAATAAAAAAAGAAACCCCACGTAAATATTAAAACACTAATTTTTTACTTGCATATTAAAGTAATTGTAGTTTGTCATTTGCTATACGGCCAGATAATACGACAAATCGCTAACCTTAAACACCCAGTCGTTCGTAAAAGTTGAAGGCAGTATAGTACTATAGTAATAGAGCAAGTGCAGAATCACTGAACCGGAATTTATAGCTTGAACGCATTTAACGCGGGGCCCTTGAAAGTGCGGGGCCTGTAGTACTACATATGTAGTAGCTACTACATATGTAGTAGCTACGACATATGTAGTACTACATATATATGTACTACTACATATGTAGCTACTACATATACTACATATGTAAAGTACTTACTACATATGGCCGCATTTGGTGCCTCTTCGCTCTGCAGGGAAGCGAGCGAGCGAGCGCGAGAGACTTTGACTTTTAAACAACTTTTATTGCCGCCAGCAGCAACAGCACTGGAGGCGATTCCGATATGAAATACACAAAGTCACCAGCAAACAAATAATCGCTACAAATCCACGCGCTGTGGCGCTAAATGCAGCGCGCACAACACGAAAGCAAAGCCACGTGGTGGTGGTGGTCATCGCGCACGCCACGGCGACGAGCGAGCGCTTCAGAAGGTGAACACGAGGGTGCCGTCCACGCTGGTACAGAGAGGGGCTTTTCCGGCTCCCCAGCCTTCGAAGAAGACGTGCACATCACCGACACGTGTGTGGTACGCGTGCTCCAGCCGGGAGAGAGAGAGAGAGAAAATAGAAGTTCCTGTGCGCATTTCTTAGCAGCTCGAATAAATCATCCCGTTGATTGACTTGTGCGGTGCACGTGCGCGACATGCCGCCTCGCTAAAATCGAACGCTTTCCATTATCATGCAAATTCGTTTCTTTTACCCTTTCCCGCCCTTCCGAGTGGACGCGGCGCTCTCTATGCACGCGCGCGCACAAAAGGTGCGCGGAGGACAAATATCTCCCGTGTGGCCTCCGCAGGCTGTCGATGAGGGGGTGGGGGGGGGGCAAGGCAAGTGCTGTTGGATAGCAGCTTTGGAGGGCAAAACGCGCAGCCCACGTCGAAGGATGAGTCGACCTGCGGTAGGGGGGTGTCTCGGGCGGGGTCAAATAAGTACCGCTGATGTCGGTCGTGAACTTTGGGGATACCCGGGTTCGTTGATACTCCGACTGATGCTCCTGCTGCTGTTGTGGAGTGACTAATGCAGCCAGCTATGGCTGCAGAGTTTGTGTTGTTTATGTCGTTTATTGTGAAAATTCGGTCACAGTTCCTATGATCACTGTTTCATTGCTTTTATGGCTTTATTTTGGTGATTTTCGAAAAGTTTTTTGGTTTGGCCATGTTTTTTTGTTGTAGTACAGAGTTAGACTGATGGCCTTAATCTAAGTTGTCTTGTGGTTGTTGTTGTTTGACTTGCATCCCACTGGGATTCTTGCACACAGTGTTGGTGTACGGTGCTTTATCTGCAAAATGTTGCTGTCTTTTCTTGGATTTTCTGTTTGCACATAGTCACATAGTCACTTTAAGATGTTTTCTTGTTCATGTTTTTGTTTTTTGTTTGTTGCGGTTGCACCCGATTCAAGAGCCGAATGGCTCACAGGGCTATACCTAATCAATGAACTTGAACTTGACCTTGTTGAGCAGCCCCCTAACCACTGCGCTACCGCTTGCACCCCACTCACTCCCATTCCGGTATATAAAGACAAAAATCCCCCGTATAATCTTAACAGACTGTTGGAGCAAGTGCTGTTAGCGAGCATCAATGATGGTCAGCAACGCTACACGAGGGGGTGGGTGGCCAGCACCACGTTCGGCCGCCTTTGTCTCCCCAGTGGCGATGTTTTCAAACCGCGCCAGGTACTCATTTGAGGCTGAGTCGACGTAGGGAAGACCCAGAATTGGTTCAGATAATCGTCACTGGTGTTGACCGAGCGGGAATCGACCTTGGGTCCTCTGCCCGGTTAGTAGTGCAGTGCGCTAACTACTGCGCCACCGCTCCTCACAACCCTTGTACACATGCGCACACACGCATGCTCGCTCCCTATTCTCACACGCGCACATACACCTCAATGCACAAGCGTGCGCTTTTCAATCAGTGAATAGACGCACTTAGGTGTAGGGCATTTGTGTCGCATTCAGGATTAATATATGGCGAGTGGCTAACAGAAAAAAAAACACTTTTCATAACCGCACAATGTAGAATGATCTTATGTGAAGGCGGTGTGGCATTGGGGGTTGTTTGATGCATTGACTCGACTATTAATATCAATGATCAATCCAGCGGTGTTTTTTTTAGTGTACGCAGATGATATGCAAGTTATACACTCGTGTTACCTTCGGGCTTAATGGAGCGAATTAAACTGCATGTATGAATGAGATTGGGCAACAACAAAAACAATAAAAACGAGGAGATGAAACAGAAGAGCTACTTGAATCGAATCGCAACCCCCACAATTGGCGAGAATTAATGCGTCGATTCACGCGGAGGGGATGCACGCGAGAGAGTCTGTCTGACTTTATGTGGCCGTGTAAAGATGAACAAACATTAACCATGGATACGAGCACGATTGATAAGAGCTAACCTTAATTCTATTTATACCTGACACCTTTAAAATGCAGCTTTACTGGAACCTCCCAAGCAGATTGAGCAGAGTGAGACTGTGAAATGTTCACATTTTCAGACGCAGTCAATATGGTCTCTCTTAGTTTAACACGAAGGCTTTCGCGAACAATATTATCCATAATATGTTTCTGGGTTAGATCGCGTAAATATAAATGTGTCGTTAAACCCGCCACCACCCGACACAGCTAATTAGTAAGATTTGTCACGTAAGCAGAACACAAGTCTGGCTGTCTGCCTGATGAAGCTGGTTGTAATTACTGGCAAAACGTCGCACACTCAGATTGTGAATGTTGTAGATTTGCTCTCCAACACACCGGTGTGCTGTACTAGTAACGAATTGGCACGTTATGTTTACGTGACAAACCCTTTACTAATTGGCTGTGTCGGGTGGTGGTGGGTTTAATGATACATTTATATTTACGCAATCGAAACAAACAAAAAGCTCTATTATGGATGGGCTTTCTTACTTTCCAGACTCTGAGTCCTTTGTCAATGCACTGCTGGTTAGTAGGGGTCTCTCCGCGCTGTGATTGTTGCGGTGGGTTCTTTGACCTTGCTTCGACATCTTGCTCAGTGAGCGTTGTTGGGGGCATAGAAGTGCAGGACAACAATCCCTTAATATTCGCGGGCGCACGACCCTAAGGTAACGACGCGAATATTCATCTTCTTGGTTTTTTCGGTAAAGTCACGTAGAAGGGAAGTAATAAAATAATAAAAATAAAACATAATAAAATAATTCTCACGACGTTCCTGCTGCTTGCGTTGTAGCCGAAACGTCGTGAGAATTATTTTATTATGTTTTATTATTTTATTACTTCCCTTCTACGTGACTTTACCGAAAAAACCAAGAAGATGAATCCCTGCAGTCACGAAAGCTTTAGACGCGAATATTAATACTTGAAACTCATTGGCAAAATAGGGTTAGGTGGCATAAATTAAAAATTACATTTAATCACGAACATGTAAACGTCATGTATCTGTCGATGAATACGTCTCTTGTATCGTAGTATTATTGAACTTACGTTACATTCCCAGATCTGATGAGATGGGAAGCATTTTGGGTGATTTGATGTGGTTAGAGAACGGTAATAGTTTATGTTAAATGCCCCCTTCAGCAAAGGTTTGTAAACAGGATACATTTTGTTACGTTTGTTAATCTACTAAAAATAAAGCTACAGACATCGAGATTGTACGATCAAAATAGAATGTGAATATTAAACAAAACAGCGGGGTTTCTGTTTGTTATAGCTACGTTCTTTTAATCGCAAAACTTGCTTTAAAATAAAAAAATGCGATGTCAATGCATGTTGGCCAATTAAAAATGAAAATACCCCATTGCCTGAAATAATCTGACAAAAAAGTTCATTATTTTGACCCACAACATCCTCACGTTTATTCATTGCGTGCAGCTCATCTCACTGATTGACTTGCGTGCAGTGTACATCAGACAGGCTGGCTGGCTGGAGTGAGTGTCGTCTATTATCATGCAAATGCGCCCTCCTTTCTCTCAGGGTTTTTCTCTCTCTCTCTCTCGCCCAGGCTATCACACGCGCACACACACAAGCACAAAAGACAAAAAATGCCCCCTATAGCCTTAATTTACATTTGCGGCCAGTGCTGTTAGCGAGTAGCAACGATGAAAGCCAGCGCGGCACACGAGGAGGTGGGTGGCCAGCACCACGCCCGGCCACCTTTGTCTTCCTAGTCGCGAGGCTTTACACACGGCACCAGGTTCTCAATTGAGGCTGAGCCGACCCAAGGGAAACCCAGCACCAGTTTTAGATGGCCGTCACTGGTGTTGGCCGTGAGCGCGAATTGAACCCGGGCCGTCGGGTTGGTAAAACTGTGCGCTAACCACTGCACCGCCGCTCCCCATACAAATACAAAGATCACCCGTGTAGCCTTAACAGACTGTTGGGGCAAGTGCTGTTAGAGAGCACCTATAAAGGCCGGCACGGCACACGAGCGAAGATGTTTACTACACACACCGCACCAGGTACTCATTTGAGGCTGAACCGACCTAGGGGAGGCCTCAGGAGTGGTTCAGATAATCGTCGCTGGTGTTGGCCGTGAGCGGGAATCTAACTTGGGTCCCCAAGTTCATAGCGCAACGCGCTAACCGCTACACCACCACTCCCCAGACGCACACACAGACACACAGAGACACGCGCGCGCACACACACACTCATCGTCGCACGCAAATCTCACCCCCCCGAAACAGAGATGTGTCCTGTCATTGCCCCGAGGGTACAATCGCACAACATAAAACGCGAACAGCAACAACGACAACAACACACACGCGCGCGCGCGCGTTTAACTTTCACACGTACGACGACTGGCACCAAACGCAGAATGGCAGATATTTTGACTGCTCCATTTATTTGAATGATTGCCCAGTTATTCTTGGCTTTTTGAGTCAGCAGCGTTACGATGCCCACTCTGGACCAGATGGGTCCCCCTTTGTGCTCAATAGTTGGATAGCGCCGTTCAGTGTCATTAACGTTTACACACTCTCAGCTATCATTAAGCGTAAAGCTGTCACTCTGGAGTGTGTTTGCTTACTGCTAGATGCGTTTATGGGGGAGGACGTGTTAAAATGAGCACACATCATTATCTGCTGCTGTAGACTCAGTCCATCATCCTTCAGGGTCGATAAAATAACTAGATTAGTCTATGGGGAGTACGTGTTAAAATGAGCAAACATCATCATCTGCTGCTGTAGACTCAGCCCATCATCCCTCCAGGGTCGATAACATATGTAGATGAGTGTATGGGGGAGTAAGTTTTAAATTGAGTAAACATCATCTACTGCTGTAGACTCAGCCCATCATCCCTCCAGGGTCGATAACATATGTAGATGAGTGTATGGGGGAGTAAGTTTTAAATTGAGTAAACATCATCTGCTGCTGTAGACTCAGCCCATCAGACTTACAGGATCGATAAAATATCTACCACTTTGTGGAAAAGTCAACAGTGGCTGTCCTACGGAGAGACTCGCCTCCACCATAGGAGTTTGGAATCTCCACCAATGGCTCCGCAGCGCTGTAAACAGCACATGAGTACCGACGCGTCAATGCTCACTTGAGCTGCAAATGACTTTGCCGTTTCATGCTATTTAATCTCCATATATAAAACTAACAAATATATTTCTGTCTGGCAGGATGGACAGACGGACAGACGAGTCACTTGCAAAGGACGTGTGTTTGCTGCGAGTTTGGATCTGAGCGTTAAAAAAAAAAATCCGTAGAAAAACAAAGGCAGAGCCCACTCACCCTGGAAGAAGTCGTTTCTCCATGACAGTGTTCGTAGACATTTAGGAACATGGCTTTGTAGAGTCGTTGTGTTCTCTATGCCTTGTACATGTCCACTGAATCTTTAGAGTGCTCAATATGTTTGACTTAGCATGATGTCCGAATCTCGTGACAACACATACCTCTTCAGCATGCAATATATTAGGTTTTCTTTTCTTTGATTATTTTTCACTTTTAGTAATGGCCTGTCACTCACACATATTAATTTTAAATGAACTACATTGAAATAAGCTGCAACGATGCATTGTCCAAAGTCAGAAAATGCATTAGTTCTTGGAGTGTTGTTTACCTACCTGCAAGCCAGAATATTGATTAATAATAACAACGACTCGTAATAAAGGCGTTTGGGTTAGATCGCGCAAGTATAAATGTTGCGTCTAAATCCTCCACCACCTGACACAGCCAATAAGTAAGGGATTTGTCACGTGAACAAAACGCATATTAGTTACTACTTCAGCCCACCGGCGTGTTCGAGAGTAAACCCACAACATTGACAATTCGAGGTACGACGTTTCGCTGGTAATTACATCAACCAACATCATTGGGCGATTTGCCAGAATAGGTGGAAGGTTTCGACACATTTATACTTACGCGATCTAACCCAAACAAAACTCTATTAATAATATTGGTCGCGAAAGCCTGCTACGTGTTAGAATAACAACGACTGTGCAGTCCTTTGGCAATAGGGCGCTGGGTGGAAGACCTTCCAATGCCATTCGGGTCATGGGATATGTTTGACCATAACGCACCACGCTGCTCAGTACGGGTTGGCGAAGGCGATTGGTCGGGAATTAAACTGGGTAACGAATTGGCACCTTCTGTTTACGCGACAAAACCCCTTAGGGGGCGTCCATAAATGACGTCACGCAATTTTGGACGAATTTTTACCCCCCCCCCCTCGTCACACGGCGTCACAAAAAGTCAGACCCCCCCCCCCCTCAGATATGACGTCACGAAGCTCTGCCCCCCCCCCCTCAAATATATTTCCATTTTGAAAATAAAACATGCTTCAAATCGCTTTAAAATATTGTAGTGCGTATTTTATGTGGCGCTGCACTCTAATGTTGTAGGAGTGTTGTTATAACAATTAGTGTTGTTATAACAATTAGTTGTGTTATAACATTTCTATATTTATTTAAAGTTGCGCATTTTGATGTGACGTCACATTTCTCAAACCCCCCACCCCCCCCTCGTCACACATCGTTACAAATGTCTGACCCACCCCCCCCCCCTTAGGTGCGTGACGTCATTAACGGACGGCCCCTTACTAATTGGCTGTGTGGGGCGTTGGCGGGTTTAACGACACGTTTGTATATTGATGCGATCTAAGCCCCAAAAGAACCTCTTACGGATCAAACGGAGGCTTTGCACTCTGACTGTGCCCCTCCACTCCCACGACTGCGGGACGAAGAGCCTCCACTCGAAGACGCTCAAAGAGAGCCCCATCGAGCGTGTATTTGGCCTCTTCCTCCATGGTGGTCACACCTTCGCTGGACGATAATAACGTTCACGCGCTTTAGACGACATCAGCACCTCCGATTTATAGAACGTTTGGCTACGTACGGCGCGAAAGAAGTTCAACGTACAGTGCATACGTGCGTACGAGAGAGAACGACTCAAGAGGTGTGAGGAACCGCAGACGAGCGGGAAAGGCAACCAAGCAAATGCCCAGGCTCTGCGGTTCTAGATTTATGAAGTTTTTTTTTTACTCATTCCATTAAGGGGCCGTCCATAAATGACGTCACGCACCTACGGGGGGGGTTCAGACATTTGTGACGACGTATGATGATATTAGGAAGCCACTGGGAACTATTTCACTTTTAAATCACCAAGATTGAAAACTCATTTACTTCAAACCGCTGTGGTAAACGGTGATACACCGTGTAATTTCATGCCTATGCAGGTTACCATATATTGATTAACTGTAACGAACCCAACCGGTAATATGTGCTGTGTATTTTCAGATTAACAGAACCCATTATTATTTATGTTATGACATTGACCCCCCCCCACCCGATCTTTGCACACCGGTATGCTGAAGTAGTAACGAATTGCCACGTTTTGTTTTCGTGAACAACTTTACTGATTGGCTGTGTCGGGTGGTGGTGGGTTAACGACACATTTATATTTACGCGATCTAACCCCCAGAAAACCTCGAGTATGATTGGTTTGGTTTGTAATTTATTATCCTTCCCCCACAACTCCGATAAACGTAGGGCGAGAAAGAAGTTCAAGCTGCATGCGTACAAAGTGCATACCCGAAAGGCGGGTGAGAAAGACTCACAATTCTATATTTGAAGTTTTCGTTAAAGTCACGTAGGTAAATAAAAAAGAAAACAAATAAATTAAATCACGAAGTTTCAAGATACAGTCATTTTGCTGTGACGGTTCCACCTGACGACGGAAGCTTGTTTTGCCTCCGAAACGTCGTGATTTAATTTATTTGTTTTCTTTTTTTAACCTACGTGACTTTACCGAAAAAACCAAAGACTCACAAGTCAATGCGGAGGCGGAGGAATCCGCGTGGTGGTGATGCGACCGATGACCCCCACCTTTCATGCCCAACACATTTGGAAAGAAGTTTGTCCGACCAGTAACTTCTAACTGCTCGGACACATTTTTTTTGCCAGGAAGCGTAAAAAGAAAAAGTAATTGCCTCATGGTTTAAGGAGTAAAAATGGATTTCTAATGCTCAGCTGCAAATCTGTTCTGACAAGCTGTAATTAGTGGGAAATCATTACGAGAGTTGTGATCTTATAAGCACCCGAGCACAAGTAGAATCACTTAATTATTCCCAATCCACTCAACGTCTTAGCACCACATTCGCGAGAGCGACACTTTTACACTCTCACATGGACACTTGGGAGTTCAATTTGAATTTAAAGTATTTTTTTTGTCTTCTTGGTTCTTTCGGTAAAGTCACGTAGAAAGAAAATAATAAAATAATACAAATAAAACATAATAAAATAATTCTCACGACGTTTCGGCCACAACGCAAGCAGCCGTCTTCAGGTGGAGAACAGGTCTGTCGAGACGACAGAGTCGTCTCGAAGACGGCTGCTTGCATTGTGGCCGAAACGTCGTGAGAATTATTTTATAATGTTTTATTTTTATTATTTTATTATTTTCCTTCTACTTGACTTTACCGAAAGAACCAAGAAGATGAATCCCTGCAGTCACGAAAGCTTTAAATCGAATTTTTTTTTTGCTGAAGGGGTCACACACGCTTGCAATTCTATTCCATTTCTTTGCGTAACAACGTAAGGGTGCAGCCCTGCAATTTCTGGCTCATGCCACTGCTACTGGAAGGGCCTCCACTTTAAAGAGTGGTAGAGAGCCCCTATAAGAAGGTATTTTTGCCTCCTCTTGCACGCTGGCCAGACGTGTGAGTACCCACGCTTGACGCCACCGCACGTGACCTAGCGATTGACTGTGGCTGTAGTGTTATTCTGCTCGGTCGACTAATGGTTGGAGTATTTGCATAATGGTTACACTACTTTGTGCTGTATTACCTCCACTTGTTGAAACTCACTGTCTGCAGTATGAAATGGAAAAGTGAGATTTGATAGAGACCTATTGTCTCTGTGGCTTCTAAACCAAAAGGTTACATCGCTACGTTTGCGTGACATCGCCATGCTCTGCGCTGACTGTTTTTTTTAAATCCCGCCTACTAATGAGAGCACTTTTGTTCGACTTAATAAATAACGCGAGATGTGTAATGAAATAGTCCACGACTGGTGGACGACGAACAACAACAACAACAACAAAACGCGGACTATTTGTTGGGCATACGCCACGGCAAAAACGGTGCGTTCGGTGATTCGCAAGCGCGGACGAAATTCCACGGCGATGGCGGCAGCAGAAGGAGCGGTCTCCTCCCTTCTCGCTCGGACAAAAAAAACACAATCTCACACGAGCACTGCTGGCAAGAGCTGCCTTCACGTCCCAGCGGGCAAGATTGAGGCTATGAAGAGGGCTGCACCCCCCCCCCCCCCATCAGTGGCGTAGGCGAGGCTGGCATGAGCCCTCGTGCAAGGGCTGACATCGTGGGGGGGGGGGGGGGTCCCTCTGTCACAATTCCTCCTGCCTCACCCCTTCGTAGCCCGGTTCCAGGGTCCCGTCCGCCCGTGCTGCCGGCGCGATTGTACCGCCTGGGCACTCGACAGCTACGAGGCCGATCTCCAGGCGTGACGCGGATGAGTAATGATGGGCACGTTGGCATCGCTCCCGCTGGAAGGCACCGCTCAGCACGTGGTCGCTTGAGAACGAGTCAACGGTCTGGTTCCTGCTGAGCTTTTCTTTGTGACACGTGGCGTCGTTCAGACGAGTCATCATCGGTATCATCATCGCCGGACGTGATCTAGTACGCTGCTGGACGAAGGCTTCCCCAAGCAATTGCCACAATTTGCCGCTTATCAAAATCTCTCGGAATGCGACAATCTATCTAGCTCCTTCCTGCACCTGAGCCCATTTAATCGCTTCAATTCCGTGGGGGGGGCACTGTCGGCCGTGTTCCCTCGTTTGGCTGCCACTCCATCGTGAGTCTCGAGCGAGCCAAGTTTGAGAAAGGTTACTCTACCATCGAGTGGCGCAGCCATCGAGGGGCCCAGGTTGCCGGGCTGCGGAGTGAGGCGTGGGCAGGGGAGACATCGTACACGCGGGGCGACGGGAAGTGGGGCACTGAAGCGCTTCATAGCTCAAGGCCGTAATTATAATATATTGGGAGGGACACCCCCCCCCCCCAATATTCAAATATGCTCAAAATGTCCCCCCCCCCAATATATTGCTGTAAACAATATTTAAAAAAATTGCTATGCTATGTAAATATCTGGACTTGTCTTCATATAAATCAATGCATAGATTTCTGTTAATGTGATTGTGGTTATGGTTGTACTGTATTAATCCCTAATCTCTGCCATTACATACAATGAAAACAAGAAAAGGTAAAAAAGAAAAAACAGAGCAATGTAATACAATACACTATTAGACATTATTGTAAAAAAAAAGTCCATGTGTTAGTGCATGTTTTACTCTTTTAGGCAGGAAATTAGTTTTCAAATTTAGATTTTTTTTCTGGGGGGGGGGAACCCCTAGACCCCCTGGAAGATTTTGTCCCCCCCCCCAATGTTGACTCCATGGCTACGGCCTTGTCATAGCTCATCGGATTCCAGCATCAATAAATATCCTGATTCTCATTCCTTGCACCGCTGCCTCTGCCTCCACCCGCCACACAAAACTATCGGCCACTTTGCACTGCCGCCTCCAGAGGAAGAGTGAGCCGTGCATGCTTTTCTTCCCGGTGGGAAGGACCTCGGCTCCGTAGAACCCACCCATCGTAAAAGGTGAGCGATGTACGACACCGCCAAGCTGGATTCTAGTCCTTCACAAATCGTCGACACAGGCACAGGCGGCCAGAACCGGGTACTCGTTTCAGGCCGAGTTGACCCTGGAGAATCCCCAGCCGGCCACAGAAACCAATTCCATCTGTCAGAGATTTAGGTGTCCGAGCCTGCATCGGAATCCCAGAGGCTGTGAATGTACCGTGCCGCAACTCCACGGCGAGCAGAGGGTAACAGGTTAAGGCGCTGAGCAAGAGGTTATTTGATTGATCGCCGTTTGCAACTCAAAGTGCATTGAGGAACTGAACTCGTGTCGCTCCACTTTGTGAGAGGGTTAAGGCGCAGCCCTTGCAATTGCCGGCTCACGCCACTGCTGGCGGAACGGCCTCGCTCGACAAAGAGCTCCGGGGAGAGCCTCTCTGCAGGGTATGTTGGCCTACTCTTCCACGCTGGGCAGACACAATAACAGGATAACAATGAGAGTAGAGAAAGAAAAAAAACTGGGTCCAAAAAGAGAAATCGTGAGTCATATATGATGCACGCATAGGCAAATCGCATTCATTCATTTTTCTGTTCAATTTAAGTATTTATTTTCATGTTTATTTTATGAAACTGTGACGGTAATGAAAGAAAAATGTAAATTACGCTAAAAGTGCCCAATTCCTTGGCGAAACCAGAAATGTTTCATTAGCATGATAATGAGCTCATTTGCATGCCACTGTAGCACGCAGCAACGTTTTCAACACTCACACTCCCTCTTTACGATCCCTTGTCACCCACCCATTGAAGACGTCTATTTACGAGTAACCCTGTGTGCTTTCCTTACATTAATAAAATGCGAAAGGTAAAAGTGCAGCCCTCCAATTGCCCGCTAACACCACTTCTCACGGAAAGGGCCTCCGCTGGACGGGAGGGCAGGAGACCTTCTTCTCGAGGGTAATTGGTCTACTCTTCCACACCGGATGGAGGTAGGAGTACCCACGCTCTGCTACATCGCACACGACCTGCCGATTGACGAAATGCCGCGGTGTACCCCAACACCGTGTGCGATTCTTTTGTGGACAGGAGTCAAAGGGACTCTGGAACCTCGCCCGTAATTTTAACTTACTGCGATTGGAGACAGAAGTCCACCAGCGTGCTGACCGTGACACCACTGCAGCAGCAGTGCAAGAAATGCCAGAAGAAAATGTGAACTTTAACCTTGGGAGTGACCTTTTTTTGGGTGAGATGTTAGCTACCTTGCCTGGTAGAAAGGAGGTCGTGAGATCGATCACGATCCTGACGCCTGCTGTATATTTGGAGTTTGCATGTCTCTCTCCCCATGTTTGTGTGGATTTTTCTCTCCGGTTCCTGCGGGTTTTACCTCCACATTTAGAATCAACATTTGGCTGCTATAAATGTCCACATATGCCGCACCTGAAAAATAGCTATATAGTAGCTTAGTGGGCCTTACCTGTTAAAATGAAAAAATAGTTTAGTTTGTAGTTTAGTTGAACTCAAAATTTTAGGCCTCTGAAGATTAGAAAATCAATTTTAGGAACAAAAAGCAATTATCGCATGTTTTGCCTTTATTATATTTCACACCTTTATGCCAAACCATTGACTGTAACAACAACAAAAAAACCCGTCTGTAAAATTATAAAAAAATAAGGAGTGTGCGTGCACAGAGCGTACGCTTTTGCCGCACACGGTCTGCAAATGCGGGAGCGTAATTCCAGAATGTTGCTGGGAGAAGTTTTATTTTCATAACAATGAGTCGCAAATCCCCAACGGACGAGGCGATAAAATGCTTCTACACGCACGACATGTATTCCCGTAGGTAGGCTATAATCCCTAAAGTGCTCCGTGTGCAAGAATAATAATAATAATACGCAGCAACAGGAACATCTAAAACAATCAACAACTTTGTGGAAGCATTAAATGACAAAATAGAAAGTGTCAGCAAATGCGACCAAAAAAAATGAAAGCTACCGAATACATATTCTTGGATCTGTCGGTAAAGTCACGTATATAGAGAATGATGAAAACCGCTTGTGTTGCGATCGAAACGTCGTGGGTTTTTTTTCTTTTATTTTTCATATAATGTTTAATTTAGATTTTATTTCATTATTAGTTTTTTTTTCTACCAACGTGACTTTACCGAAATAACCAAGAATATGAATTCCTGCAGTCACGAAAGTTTTAAGTCAAAATTTAAGCTACCGAATGTTTTCTCTGATAATCCCCGAAAGTTATTGTTGTTAATCATAGACATGTATGTCATAAACAATCGCATTTATGTATTTATGTGTTTCTATCGGTGGCTGTGGCTGCTGCCGTGTAGAATACAAATCATGGGGTATTCTGTGTACATGCATTACTGTATATGCACAGCCCCTTTCGATGAGTGTTTAATCGCTTCGGTCAATTATGAATTCAGGAACAACATAAAATTAATATTCAAATAAAGCAATTAAATATATTGTGTTATTTTTATTATTTTATTATTTCCCTTCTACGTGACTTTACCGAAAGAACCAAGATTTTATTGTTTATTTTTTATAATTTTACTATTTCCCTTCTACGTGACTTTACCGAAAGAACAAAGGATATGAATCCCTGCAGTCACGAAAGCTTTAAATCGAAACATATAATTCATTATGGACAAGCCCGTTGCTAACCCGCTGCTGGACGAGGAACACCCAATGCCGTGCAGATAACGGGGCTATTCGCCATCAAGCTGTTGAGTCCTGGTTGGTGAAAGCGGGTAGCATAGAAGTACGGTATAATATTGGATTTTGCTGCACTGGCCTCAGCTGTCCACCACGTAGCTCCTCGTCCACCTGTAGCAACGCCGTGCATGGCGATCACACAATCAAGCGCTGTCCAGGCTCAAACGCTGCTGAGCTTCCCTGCGAAGACCTATGACTATTTTAACACGTAGGCTTTCGCGACCAATATTATTCATAATCAACGTTTTTGGGTTTAGATCGCGTTATTTATAAATGTGTCGTAACCCTCGACCACCCGACAGGGCCAATTAGTAAAAAAGTGTCACGTTGACAAAAAACAAATAGTTCACTGCTTTAGCCCACCGTTGTATTGAAGCGTGAAACCACAACATTTACAATTTGAGCACGACGTTTCGCTGGCAATTGCATCCAGCATCATCGGGCAATTCGTGTCGGGTGGTGGAGGGTTACGACACATTTATAAATAACGCGATCTAAACCCAAAAACGTTCATTATGAGCCTATGACCAAGTCAAACCGACTGCGCCCAATCTGACAAGAGGCGCAGTGAGCTCTACGTATCACCAGGGGACGTCCACTGAGAGACGTGGAGCAATGCAATCGGTTCGTGCGGAGGTGGTGTAGGTGGATTGTTACATCGCAGGGCAAGTGAGAGGCTGCGCGGCAGCTTGAGGCAAACCTTCATCCAGCAGTGGATTGAGCATGGCGGCTGCTGATGCTGATAACTAAAGATGACGGCGTGTAGTAAACGGGGCCGGTGGGTGCTTGAATCAATCGTATCGAGTCGGTCATGCCGAGTCTTTTGGCTACCGGCGAAATCGCTGAATCCAGCTGTCGCTGCCCTGATGAAATTGAGGGTAATAATCTAATTCTAGATTTGAAGCTTTCGTGACTGCAAGGATTCATACTCTTAGGTTTTTTCGGTAAAGTCACGTGGGTAAAAATAAATTATACAATTTCTAGAAGTCATAATAGAAACAAGAAGTCACAGCTTCTCGAGACGCTGGCCTTCCTCAAGAGATGCCGTGGAATTTTTCCTCACTTGATGCAGTAATTTTAGCTGTGACGGTCCCACCTGATGACGGAGACTTGTGTTGCCTCCAAAACGTCGTGATTTATTATTTTATTTCTATTATTATTTCTATTAATTTTATTTCTATTTTTTACCTACGTGACTTTACCGAAAAAGCCTAAGAGTGTGGTAATAATCGAAGCAAATGCGAAAGCAACGCAATTAAGTAGCTTCCATTCACACAATCTCAGATTTCCGTGGAGCCCAGGAATGATCTGCTTTCGAGTGGGGGCGAAATAATGAGGCGTATTTTCTTTCTTAGGTGGAAATACTTCATAAGCGTTTAATTGTAATCTTAAGCTATTTGAAAAAAAAAATGTAACAGATTTTTAAAATTCAGTAACTTCAAAGAAACACGTATTTCGGAGTTGTTGTTTTTTTGTCTAACCAATTGCATCGCATTTATTCTGTGCTCATGGGCGGGCAGAGCGTTGCACCGTGCAAGGCTCCAATTGCAACGTTTTTGAAAAAGTAAATAATATCACAGCACCACGTGAGCAGAAAGTGAAGATGTCACGTCACGTGGTGACATCACAACGTCTGCACCTGTGACCGCTAATGAATACCTCTTGTTAACAGGTCATCTCATCTCTATCGTTCATCTTGCCTCACCAGATGGCTTCATCACAAGTGGATGCCTTGATACGAATCCAGGATCTCAGCGATGTTGGCACAGTGTACGCACCTGGCCATTAGGGGCACCGCGGGGGCGAGATATAATATTATCTCCCTTGCCTGATATGCAAGAGATCGTGGATTCGATCCTGACCCTGATGCCTGCTGTATATTTGTAGTTTGCATGTTCTTTCCTTGGTCCCGTGGATTTTTCTCCGTTGGTCCCCGTGTTTTCTCTACACATTTAAAAACGTGCGTTTAGATTATTTTGCTGCTATAAATGTCCACATGGTAAGCCACGTCTTTGAGCTATCATTTGTGGCTAGTCGCTGCTGAAAAAGAGCCATATAGCTCAGAGGGCCTTACCTGGGAAATAAATAAACTCGTTTACTTGTAGTTAATGAGCCCCTGCAGCTACCAAATGCACCTGTTTTTGTTTTTCTCTGATAAAGAGACAATCAAATTGGTTCCTTTCCCACCTCTAACCATCACGATGACAAAATGCCTACACTGTCATGGGCACATAGAAAGAAAAAAACACCAATGGACTGCTAAATAACGTTATGCTTGAGCAATATCCACCACAGCAACCATAACATCCACAATTTGTGCAATATCAGCGGCCCACAGTAATGACAATGCAACATCAAACACGACCATGATAGCACAACGACAACCACAAATAAAGCACAAACAGTAACCACAATGATGATGAAAAAAATGGAAAAGTGAATTATGGACCCACGTGACCGACATGATGTGCGGGAGGCCCATATCCACCAGTGGATTGAAAAATGGCTGTAAATTATTGTTATTATTATTGCAGCAAAATGTCTCAGTGAATTAAGGATAACAGTTGTATGAAGGATAATCATAATTATTATTTGCATTTATAGGGTGTTTAAATGCCTCGGCAACTGAGATAATCTTACGTCTCATCTCAACCATATCAACGGTTCTGCTGCAGTCCAGCCAGCGGAGGGAAACTCACAGTGGCAGTTTTCCCGATTTAATTAGAATCATCAAGAGATAGGCCCTGCGCCAAACCGCAGAGAAGAGCAGCATGGAGTTGCAGGGTCAACGAGGAACGAGAGGCGATCAAGGTGACAATGGATGGCACGCGAAGAATTTAGACAACAACAACAACAAGACAAGCCACGAAGAAGCGCTTTCAGTATGAAAAATAAGCAGAGGGGTTCACCCGTTCTAGCAATAATTAAACAGGAGGTGTTTAGAAACCCCCCGCCCACCTCCTACGCATTTCCCATAAATATGCTAAATTCCTCTTGATATGCAAATTATTTTGTCAAGGCGCTCTCCTTCCCCCTCCAACCCAGCTTAAATATACCTGAGGACGGCTGCTTGCGTTGTAGCCGAAATGTCGTGAGAATTATTTTATTATGTTTTATTTTTATTATTTTATTACTTCCCTTCTACGTGACTTTACCGAAAAAACCCAGAAGATGATTCCCTGCAGTCGCGAAAGCTATAAATCGAAATTTAGGTGTTTAGACGTTCAAACATTTTGCTCCGATGATTGTATTGCATTGTCTTTGAAACTGATGGGCTTACACCACATCATGTTTTTGTTTACATGTTCACCAAAATCACTGTGTGTGGCTAATGCAGCACTTGATTCCTTGCAAGAGATTCCTTTTTAGTGTTTGAACATCTTATTTTTTCATACATTGATACTGGCCAAAAGAAAGTCCCATCACCGGTATATTTTCCCAACGATCACGAGGCCACTCCTACCTATTACGCAATCCCAACACACTCTTTAAACCCCCCACCCCACCGCTCCCTCCCTTTCGAAACGTAACAAGACTCCCGCGGGGCGCCTCATACTGTGTGTACATCGTATGTAAATCTCGTCTCAGCGTGGAAAGGCCACGGCCTTCGCCGAAGGGGATGAGGGATCTAAGTGGCGAGCGTGGTTCTTTTTTTTTAGAACCCCCTGCGATGCAGCGCGCACGTGCCCCCCCCCCACCCGTAGCCTTGATAGATTGTCGGGGATAAGTGCTGTTCAGCGAGCGCCTACGAAGGCCGGCGACTGTTGGAACACCAGGGTGTGGGTTGCCAACACCACGCCCGGCCGCCTTTGTCTCCCCCAGCGGTGATGTTTACACGCACCGCGCCAGGTAATCATTTTGAGGCCGAGTCGACGTAGGGGAGGGCCCGTGACCGGTTCAGATAATCGTTACCGGTATTGACCGTGCAGCGAGAATCGAACGAGGGTAGCCGGGTTCGAAGCGCAGCGCGCTAACCACTGGGCAACCGCTCCCAAGACGCACACACGCACAAATACGAGCAGCTGCCGCTGTCATTGAAACAAATAAAGTATTTTGAATGTTTCTGATGTTGCCTCGGAAAAGTCGCAAGTCTTAATCAAAGTGGTTGCACGATGAAAAATAATAATTCATCGCGGAGCTCAACAGCTTCTCACAGTTCGCGTTTCAGGACACGCCTAACGGATTTTGGCAGAGAGACGAACAAGAGGCAGCGCGGTGGGAGGGATTTTTTAAACGTGCATCAAGCAGAAGGCTCAATGTGTATGCTATTCTGCGCACAAGTGAGACGAGAGCTCTAATGTTTATATAGAAATAAATTAATGTTTTTATAAATAAGTAAGTGCCCATTTCCTTTGGGGTTTCTTTTTTACCACGCGGTGCCCCAAACTATATTTAGCCGCAGTAGCCAGAAGCCTTAACCACTCGGTGAAAGGTCAAAGGTCTATTCGGGAACTACCGTCAATTTACTCAAGTGAAGCTTCCTTCAGCCCGCAGCCGCTGACGTTAGTTGTTCGTTCATGAACTCGGGAGAGAGAGCGACAAGAGAGAGACAGAGAGAGACAGAGAGAGCGACAAGAGAGAGACAGAGAGAGACAGAGAGAGCGACAAGAGAGAGACAGAGAGAGACAGAGAGAGAGACAGAGAGATAGAGACAGAGAGACAGAGAGAGCGACAGGAGAGACAGATAGAGACAGAGAAAGAGAGACAGAGAGAGACAGAGAGAGAGAACAACCGTCGCGCTCAACGTTAATTGATAAAAATTGACTACGGGCAAAGACGAGAATGTTCGGGTCATCAGAACCTTTGGTCTGCCTAATTAGCCAAGCAAGCGCACGTAATGTAGGTCGTTATATAATGGGTTGTACCTTAATTAATGACGAATCCCCCCACCCCACCCCACCCGCTATTTGATTGACCCCCACAGTCTAACACCTCTGCTCCGCCCGGTGCCTGCCATGAAACGGCGCTACGAGTTCGCCGCCGCCGCCGTCGCCGCCGCCTTCCACGAGGGCTCGCGGTGTCCCCCTGCGCTGCCAGATCGATGCAGCTCCGTCCGGTCGTCCCGTGCGGGGGTGCGAGCGGCTCGCTCGCCAACGATGTGCGCAGCGAGACCCCCACGCGCTTCAAACCCCCCGAGGATCGCCGGCGGCCACGTGCCAGATGCAACCCCCGCCGTGACGTAACTCTCCTCGGCAGGGAGCGTTCAACCGGATCGAGCGACCTCCACTCGTCCTCGCAGTAGTGGCGGCAGTGGCGGCGGTGGCTTGTGGCTGGAGCCCATCTGGTGGAGACGGTCGATCCGCGTCGCGCGCTTTAAAGTTGCGCTTCTGCAGCCGTCTGGAACGCCTCTTCCTTCCGATTAGGAAGCCGCCACTTTGAAATCATCTGGATTGATAAACTCACTTCGTGAGAGCTGCTTTTTTATGTTTAGCTTGTTGCCCCCCCCCCGTATCTCCGATTAGCTCGGTTGGCTACGTACGGTGCGAAAGAAGTTAAACAGACGTACGCGTCACACGGCCCGTGACTTCATTTCGTACAGCCCACGGCCAACTTCGGAACGGCCCACAGACAATATTCATCGGCAGAGCCGTAGCTAGATGCGTTTGTAGCACTGGTTATCGATGGCTCTAAGCATTGCCCATGTGGAGTTTGGAGCGATGAGTCGGCTAAGCATGAAGACGCTTGGGCAATTTATTGCGTCGGGGTAACCTTGACAAATTGCGACAAGCGTAGGGAAGCCGTCATCCAGCAGTGGATAGATTACGGCTGCTGCTGCTGATGATGATGTAAGTATCTTCACCACACGAAGTGGGTGCTGGAGGGGATTCTATTGGACCGAGCCACGCTTTGTTCCCAGCTCTCGTTGGCTCGGACACTTTTGTCGCCGCGAATATCGCTCCATGCCCGGTCGCCGCGCGCATCGCTTTGCGCGACCGCGCGTGTTGCGTTTACGTGCACGCGCGCTTTGCGCGTGCCCGCCAAAGGAACTATTTTAAATTCCCCACGTGACCCCGGGTGAGGACAAGGTTCCTCCCCCCTCCCTCTCCCCACCGCTGCTATAACACCGACCTCCACAGCGCGAGACGCCGCGCCACGTGGCGCTCGGCTCACCTGCGGATCGGTATCGCGTGGCAGGCGAAGACGTGGGGGTTGTGCGGGAGAGCGAAGATGGAGCAGGGGCTATTGGCAGAAGGGGTGGGGGGCTTGGGGGGGCGGCTTGGGGGGGGGGGCTTGGGGGGGGGGGCTACCCGGTGTTCGAGTCAAAAATGAAAAAGGGGACATTGCAAACGTCCCACGTGGATTTACGCGCACGTGGTTAGGCAGATTGCAATGCGCAGAGACGTCGTCTGAAGGAGGGCGACATTTAACTCCACCGCACGTGGACGTGACGCGTGTGTTGGGTCTGCATCGAGCGCACGCATCACTCTGACGCCCTCGCGCTCCTAGCTTTTGGATGAAGCCATTAAGTAAGTAAACACAGTAAATACATTGCGGATCAATCAATAATAACAACATTTATTTGTTTGTTCCCCGCCCTCCCCTAAGAGAGCCAGTCCTTATGTTATTGTAATAACATAATTTCATTCTCCAGCAAAGCTTCTCCGAGTCTCGAGGGTCGTCTTGAATCGGGACGTTCGGCCAATTCCTTTGCAAGGGACGATTGCATGTCGGAGGAAACAGGAGCACCTGGAGACATCCCACGCATTCGAGGGGACAATGTCCACACGGGGAGTGTTGTTACAAAACCCACGTGCTCCGTCGCTTCCTCCTGGCCACCTCACAGCCCAGCCGCCAAAGCGCTGCTTCACAATCATTCGCCGAGCTTCGAGACTCGGCGATGTCCTGGACAATTCCCGATGCGTTGTCAGGACTCAGGACGCCGCGTTCATTACACGGCGGACGAACCGCTGCGACCCACCCCACTTGTCCTTTCCCATCACAAACGTCACAACTTTCACTCGACGTTGTTGGGTTGTTTTTTTTTGTTCTTTCTGCAAAGACACCGTGGGAACGCGGCATTTTTATTTTTGCATCAATCGGTTCTGGCTCACCGGTGAAGGCGGGCGACACATTTGCCACTCCGTCGCTCGTTCGAGTAGCGAGACCACCGCTCACTTCCCCACCCCTAGACCCCCCCCCCCCCCTGTTTGGGGTTCGGGGGCTGAATTTCTGTTGCGCAGAAAGCGAGGCCGGTGTGCCACACCGGTGACCCCGGGGCTCGGCTGTGACGCCGCTCGCGATCTCGGCCCGCCGACGTTCGTCCTTCATCAGCTCTGCTCGTTCCGCTGCGTTCAGGAGCAACGCGACAGCCCCCCCCCCCAGCACCCCCTCCCCCCCACCAGCACCTCCCCCCCCCACCAGCACCCCCTCCCCCCCACCAGCACCCCCTCCCCCCCACCAGAACCTCCCCCCCCCCAGCACTACCCACACCCGTCGAGTTTGCTCGTCTAAGCCTCCTCCCGGACTGTGTCGAGAGGCGGTGTGTGGGTGTGCCACGTGTCAGACAGACAGAGACGGTGGTGGTGTAGATGTGTGAGAGAGAGGGAGAGATTGGTGGTTTAGATGGGGTTTGTGTGAGTGTATATGTGAGAGAGAGAGAGAGAGGCTGGTGGTGGGGATGGGGTTTGTCTGGTGTAGATGATGTGAGAGAGAGATTGGTGGTTTAGATGGGGTTTGTGTGAGTGTAGATGTGAGACAGAGGCATAGCGACATTATACTGCACGCCCCAATGTGACTCGGGTTCGATTCGTGGCTACGATGCACACCACCAGTGACGACTGAGATGTGACTGTGGCCTTGAGCCTTCTATATTCTTTCGTCAATGTTTCTGCAATTCTACGCCGATTGCTGCATCGGCATCAAGTCACGAGACACATTTCCCTTTCAGATCTCTCGCATAGCAGTGCAACCCTTCGTGTTGAAGTCCAGCCCACGGAAGTGGCTATTGCAGAGCAACCTCTGAGATACCAGCGAGTGATCACTGGTTCACACAAAGTAGCGGGCAGCACTTCCGCTCACTCTGCATACGAGAGTGAGCTTCCTCGCACGACAGCACAAATCATTGTGGGGTGTCAAGATCAGCCCTGGGGAGATAAAGGCAGCTAGGTGCTGCTCGTCACACCACGAAATCATGCACCACCTCCACCTTAACAGGTGCTGGTAAATATAATTTGCATACACATTGATTTTAGAACGGGACCTTTTTGTCTGTGTATGTGCATGCGCTACGAATTCATAGACCCGAGTTCGAATGGCCAACACCATTGGCGATTATCTGAACCACACCTGGGCCTCTGCTAAGTCGACTCAACCTCAAATGAGCACCTTGTGCGATGTGTAAATATCGCCACTGGGGAGACAAAGGCGGCTGGGCGCGGTGTTGGCCACCCACCCCCTGGCTTGCCGTGTCGGCCTTCATAGGTGCTCGCTAACAGCACTTGCCCCAACAGTCTGTTAAGGCTATACGGGGAGCTTTGCCTTTGATATCCAGCAACGTTGAAATTGAATGTGTTCGAAGATGCCATGCCTTATTACAAAGCTCTGCCAAACCCTTGGCAAATGCTCATAAAAAGGCAAGTGGTTGCACTTTAATGGTCAATCTGCTTTCTAAAACACAATAACAAAACCAGCAGTGAAACCAGGAACGACACACACACTTCAATTTCTTCCAATAATGAGCGTTTCCAATTTCATGTTTTTTTCCTGCATGACTTTTTTTCTCAAAGTTAAACGTATTAAAGGAGACTTGGCATTCGAAATGTAACCAATAAATGTTCCGCTGGGTTATTTATATCTACGGGATATGTATACACGCCGCGCGCATCCTAACATCATAAATACACTTTCATCGGAGGGAAAATATAATCAATGCCATTATTATCCCATTCATTTTAAGTGCAAATTGCCGTGGCAAAGATTTAAACAGTAAATGCAATGATAAAATTACGCCGTCTTTTTTTTATGGAAGAGGAAATGAAAATACGATCATACTAGGCATAGATGTAGCGTCGGCTCATTCTAAGACAATATTTTTTCTTTAATCAACACTTGTGCCCCGGAGACGGAATTGAATTGGCAAAGGTAGAAAGGCACACGCCACTGTTGCCTCACGTCATCTCCTTCTGCAGAAAAAAAAATAACCAAGTTAGAATAACAATCATGCCTATGCATGGACGGATGTGGTGCTTATCCCATGGTTGGGGAGGGGTGTGGGGGGCCCTAACAAATATTTATTTTTTGGGGGGCCAAACCATTTTCAATGTATAAACTCCTGTTGAGATGAACGACAGACGAGAGGGCGAACGAGTTGGGTGAGAGCCAGGAACGGCGGAGACGTAACAAGCCGCCGCCGTCGCTGGGAATGGAACTCAGGTTGCACCACTGCGCTGAAACTCAAATTCATCGCTGGCCGAAAAAGCTACTGGCATCAACATCTACTGACTCTAGAAGAGCACAACTTTCCCTCGGGCCGTGCCGGACCAGCCAACGCTCACAACTGCTGCCTTGTTTAGAGACACGGGTGATAAACTTTTACACGCGGTCATAATCGGACAAACCCGGGGCACGCCCGCCACAAATCCTGCACTGCACGGAGCTTTTTTTTGGATTTGTCGCTTGTCAATTTATTTAAGCGCCCAACGGCTACCAAGCAAAGTCGTAAAAAAAAAAAATTCAGGAGCGTTAACTGCGACTTGATGTCTACGGAGTCGATAAGTCGACGAGCGGCGTCGAGGTCGTGTTAATTAGGGAAGCGAGCGGTTCCCCGTTGCATCGCTAAAGCACGCCGGACGAGAAAGGAAAGGGGTCCTCTCGCATCCGATGATACACCGGGTCTACAGCCAAAATGCTTCCGAAATAAAGTAGACCACCTTCACTAATTCTGCGTCACTGAGAATGAAAATGATGCTAAAATTGCTGACTGGCTCTAGTTTGCGAGATATGCTACTGGGTCAGCATGTACGACCCTTGACTTGGGAATGGCGGAGGATAAGTGAGTTATAAACACAATACATCTTTGACTGGATCTATGAATAAATTCATAACTGAGTTTGGACAGTACTTGCTTTTTGAGCAAAACAATGAATGATGCGATCTGAACCCGGTATTGCGTCAGACATTATATGAATTGCATCATGTTATTCCTAGAATTCATGGATGATGCAATCATAACTAGGCTTACCTCCCCTATGCTGAACAAATTGCCCTATATCGGCTCTAGAAATCAGACAGTGTCGTGCTCTATTATTTGTCAGTGTTTGATTTTGCAAAGGGACACATTTCTGTTTAGCCAAAGTGAGCAGAGATGCCTCGCACTTGTGTGAACAGAGCAGATAACTTCTGCTATGTTTGTGGTGAAGTGACCTTTGCATCACAAAAGCTCAGTATAACCACTATGGTTAAGAAAGCCTATCACCTTTGTTTTGGCTGCAAAATTGGAAATCAGGAAAAGATGTGGGCCCTACACATATGCTGCAACACTTGTGCAACAAATCTTCGCCAGTGTTTGAACAGGAAAAGGAAATGCATGCCTTTTGGAGTGCCAATGATTTGGAGCGAGCCAACGGATCACATCAGAAATTGTTACTTCTGCATGCGCCTCCAGTTGCTAATAACCAGGGGAGCAGTTGCACAATTTCAGACGTTTGAAGAACTTTTAACGCGTCCGTGTACATCCGGCCTTTTGTCCATCCGTCCACTGCTGGATGAGGGCCTCCGCAACACTGCGTGGGTCACGGAGGCTGCTTGGCCATACTTCACCAGGCTGGTCAGTGAAGACGGGGAGCATCGGCGTGGAGGCATGGAAGAAAAGGACGATGGGGTTATGCTGCGCTGTCCTCTGTCACCCGTCACGTAGCAGCAGCCTATAGCAACTTGTTATGCATGGTGATCAGCAATTCAGGGACTGATGATCGCCATGACCAAGAATCAAACTCATGTCACAAGCTGCATAGCACAGCATGCGAACTACTGCACCACCACCCCACTCAATTGCAATAAATAAATACATTATATTGCAAAGCGTAGCATGATTAAAACAAGATGAACATCACGAAATCAGGCAAATTTAAATGTTTTGTCGACATTCCTATTCAATGTTTTTGCTTTCACCTTTGCTGATTACACAGTTGGCTAAACAGGAACGTGATTAATTACACTTGAAGGTCAGCAACGCGAGGTACAATTCACGCACGCGCGTCCCACCTTCAGTTTCCGTGCACTGTCACGTGATGTAGTGATCGCGGAGTGACGCAGCACAACATCTCCCTGGGGCGGATCAAATTGAGTACCAACGTTTTGGGAAATCGGCAATGGGACCAGTGCGGGGCTGGATTAAGGTCATTTTGTCCCTGGGGACCCCGAAGCAAACCCCTCCCCCCCCCCAGTATCCTCCACCACTCCCGCTGCGTCGGGAGTTCTCTGTCGAGAAGTTCATTGACAAAGGGCTTCTAATTTCATTGCATCCACCCGGCGTGGTGGTCACGGAGCAGTGGTTCGCGTGCGCATCAGAATCAGCATGTTTATGTCGACTGCAGGAGGAATCCGATGAGCTATGAAGCTCTATTTTTGCACAGATGTCCAGCATGGGGCGAGTCAGCAAGTTGCTACGGACCACACAACCTCAGTTGGATTCCAGGCCACGGCTGACATCAGCGGCTAGGTAATATCCGAACCGGTCCTGGGCCTTTCCCTCGTCAACTGACCAACTTGGTGAAGCAAACAACGCCCGTGACCGACGCTGCATGCACGGGGAGGCCTTCTTCCAGCGTTAGCGTGACCAAAAGGGGCCATTATTATTATTCATCAATGCAGCTGTGACCTATGCGATGAATCACCAATCACATAATTGACACTGCACTCAGTTGTGTTGCCTGAACACCAAAAAAAGCCAACCGACTCAACAACAGATGGAGGATTTCGCCATGTTTTGTTGATCCCTTTGAAAAAAACGCAACCGTCCATCTGTCCCGTGGCCATCTTCAGTGGCCGCGGTGTTGATTTTAGATTCCGTGCACCCTTGCAGAAACTGGCTGACCCAAGGCAGCTGCCTGGGCCCTTCTGGGACGTGGCTCTGATTCTGACGTGAAACCGAGCGCTCCGTGTAATTTGCGCGCGTTGACGATTCGGGGGGGGGGGGGGGGATCAGAAGGGGGGGGGGGAGAGACGGAGCTGATTCACAAGCCGTCGAGCGAATCGGCAAAATGGGGGGTTGGGGGGGGGTGTGGGAGGGGGTGGGGGGAACTGCCCCCCTCTCTCCTCGAGCTCGTGCATTGCCTCGCCGACGGCAGAGACGGTTGCCCATCAGCTCCTGGGCCAGTGGGGTGTAATCAGGTTGGCATGGGCCCAGGTGCGAGGGAATGAAATGGGGGCCCCATCCCTGTACAATTTCCATCTCACATATTCGTAGACCAGCTGCTGAGCTCCTTCCAGCCCACGGTCTCCCAGTGCAAGTTGCTACGCCGACGCCGAGGTCAATTACCGCAGAGATGGTTGCGAATCAATTGAGCGAATCAATTCGCAATCAATGGAAAACATATTTTATTTATACCGATTGTGAGTTTATCGAGGCAACATTTGATCTTCTAGAGATGCAATTAGTTTTTGCAAGAGAGCCCTGCGTTTACACGTTGGGCCATACACACAGGGTGGTAATGAGTAATTAATATCTCCGCACAGATAGATGACATCCACAAACTCAATCCTCAGCAGCAGATCACGCTTTCCCACCTGATGACGGACGCTTGTGTTGCGCCCGAAACGTCGTCATTTATTTTCTTTCATACCTACGTGACTTTACCGAAAGAGCCAAAGAGTATAGATTCCTGCAGTCACGAAAGCTTCAAATCAAGTTTGGCACGTTTCTTTTACGTGCCAAACTTCACTAATTTGCCGTGGCGGGTTTAATGACAGATTTATATTCACGTGATCTAACCCAAAACACCGTTATTGTGAAAGGCTGGACTATTCATTGCTGCGGCCGCGTGGCGAAGGAATCAGCCTCTGTCACGCAACAACTCCAACTGGGAGGGGCCTCTACAGAAGGAGACACCCAATGCCAGCTCGTGCCATCTGCACGGCGGAATTGAGACGAAGTGTGTACAGTACGCGTGCTGAACTTCTCTCGCAACGTAACATAGCAAATCGTGCTAAATGGAGGTGTGCGGGAAGGGCAGCAAATTAAATACAAAAGGCAAGTTAAAAAGAAATTAGTTTTAAATATAGATGATTTAAAAGTGCACAGCTCCAGTGGCTTCCTAATATCGGAAGGAAGAGCATTCCAGACGGCCGCATCTGAAAGCGTGCGATGTGGTGACCATACTCTTTGGTTCTTTCGGTAAAGTCACGTAGTTAGAAATAAAATACAATGAAACAAATCACGACGTTTCGATCGCAACACAAGCGGGCGTCATCAGGTAAAGGAGTCAGCCTCTAAAGGCAAACGGTTTATAAAGGTTTGGGAATGGGCATAGCCCAAGTGTATCAACAGCACCAGAAGCATGGGCGGTGCACTAGTGCCAATGCAGCAGCAATGCCAATGCAGCAGCAATGCCAATGCAGCAACAATGCCAATGCAGCAGCAATGCCAATGTAGCAACAATGCCAATGCAGCAGCAATGCCAATGCAGCAATGCCAATGCAGCAGCAATGCCAATGCAGCAGCAATGCCAATGCAGCAACAATGCCAATGCAGCAGCAATGCCAATGCAGCAACAATGCCAATGCAGCAACAATGCCAATGCAGCAGCAACGCCAATGCAGCAGCAATGCCAATGCAGCAGCAATGCCAATGCAGCAACAATGCCAATGCAGCAGCAATGCCAATGCAGGAGCAATGCCAATGCAGCAACAATGCCAATGCAGCAGCAATGTCAATGCAGCAGCAATGCCAATGCAGCAACAATGCCAACGCAGCAGCAATGCCAATGTAGCAACAATGCCAATGCAGCAGCAATGCCAATGCAGCAACAATGCCAATGCAGCAATGCCAATGCAGCAGCAATGCCAATGCAGCAGCAATGCCAATGCAGCAACAATGCCAATGCAGCAGCAATGCCAATGCAGCAACAATGCCAATGCAGCAACAATGCCAATGCAGCAGCAACGCCAATGCAACAGCAATGCCAATGCAGCAGCAATGCCAATGCAGCAACAATGCCAATGCAGCAGCAATGCCAATGCAGGAGCAATGCCAATGCAGCAACAATGCCAATGCAGCAGCAATGTCAATGCAGCAGCAATGCCAATGCAGCAACAATGCCAACGCAGCAGCAATGCCAATGTAGCAACAATGCCAATGCAGCAGCAATGCCAATGCAGCAGCAATGCCAATGCAGCAACAATGCCAATGCAGCGGTGGCCATCTTTGTTCGATGGCTATAACCAAAAGCTGCTGCTGCTGCTGCGAGAATGAGCGGAGTTGGCGTGACGATGGTTTATGCTCCTGCTCAAGAGGAGTGGCAGGGCTCTGATGAAAGTGTTGCAGAAGAGACAGTGCAGCGTACAGGGGACCGTCTTTGAGCGCCTCGCGCCATCGCCAAAGCAGAGGAGCCGCCATTTGTGGCCAGGTCGCTTCTAAAAAAGATCTATATCGCTCAGTGTGCCTTACCTGGTAAAATACAAGTTTAGTTTAGTAATTTTGCGTATAACCCAAGGAAGGTGGGGCTGCACGTTGTTGACGCACTACAAACTCGCACGGTGGCCTGAGTTTGATTCCCGGCTGACATTGGTGGCGAGTGACGCCCAATCTGGTTCTGGCGGGCCCCCCACCCAACTTCTTCACGAACCCGCGTCAAAGTGGTGAACTAGGGTCAGACAGCCCCCCACAACTGATCTGGCATGGGGGAAAACTTCGCCCGCCAGTGGTTGGCAAAAAGGCCGTGAACTTAAATGCATCTGTCGTGATTTGGAGCAGGGGTCAAATTTCTGTTTTCATTCACACAGAGTTCACATTTTATAAAATGTTAATTTAAACAAAGAAGTGGCCAGGTGGACCAGAGGTGGAGCGGGTGGCTTGGGAACGGGTGGCTTGCGATTTGATCTCTTGGTGGGTGGCTGAGTCGGCCCGTCAATGCCTCTAGGGTTCATTAAAACAATGAATACCACTGCATGGGGACCTCGAAACTGGTTGTGCTATGAAAAGACTCACCCTCGCCATATCGATAATTTCGACCAATGGCACCAACGACTCACCGTTCAATCGAGCAAGAATTCACTTCGCATTTTTAGACAACAGAGCCTTATTGGGTCTCCAATACTCGAGTATATTTCTTCCGACTCATGTTCTGCTTAGGATGCTATTTCATTTCACGTGTAGTTTTGAGTCGATTATTCACTTGTTTTGGAATTGCCATTACCTTGATTCAGTGGTGCTAAGCCCTCTAGTGAGGTGAGGATGACCACGGCTCTTTACAGGTGCCGCTTTGATAATGTGGCCAGGATTTCCCTTCCAAACGCCGCACTCCGCCCTGACACGCAACAAATTCCACGCAATCTGAATGATCGCGCATGCTGCATACAAATGTCCCCATCCCAGCCCATGGGGATTACGCTGTATACCCGTATGCCGCGTTATCTATTAATGTGTACAATCCATGCATATTCCGACAGCTGGGAGAGAAAAAATAAAACCCGCACATATTTTAGCTCACACATCAACAGCACGGCAAACAAGCCCATCTTTATTTTTTCATGATTTTGAAGCCTCGTCTTAGTGGAAAATTGTCCCCGTAACCCAAAGTGTCTCGTTGGTTTTCATATCCGTTGCCGGCGAGCCGTCGGAATTGCATATTTCTATGACAGGAGACCACCGTGTCCAAAGGAAAAAAAAGTGTTGTCTGTGCCGCGTGGAGCTCACTCCACCAGCCTGCTACACGAGAGGACCCAGTGATGGGACCCATGATTGAGAACGCGGTCGAATTATGTAAATGGGGTTTGAATTCACACGCGAAATGTAGGGAGCCTGCAGCTCGAGCCCAAAAGCTATAAAATATCCCACCCTATCTCAAAGCACGAAACGTGTGATACAAGGACATACACGCGTGGTACGATGACGTACACGTGATCAGCGCTTAACTTCTCGCTGAATGTTTTCCGGACCACTGGGAGACTGTAAGCGTGCGACGAAGTAGACACAGCCGTAGCAAGCGGTATACTGGATGTGGTGTGCCGAGTCCGGCGATATTTTCTTGATTGACGACCCAGACAGGCCTGGCGGAAATTAAACCCCGCATGCAAATACACGACGGCTGCTACATGTGACATGAAGTGGTAAACTGCAATTGCTTTCATATGCCGCTATCAAAGATTTTTCATATTTTTATTTAAAAAAAAATAATTCAATACCCCTTGTTTGGAATCCACACGGAGGCGTAGGCAGATTTATTCGTGGATTAATCGATCGATGGATGGAATTTGATTGATATGTTGTTTCATGCGATTCAAAGATAAACTTCTGACCCGCAGCATCACAATAAAAACAACACCGCGCCATCGCAGACAGCGGTTGCACTCAAAGTGCCACCTTACTTGCACCCGTGCATCAAGGACAAATCATTCCAAGAATATGAAAACTAAAACGGGTTTCACCCTTTATGTCAATAAAACAGGTGTTAAGACGTTCAAACACCAAATAGATGCCTTTTGCGAGAAATCAAGTCTGCTATAACCACACGTACTTGTGGTGAACATGCAAACAAACATGCTCTGATAATAATAATATATGCATTGTCTTTGAAAATCACTGGCCTACACACGAAGACTGTCTCTGGTGCAGACCAATCAGTTTAAAAGACAATGCAATGATATTATCAGAGCATGTTTTTTCTGCATGTTCACCAAAAGTAATGTGTGGTTAACGCAGTGACTTGATGCCTTGCAAAAGATTTCTATTTGGTGTTTGAACATCTTCACACCGCTTTTATTATTGCCTGAAATGGTGAACACATTATTATTATTATTATTTCTAGATTTGAAGCTTTCGTGACTGCAAGGAATCATATTCTTAGGTTTTTTCGGTAAAGTCACGTAGGTAAAACATCAAAATTAATGAAAATAAAATAAAATAAAAATAAAAATCACGACGTTTCGGAGGCAACACAAGTCTCCGTCATCAGGTGGGCCCGTCACAGCCGAATCAAGTTACTTGATGCAGCTAATTCGGCTGTGACGGTCCCACCTGATGACGGAGACTTGTACCTACGTGACTTTACCGAAAAAACCTAAGAATATTATTATTATTATCATTTTCATCCTGTGATATTGGCAAAAAAGAAAGGTTCTGTGACATTCCACGAATAACAAGAATCTCTGTGCAAAAGACAAAACCATCCCTCGCGCTTCCAAGAACCAAACGTGCTTTCAAATTTACAGTGTAGGGTTTTTTTTTCTTCCGAACAGAGGCACAGGTCTCTTTCTGAGCTGTGGGGGGGGGGGGTGTATAGGCGAAAATGCCGATAGGCTGCCAAAGTGCACGTCCGCTTGAAAGCTCATTAAGAAGTTTCATCGGCGTAATTGCTAACAAAAATATTGTGCCATATTAAAAAAAAAAGCCAACAGACAATGGGAACACACCGACCGCATTAGCAATCATCTGATTAGTGGCAAGTGGAATTGGCTCGTCGTGCATTAACATTCCCACCGCGCGCCTGGCGAGTTTTTGCCTCTGTCCCTTGCCGTGCTCCGAGCCGCACGCATGCACGGCACACACGCGCGGTGCCGTGTGATGGATTGTATTTACCGCGCATTAGCAACACAGTCTTGCGGCGTTCCACCGCAGGGCTGCAGCGAGGTTTTGCGCGGAAGGGTCCTCCCTCCCCCCCAACCAAGCGTCCCTGACTTGGCAGGGACAGTCCTACGCTTAGTTTTTTCGGTAAAGTCACGTAGGTAAAAAATTAAATTTAAATTAATAAAAATAAAATAATAAAATTCACGACGTACAGCAAATCTGGCTGTGAAGGTCCCACCTGATGACGGAGACTTGTGTTGCCTCCGAAACGTCGTGAATTTCATTATTTTATTTTTATTAATTTTAATTGAATTTTTTACCTACGTGACTTTACCGAAACAAACTAAGAGTATGAATCCTTGCAGTCACGAAAGCTTCAAATCTAGAGATGGTATCTCCCTCGCCTGGTATGCAGGAGGTCGTGGGTTCGACCCTGACGCCTGTTTGCTTGGACATTGTATGTTCTCCCCGTGGTCCCGTGGATTTTTCGCCAAGGTCCTCCGGTTTTTCTCTCGACATTTAGAAAAATGCGTTTAGATTATTTGGCTGCTATACATTTCCACATGATTAGCCACTTCGTTGAGCTTTCATTTGTGGCCAGGTCGCTTCTGAAAGAGAGATACATAGCTAAGTGGGCCTAAACTGTTGAAATACAAAAAAAAAAGTTGAAATAGTGTAATGTCAAATTGGGCAGGGTTCACGGATGGAGAGAATAGCTGCCAGTTCACAGTATGTCCCGGTTAAATCTCCCAGATATACTGGACATCTGTGAAAAAGAGCTTTACAGATCATCGGATTCCTCCACTCTAAATTAATATTCTTATTCTGAAATGTGTTGGCTTAAACCTTTGCGCACTGCTTAAGAGTCGTCGGCACGTCTGGCTAAGCCGGCTTGGGGGTAACACGTTTTGTTTTTCATGACACGGGTACTCTGACCTGCAGATTCAGTGTGGCAGACGACACGTGCTGTGCTTCGAGGGCTGCCCAAGAAAGAGCACGCGCTGAATTAAAATTCCCAGCATTGGCCAACGGCATTTGCATGCAGTGAGCGTTTAAGAAAAATCAAACCCAATCTTCGTAGCCAATGACTTTAATCCGACTTTGGATTTTTTTTTTCAGGCAGCATTTGCCAAGCCCAGCAGGATATATAATCAACTGCAAATCAAGCTTCACTTTGCAACATCCCATCACCACCAACCTCATCTGTTCCTTTTGACGTTATTCTCCCCAACGTGCAAGACAAACGCGGTGTTGAACTTACGTTGCATTTGGCTGCACGCGTCAAAATTAAAAGCCATCTGACTACAAGATAGATGAGGTCAGGTTCATGGCTTTGGTGATGATGTACCACAGATGATTCAGAGTCACTTCGTCAGAGATTTTGAAATGAAGAAGTTTTGAAGTGGCTGGGTGGCTCAGGTGTCAGGGCACTGAGCCCAGACCCCCCAAAATCCTGGGATTTGATCTATTAATGAATTGTTGACGGTTGATAATTAATCTAATCCCGGTCACCAATAACTTCACAACAAAATCTCTCATTAATTGTTTTATTCCTTTTTTTCCTCCCCTAGTTTACCCAGGAAAGCCTCACTTTGTCTCATTGCTACTTTTTTTTTTCAGGAGGATCCTGCCAAGTTTTCACAGAAGGGAGCAAAGTTGTTCTCTATGTAAATTCCAATTCAGCAGAGTTTTTGCGGTGTTGTTTCTAAAATGTGGCACATTTGGACCATGACGCCGACGCACAACGGGTCTGCTCTTGCAAATGACGCCCCGGAAATGTTTGCCATCCACTGCGAAACAGCCAGCGGGGAATTTTTCACGGGTTAACACACGCGCCATATTAATCAGGGTAGCCACTTGACTCGAACCGTGACAAAAACAAATCCAACTCTGAGAATTATAAAACGAAATGACAGTTGGGCTTTACCGCCATATATTGAACAGCTCTGTAACAGATTGCATGACAAAGTGTAACACCTCCAAGTGTGAATAAGAGGTCACTCTAAGGGATCTCAGAAGTAGTTATGTGATGTGTTTTTTTGCGCGCTGGGTCTCGAACACAGTGAACAACGTAAGAGTTCAAACTAACACTTTATTTTACACAGCAATACACCCAATATCAAATATGAAGTTAAGAACGACCCAGATTGTCACCACAGTCACGAATGTCAAACCGTGAACCGCGTAGTACAGCAATGCCAACTTTGGTTCATTTGCCGGCGGAAATGCAGATATTCACCCGGCTAATTCTGAAGCAGCCCACTGGCTCACTCGCCAACCTTGACACGGGCATATAAGTGGTGCCGGTCCTCTCCCCCGTAGCACAAAGGAAGAAGACCTCTCAATTGCATCCATTGTGATAGCACGTTTGGGAAAAATTAAAAAATAATTAGGAAAATAAATAACGGTTTCGTTCACTCGACACAAACCCGTTATTCTTTGTTGAGGAGCATTATGGGTAAAAGCAAATATAGGCAGAACTCGGCTGTGTCCCCACATATAAATAAAATATTTTTAGCCCATCGACCTGATGGCTTTATACATCAAGATCATCCAGCAGCATATGGTTTCTTTCAATACAGTTATTTTCTTTGGCGTATTTACTTACAAAAAAAACCCAATTCTATTCATAAAGTTTTTAGTGTCAGCGATTCCCCTTCCCTGCGTGTGAAATGTCATTTTCATTTGTCTCTATTATTTGCGCAGAGCTTCGGTGCCCGTGGGCTGGGCGCGAATTTAAAATAGATAGAGGCTGGAGAAATGTAATCGATTGCTTGGTGGGCTTGTAGCGCCACTGCGGACGATAGGAGTGTAGGTGTGACGGGAAGCGAGAGCTCCGTAATGGGATTTAGACGCCGGCAACAGCGAGCCCGAAGCCAAGCACATCACCGGATGAACACGTGCAGCTCTTAACGTACTGCTGGTGGCAAGTGCTGTTCGCCAATAGCACCGAATAAAGGCCGCAACGGCACACGAAAGAAGGTGGGTGGCTAGCAAACCACGCCCGGCCGCCTTTGTCTCCCTCACGGAAATGTTTTTTTTACACACCACATTAGGTACTCAGTTGAGGCCGAGTCGACCTAGGGGAGGCCCAGCATAATCGTCACTGGTGTTGGTCGTGAGCGGGAATCGAGCTCGGGTCACAGGGTTCGTAATGCTGCACTATCGCTCTCTCCCCTTAAATACACACACACGCACACGATCTGCCCGTGACCAATTCAACCCAGAATTTGGCCCAATTTAATCAGATGTCAGAATCTGCGCTGACTTGAGCGTGCAAAGTGCTTGGATGGGTGATCACCATGAAGCACGTGAGTTCGAATCGCGGTTGGAGGCTGGACTACGGATGATAATAAAAAAGTTATATATAAAAAAAAACATTATTTTATGAACTGTACTAGTAATGGAATGACTCCACGACTCCAGGAAGTGGCCCCGAAGCTTGCCATAACGTAAGGGACCGTGGCCAATTACAGCCAATGTCAGTTTACCGTGGACAATTAGAGCCAAGCCGAAACATAACATATAAAAAATAATTATTACAAATATATATTTTGTATTTTTTATGATGGAATATAGTATTGTCATCAGTATGACATAAGCATAACAAATTGGCAGTCGATACCACATTGGGAAGTGGGTTAAAATTGAGTTGCAAGATTTGAGGATACAACAACGACAACAACGACCACAACAACAGAGTGAGTTAAATGAAAGCGTGTAAAAAGGACGCATCACTGTGGGAGAAAGGCAACGGTGGTTGTCCTATACAAAGACTCAGCCTTGCCATTAACAGTGAATGTAATTAAGCAACAACTTACAGCCCGTTGTCAATCCACTGCTGGATAAAGACCTCCCCCATGGCCGTCAACGTCATGCCACTTGTTTGACCATAGTGTGGGGGGGGGGCAACCAGAATTGGTTCAGATATCACTGACCACTGATGTTAATCGAGGCCAGAAATTAGATTCAAGTCACTGGGCTCGTAACGACTGCGCCATCATCCTCGCCACGGGAATGGTGAGCTGCCACCACTGACTGAGAACTTAAAGAAACAGAAGATAAGCACCGGTCCCTTTCTCAATTGAATGGGAACCACTTTGACCTCAACATTCCACGAACTCCAGTCTGTCTCCACAGACAAAACTAAATATGATTTGTAACTTTCGATTGAAAGCTTTTGTGACTGCAGGGATTCATCTTATTGGTTCTTTCGGTAATGTCACGTAGAATGGAAATAATTAAATAAAAATATAACGTAATAAAACATAATAAAAACATAATAAAATATGTTTTATTTTTATTATTTTATTTTATTATTTCCATTTTTTATTTTATTATTTCCATTCTACGTGACTTTACCGAAAGAACCAAGAAGATGATTTGTAACGTCGTATTCTATTATATTATTTAATTTAATTTATTTTCTTTCTACGTGACTTCACCGAAAGAAACACAGAGTATATATTATTTGGTTCATCGGTCTCTTGCATTTTGCTGACCGATATTGTCCAGCAGCATTTGTTTAATTACGCAAAGTCTGACCCGGTTTTGACCTTCTGATTCTCATCAACGGAGTCGGGGATTTGTAAATTAATAACTGCAGGGTTGCCCAGATATTATTGGCAAAAGCCCTCCGTCTATACAACGGGGCCCTGTTTAAAGCACAATGTAATATGGCGCACATTCATTCTGCGTTTGCTCTGGGGCAACACGGGCAATAACGCATACAAAACTGAACTCTCCGTCTGCATCTCCACATCAACATTAAATTGTGCTGCGAAGATTGAAAAAAGAAAACACAAACAAGCACCTAAAACAAACACAAACAGCACCTACTGCTTTCACTTGTGTAGCACACCGTGTAACAGCTCACCTCGTATGTTCGTCTTTGTTTTGCCAAACAGAGTTGTTGTTGTTGTTAGTGTGGGTGCGTGGGTTTTTTTGTCATCACTTTGCTCTTACGATTCGGTGATAAGAACAGAAGTAAACTCGACCAAACTCCGCGTACGGCGAGATGCACACGTGAGTCCGAGCCGTGGGAAAGTGAGGTTTGGCACCTTGTTTGCAAGCAAATGAGATTTAAGGCTCTGCAAACACCAATCTCTTTTGTTTACTTATATAAAGCAGGAGGTGTTAGGTGAGGAAACGTACCTGTGGTTGGAGGTAGATTAGGTGTGTGTTTGCAAACACACACAGCTGTTTCGTAACGTATTTACGAAAGTAGCAAATACAAAATTTTTTGTATAATAATCGCTGTCAATAACTGCTGACCTAGAGTTGAAGAGATGTTGAGAGTTCCCTCCGGTAGAGGCCCTTCCTCCAGCAGTTTTGCGAGCGAGCACTTGCAGGGCTGCACCTTTACCTTAACCACCTTCACGAGGAGCGGTAACACGGAGGTTAGCGCTCCGCGTTTCTCAACCTGCAAAACCTGAGATCGATTCGTGGCCGAAGATAGCGTCAGAGGCGAGTGATAACTGCATTTGAACCCATCATGGTCCCCTCCATCCATCTAACTCGCACTGAGCGGCACGGTGAAGTGTGGTGAAACAACCCTCAACACAGACGCGGCGCAAGTCAGCCTTCCTTTCGGCCGACGATTGACAAACGGGACACGAATTATATTACAAATAATACAAGTATAATTAGCCCGGTATATTTTGTGCAAAATCGATTAGCTGCGGTGTGCAGGTGCTAAGTGGAGTTCAGTGTTAGATCGCGGGGATTGTGAGCAGTGGCAACGGCTTGGGGAGACGTTCACCCAGCCGCTGCATCGATATACACGAAGAGCGAGGTGGACCAGAGATGGCAGTAGTGCATCGATGGATTAGTACATCTATCTGTGCGGAGTTTCCAGCGAGAATCCCGAGTATGCGGTGGGTTTTCTCCGGGTACTCCAGGCCGAACAATTATTTGTGGCATTCGGCAAAGCATCTACACATGCACACGCATACACAGGCACAAAGATAACAAAGATCCCCCATATAGCCTTAACGGACTGTAGGGGCAAGTGCTGTGGGCGAGCACCTATGAAGGCCGGAACGGTACACGAGGGGGTGGGTGGCCAGCACCACGCCCGACCGCCTTTGTCTCCCCAGTGGCGATGTTTACACACCGCACCGGGCACTCATTTGAGGCTGAGTCGACCTAGGGGAGGCCCATGACCGGTTCAGATAATCGTCACTGGTGTTGGCCGTGAGCGGGAATCGAACCCGTGTCGCCGGGTTCATAGCGCGGCGCGCTAAACGCTACACTACCGCTCCCCATACACACACACATGCACACACACGCACCCACATGCACTCACATACGCTCATTTATTTGAAGTCTCACTTCTCTCCGCTTCGCAATTCTCAATTGTCTCAGGCTGATGGAGTCTGGGTTCGCTTTTTGGATTCAGAAATCATAAGTGTCTTCTGAGCCACAGTGGCTGAAGGTGAATTATTGTGGTTATTTAGCTGAGAATCACCTTCAGGAAAAGCGTACGTTACTTTAAAAATGGAACAAAACAATTACATTGCACATTAAGCTTATTCTTTGGGTCTTTCGGTTAAGTCACGTAGAACAAATTTTTTTTTTACAAAAAACGACGACGTTTCGATCGCAACACAATCAATCGTCGACTTTACCGAAAGACCCAAAGAATATGAATTCCTGCAGTCATGAAAGCTTCAAGTCAAGATTTGTACATTAAGCGTCGGGCTTAAGCACAACAAGGATACAGGGAATGTATGTCTCTTACTCGCAATGACATACAAGGATAGGAGACAGATAGGGTAGATGGGTGGGTGAGTAGGTGAATGGGTGGGTAGGTGGATGGATGGAAGGTGTGGATGAGTGAATGAATGGGGTAGCTAGATAAATGGAGGGGAAGATGGATAGATGTATTAGTGTAAATATGGATGGATGAATGTGCGGATGAGTGGAAAGATCAGTGTAAGGATGGATGGATGTGTGAACAGACGGATGATGTATGTGTGGATAAATGTGTGGATTAATGCGTCAATGGGTGGATGAATGGGCGATGTATGGATGGATGTGTGTGTATGGATGGATACATGGATGTGTGGGGTAGGCGAATTCATATATGTGTGGATGGGCAAATGAATATGTGGATGGGTGGAAGGGTGGATGAATGGGAAAGTGGATGCATGGTTGGATGTATGAATGGGTGGATGTGTGGACAGATTAGACGAATGGGTGAGTGGATGGATGAATGAATTGGTGGGTGACTGAAAGGGTGAGTGCCTGTATGTATGTATATACGTGGATCAACAGGTGAGTGCATGTGTAGATTTACGCGTAAAGGGGTGTATGGATGTGTGACGGGGTGGATGGGAGCAGGAATAGGGAGGTGAGTGAGTTGGTGAATGGATGGGAAGGTGCAAATTAATAAACACAATTACCAGACAGATGAATGCGTAGTGACACATGACCCGATCAACAGGCTGGCATGTATCTAGAAATATATGCCGACATGAACACGAATAGACTGTGTATATTGACAGACAGATTGGTTAAATATACCGCGATGGAAAATTAATAATTGGTGAACATATTGTGATTCCCGTTCGTACACCATAACAAAGTAAATTCGCACAAATTACTCCGGTTATCTGTAATTTCATTTTCAATTAAGCCCAAGGAATTCGCGTTTTTCGATTGTGTACTGTGGGTTTTTTTCTCCCGTTACAGCGTGAAGGCTCATTAAGAGCATTAACTTCGCATCAGCAAACCCATAGCGGCACCACGCCGCCTAAACGTTGAACATTAAACAACACAACCAAACCCACACACACATACACGCGCGCGCGCACTCACACACCTGGTCGCACACACATACACATGCGCTGCCATTCGCACGCAGCACGCGTATATTCGTACATACACACTCAAGCATAATTGATCAAATGCATGTGGGCTAAAAAGACAAAGACATCCCTCTCCCCAATAGCCTTCATAGACATTTGGGGCAAGTGCTGTTTGCGAGAACCTAATAAGGCCGGCATGACACATGGGTGGGTGGACAACACCACACCCGACCACCTTTGTCTTCCCAGTGCTGATGATTACACACTGCGCCAGGTAAACACACGTGCACAATAGCAACAACAACCGCAGTTCGCCACTAAGTGCGGCGACGTCACCACGTGAAGTGTCGAAGGCTCGCTGGCAGGAGGTCACGGGACGGAGCTGGGTTCCATTAGTTCACTGAGATGACCGGCAGATGCACTCAGATGACTGGCAGATGCACCACACACACGCACAAAGACTGTTGGAGCAAGTGCTGTTCGCGAGCACCTGTGATGGCCTGCACGGCACGCAAGGTGGTGCGGTGGCCAGCATCACACCTGGCCACGTACAACAAAGACAAAGATTCCCCGTATAGCCTTAACAGGCTCCTTTGGGGCAAGTGCTGTTAGTGAGCACATATGAAGGCCGGCACGGTACACGAGGGGGTGGGTGGCCAGCAGCGCATGCAAAGACAAAAGAAACACAAAACATATACACGTACAGTACATACACACACGCTGTGTAAAAACGCACACACACGCACGCGCGTGCTCGCACACTCGCTGGGGATAGACTACACCAAATTGAATAGAACAAATGCATTTTTTTACAGCGCGAAGCATCAAAGGCAGAGAAATGAGACTTTCGTTTGCCTTGCAGGGGAGGAAGCCGCTGTAATGGTTCGACCTCCAATCGGAGCGCCCTTCCACTCACGCAGAACGAAAAGCTTCGGGGGAATTTTTTTTCAGCCGCGCGGATTTGTGCGGGTTATTATTTATTTTTATTTTTCTTCAAAGATATTTTTAGGAATTTCTGAAACTTTGAAGACGAGCCCTGGGGGTTTCCAGCCCTAGTTATTCTCCCGGTAAACCTCCTCCTGCTCGACGTATCTGCGCTTAAACGGGAGGGGGAGGAAGGGGGGTTGGAGCCGGTAGGCAGAGCGGTCTGTTGCCTCGGAGCGCGCTCTAGCTTTGTGCGTACGCGTGTGTGCGTGTGTGTGTCCACCCTTTTTTTCTTCCGGTTTTTGTTTTTTCCCTCGCACCTCCTGAAGGATCGGGCAGTAGCGTGAACTTGTTAACAGACAGAAGTCCTTCTTGGGACGTGAAGATGAAATATTTCAAACATTGCTCTGGAAGGAGCCATAAGCTGAACGGCTCGATGAAAATATGTAACCTTGTCGTGCAGAAATTCACATTTGTCTGTTGATTTATTTGTAAGTTTACCCACTATCTTCCGCAAAAGGGACGCGTAATATGTGTTGACGTTCTAGGCAATACTCATGTTATTCTATCTACCTGGATCGCCATCACCATCGTCATCATTGTCATCAATGTCATCGCCAGCCAGAATGGACCCAGGCTTCCCCAAACCATCGTCATCTCTCTCCGTTCCTGCGTTGCAGCGGCAATGCACCCCGCACCTCCGATTAGCACGGTTGGGGCTACGTACGGTGCGAAGGAAGCTCAGCCTACATCGGCATGCGTACATACCTCGCGCAGATGCGTAATTCCCACGGGAGAGGGATCGCTTAAACGTCAAGAGGCGACAATCTACGGCGTGCCACCCGCTCGAGAGAAGCTACCGCGTGGGGATTTTCCAAGAAGCTCAGGGGATGGTGTGAGCGCACGTGCATCCGAGTAATTTTTATTTAACAGTCGGGGGGGGGGGTGGAGGGACATTTTTTTAAAGCGACCGCAGGGGTGATATAAATAGTCCGGAGTTGTAATGATTCATCCACCCCCCCGTCAGCCACCCACCCAAACTCTGAATTGTCACAATTCGGTGGAGGTGAGCATGATTCAATTCGCGAATCAATGTTTTCCTGTCTGATCTTTTATTTCGTGCCGTTGGTTGTTTTTCTGTCTCGTTCGTGAAGTTCGTTTCTCACAATTAGCCGGAATGTAACGTGGGTGTATGATGTGTAGAGTTTTTTACAATTATTTTTTCTCATAATTCAAAGATCGACTCTAGAGAGTAGGCGAAAGATGAGTGGAAATTCTTGAGTTGTGGGTTGTGGCACCGAATGGAGAAAATTCATTTGGGATGGAAATAAAGGGTAATGAGGAAGTTTTAGGGCAAGTTTAGGAGGAGAGAAGTCTCATTCGAAGATTAAAAAGGTAAGTAATAAGATAACCCTTTAATCAGCTGCAATGCAATCATCAGCTGTGTCCGTCCATCTCCAATGGGGGGAGTGTAGTGCGATAACCGCGATATGAACTACATTTATTGTATACAATTCCACTGCTATTAGGGAATTATCTGAGATAAAACTAGCCAAATTGATCAAAAGGGTCACCCACAATGGTGGTGATGAAACCGGTGCCCCAAAGAGTTGGGCCTGGCCGCCAAAGCAATGATGTCATTACATGTAACGTGCGGAGATGACGTCATTTGACATGCGATGTCACGCGACACCATCCCATTGTGCCACTTTGAACGTGGCGTTCTAAAGTGGCACCTTCGATTCTCACGATTTCCCGTACCCCCCAGTAGCACGGTTGGCCACATACGGTGCGAAAAAAGTTCAACATTCCGTTCATACGTTCGTACGTACGTTGTCGTTAGACAACAGATTCCGTGCGACTTTGTCTCCCCCCGCGTTCTTCATAACGACACGCAACGCTCGGCGGTGACGTCGACGCATCAGCGCGCGTTACGCAGAGAAGGCAATCGTCGTTCCGTTCCCGCCACGGCGCTCGAAGCGCCTTCGACGTGACCGAGGGAGCAAGAGGGAGCGTCTCGGGCGCACGAGAGAGCGCCCGCCCGCCCGCCCGCCCGCTCACAAGTGGCATGCTGATTCCAGGGGTGAAAATAAAAACGCATTATGAATATTATTAATAATTAATATTATAAATTAATACAAAACTCGGTGGGGTGGTGGTGCTGGTGGTGGTGGAGGGGGTCTGGCAGAGAGGCGGAAGTGTAGCGGTTAGCATGCTGCGCTACGAACCCGGTGACCCGAGTTCGATTCATGCTCACGGCCAACAACGGTGACGATTATCTGAACCGGTCCTGGGCCTCTTCCACTAGGTCGACTGAGCCTCAGGTTAATACCTGGCGCGGTGTGGGGAGACAAAGGCGACCGGGCGTGGTGTTGGCCACCCACGTGTGCCGTGCCGGCCATCATTGGTGCTCGCTAACCGCACTTGCCCCAACAGTCCGTTGAGGCTATACGGGTGATCTTTGTATTTTGAACGACGAGAGTGGTGGTGGGGCTTTCGTGAAAGGGGCCAGGAATGCCGTGCCACCGGGGAGAGACTGCTAATGAACTCTAAACGCGTGGCCCCGAGCGCCGGGAATTTCCACATCGCTTAGAAACCGTGAGATAATCTTGGTTGCATCTGGGTGATCCCTCAAGCGCAGTGCGACCCACAGCAGCGGCGAGGCCTGGGAAAAGGTGGCTTAATTAGAAATAATGCCTGCCTACTGCCTGCCTTCCACACGTTTGGCCACAGAATCATGTTTAGACAATGCAGTACGTACAAAGACAAAGATCCCCCCCCCCACATATAGCCTTTAACAGACTTGTTGGGCAAGTGCTGTTAACGAGCACCTATGAAGGCCACTGCACTGCGACGAACCCGGCGACTCGAGTTCGATTCCCGCTCGTTACCACCAACAACTGGCGAATATATGAAACCGGTTCTGGGCCTCCCCTAGGTGGACTCAGCCTTACATGAGTATCTGGTGCAGTGTGTGAACATCAGCGCTGGGGAGACAAAGGCGACCGGGCGTGGTGCTGGCCACTCTTGTGCCGTGACGACCGTCATAGGTGCTCGCTTACAGCACTTGCACCAACAAGTCTGTTTAAAGCTCATACGCTGGATCTTGGTCTTTGCTAATGCGCAGGCGCGCGCGTGCGTGTCATACATTGCCCGCGCACTTATTTGAACATTTTTTATTTTCATTTTTTATTTTCGGATCACAAACAGTCACGTGCAGCAGCAGCGGCAACTGCGTAGCCGCCACCGATCGGCAAACAGACGAGTGTGTGTCTGTCTGTGTGTCTCGTGTCTGTGTTTTGTCTCTCTCTCTCAAATGTAGTTCTACCTGATGACGACTGCTTGCGTTGCAATCGAAACGTCGTTTTCTATTCAATTTATTTGATTTTTCTACGTGACTTTACCGAAAGAACCTAAGAGTAATTCCTGCAGTCACGAAAGCTTCAAATCACGACGAGTGATATCTCATCCTGAATTGGGTGATTTGAGGCTCTCAAAATTGCCTACGATTGCCTATTCATTGAGTCTCTGACCCCCCTCGACCCCCTCTCTGCCACGTGCTTCTTTGCCGCGTGAAAATTACAAATAATATTTCACTGTTAGCCAGACGCAGCCTTATACTCCTCGAACGGCTGTAGTGGAACGATGTGCTCGGATACGAGCAGATCATCATCATCATCATCACCACAGCCAGATCTCAATTGCACTTTTATTAGGAAGCCACTGGAGCTGTACATTCTAAAATATTGATTGCAAACTCACTTCTTTAGAACTCCTTTCCCGCACCTCCGATTAGCATGGTTGCCTACGTACGGTGCGAAAGAAGTTCAATAAACAAAAGCCAGTGCACAACTCATCCCCGCCTCCAGTCATTCATCAACATCGCCGTGAGCCATGGTCAATCCACTGCTAGATGAAGGCTTCCCAAAGCCAGTCCCCCAATGCAACAATCCACCAAGTAACTTATCAACGAGCCGATCTCATCGCTCCATCTTCTAGGCAGGCGATCTTCCTGCCCTTCGGCCACCATCTCCTCTGGCGAGCCCATTTCGTCTTCTCAACGGTCCAAATTATGTCTTTAACCTGTGTGTCTGCCCCTTAATCCATGTATTCAGAATCAGAATTTGTATTGATACTTGAGGAATCCGATCAGCTATAAAGCTCTTTTTCACACATGTATTCCCATACCCCCCCCCCCCGCACTTAAGGTTTAGCCCCCCTTTCAAATCTTACAATAGTCCAGCAAAAATATAATTACGTCACAAAACATGCACAGGGCGTGAGAGCTGGAGCAGAATGCAAAATAAGCCCCAACATCATTCCATTTCTCACAGAAAATGTTGTGCTTAGAGCTTGTTTATCGTTCACTGTATTGTACGCCACCCCCCCCCCCCCCTCTTTAAACAGGGTCAGGCTCAACAGGGCTTGGTACGTTGTACGATACCTGCCCTGTAACCACCCCCCCCCCAAACCTTCCCTCGCAGTCTCACGCCACCGCCAGGCAACCTGCTTGTCGAGCTCGGGCCGGGGGGCATTGCCCGCGGCGGCCACTGCCGACTTGACCCGCGGCCTTGACCCTCCTCGTTACGTCTCAATTCTCTCGCGCCGTCACCGCTCGCAGCGTTACATTCGGGCGCACCGAAGTGGCGTTTGATGGCGAAGGCTTTTTCTTTCTAATATGACCCCGAGAGCAATTCAAATCTGAGTTCAAAATAATTAAATTAGGTACCTTTTAACTTTTAGCGGTAACTTAGGGCCGGAAACTCGGGGTTTTCTGCGGTGCTGGCTCCCAGCCTCGTTAGCGGATACACTCAAAGTAAAAATAGTAATAAATAATTCACGGGGCATTGTCGGCGATGCACTGCTAGATGGAGCGCCCAGCCCCCCCCCTCTCCCTCCCCACCCATCCCCAGGCTCTGGCGTCTCGGTCATGGAGGTTGTTTAACCGCAACATCACCGTAGCGGTCAGGGTAGGTTGGCAAAAGTGGAGCACGCGTGACCCCCCGTTCCACACAGCACCGGTGACTTGATGTTGTTTCGTGGCTGGAAATTGAACTCGGGCGCATGGGGCTCAGAGAGCTCTGTGCGCGAAACCACAACAACCGCTCTCCCAGGTAGAAGCCACCGGACGATACATCTCGGGGAATTCTCTCCAATTGGAGAAGCTTCGGGGCACCTCGAGTCAGCGTTGGCACTGGAGTGGCTGGGGCATACCGGGTTGCGAGCAGCGCATTCCTCAAGCAAGGTGTGTTTCAGTTCACTTGCAGGAGCCGGGGTGGACTTTTGCAAACCAGGACAAAAGAGATATGACGGTGGCTTCGGGAGGCATTCATCCAGTAGCAGTATATCGATCATGGCTGATAATGACGTTGATGATGATAAAGGCGCAGCTCTGCAATTGCTTGCTCGTGCCACTGCTGGCAAAAGGCCTTCCGATCGAGAGAGCTCCAGAGAGCACCCTCTGGAGGGTATTTTGCCGACTCTTCTGCACGTGCATCAACGCCTTGGAAGGGATGGGAGTGCTCACACTTTACCCCACCACACGCAACTTGCGAATCTACTGTGGTGTAGGCATTTATTTTGCTGAATGCCTGTGAGTGATTCAAGAAAAGTGCCCCATTATTCCGACTGCTGGGCTTTGAGATCGAATAGAATCGGTGGATTGTTAACTATCTCGCCTGGTATACAGAAGGTCGTGGGTTCAATCACAACCCTGACGCCTCTATATTTGGAGATTGCATGTTCTCCACGTGGTTGCACGGATTTTTCTCTGGGTTCTCCGGTTTTTCCCTCTACATTTAGAGTCAATATCACGCGTTTGGAGCATATGGCTGCTATAAATATGCACGTGATAAGCCGCTTCTTGGAGCTCTCATTTGTGACCAGGTCTCTTCTGAAGAAGATCTGCGTAGCTCAGTGGGCTTTACCTGTTAAAATAAAAATTGTTCCTAAAAATAGTTTAAATTGGGAAGCAAGTTAAAATTGGTTTGGGGGAAGACTCAACCCATCATCGCACTTGGGGTTTATAAAACGAGTACCACATTGCGGGGAAGTCGACGGTGCTTATCCAATGGAGAGACTGGCTCCCGCCGTAGCAATGTGGAATTTCCAGTGGGATCAACCATTATACCACTGTGTCAGTATCCCAGATGTTTTTTTAAGATGATGAAATCACAGATGGAATCACTTCACTTGCAATTGCATTTGGCTCGTACATCCTTACCTGTTGACATTTTGGTAAAAGAGTCACTCTATAAATCTCGTGAATATTTCTGTAACTTAATTCTGCTCTGTGATCAGAATACAAAAAAACCAATCGAGACGACCCAATGCATGCTGCGGGCAATTCATTTTTTCATATTGATTCACATTTGTGCAATATTTTTTTTATTTCTCATATTGCACAACTTTGTTTTTTGCCCCCAATTTCTCTTCGCTCCGTTGCTCCGCTTTGTTTGCTTCGCTTGTTGTCATTGTTGATAACACCGGTTCACTCCTGCAGCTGAGACCTCATCCTGGCCTCTTCGAGTTCCCACCTCGTCAAACGAGATAAGCTCAGTCCTCGACAAACAGATCACATCCTCGGATATTTTTCGTTTGCGGAATTCATGCCCCATTCCTCGCCCGCCCACCCCACGCCCTTCACCCCTCCCCAGTGTTCAAGGGGCGGCACACAAAGCCGTGAATGTTGTACATGACAGAATGTCAGCGCCCAGCGCCCGCGCTCGGACTAAGCGCTGGAAACCCAAGCGTAAGGGACATATTGCCTTTGACATTAAACGGCATCAGTCCGTCTCATAGTCGTCAATCTCCAAAACTGTTTCTGAACCCATTTCCCAATTTTCCGACTGCCACTGTGGAGCTTTCTTGGGTCAAACGACGTTTGGCCCGGGAGCAGATTTTGGCGGCGCAGGCAATTCCACGCACCGCAATTTCAAGCTCTTCTGCACGACCCAATCATTCTCCGCACGCCACCAATGCCGACGCCTCCTCGCCAATGCCCGTTTAAGGGCCGCGGGGGCGGGAGACCTGCTTACCATGACGCCTGCTTACGTACGGGCGCTGCGTGGCGACGGTGTGATTGTGCTTTGCCGGCTGAATCGTCCGTCACGCGCGCTTACTGTAGCGCCCACACGAAATCCGCTTCCCTGGTCGCGAGCGGACGCAGCGACGGGAGACGCAGCCGAACACGCCGCGCTGGGAAACAGTTGGGCGATTTTTTGTTGTCGCAGTTTTTCAACTTCACGTTTTCTTTGCCATCAGCCGTGATCGGTCCGCTGCTGGATGAAAGCCTATACCCGCGGCGTGTCTGCCGCGGTGATCTTTCGGCCACACTTGACCGCGCTGGTCAGTGCGGGATGACTGAAGGTGAGGACAAGGCCCACGACCGGTACACCTCCGATTAGGACGGTTGGCGACGTAAGGTGCGAAAAAAGTTCAACATACATTCAGATATCACGCGCCGCCCTCTTTTGCAGTGGCCGCGAAACTCGGGTTTGTTTGCAGGGTCCATCGCACACCCGCTCCACAATATTCGTGATGTATAATCGTGAAATTATTCCCCCAATATTAGGCTCTATCTTGATTTGAAGCTTTCGTGACTGCAGGAACCCATACTATTTAGTTCTTTCGGTAAAGTCACGTAGGTAGAAAATTAAATAAAATAAATAAACAAAAATTAGGCTCTAGCCCAATACAAACATGCCCGGAGCTTTGCTCTTGCTCTGTATGATGTTCTCACCAAGTAATGATCATTTAATCTGACTGTGGCCATAAGGCACGGCCTGCGTTATATTTCTTCTTGGAGAGGCCTCTTGCCATTCTATGGTGGGCAATGACTGACAAGGATGAATTCATCCAGGAGAAGTCCCGATCCGAAAGCTCGGTCAGGGAGGCTCTCAAACTTTTCCCTTGCTGCGTGCTTTATTTATCCGTGCCTGCAAGTCACGTATTAAAAAAAAAAACTAACATACAAACTCTTGACGAATTGCAGCGAGAGACAAAAAAAACAATTATCGAGCAGACAGCGTGGGCAATTCCACATGGTAATTTTTCATCGTCTCCAAATGATTACCACGCGGCACTCGGCAGCTGCATTTCACACGATGAGTGTGATTTGCGAAGGCTTATGAACCAAGAGATGATAGGAGAGAATGGTGTCATTGCAGAAGGTGAAGTGACACAAAAAACCTCCCCGACGATGTTTGTCATCGACCAATATTGTTTAACCGGCGTTCCTAATCGTGGCTTGAGGATGTGAGGATAGCAAAACGAAAAAGCTCAGCGGATGTACTGCAGTGATTGCCAATGCACGTGAGCATGCAAAGGAGACATAGAACCAGATGGGAAGACATAGAACCAGATGGGAAGGCCTAGGAATCAGACCAGATGGGAAAGCTTAGAAGCACTTGGAAAAATACCTGGGACCAAATGGGAAGACCTTGTAGGCAGAGGCTCGGTACAATTGTACCTATCAATAACAACACCTGACGAAAAAAAAACGCGATGTGGAGGTAAATGGCACAGACACCACGAGGGCAAGCACACGTTGCCAGCTGATGATGGCTTGCCGACACACTACGCACGAATGGCTTTGGAATCTCACAATCTCTTGTGGCCCATTTGGAATTTTGCAAATGGTGTAAATTTGACCGTGTAATCGTGGCCTGCCGCCAGCATTCGCGTTTGGCAATGTTATAATCCCCAGCCCTGGCATGAGATGTGTACTGGGGATGGCCTGCGGGGGGGAGGGGGGTGACGGAATGTTGAAGCCAATGCACCACTCACCGCTCACCGTGACAGCAGAGTCCAGTGAATGACAAAGACAATATAAATGTACAAAAGAGTCTCGAGACTCATATTCAGGAGGGTCCCGCCATGTGTGGATGTTTGGCTTCGTGTGGAAGGAGCGCGGAGAACCTTGCGAAAACCCAAAGCTCCGCACAGATGCATACAAGAATCTATTGCTGTACTGCCGTCTGCAGGTCACCCTTGCAGCACCCGACATTGCCAGAGAGCCTCGCATGCGAATACGAACCAAGCAGAACTTCGCTTGGCACAACAAGGCGCTGGCATTCAGAACTGTCGTCTCGTGGTCACGCACTTCACAGCCCCACGACAACCACGCCCGGTAGGCGTTGCTGGCCACCAACTACTGCGCAGGCTCTCAATGCTGATTGGCATCCGATATCTGATGATGAGAAGTATAAGACATTTAGGAGGACATGGGCTAAAGCAATCGCTGCAGCATGGGCTTTCGGTGGTTGTTCAACACCCCCTGGCGTGGCAGAATGTTATCCAGCATCCACCGTCACAGGCGGTGTCTACCATGGGCAGTATCCACCACGAGCGGAAACCTTGGTGTGTATACCATCTGTTTTATAGCCACACATCCTATTTATTTTCATATATATAATTACCCCCGACCCTACAAAGATATTCTCGATAAAGCATATTAGAGTAACATTCTGCAACAAAATATTCCGCATGAAAAGCCACCCACAGTGACCTTGTCATCATATTTACACGCGCGAAATCGCCATGAAAAAGGCCTTCGAGAAAATAATCGCAAGCGTTTGTTTCCGTACCAGGGTACACCGGATGAGCCATCTTTATTTCATTTATTTTTGGCCAACGGGCTCAAGGAATCCGTGTGGGCATTTGGTGCCCAGCTGCCGTAGCACTGGGAGCAAGAGTTGCGGCTCCGGGCGGCTTTACACGAGGCTGTGAAGTCAGTGGATTATAGAAGACCCAGTGGCTTGTAAAGAGGGCAAGCCACCGCATAGCTCTGGATTATGGCTGAGGATGACCTTAATCCATGCCTGCACCTTGATGATTAATTATTTTTTTTCAGATTTTTTTTTTATTCCTGCACATTTGTCAAAACGCGCTCAATTTTTGTTATCTCCGCACGCAAATTACTGCTCAATTAAGCTGCCACGCTCTCTACACAGCGCGTCAACACAACAATTAGTTTGCGAGAGAAGAAATAAATAAGTAACCGGCTACAACGCTAAAACAGACAATCATTCCACCCCCCCCTCTCGATCTGTCGTCTCCTCCTTTTGTTTTTAATAATATTGCACGTGATCTTTCTGTCAACGGGCGGGGGGGGGGACTAAATTTAGCACAGTTTGACGCACACTGACGAGGAAAAATGTTGTGCATCCGCGCGTGCCGAGTAAACAAAAGTCAAAGCCATTGCTCCCTGCGGCTTTAGGGCCCGCAACGCCGATGCGGCGGCCGCCGGCACATTGCCACATCGCGCTGTCTTCTCATAAAACTTCAAACCAGCGTGGAAGAGTAGGCCAAATCCCCCACCCTCCCCCACCTCCTTGAGGTCTAGAGGGGCTCTTCACAGCTGAGCCAGCAGTGGCGCAAGCAAGCAAGCAAGCGTCAGGCCGCGGAACCTCCACTTTCACCCGCACCTCGGTCATATTTGAGTTGCCAGTGGAGCAGAGCATCTCTTCCCAGGTAGAGGCGAGAGCTCACCGAGCCGTCTCCTCGAATCCTACCGCCACATCTCGCGGTGTCTTGCGGAGCGTTGCCGCGGCTTTCATCCGCGTCCACGTGGCGAGTTGCGAGCGGCGGAGGGAGGGCGCTTACAGGAATTGTGGCTGCGAACAGCGGCCCGCCATAAGATGGGGGCCACGTGTCAGGCCGACGCTGCGCTTTGCGTGAAGATTGCGGCTTCTCGCGGAGGTGGCGCGAGTCACGCGTTACGCGCCTTTAATTTCTCTCCAACGCTTCCTGACCTTTCACCGTTTTCGTTGTTTTTTTTTTGCTTTGCTATTAACACAGCGCGCGCGTGTGTGCATACATGTCTCTGTGTGTGTATATACGCCTCTGTGTGCTCGATTTCATCCGGGGGGAATTAGAAATGACTGGAAAATCTCGTCGGAGTCCTTTTAGAATTTGTTCCAATTTTTGCGATGCAATCCTTTGGGAGCAAAAAAAACATAAATCCAGCTCGATTTCTGTTTCAGCATTTGTTGTTTTTTGTCAACGACAGCGCTCTACGGCCACGTGGTGACGCTGCTGTGGGATGATGGTGAGCGCACACTGGACCTGCAATCCAGACGTGGCCGGTTCAGATCCATCTCCCAGCGACTGCGGATTTCTTAAATCCCCCACACCCCGCTTCTATCCACCCCACAGTATTAGCAACCGCGGTTAATCGTTCGGCCGGTTGCACGCGGTGGGGTCAAGTGTGGGTGCCACCGGCCTCTTCCACAGAGGTCTGCTCAGCAAGGAAGAGATGGCCAAATAATATTCTAGTGGGACCTTCCACCAGCAGAGTGCGCGGGCGCGAAATTGCAGGGCTGCACCTTTGCCTGTGCTCGTGTGCGATTGCAATGCGCTGCGCGTGCGTGCCTGAGAATTGTTCCACAAGAGCTCGCCAGCAGTGTCTCGACTGAACAAGAAAGCAACCTCGGTTGTCATGTCGTACGGTTTGTTAAGCGCGTTATGTGTTCGTGTTTGTGTTCACAAATGTGTATTTCCAAGAAATGAATACCTCCAAATCAACGGTGATATTTCTACTCATGTGTTATGGAGAAGGGCAATTGCCTGAGAAATCGCCTATGATACAGGGTGGCCCAGCAAGCCAGGACACATAGGGTTATTACATTTTATTTGAACACTGGCACTGAACATTGTATTTGTTAATTGTTTAAGTTAATAATTTATACGTTGTAATTATGTCTATATTTATTATTCTTCTTCCTGTGGGGTCATATCAAATCTGTTGTTTACAAAACTCGACCAAGAACCCCCCAAAAAATTGAGACTTTACATGATTCATCTTCAAAGATTATACCTCCGATCTTTAAACAAACATATGTCCTAAATTTATTTCAAGAGATAATTCACGCATGCATTCATGTTGATGGAAGTACGTTTGACCATTTGTTAAATTAAATTAAATAATCCCTATATTGAATATAACCCTATGTGTCCCGACATTTGGGCCACCCTGTATATATTTTCCGTTTAAGGCCACAAAGTGTTATGTTGGGGTTTTGCATTGCTCTATTAGCAATTGGGAGAGAAGGTTGGGAGTAATGCACCACTCTATTGACTGTATAATAGTCAGCTGCTTGGCCATACTTCACCATGCTGGTCAGAGCGTGGTGCAAGGACCGCTTTAGAGGATTGCTCAACAGTGATACTGGCCACAGCCGGGAATCGAACCCTGGTTAGACAGATTAATAGCACAGTGTGTTAACCACAGTGAGACTTGTTCTCAATAATAATGATGACAATAATATGCCCTTCATTTACCCCTGATAGCCTGAGTCTCAATACACTTATTCAGAAGGTTCCTGCATTGGAAAATAGTGCCAATCCCATTGATGTGTGTGTTTGGCTTCTGGGGGGGGTGGGGGGAAATCTGGATAACCTGGAAAAAAACCCCACCGATAGTAGGGCAGATAACATTCAAGGTTCAGCACAGATAGATGCAATCCACAGACAGGTCTAATCCCCTTCTCAATGAACCCACCGCTGTATCGATATCTCCTGTCCACCTCACGGACCTACAACATCCAAGCACCGCTACGAACTGGCCAGGCTCAACGCCGCGTAGCTTCCGAGCTCCGCGGCACGCACCGCAGCTTCAGGCCCATAAACAAGGCCGGGGTGAAGGTAACGGAGGTTGGGGACTGAGAGCAGCGGACGACTGCGGCGGTGGTGTGAAGGGGGTGCCCATGTAGGAGGAGGAGGAGAGGGATCTTGCCTCGCAAAGCCACCCGAAGAAGCTCCAAACGAGAAACGTCAGGAGATCGGCGATTTACGAGCCCGTGGTGAGGAATTACAGCGGCAGCCCGCGGATGGGAGGCGGCGGAATGGGCTTGGAATGGCAGCGTTCACCGCGGCCGCCGCCACCACCACCACCACCCTGCCTCGCCCGGTGACGGCGAGCGCCACGCATTGGCATTCACGGCGCCCTGCCGCCGTGTCTCACGCCTCGAGCCCCGCCAAACCCCTTCCCCCCTCCCCTCCCTCCCCACCTCCCTCCCCCCCCTTTCTCCCCACCTACCTCCCCTCCCCTCCCCCCCCTCCCTCCCCACCTCCCTCCCCTCCCTCCCCACCTCCCTCCCCCCTTCCCCCTCCCTCCCCTCCCTCCCTCCCTCCCTCCCCCCCCTTTCTCCCCACCTACCTCCCCTCCCCTCCCCCCCTCCCTCCCCACCTCCCTCCCCTCCCTCCCCACTTCCCTCCCCTCCCCTCCCTCCCTCCCCACCTTCCTCCCCTCCCTCCCCCCTCCCCACCTCCCTCCCCTCCCTCCCCACCTCCCTCCCCTTCCTCCCCACCTTTCTTTCTCCCCTCCCTCCCCCCCTTCCTCCCCACCCCCCTCCCTCCCTAACCCCCTCCTTCCCCACCTCCCTCCCCACCTCCCTCCCCCCCTCCCCACCTCCCTCCCCTCCCTCCCCACCTCCCCCCCCCCTTCCTCCCCACCTCCCCACCTTTCTTTCTCCCCTCCCTCCCCCCCTCCCCCCTCACCCCTCCCTCCCCACCACCCTCCCTCCATAACCCCCTCCTTCCCCACCTCCCTCCCCACCTCCTCCCTCCCTCCCCACCTCCCTCCCCACCTCCCTCCCCCCCTCCCCACCTCCCTCCCCTCCCTCCCCACCTCCCCCCCCTCCCTCCACACCTCCCCACCTTTCTTTCTCCCCTCCCTCCCCCCCTTCCTCCCCACCACCCTCCCTCCCTAACCCCCTCCTTCCCCACCTCCCTCCCCACCTCCCTCCCCCCCTCCCCACCTCCCTCCCCTCCCTCCCCACCTCCCCCCCCCCTTCCTCCCCACCTCCCCACCTTTCTTTCTCCCCTCCCTCCCCCCTCCCCCCTCACCCCCTCCCTCCCCACCACCCTCCCTCCATAACCCCCTCCTTCCCCACCTCCCTCCCCACCTCCTCCCTCCCTCCCCACCTCCTTCCTCACCTCCCTCTCCACCTCCCTCCCTCCCCACCTCCGACACAACGCTGCGAGTGCCGGGCCTCACCCCATGCCGACATTGTCCACCCTCGTCAAGCGGCGATCGCTCGCGAATGTTCGCACTCGTCGGCGTCGTCACGATCGTCACCGTTGGGCCAGTGCTCTATCCGCTGCTGGACTACGGCGACCGCTAGCCGGTGAAGCGATGCAGCGGTGCATCGTGCGCAAGCGCATTCCACCCTTGGATGTTGTTGTTGTTATTGTTGTTATTGTTGTTGTATCATCCCAATACGGTCATATGGTGGGGGTGGGGGTGGGGATATGACCATACTTCACCACCTGGGCACCTGGGTCAGTGCGGGTCGGTGCAGGTGCAAGGTGCCTCGTGACGTGGGGAGAACCTCTGCTGGCGACAGCCGGGGGAGGCCTTCATGCAGCCAACAGATTGAGCACGCGGCCGACGATGACAATGACGATTAATCCAAAAGGGATGTCCAGAACGCTAAATGGTGGCACGGGGATTAAGATGCTGCTCGATGTTCGTTGCCGTTAGCGTCTCAGCCCCGCGTTGAATATTCATAGCGTGCGTTGTTGCAGAATAAATTATGACTTTCTTAACTCGCCATTTATCTGCCTTTTCATTGCTTGTAATGAGACTGGGTAATGCAGCCTCCTTGACAACGCAAGGGCTGATTTGCATTCTGCCACAGGAGCTGCAATCCGTCGCCATGATTCGCGAACCCGACTTGTGGCTAAGCAGTTACATAAGGGCATGATCTATTGCTGCTTTGTTTCAGTGTTTTATTTATTTTCAATGCCACAAACATATGCATGGATTTTTTTCCCCCCATTATATATCACAGCGACGGGATAACACAAATCAATGCCGTAATTCACGCGGCAACTTAATGGCGGTTTTTTTTCCCTCTCCTCGCTTTAAACAGCCTTTGCATTAAATATTAAAATGCATCGCACTGATTTTGTTTTCATTCAAATTAATCGCTCCGCTCCATAATTAATGTCCGTGCGACGTGCGCGCGTGCTGTCCACGTGGCCGCGGGCGCACGAGTTTTCGCCGAAATAAATTTTGCCGCAAAGTTACAGCGGCGAGAAAAAGAAAAACATTACTCACACCGGAGCCTTGAACTGGTAAAGTAAAAAAAAAAATCAAACCAACGTGCAAATTCATCACGCGGAGCAATAACACCACCCCCAGGCCCGGGTGGCACACAGAGCTTGAGAGCCCACGGCCCTCAGCGAGAAAGGTCAGAGTTCAATTCCCGATCGGTGGTGGTGGTGGTGGTGGTCCACTCAGCTGTTGGTCCCACGAAGGTCCGATCGATTCGAGGCTCTCTCTGGTGAATTCCTGTGCTGCGCCGTGCGACGTTAGGCACGATGCCCGACGTTTCGCTCCACGTGCCGGGGGAGAGCTGCTTTCGGAGCGTGAGCAGTACGACCGTGAAAAGCTGCACGTAAAAAAATTGCACCGCTTTGTGCGTTTTTTGGCAGGAGCGATGCTACGGAAAGACTCGCGCCCGCCATAGTAATGTGGAATTTCCACCACTATGAGCAGCACTGCCCCGTGCTCAGTTGAGCAAGAATCTACTTCACCGTTTGTTTTGTCGCAATGCATACGCGGCATGTTCACAAGTCTGAACGTCGGGTTATTTGGCAGTGAGCGTAACGGGTGCACGGGCCAGCTCTTGATTGTCCGGGGTAATAATGGGGAGGAGTACCACCGAATGGTTTGCTGAAGAAATAAAAAAAACAAATCAATTTCGCGCAACATTTGCCCACGTGACAACTTGATTTGATTGGTTCTGTTGAGTGGTGAGAGCGTTGCAGTTAAAAACTGACATTCCTACACGGTGATCTAACAACAACAACAAAAGAGAAACCAATTTTCAATCGGAGAAAATCAATAACGTAACGCAAAGTTTCGAACAACACGTGGAAATAAAAGTGCGCAAAAAATAGCACGCAACGTTTGTGAAAATTCAAAAAACTACAAATCAACATTGCCTGAAGAACTGGGAGCAAATGTGTCCGACTGACAGCGGTGGCAGTGGTGCAGCGATAGACTAATTGTGGTCGGTTTCATTTTCATTCGCGCTCATCAGCTCAGTGCGGTCACCAACGCTCACTGCTGCGAAGGCTTTCTTCTGAAAACCATGTCGGTGGAATCTGCACTTTAACACTATGAGGCCCATTAGCTTGGCTAATGCCAGGTACAATGAGATATTCAGCAAATGCTGATGGGGCTTCCCCTCCCCCGCTCCACACACACACACACAACGGCTGTGTTTTTTGCGTGGTGTTTGAAACAAATCGTTTTGCAACCCGCACAATTGTGTGCATTTAATAATTTCTTTCATTACAAATGCGTGCGTGCGGTTCTCATCGTGCGCAAGCTTTGATAGCTGCGACTCTCACCATCGCGTGAAATAATTTGGACGTTTTTTTTTTCTCTAAAAGAAAGCCGTGACAGCAAAACGGCGTCTGCGTGTCAGCGACGGTGGCGCTTCATTAGCCGTGCCCGGGCCGCGCTTCTCGGGCAGCCGTCTCTCGCGGGGGATCAGCTGACGGCCACGTGGGACGCAATCAACGTAAAACAAATGGCAAAATGTTGTCGATTTGGGAAAAAAAAATCCACCGACTCAGCTTCTCACGGAAAGGTAACGGGAGCAAAAAAAGCATTGCATTCCACATCTAGCTTTCGAATGCCGTTACAGTGCCACTCTTATTGTGCCGAAATCGTTACCGCTCTCTGCTCAAGAGGAATATTGGCCGCGGCAAAAAAAAAAAATTCAATTGACTTATTTCTCCCCTTCCAAAGGCGGGCGCACGAGTAGCCCGTGCAACACACGTGTTTTTTTTATTACTTTGGGGACATCTGTGCATATGCCGCTATCGCAAGGACGCCGCTTGGCCACCCGCTGAGTCGGCGTCTTCGTAATGGTCAGCGTGAAATAGCGGGGGGGGGGGGGGAGGGGGGGTTGGGACGGGTTGAATTAAAAATCGCGCAGCGAAATAAAACCCCAGAGTCGGCCGTTGGTTTTATTTAACCAGGAACAGGGGCCTGCACTGTGAGCCTCAAGGCTCTTGCACGGGGATTGGGGGGGGGGGGTCCTTGCTTGGCTTCCTTCGTTGATAATCTCTTGAGTGTGAGAGGAGAATCGCGGAGTGCCCCGGAGAAAAGCCTCACACGTGTCTAAGACGCGGCAAGTAGGCGAGCGACCTACTTTCTGCGCTGCCTTCAACAGGGCCACGCTCACAGCCCCGAAGGCAGGTGCCTCCTCGCTTCCTAACACGTGCGGGGCGCAGGCCGCGTCTGACTGTGACTGTGAAACACGGCGCATTCAGTGATCGCCTTGCGTTATGCGAACGGCGTGAACGGCGAATGCACCGTCGATGACATGTTACTGTCTGCGTGAGCCACCGAGCTCTTTGCCCATGAAGAGGAGGTCGGTCCCAGGCAGTCGTTAAAGCCGAACGTTCATAACACGCGGGAGCTCTCGGTGGAGGGGGGTCTCCAAATTTGGAGGGTGCATTCAGCGAGATGGGAAATCAATATTCCATCAGCAGGAACCGGAAAGAGAGGAAGACCTAACGGAGAATGGCTTGACGACGACGACGCAAGAGATTGGTGACAGAAAGACGTGCGCACGACTGGAGCATTTTTGGCACGGGGCAGAGGAAAGTGTAAAACAAATGACGAAATGTGCAGTGGAAACCTACGGGCAATCTGCCCCATGGAACGCGGTGGTGATGATGACGATGACCCAAACAGCGTTCGCGTACCAGGCTGAGTAGTGCTCGTTGCGTACACGTTGCCCCTGCGTTCCCGCAAATGTGTGCCATGAAGGGGCGCAGCTTGATCGATTCCCCCACGTTCCTCCCGACCTCGAGTCACTGGTCCTACGCACGCACGGCTTCGTTTCTCGCTCAATATTTTCCACGTCGCTCGTGGGCCAGAGGACGTGGAATTCGACTTGTGAGCCACAGACACAGCGAGGGGTACGCTGCGCGTGGCGTGCCGGATGAAGGAGGGAATAATTCTCCGCGTCGCCGACACCCCGGACTGACCCGGCTGAAATTAAGGCCCGGTCGCGGGCAATTCACGCCGCGCTTTATCGCAGGTGGAACATGCACGCGGCGAGCCGCGTCGCTGCGCGGAGTGCGTGGGCTTAATTCCTGGGAACCCAATTGTGCGGGGAGGCTCAGCGACAGGACACCTGCGTGTCACCTAAATTTTACAAGCGGCGCCCATTAAGATCACGATAGAGTCAGAGGCCCCCCCCATCCACCCCCCCCCCCCAACCCTTGCCACAGCATTGGCCCGAGGCCAACAACGTCCCCGCTCGAGTCGGACCTTCAGGACGAATTCTTCCAGACGAGCCTTCAAGGTTAATCGCTCCGAGACGGGGCGAGAGGCATGACGTGGCGGACAGCACGCCGTGTCCCCGCGATCGTGCGACTTTCATTGTGGCGCGGCCTCGAGTCTGGTGATGGAACAAAATAAAATAAAAAAACTTCTTCGATTTGAGATGCCCTCCCGCAGCTCGCTGACGGCGCCGTCTAGGGGTCCGGGCTCCCTCGATCTGCTGTTTGACCGGACGGCAACGGTGAGGGAGCGGCGACCGCGGCCGTTGAGCGAGCGCGCGTGCCCTTTGTGCCGGGCCGAAAATGCGAGAAGAGTGGGGCGAGCAACGATGCATCGATTCGGCGATTAAAATCGATTCTTGGTTATTTTGTACGGACCCATGTGTGTTGAGCTTCTTTCGCACCGTACGTAGTCAACCGTGCTCATCGGCTCACGCCATCGTTGGCGAATGATATCTTAACGTCCCCCCACCCCACTTCTTCGCACCAGCACGGTGAAGTATAGTCAAACAACCCCCTAGACGCCCACGACGCAGGAGGGAAAGGCCTTCATCCAGCAGTGGATTTACAAAGTTGCTATCATTACATGTTGTCACTCCCACATATCATTGATACATTTCTGCGTAATAGGGTGGAAGAAAACAGGACCGACGAGATGGACATTCTTTTTTTTAAACGACACAAGCAAGAAAGTCTCAACGAGCAGAAAAAAAATATCGATCCTTGGACCGAGTCACGAGCCAGTGAAATGTGACACATTAATTGAATCCCTTGTGGCAGGGAGGGGGGTTGAATTTTCGCTCGCGCAGAAACAATTATCTACCATCATTGAGAAGCCTGGGAACTCTCAGCGTGGCTTTACTAGAAACTAAACAATGTTTCATCTTACCAGTCAAGGCCCACTGAGCTATATCGCTCTTTTACAGAAGCGACCTGCAGATCCCAAATGATAGCCCAACGAAGTGGCTCATCACATTTATTGCAGCCAAATACTCGAGACGCGTGACATTGGTTCCAAATGTGGATGGGGGGGGGGAGCACCGGAGGACCCGGAAAAAAAAATCCACGCAACCGCGGAGAGAGAGAAACACACGCAAACTCCAAATATACAGGAGGCGTCAGGAGTCGGGATCGAACCCACGACCTCCTGAATATCAGGCGAGAGAGAAGCGAACCGGAGAGAGAACGCCCCTCTCTCTCTCTCTCTCTATCTCTCCCCACGTACGCACACTCGTATTTATTCATCCAGCCCTTTAAATTAATAGCTCAATACACTCTAGAAACGCACGTAAATAAACGGCTGGAAATTGCAATAACTCTGCGCGGGGGGGGGGGGGCTCGTGTGTGGGAGCTCGGCATTACCTGGCCCTAGAATAACGCCGGCGAAGATTCATAGTTATTGGACGAGGAGGGCATTTGCGATTTAAAAAATCATATTTTCATCTTTTATAGCTCAACGTACCGTGAGTTATGTGTACAGTGTATATCGTAAAACGGCACGTCACGTGGATGCGAAAAGCAAGCCGGGATTGTTTTGGTTGTTGTGGTAAGGAGGGGGGGTAGAGTTTAAAGTGGGAACATTTTATCATGAAAGATTGGTTTGATGACATTGTTGAAAAATAAATAATCCACGACAACCTATCGAAAAATTGGGTTTCCCACTCGTGTACGCTTTGCGCACAGAACCGCAACAACTGTTGAGGCGGCTCCAATGCGAGTCAGGTCCCAGCGGTTCACTGAACCCTGCGTGGCTCCGGAGAAGCGACGGTGAACTGTGACCTCGCACGCCTCGACTAGCGCTTGCGAATTTTCCATTAAGCGCGGCCTCGCGTATTATCACGCAAGGGGCGCGCAAGTTATTCCCACCCCTTGCACGCGCGCTAACAAGATACTGTTACGCTGCGCATCCGATGAGAGATAACACCTGAAGGGAGTTCGACTCCTCACGTGTTTCCCTGGTCCAATGCTGCCGTGGGTGGGTGGGTGGGTTGGCAGGGTGGCGGTGGGTGGGTATGGGGGTGGTGGGGGAGAGACAAACCAATATTCCATACTCACGCTAGCTCTGACAATAATATATCACGGCATTCATTCTAAATGTGTGCTCGCCGAAATACCGACTATTATAAATTCCTCTGCCGCAGAGTAATTTTAATCATGTTGACATTTCTGTCGACTACGTTTATTTACGGAAGTTAATTTGACTCGACTTAATTTGGTTGCGTGCAGATTTTTGTTTTTAACCTAATGCGAGCAACCCTCATGTTCTTTGGATACGGCCATGCCTGCCTCCAGCCAGCCGGCAAAACGTATAATATCGTATGAAGTATGAAAAATACCGATCCCTGGACGACGCTCTTCACTCGCCCGCAATAATTAAAGTTAAGTGGCAAATGTAACGTTTTGGTGGTGTTTTGGGGCATTTATTGGTGTCAGTCTACTTACACTTAATCACGGGTGGCTGAAACCTGGAATTCAAACACATCATTTCAACGTTACTTGTTCAGTGCTCTCATTCGGTTTATGGGATTGCTGCTGTAACATTCTGACCCCTTGCCCCTCCTGGACATCTGTGAGAAAGAGCTTCACAGCTCATCGGATTCCTCCAATATCAATAAAGATTCTGATTCTGCCCCCTTTCCCTTCGTATTGCTCGCGCTCTGTACCGGGCTCCTGTCGGAATAAAACAATTTAAAAGGACTTGGTCGGCTCCTTTGAGGTTCTGTATCCTACAGCCAAACACAGCCCTCTCTGTGTGCGAGTCTCCAACTTAGTATTCAGTGTACGCCAGCTTTCATTTAACCAGGTGAGAGTCGTTCGAAATGCATTGCCCCTGTTTCAAGTGAGGCCCGTGTAACCACAATTCCGTGAAGGCGACAGCGATTCCTTTAATGCCTTACCTCTGGATCATTTTCAAATTAGGGTTAAAGGATTCATTACACGATGCGGTCACACACTAAGGGGGGCTCACGCGTCGGCAGTGGCACAGTTTTTGGGGCACGTTAAAGGCGAGGGGGTAATTATGAAGTGACTTTTTGTTGTTGTTGTTGCGCGTGGCACGTGCCACGTGTCAACCAATCGGTGCTGTGATTGGGGAAGGAGAGACCGGCCCGCCATTCTTGACAGGGGAGAAAGTCTCGTGAATTGACATCCAAATTATTCGGACGGAATGACCTTTGTCATGGGCGCGGGCATTTCACGAATGCGTCAAGCGACTGGCTCATTCCGTAAAGGAAGCCATATTTTGAACGACAACAAAAAATGAATGGATCATTATCTTTAAATCGACATCCCATACGTATTGTAAAGGATGACTGTGAAATCTTGACCCGTGAGGTCGTCTGATATGTGGAGATGCCCTCGTGTGAACGATCCCATGAAGTCGCCTGATTGTCCGCACCGCGGCTCCGGCCGCCGGACTGCGAATGCGGTGCCGTGAAATCCGTTCATCGTGTAACCTGCCAGGGCCCATTATACACATACGCAGCAAGCACGAACGCAAATTTGACCTTCGGATGCCATGCGAAAATAGGGCATTCGCAGCGCTGCTGCTGCTGATGATGATGATTCTCTGGATCATGAGCGCGGCAGCCGAAATAAGCCAAGAAACTGAATAAAAAAACAAAATTTATCCGCGGCACATGCCACAACCTTCTCCAGGCGACACCCAGCCCGCCCTCCGTCGCGGAAGTTGCAGGAAATGCGTTGCCCTTCAGCTGAAACATACAGTGGACGATAATCTCGCAGTACGGCGAGACAATTTTCCGTCGATTGACAGCACGGAACGCCGTGGAGCGAGCCCGCGAGTGTCGACCACGCGCCTCGACTGGCATCGCCCGCCCTGGGCCCGGGTGGGACACGGCAGGTGAGCGCAGGTGCCGCTCGCTCGCTACCTTCTCTCCACCCGCGGGGAGACTGCACTGCTGCGGTCCTCCAGGGTCACGTGTGAGGCCGTCGCCAAGGGCAGGCGCCCTGGACTTGCGATTCAGAGGTTGCCGGTTCGATTGCGCATCCCAGCTCGGTGGTTAAAACAACGGCGCAATTTTTATGAATCCTCCCCCCCACCCCCATTCCCCACTCCCTCCTGTCAGTCCCGTGGTATGAATGGTTGGCACCGCAGTCCATCGGCAAGTCTCGTGTTTGCGGGGTAGAGTGTGGGTACTTGTACCTCACGGTGGAAGAGTAGGCCAAAATGCCCTGCAGAGGGGCTCTTTAGACCAGCAGTCAAGTGGAGGCCCTTCCGCCAGCAGTGACGCAAGCAATCAATTGCAGGGCTGCGCCTTCGGCTCGCTACCTTGTAGGTTATGTGTAGACTCTAGAGTGAGATGTGTGCGCGTGCGTTTGTACGTCCATGCACGTGAGTGTGTGTGCGGGGGGGAGCGGTGGCGCATGAGCTAGTGTCGCTACGCTACCAGGCTGCTGGCTTGAGCAGTGTCAAGGTTGACGGGTTTTGTTATTCTTAATTTGTGGATGTAATTGTTTCCTGTCACCCCTTGCGGCTATTTGGGGCGCTATCATTCGCCACAGGCGTCAAAAAGACAAACCGATTTTGGAATAAAATCACAACCCTGAAATCACGACAATTCACCAAATCACCTGGGGATGCGAATCATCCCACTCCGAGCGCCGATGTCGGAGTGTACGTTTTCCAAATCTGAAAATCGCATTCATGACTTCTACAGAGAAGTCGTCCGTCCATATGTAACCATCATACCTCAGGTCCTCATTACAAGAGCAGATCATGAAGTGTCAATGGACTTCGCCACCTGGTTAAAGGACAATGACTAATAACGCCCAAGAAAGTCAAGAGAGTTAAAAAAGAAAGCACGACTCCCGGTCCAACTTTTTTCCATTTAAATATTTTGCCAAGGTGCATAAGTGAGCTATGAATATCGCACCGGCAACGAACGCGGGTAGCCAAAACGATACAGCGCTTCTCCTCCGCCGAAGAATTAAATCCGCTTTATTAAACCATCGCTTCCGCTATGAACACGAACGGAGATGAGTGTCCACGTAAGTGACAGTCCCCTTAACCGGACACCCAAACGCACTTCTATTACCCAGCTATGCGTGGCATGGGCACGAGGAGTGTGAGTGTGTGTGTGTGCGGAATGGCAGTGCACATCACCTTGCAGAGAAATCCACTTCATCACAACCGCGGGTTCAGCTCCACGTTAATTAACGTCAGGGGTGTGTGCCCAGCGTGGAGGAGGGAGCGAACGCGCACACCGGCGCATCATTAAAACCCACGCGGAGGCGAGAGGATGGAGCGGTGGCGCGGTGATTAGCGCACTGCGCTCTGAACCTGGCGAGACCGATTCCATATCCCGGCCACGGTTAACATCAGTGGCGATCCTGACACTTGAGCAACCGGCACGGGCAAAAACCATGGTAACGTGAGAGCCTATAACACTTGGCATGCATGAATGGTGGTCACCTATTAAAGCACGATCCAAGCTCTACACTGCTTAGCTCCAGCGTGAGTAGCAAAGTGCAGTGCAGCTTAATCCATTGATGTTACTGTACATCGCTGCTGCCTCGGCAATGCTCCCAAACAATGCAACGTAAATGGAGATTGCAATGTGGCCACTTTAACAACCGGCAGTGTCCAGCGTGGTGAAGTATGGTCAAACTCTAGATTGAAAACTAATTTATTTCCAACTGCTCTTCGTGTTCAGCTTGGTGCCCTTCACGCGCAACTCCGATCAGCACGGTGGGCTACGTACGGTGCGAAGGAAGTTCAACATACAGAGCTGATTTCATCCTTAACACGACGTACCTAGCCGCCCCACGTTCACATTCACACCGCGGCCTTTGCAGCCACCGCCGCCACTGCGTTAAAAAAAACTACGTGTCCTCCACACGACGGTTTGGCAGCTGCTGCTACAACTCTGGGCCCAAGCCAGCTGATCACACCAACACGAGCACCTGCTCCAAAGCAGCAGCAGCAACCAAAACGTTGTGTGGATGAGGAGGAGCAGCAGCCTGACCAGAGTGAGGAAGCCTGCATCCAGCAGTGGATAGATAATGGGTGATGATCATGATTCTCCTCCACCCGTCTCTGCCAGCCTGCCTCCAAACCACTACGATATAAGCATACGACAATCCTTAAAGACGTTCAAACTGGGAAACAGGGCTATAATTTGGAGGCCGTTCATTTCGAAGTTGGGTTTGAATGCTAAATGAACATGTGTCAGAGCTCTGTCAAGATGAACACGACTGTGGTGGAGAGGAAGAACATCAGGGTAACGACAACATAATGATCGTTTCTGCAAAAACACACAGGGATGATTAGAGTTGGCACATGATGTAATTGGTGACAGATGGTCTAGACGTGACCTGAGACTCGCTTCTTGCAAGCACAATAAATTATCGCTTTGTTCAACGTGTCATAAAAGTGAGATTTCCAATGTTTACGTAATCACAGCCTTGACCCCACTTTGGCCTGTCCCGGGTCAAAGAAGCCCTCTTTGTACGAAGTGCGTCGCCGACTCTCCCCGCGGCCCGGGGGCTTCCCCACGCCAAGTGGGTTGTGGGAGTTTCCTGGCCATACTTGACCACCCGTGCTGGTCAGTGGGGGGTTGTTTTTAAGGCGGGGGAGCATACACACGGGAGTATGGTCAAATAATACAGGTAGGAACAATGTTCCACACTGCCCACCGGGGATTTTTGTTGTCTGTCTGTCTGTCGTGCATAAATATATATTCAGTAAAACCTTGGATTGCGAGTAACTTGGTCTGCGAGTATTTTGCAAGACGAGCAACATTTTTAAATAAATATTAATTTGATAAACGAGCGAGGTCTTGCAATACGAGTAGTGCGTGTATACGCTTTCTCTGCCGAGCGTCACGTGATCACAACTGATATACGAGTGCTTTGGATTACAAGCACGTTTCCGGAAAGAATTATGCTCGCAATCCAAGGTTGTACTGTATGATACAAACAGCTCTTTGATTGGTGGAGACCGACTGCCGGGTACGGAGAGGGGAGGTGCCTAAGGGAGGAGGGTCAGCGGAGGGGCCTGAGGGAGGGGGTCAGGGGAGGGGCCTAAGGGAGGGGGGGGTAAGGGGAGGGGCCTAAGCAAGGGGGAGGGGCCGATAGTTAAGGGGGCTGGCTACCTGGCTGGCTGCCTGGCTACCTCAAGTCAAGTTATCTTCTATACAGGTAGGAACAACAGGTTCCACACTGCCCACCAGGGATTATTTGTCTGTCTGTCGTGCATATTTGTCTGTCGTGCACGAATGCGCTGTCCAACCAAGTTCCTACCTGCCCACTCCGAAGGAACGTGTTTGTTTTCGCTGCGTTGCCCTCTGAGGCCTATGACAACGAGAATCAGCGTTTAGCAAATAGGGTGCTTTGATCAGTGACCACCATGCACTAGAGGTGTTATCCACTGTAATCTCCAAGCATGCATCCCCGGCTATTCACAGAAACCTTAGAATATATATTTTTTTCCCAACGCTGTAAAACTGAAATATATTCGTGAATATAAATGGAGAAATAACTCACCAGCTCGTGTCTGTTGAGAACTCAGTCATCATAACAACTAACGGAAATCACACCCTACGGAATGGTTGAAGAGGTTGAATGAAGAACACAGCAAAGTTGAACCCCGGAAATTTTTTTACGAGCAAATCAAACGTCGCGTAAAACAAATTCGCGAAAGAGAATGAAGTATTCTTTCGAAAGAAAAATATGGGGCACAATTGGAAAGCGGTGCAATATGAATGGCTCGGGCAATTATGAAAGACAGACTGGGATCGAGATTATGAACGGATTGGGGTGACATAGAGCATGATGGAGTGGCCTTGGTTAAACTGAAGTTGATTACAGAAAGCAACCCGCGATACGTGCCGGAAACAATAAGAGATGTCTAAGACTGCATGTTAACCACCGTGACGGATGAAAGCACTCAACACCCTCGTCAACAACACGGCGGCCTTGAAAGGAAACAAAAAGAACACGTTGAGTACGTTCTGTGTTTCATTTTAAACCCACGGCGTTTGATAATAATAATAATAACAATGAGCGTGTCGAGTGTCTGATCGTGAGTGCGTTGTGCATCACCGCCACACAATTTGCACCGCGATGCAACGTGCGGATCGCAGAATGACAGACACCGACGGAGTGCCCCGGCAGGCATCTGAACATGTCGCAGAGGGAGAGAGAGAGGGAGCCGTGGGAGAGGGAGGCGACCGACAAGAATCGAACGGCGTCGATTCTCAAGCTCAGGGTTCACGCGAGTGTCGTCAGCTCGGGCGTCGATACGGACTTGTGACCGACTCGATGCTTTGCATTACACACAAAATAAAAGAAACTCTATGCAGTGAGCACTGATGACACAGGAGGCTAGGGTCACGTGGTGCCGGTGACACCAACAGGCTCAGCCATCGAACAAAGACGGCGGCCACCGCATGACGCGCTTTCAAATGCGCTTCTGCGGCCGTCTGGAACGCTCTTTTTTCCGATATTAGTAGGCCACTGGCAATGTGCACTTTTAAATCGAGATTAAAAACTCATTTGTTGAGAACTGCTTTTTGTGGTGAGTTTGTTGTCCTTCCCCCGCACTTACGATTAGCATGGTTGGCTATGTATGTTACTAAATAAGTTCAACATACATAGAAAGCAGCTTCAGGAGGTGCTCACTGACTGACCTCTGTACCAGCCAATGCAACAGAATAAGAGGTATTTGAACGCTATATAAGTACGTATTTATGGACTAATGAAATGGAAATGTCACTTGTGCTAGAGCAAGCAAATCGTAAGATACTGCAAGTTCAAATCTTGGGTGGGGTTGACTCAGCCCATCAACCGTCTGGGGTCGATAAAATAGCTACTATTTTGTGGAGAAGTCAACAGCGGTTGTTCCTGTGGATAAACTCACCCCTGTAATAGGAACGTGGAAGATCCATCACTGGCTCAGGGCCGTCAACAGGAGAAGTAGCACCGCCTCAGTAACTAATTTGAGCAGAGACTCGCCGTTACTTTGTTTGTATTTTCGCCGACAGTGCCATTGGCGTTGGTTGCAGAGTGAAGCTTCGTCCGCCGCACTATCGGAACCCCCTGCTGGCACCGAACAAACCTGGAATGAGACTCCGCAGGACTTCTCCAAATGTCTCATTCAATCAGCATGCCCTCTTCACCTGGCCGCACTGCATTTCACGAGCAATTACACTTCACAATGAAGGCTGGGATAGAGTGCGGCTGGAACCAGGTCCAGAATGGTCCGGCTCCCCTCCGCCCGTACGATGCATTTTCCAGATACGGGGTCGCGATTCAGCTCAAGAATGGATTCTCTCCACGCGTATTGCCTATTTATACGTGCTGTGTGTTTAATGTAGCGGCCTCTAGCGGCAGCAGGGGTCACGTGAACCCATTACGTACAAGGCACACAAATCTGAAATTACGTTTTGCACGCGTGATTTAGCACGCGTGTCGCCACTCCGAGTGTCACGGTGCATTCTTAATTTAATCAATGTTACAGTTAAATAGGAATTAATTTAAATGCAAATATTCGCGCATCTGGCCCCTTGCAACAACAACAACAAAAATGGGACAAAAAGTCCTGCGACCGGACAAGCGGAAGTGAAGATTTTGCGACGGTAACGCATTGGGGCCATCTGCGGTCTACAGCATACGGTGTGCATGCGATGGAGGACATTGATCTTTCGTATCTAAACTAAACACATTTTTATTTATTTATTTTACCAGGCAAGGCCCACTGAGCTGTTCAGCTCTTTTTGTTCAGAAGGGACCTAGACCACGCTGAATCTGCAGGTCAGAGTACCCTCGTCGTGAAAACAAAACGTGTTACCCCCCAAGCCGGCTTAGCCAGCCCTGCCTATGACTCTTAAGCAGTGTGCAAAGGATTAAGCTAACACATTTCAGAATCAGATTATTAATTTATAGTGGAGGAATCCGATGAGCAACACAGCTTATTTGCACAGCGCCTTTCTCCATCCGTGAACCCTGCCCACTTTAACATTAAACTATTTGTTATTTTACCAGGTAAGGCCCACTGAGCTGTATGGCTCTTTTGCAGAAGCGATCTGGCTATTACAAATGATAGCTCAACGAAGTGGCTTATCATGTGGAAATGTATCGCAGCCAAATACTCTAAACGCGTGATGTTGATTGTTAATGTGGAGGGAAAAAACGGTGGACGCGGACAAAAATCCACACGATCACAGGTAGAGATAGACACGCAAACTTCAAATATACAGCAGCAGGCGTCAGAGCCGGGATCGAACCCACGACCTCCTGTATACCAGGCGAGGTAGCTAACATCTCGCCACCGTGGCGCCCGAAGCGGCGAAAGAGAGCATCAATCTCTCCCCCGCATAGTTTTAAGGAGTAAAGGTCGAACGTCTGTGCCCTGTGGTGTTTAACGTTGTCGTTTGTTGTTGCCTACGAACAAACCCCAAATATTCGTTTTGATCGCCTTAAAATCTGTTTCCCTCGCCGATCTTCCACGGCACCTCCCCCCCGGCTCCCCGCCAAGGCTGCCCTCTTCTCCTGGCATTTTACAACGAAGCCCCGAGATAATTTTTAGTTTTTAAAGACGGACAAAAAGCCAAGTATTTCAACACCGCTGGTGGTGCTGCTGGTGGTTTTAGACTCTTTGTGTTGCTGCTGCTGCCGTAATTACAAAGCGGGATGCACACATACAAGCGAGCGAGGTGCCAATCTGTAATCATTTCATATCACTTTTGTTAACAATACAATGCAATTAAAATAATTGTGACACCAAAGGAGTCCATTAATAAGGCCGTGGAATTGCACGCCGCGTTAGCATTTGCGGATTCGATTAAAAATAGCCGCTCCGCATTGCTCCTTCCCCCCACTCCCCCCGCTACTGAAAGTGGGTCGCACTCTAGCAATAGCGGGAGGAATTATTTATAAGTTAAGGGGGGGGGTGGGAGGGTGTAGGGGGGGGTAGGGGTATGTAACCAATGTGAGCCATTGCAACTCAAAAATAGGAAAAGCATGAAGCAGTCTGGCTCCTGACACACAGAGACGAGAGATCAACATTCCCCGTATCGCCTTCAACAGACCGCTGAGGCAAGTACCGACAGCCAGCCAGAGCGGCGGGTGGCCGACACCACGCCCGGGTCGCATGTCTCTCACCAGTGCACCAGGTACTGTTTATTAAGGCTGAGTCAACCTAAAGAAGGCCCCGGGGACGGGTTCAGATATTTGGTCACCAACTGCTGGACAGAGGTCGCAAACGGGTTTTAATTCCTTACCCCCCGTACCCGGCCGCACCAGGGTCGCAATCGGGTACCCGTACCCTACCCGATACCCGGCTACCCGTACCCGGCCGGGTATCGGGGAGGGTACGGGTACCCGATTGCGACCACTGGGATGAAGCCATGTTGCAGGCGCGGGTGGGTTGATTCTAGGAACTTGAATTGTAAGAAGAGACAAGACGTTGGGAAATGAGTGACAAACGGTGACTCACCAGTGACTCACGGTCTACCCGTACCCGTACCCAGCCGCAATCGGGTACCCGGTTGCGACCTCTGCTGCTGGCCCTGAGGGAGGGAGGGGGTGGGGGGTGGGGGGGAATCGAACTGGGGTGGCCGGTTTCGCGGTGCGTTGCCACTAACCGCTCCTACGCAGCCGCGCTCCCTCGGCCCCATCACCCAGAGACCCACCCCTTCCACCGGCGATCTCCCGCAACCCCACGCGTGGCTCTCTAAGGACTGCTGCTTCGTCGCGTTATTTACCAAGCGGCCACCACCGGCTCGTATTCACCGCACAGTGCGCTACGGCTCTTAAAATATTGAGAGGGGTTGACCGAAATCGAAACAACAAAATGGCTCTTCTTGTTATTTTCGCTTCCCGACCCCCGTGTACCCCAAACAAGAGCTGGCGCGGGCTGCCTTCCCCTGCCATGCCTGTTGGAGTCAAGCTAGCCCGTGCGCGCCTGACTTTAATAGGACCTCTGCAATTATAAACTGGTAGGAGTTACTGTAATTGGTAAACGGTACTGGCCGATGACAGCCTTCAAGCTACAAAGGACCAAAAGGTGAAGAAGAAGATGATGATACATTGTTTGAGACGGTGACAAGGCAGTGGCGTTATCATCCACTTTTATTTTACACGTATATGTGTGGCCCCTCCCTCTCCCTCTCTCTCTCACCCAGATTTGTGCTGGGACATTAATACCCTGGAAAATATTTCGTCTTGTCAAATCTGGCACACACAGTGGCCATGGTCAACTTGGGTTGGGTGAGCTAACAGAATGGACCATTTGCCACACGGCCCGTTTACCAAGGACAACCTATGGTCATCGATTAGCCTGGCCACAGTTCAAAATCAGAATCTTGATTTTGACTGGATGGAATCCGATGAGCTATAAAGCTCTTTTTTTCCACACATGTCCAGTATGGTGGCGGGTCAGCAAGTTACAACAGCAAACAATACGAAAAAAAAATCGTTAGGAGTGCTTAAGAGAGAAAATGGTAAGCAAGTCACGAAAATATAAGTAAATTAGTGCGATGATGAGTTGAGTCATCCCTCAAACAGATTTGAACTTGCTTCCTACCAATTTAATCATTTTTTTTCATTAAACTATTTTTTATTTAACCAGGTAAAGACCATTTAGCTATAAAGATATTGTTAAGAAGTGACCTGGCTACAAATGATAACTCAACGAAGTGGCTTATCATGTAGAAGTTTCTAGCAGCCAAATACTCGAAAGGCATGTTTCTAAATGTGGAGCTAAAAACCGGAGGACCCGGAGAAAAATCCACACGACCACGGGGAGAGAGAGACACACGCAAACTCCAAATATACAGCAGGCGTCAGGGCCGGGATCGAACCCAGGACCTCCTGTGTACCAGGCGAGGTAGTTAACATCTCCTAGACACCGTGATGATGATGAGAGAGAGAGAGACACGCAAACTTCAAATATGCAGCAAGCGTCAGGGCCGGGATCGAACCCAGGACCTCCTGTGTACCAGGCGAGGTAGTTAACATCTCCTCGCTCTACCGCTGAGCCACGTGGCCAAATCGTTGGGTGCCGTCGTGCGTCTCCCCACGTGTTGTCAAAGCGAGTTCCCTCCACCTCTCCTGATCTCTCGCTGCCCTTCTCGGTTGTTGTTGTTGTTATTGTTAGATCCCACTGTGCCGAGTCTCCGTCTACTGTGTCTTCCCAACAGAAGCGCCCCACGTAGCTCGTTAGGGAGGGGCTGTGTAGTGCACAGCGAGACAAATGCGGGCATGCTGGCAGCAGCCGCATGAAAAACACCGACGCACAAAGTTTCCTATTTGTGCCTCGCAGCGCAGCCTCTGTTGTTGTCATTGTGCATCGCACCTTTTGTTTGCATTCATTTATCGCGGCGGTATAACCGGACAAAGTTAATGCGTAACAGAGAAAATTACAGCCGCAATGAACACACAATCTACAGCGCACTTGCCTCTGACCCAGCTGCAAATATTTCCGCTGTTTTACCCAAACCCCAGATCACGGCAAAGGGAGCGGAAAGAGACAAAGAGAAAGCACACGCACACACGCGCGCAAAACAAAACGCTTCATTTGCTGCTCCCCCTGAATGTGTACTGAAACGCATGCAGCGACAACAAAAACAGAAACAGCAGTCAAAGCAGAAGCGTGCAATTACTAAGGCAGCGGTTTTTTTGTGTTCGAAGGTGAGCATCTCAGAGGGCGAGATACACACAACACACACTCCCTCTGCCACGGCTGCTGCTGCTGCTTTGGACCAGGTGCTCGTGTTGGTGTGATCAGCTGGCTTGGGCCCAGAGTTGTAGCAGCAGCTGCCAAAACGTCGTGTGGAGGACACGTGTAGTTTTTTTTTATTTTACGCTCCGGATCACAGCGGCGGCGGTGGATGCTGCAAAGGCAGCGGTGTGAATGTGAACGTGGGGCGGCTAGGTACGTCGTGTTAAGGATGAAATCAGCTCTGTGTGTTGAACTTCCTTCGCACCGTACGTAGCCAACCGTGCGAATCGGAGTTGCTGGGTGGATTCCTGCTGCCATGCAAGAATCTTGAGAGATGTCGACGGTTTGGGGATTAATTCTGACTGGCGATGGCAATGATGACGGCAATGGTGATCCAGGTAGGTAACATTTAATTAGTATTATGTACAAAGTCAAAATATATCATGTGTCCCTTTTGTGGAAGTTCTCGGGAAAACAAATAAGTAAATCAACAGACAAATGTGAATTTCTCCATGAAAAATTTTGCTTTTTTTTTTAAGTCCATCAGGTTATGGCCAAGCCGATCCGGAGCAATGTTTCAAATATTTCATCTTCACGTCCCAAGAAGGACTTTTTTCCGTTTACAAACTCACGTTACTTCCGATCATTCAGGCTTTGATGACTTTGATGTTTTGCTCTCAATGGGCCCCATAGCTGCAGTGGGCATCTCTTGCGAATGCCATGCGGCAACGCAGCAAAAGGAGGAATCAGGCCCAGGAGGACAACCAACATGGAGATGGAGCGATGGGAATGGCCCCGTGTGGACCAGCAGGATGGGACGCTGTCTTGAGACCGTGGAGGAATGCTCACGGCTTTTGGGAGGCCTTCATCCAGCGGTGGATTTATCACGGATGATCCTTACTATAATAGTACGTACTTGCCTCGCTCAGGCACCTAATTTCTCTGAAGGTTGATGATCATCAAAGACAAAGATCCCGTGTAGCCTTAACAAATTGTAGGGGCAAGTGCTGTTAGCGAGCACCTATGAAGGCCGGCACGGCACGCGAGGGGGTGGGTGTACAACACCATTCCCGGCCGCCTGTGTCTCCCTAGTCTGCGATGTTTGCACACGGAACTAGGTACTCATATGAGGTTGATATCACACACACACACTGACTTGCTCCACCTCTGTTCAACAAATAACACAATATAAATGAACGAACGAACGAACCACCGCACAGCAATAAAGCACCGGGTGTCACAACTGCTATGCTGTATAACACACGCGCGTACGTGTTCAAGTGAAAACAAGCAACCTGCTTGTCTTGTTAAGTTCCCAATAAATAACACAAATAATAATAAACAGAGGAGCACTAAGCGCAGCAAATGAACTCCCAAAATGACGTGTGCAAGCTGGCTCGGCTTGCGTTCCGTGACCGACACGCGCCCCGCTCACCCCGAGTGTTTGAAACGTCTCCCGCCGCCCTCTGCGGATCGCTCAAGAGCTATTCCTCTCTCCTGCGGGAAGGGATGTTTGCATCCTTCCAAATTGGACCTCATATTTGATCCGCCTCCTTGCACACGCGATAAATCCTTGGCGATATCCATCACGAAAGTTTCCCAACAACAAAACTACCGTTCGCCACCAAGTGCCGGTGACGTCACCACGGCGCTGGTGCCATGCTAGGTGTACTCCGACATGGGGTTTTGCCAGAAGTTTCCATTGCACCTACTCACGCGCATCTCGAGGAACACGTGACGACGCCACAGCCGCCGGCTCGCCAGCAGAAGGCGGTACAAGAAGTGGACTTATCGCCATCGGTTTCCATCTGTACGGGGATAGAGCGTTGCCCCCTCGCACTGGGTTTTTTTTTTTTCTCCGGTCACTCCGGTTTCCTCCCACTTGTATATACACTTCATATTTGGCTAAAATCATATTTAAAATATTTAAAAAAACACGTGTAGCCAAACCCTCTGGAAATAAGCGTCCTTTGGTTGGATAAATATAAACACAGAGTATTGATTAGCTATTAGCCACGCCGTGACATGGGTCGTGGGGGTCATTTTACCACACTTAATCAGTGAGCGTTGGTGACGGCGGGGGGCATAGATGCGGGGCTTGGGATTACAGTACAACAATGGATTGTTACTGCACTGTCCCCGACTAACAATGAAAGTTCTCCACAGCAGCCTATAACACCTGCTGCTGGATGCATGGTGGTTCCCTCCTCCAAGCACTCTCTACGCTCGACTGCTCTGCCTCCCCTGCCTCAGTGCTCACGTTGTGAGTGTAACGATGCTGGGCTCCATCGATTAACGAAGATTCGTAAACTCACGGTACATTCGTCGAATCGTGCACGTAAGGATCGATATTTCTCTATTCGTACAAGCCCCGTGTGCAATGGGTTAACGAGACCCCCGCAGTCACCGCAGGCCACTAAATTCACACGTGAATGAATTGTGCGGACCTTAAATCGTAACCATTACATCGCCGGGGAATGGGCTTGTGTGCAAATATTGGAGTTAGACGTGGCCGGGAATCGAACTCGGGGACGCCAGGACGCGTGGACAGCGCGCGGTGCGTGCAACACTGAGCCCACTGCCACCACCGATGAAAACAATGTTTTACAGCGCTCGCATTAAAACCACCAATTTCCATAGATAACCAGGACACCGTGTGTGTGTGTGTGTGTTTGAGCAAATTGTTAACATTCTGCCCGTGTCACCTTGGCAGGTCTAATTACGGGGGTTCAATAAGTTTTGAAATTGAGCCGTACGCTGGGACGCCACAACATAAACCGTAACCGTGCTTTGTTTTAATAGGGCTTCCCTGTAATATAACAATTTTATGAGCCTATAGAAATGTTTGCCCTGGCACATTTAGCGTATGCAAAGATCTCGCCAGCTGTAAAAAAAAAAAAGTTGTTATGGATTGCTGCAATATTTTGCTTACCATTATTTTTGGGTTAAGTCATAATTTATATGCAGACTGCGAGGTGCGGGGATCGTGCGAATGACGTCGTTTTAAAGTGAGGTCTTTTAATTTCCCCTCGTGAAATGTGCTTTCGCAAGCCTTAAGCCTCGCCGCTGTTTGTCGCTGCCACTGAAAGGTTTTGCAAATTAAACCAAAATGAGGCCTCTAATTAAAAGACACGCACAGAAACTTAACAAGGCAGGCTTGAGATCTATTAGAGGGGAAGATAAAAAAAACCCTCTCCAAGTCGTTAATCATGCGAGCGAGACAGAGAGAAGAAGACCGTCCCTGATTTACTCAGCGTTAGCGTGATGAAGTATGATCAAACAAAACCCCACGACCCGCACGGCCGTAGGGAGGCCCTCATCCAGCAGTGGAGTGTCAACAGGGCCGTGCAAGATACACGCTCGCATCAAAGGAAACACAACGGACGTGAATATTGCTCTTCGCGAACTTGTATTGCAATTTCTGGAAAGAAAAAAAACACCGACGTAATGAAAGTGACCTTCTAAGAGAAATGCTGTGCAATTTTGTTTCTTCGTATTACCAATGACAAATAGGAAGAATTATTTCACCGGGCTACTCTGGATGCATAAATGTAGCTAAGTGTCTGTGATGAACTCTCTGATTGAAATTCTTGACCCATAATGCTTCTCACCCAATATTTTTCCTGGCTAAGTCTCTGAAAAGTTGATTCCAGTCTCTGAAAAGCTGATTCCACTTTTCAAATATTAGATGTCCTCGTACACTCTGTATGTGTGGACGAAAACCTTTGGGTTCTGAAAGAAACAATTACTTGGGCCTAAAATGAAAGTTATCCGTAAAATGTATTTGTTTCATCACAGAATAGCAAATTACAGTAGATTTTTTTACATCTATTAATACATGGATCATTCACATGCCTATTCATCATCATCGGAATTGCTTGCAGCACGGAAAAGTGGGTTATAAGTGGGGACACATTTCAGCCACCAAGAAAATTATTCCGTGCCCAACACACCACATCTAGTATATAATTCGATATGGCTGTGGCTACTACTCATCACATGCCACCTACTTCGGTCTACCGGCGACCCGGAACATATTTAGTGAAAAACTAAGCCTTGGACTTACATAGAGACTCACAAATATACGTGGAGACTCATAGACTTACATAGGGACCCATCGACTTACACAGGGCGAAATTTCTGCCAGGTCCGTCTAGATTTACGACCCAGCAAATGCATCTACACTTGGCACACCACATCGAGTATGCCTTTCAGTCTGGCCGTGAAAATGACAGTCGTCACCTTGCTTTACTCCTGTCTGCCAGAGGCCAAGGAAATATTCCGTGAGAAAGTATCAAGCCCTGGGTATGAAGCAAGAGAAACAGCGATGCCACGAATTGCTCATCACTGTCACTGAAAATGGGGCAGTGCGGGGACGAAATGTTAACTTCCCCTGCCTGGTATGTAGGGGTGCGTGGGTTCGATCCCGACCCTGAGGCCTGTATTATTTGGAAATTTGCATGTTCTCCCCGTGGTCGTGTGGATTTTTCTCCGGGTCCTCCGGTTTTTCCCTCCACATTTAGAATCAGCATCACGCGTTTATAGTATTTGGCTCCTGTACAGTTCCTAGTAATAAGCCACTTCGTTCAATGATCATTTGTGACCAGGTCGCTTCTGAAAAAAGAACCATATAGCTCAATGGGCCTTATCTGGTAATTTTTTGTTAAAAATAATTAGTTAGTTAGCTTTGGACCGACTGCTGGGCAAGCGTAGCCGAGGCACACCAGCTTACGTCAGCCTCGCCAACGAATGTAAATCAGACCTTTTCACTGCCGTCACGACGCTGGGTCTCATCTCTCAGGCCATTAATGAATCCCGAGATGAGATGTCCCCACGCGCCACTTTGGCTGCTTGCGAGCGTCTCCGCCACCGGAGCTGGAGAGTAATTTGACAGCATGGACCGATTCTCTCTCTCCCGTCAAGACGCATCTTCCCCGTTGCCATTCGTGTCTCCGGACGACGATGATAATGATGATGACGATGATCGCGATGATGATTATGCTGCAATTAAATTAAATTATAGAAATGACTGTTTGTGATGAATTGATGATGTGATGGTTATTATAATTATTAAACTGGAATTTAATTAAATGATACTTTATTTATGAATGTCTATTCGGAATTGATGATGATGGTGATGACAATTATGAATATGATGATGATGGAGATAATACTGGAATTGAATAATACCAATCATGTCTGATTATGGTGATGTAATGATCCTACTCGTGTAGCAACCAGTTACTATTATCCCTGAATAATCGGTCACTACACTAGCTTTCAATTAAATATTACGTCTACGATGATTATTGTTCTGCCAGAAATCAGTCAAATAATGGCAACTGTCTGGAATCATGATGTTTTCACAATATAGGGTATCGTGATTATATAATACCGTTCTAGATTTGAAGTATTCGTGACTGCAAGGATCCACACTCTTTGGTTCTTTTGGTAAAATCACGTAAGGGAAAAAAAAATGAAAATAAATCAATTATATCACGACGTTCGAAAGCAACACAAGCCTTCGTCATCAGGTAGGACAGCCACATCAAGTCCACTCCATCAAATTATTTATTGCTGTGGCTGTCCCACCTGATGACGGAGGCTTGTGTTGCTTCCGAAACGTCGTGATTTAATTTAGTTATTTTCATTTTTTTTTCACCTCCGTGACTTTACCGAAACAACCGAAGAGTATATAATACCATGGTGTTGTGATTATTATTGTTATTATCTGCGTGTGACCGATCTCGTCAGATATCGAAAGCTGAGCAGGCTTGAGCCTGAAACAGCACTTGCATTGCAGGTTGTCGTGATCGGCTTCTGCTGGGCTAAGTGGTGGGCAGCAGAGGGCAGTGCACCAACATCCACTGTTGTACCGCACTTCTATTGCCCCCACGTCTTGACTCTTCCCCCCCAAACAAACCCCCCACACCGAGTGCATTGTGGTCAAATGAACCTCGCAATCCACACGGCGTAGGGAGGCCTTCATCCAGCAGTGACCGAGGGCTATACATTAAATATTTTTCGACCGACAGTGAATGAGCACGACGTACATTATTTTTATACACATCATGTAGTTAAGTGAATTGAACATTTTATTGAACTTCAACCCGATTTATATGGCGACCACCGGCCAATACCGCTTATTTCGGCAGTCAAATACAGCGTTGACAAATGACACGCGGGTAAATAAGACGCCTGGAAATTGCAGTCAAGAAAAATATGTGTCGGCTTCCCCTACGATTGCGAAGCGGTGTAATGGGTTGATGAGAGCAAAAATGGAATTGAGAAACATTTGAGTGTTCGGTTGTGTTCTTTTGTTACGCACATATCAAGAGGTATTTTTCCCCCCCATAGAGGAATTCAACGCTAATATAAAAATGACAGCTTGCAAGGATGAACCGCTACTTTTTTTTTCAAGAATAAAATAAACTAATTTTGGAACATCAAAACAAATCGGGGTGAAAATATGGCAAAGGCAATTTAGCAAAAAAAAAAAACCAATTGCCTAAATTGTACGGCGCAAATGTGTTTCATCTCCATCATCCGCGTCCCAATTGTAATTTCTGGCGGTCGCAAAAAAACACCGGAATGCTTCACTGCAAAGCCTTTAATGTTTGTAACGAGCTAAAATACCACTTCACGCGCCTCCACACTGGGTCAAGTTGGGTCATTTCAACTTGCCGAGTTAAATCGTGCAAGAGATCATAAAAAGTAGGTAAATAATTTTATATCAAACATATATATAATCTTTCTCATTTTAAATGTCAGCTCATTCAATAAATTACACGGATGGAAAGTACATTATAAGATAATGGTCTGGAATAATGATGAAAGTATGTGTGCTTTACGTTTAAGAACATGTGTACGCTTCCTGATGCAATCCACGAGCTTGCACTGGTTTCACATCTGCCACACGTTCTACTCTTATTTCCATGAAACAAAAAACTAAACAATTTTTTCTTTTTATTTTACCAGGTTAGGTACGACTGAGCTCTGTAGCTCTTTTTCAGAAGCGACCTGGCCACAAATGGTCGCTCATCGAAGTGGCTTATCACGTGGAAATGTACTGCAGCCAAACACTCTAAAGGCGTGATGTTGATTCTAAATGTGGAGGGAAAAAACCAGAGGACCCAAAAAATCCACGTGACCACGGGTAGAACATGCAAATTTAAAATATACAGTGGGCGTCAGGGTCAGGATCGAACCCACGATCTCCTGTATACCAGGCGAGGTAGTTAACATCTCCCCACCGTGGCACCCATCTGAAACATTAATAAACGGACGGGGAGCGGTAGTGCAGTGCTTAGCGCGGTGCGTTATCAACCCACTGACCCGGGTTCCATTCCCGCTCACAGCCAACATCAGTGACGATTATCTAAGCCGGTCCTGAGCCTCCCCTAGGTGGACTCAGCCTCAAATGAGTATCTGGTGCGGTGTAGTAAACATCGCCACTGGGGAGACAAAGGCGGCCAGACGTGGTGCTGACCACCCACCCCCTCGTGTGCCATTTCTAGCCTTCATAGGTACTCGCTAACAGCACTTTGCCCGAACAGTCTGTTAAAGCTACACGGGGGATCTTTGTCTTTGATTCAATGCATTCTGATTCGTGTATCTTGCATGCAAACGGGTGCACGTCAACGCTCACAGGAGCAACGAGTGGTGCTACCTTTGACCCCAATGTAGACAAATGTATCGACTCTAACGCTCAGGATGTTATGCGCACATTGAATTGTACGCGCGCGATAATCCATTTGTTATCGTTTTTGAAAATCATACGCGATTGACATTTCGATGTGAGGTGTGGGATAATGGAGCAAACGGTACCGCAGCAAAAGCGTTCAAACTCAAGCAAAGAGAATCGATTCTCGAATCAAATCACCGCCACGAACCGCGACAATTCATCAATTCGCTAGAGCGTGCGTGGATCTTTCCAGCGAGGCTGAGCGAGTTTTTTTTTTTTACGCTAACTCCACGACACTATCGTTACCGCATGGTCCACTGCTGGATTGCGACGTTCCATCAGCACCTGCACACGAGCTGATTTAATCGTTCCATCTCTATGATAGACGTGCTCTTGGGAATGCTGCAGTTATAATGGTTTAATACACACTCTGCATGTATCACTAAAAATCATTTTTATGCCAATTAAATTATACCACGTTGAAATATTATAATAAAGTCAAATTACATGTTTCGACATTAAAATAATTGGTTAATTACATTGCAACTTTTCAGTTCTCGTCGAAGTTAGTTCCTATAAAATAAACAGTCTGAGCAGTGAAAGAGTTAATTAAAATACAATATGTTCCATTATTAATTTTATACACTTGAACGAATTGGCAATGCCTGCATTTCTTCACCAACATTATCCAAATGTGGTTTTACGTTGGGAATTTTTACACATATATACGGTTCAATATAAACGAGGCACCTACATTATATGACCTGAAAGTTTAGACTGCGCCACCTGCTACAAGTACTTTCATTACTGCGTAGAGAAGTGTGCATGTATAATTAACCATGAACACCATACTCAACCACTGCACACATACACAGGTTACTACTAATATGTGCTTACCTTAGCATGGCACAGGATTGAGACATATTGTTTAATATTTCATCTAATTTCTACCGCTGCCAACGCAGCATCACCAACAAATAATAAATCCGATTTTGAATAAATACATACACAGGTACGGAACAGCAGCGTATCAAACAGGTACTATACGTGGCACGTAACAATTTGAACCTCATGGCGGTACCCCGGGGTATCTATAGTACCCCGGCTCTCGCATAATGTCCGTCAAGGAGTCATTTTGAGTCTGTTGATGGTCGGCGATGCGGCAATCGACTCATCTCGACGAGCTGTACACTACGATGCACCGCTACGGTGCGTACCGCGAGCGTTCAGGGTTTCAGCGCAATCGTCCTCGCTGCGTTTCGACATCGCGGAGTGGCACTGATTTCGGATTGATTGGTACCCCAGTCACGGAGTGAAGTACACCCCTGGAAAAAATTGTGTCCCAGAAATAAAATATTTAATTGCCTCGGCCCATTTTGTATGATTTGGTACCCCGGGGTACCGCCATGAGGATCATTTCCCAATTCCACACCTCACATTCATTCCGCTCATCACCCCCCATCACCCCCCATCACCCCCATCACCCCCTAGCGTCACCCCCCCATCACCCCCTGACCCCCCACCCGCATTGCGAACTTTTGTCAATCCACTGCTTGGTGAAGGCCTTCCCATGTCGTATCAGTCATGGGCATAGTTTGACCATACTTCACCATGCTGATGAAGCTGATGAAGGGGTGGGGCGTGGGGGGGAGGGGGGCTAAGCCCAGGATAGGTTCACATATGACTATAAGAATAGATTTGACCCTTTCTGGCAATAAAACAGTTGTGTTATGATGTTAAAACACCAAACTGAAACCTTTGGCAAGGAATCATGTCTGCATTTACCACAATACTTGTGGTGGGCGTGCAAACAAAAAACATGCTCTGGTAGTATATGCATTGAAACTGATTGTTCCGCACCAAAGACAGCTTTCTTTAGAGCCTCGTCTCACACAGTGCTAGACCAGAGGACGCCAAAAGGTGAGCAGCACAAAGACAACGCCACCATCAGGACATTGAGAGCTCGGGGTGAGCCGCTACATCACGGGACCTCCCTTGCCATTATAAAAATACAAGAATGAATTTTAATCTAACTGGCAATAAACAGTTGTGTTAAGATGTTAATACCAGAGGTGGGACAAAGTCATTGTTATGCAAGTCCAAGTCGAGTCGCAAGTCATCAAATTCATGACTCGAGTCTGACTCGAGTTCAAGTCACATGACTCGAGTCCACACCTCTGGTTAATACACCTAACTGAAACCTTAGCGAGGGATCAAGTCTGCATTGACCACATATACACGTGGTGAACATGCAAACGAGAAAACCATGCTCTGGAATCGAACTCAGGTCGCTGGTTTCATAGCGCGGTGCGTGCGAACCGCAGCGCCACGGCTCCACCCCGCCGCCGTAGGTGGTTGTAAATGAAAGTTACGAAACAAAATCCGTCGGAATATATATATATATTTTTTTCATATTGAAGAAAAAGAGCTCCGACTACTTTATAACGGTCTGGTTTAAGGCGGAAATAGCTATAAGAGAAGTCTCTAAAATTGAACTTCTTGAAAAATATATGGTTCAAAGGGATGCCAACAAAACGGCATGAAAAGTAATTTCATGGCTACTTCCTGCCACAGGCACGGATATAAAAATGCCCCAAAGGATGAGCCAATCCAAAGCCTTTCCCAAAAACTCACTTTTCCCTCTCCCCACAACTTCATCATTGCTATGTTTAGACGACAGATGATCCAATCCCCGGCTCAACTCTAAGATTGTGCTAGCCATCTTCAAGATCCTCCGTGGATTTCACGGTGTCTACCTATGCCCAGCCCTCTCATCCCACTCTACTCTCCTCAACGCACTCTCCTGCCTCTCCCCTCTCATCTCACTCTACTACCCTTCACGCACTCTCCTGCCTCTCTCTCTCATCTCACTCTTCTCCCCTCCACGCACTCTCCTGCCTCTCTCTCTCATCTCACTCTTCTCCCCTCCACGCACTCTCCTACCTCTCTCATCTCACTCTACTGCCCTCCACGCACTCTCCTACCTCTCCTCTCTCATCTCACTCTACTCCCCGCCACACAATATCCTGCCTCTCCCCTCTCATCTCACTCGACTGCCCTCCACCCACTCTCATACCTCTCCCCTCTCATCTCACTTTACTCCCCTCCACGCACTCTCCTGCCTCTCTCTCTCATCTCACTCTTCTCCCCTTCACGCACTCTCCTGCCTCTCTCTCTCATCTCACTCTTCTCCCCTCCACGCACTCTCCTGCCTCTCTCTCTCATCTCACTCTTCTCCCCTCCACGCACTCTCCTGCCTCTCTCTCTCATCTCACTCTTCTCCCCTCCACGCACTCTCCTACCTCTCTCATCTCACTCTACTGCCCTCCACGCACTCTCCTACCTCTCCTCTCTCATCTCACTCTACTCCCCGCCACACAATATCCTGCCTCTCCCCTCTCATCTCACTCGACTGCCCTCCACCCACTCTCATACCTCTCCCCTCTCATCTCACTTTACTCCCCTCCATGCACTCTCCTACCTCTCTCTCTCATTTAATTTCTATCTATTTCCGTCTGTACACGTTTCGCTTTAGCAACCAATGCTTTCTGTCAAAAACCCCAGTCACCATGTGGTCAGTGGGAGGTCACTCCTTCTCCTCTGCTGCCCCAAGAAGTCTGCAACTCTCTTCCCCCAGACATCTATTCTGTCGACGTTTGCCCCTGTTCACGTTGAGGCTCAATACATGACCCTTTTCCACCTCTGCCTATGAAGTAATGTCTTCTGGTCTGTAACAAACACATAAATATCCCTCCTTCCCCACGTAACGGCCGTGTCCCACTCTTTTCGTACAGCGTTCCAAAACGCGGTTGCTATTCGACGCTGTACAATTCCAAATCGTATCGCGCATTGCAGAGGAAAAAAAACCACACACATATTCAGTATCCTTAGCTGCCCCATTGCGCATACACTTTCCCATTTAATGCAACGAGCAATCAATTCAAAGTCAATCCAAAGCCGGCAATCGCCGTCATCAATTTTTCACTCTCGTGTCGAACGAGATTAGCCAATAGCGGACGAACAACCGCAACTTCGTCTCCGGCTCCACGACCTATCACCTGCCCCGCGACTCCTCGCACATCTCGCGGCAAAGAGAGCCACTTCCATTATTTATCTCAACCATTCCCCCCCCCCCTCACCCCCCCCCCCCCGTCTTCATGCACCTCGGTCAATTTCTCCGCGAGCAATCGGCGTTCGAAATATTTTATTGAGATAAGGCGGCGTTTAACATATGACTAATTCAGGCGTGTGGCACGCGTGCGCGCACCGCGGCCAGCGGCGACGCGTGAACGCCCTTCACCTTCGTGAATTATTCAAGTAAAAATTGCGATCACGCAATTTAAATGTACCCTTTGAATAGTGTTCAACTTTTACGCCGTATGTATATGTGGGAAAAAAAATACGTGCGGTGCACGTCATGCGCGCGTGTATTGGCGTAAAAGATTATTCTGTTACGTCATAATGTACGTTACGCACAATAATCATGAGCGTGGAAACCGATCCAGAGTTTGCTTGTACTGAATCAATGCTGCTGATATTGTGCACTCCCAGAAGGCCGATGGGTTGTATAAGAAACACTTTGTGTTTTTTTTTTATATGGAGAGATGTACACACACAAAATACTTCGATTGATTTGTTATTAACATAAATGAGCAAGTTATTGAGTCCTTGTAATATTACTGCAGTACACACATTGCAACATATATATTACAAAGCACATGAAATGTTGACTTTAATTTATTTTATAAGTTTATACTTATAAAACATTTTATTGATACTCATGCAAAAATCTAAACTGGGTGAGCGGTGGCACAGTGGTTAGCGCACTGTGCTGGCGGTGACCTGAGTACAATTCCCTACTACGGGCAACACCCGTGGCAAGTGAAATCTGAACCTACAAATACTGACCAGCAAGGTGAAGTATGGTCGGACATCGGGAAGCCTTCGTCCAGCAGAGTATCGGCATAAGGGCTGTACATTCTTATTGTTATATTTGTTATTACTACTGCTGTACCATTGAATCAATTACTACGTAACGGTATCGATGGGGCTTGCACACATTCCTTAACGACTTAAAAAAAAAAACAATTTGACCGTTCATCGCCCAGTGAGTACACCGCAAGCGTATTACCTGTAACGGGTTTACTCACACAAATGCTTGCTAAGTAAAAGTGCTCAATCGTCCGCAGGGACCAGGTAGCTATGCCACGTTGCTTGTCTCGTTATACTGGTGGTCCGCGTTCATTAACCCCCGACACCAACACCCGCAAGTACTCGGACACAGCCATTAACAGTTTTTCATTTCATAAAAAAAAAAATCATGTTTTTGGAATAACCCTGTGAGCCATTCGGCTCTTGATTCGGGTGCAACCGCAACAAGCAATAAAATTACAAGATACGTTAAAAAATTACTGTACGCAAATTGAAACATCCCCTACAAAAACAATTAAATCTTCCAGAAAAAGCACCATTTGTTTATGCTGCGTACAAAAATGTGCGAAAAAATCCCATTGTGATGTTAGATCACGATAACAATCATAATACAATATAGATTAAAATTTTAAGTATAACTCAATACTGCATCAAAAAATCGGACTAAACTAAACCTTTCTAGAAATTACAAAAATAATGCGATAAAAACAATGTAACGGTGATCAGTGGGGCAGGTGCTGCTTGCGAGCACCCCGCCTCTGCCTCCCCGCGACGGACATTACTCACAACAACAGGAGCTCATTTATGGCCGAGTCGATCTAGGGCTGACTCAGGAACCGTCGCCGCTGATGTTGGCCGTTGACGGGAACCGAACTGGGCTTGCGCGTTTCGTTGCGCAGTTTCGCTAAATCGTTGTGCCGCCACTATCCCACGTCCAGCCTGCAACAGACTGCTGGGGCAAGTGCTGTTAGCTCTTCCTCCTCCCTCCCAGCTTAAATAGACGCTCCAAGCCTAGAACGTGTCATTCAGACTCTTATCGACAGACATGTTCTTCACCTGAGGACGGCTGCTTGCGTTGTGGCCGAAACGTCGTGAAAATTATTGTATTATGTTTTATTTTTATTATTTTATTACTTCCCTTCTACGTGACTTTACCGAAACAACCAAGAAGATGTAGCGAGCACCTATGAAGGCTGGAAATGGCACACGAGGGGGTGGGTGGGCCAGCACCACGCCCGGCCGCCTTTGTCTCCCTCGTGGCGATGTTTACACACTGCACCGGGCACTCATTTGAGGCTGAGTCGACCTCGGGAGGCCCAGGGCCGGCTCGGATAATCGTCACCGACGTTGACCGTGAGCGGGAATCGAACTCGGATCGCCCGGTTCGTAGCGCGGCGCGCGCGCACATGTCTAGACACACACACAAACACACACACAAAGTCCGTAGAGACCCTGCCATATGGTCAGTGGCTCAGTCACACGGGAGGTGACATGCGGATGAGCGTGGCGACGCAGAGCACTTCCTAGCGCCGCGCTCTATCACAACCCGCCAGCTGCTCCGGGGCGAGCGGACCTCGGGCGGGCGACGAGTCGACCATCGGGGCCATCGCCGGAGCGACTCTGCGGCGCGTTTTGTTGTCACTCAGGTTGCGGCGCGCATCGCTAATTGCAATCCCCACGTCCCGCGGAGCGCGCGGACAGAGAGCTCTTGCGAAACCCGGCTGGGAAGCACGCGCGCTCGTTTAGGAGGGTGGCGTTTGCTCTCGAGTGCGCAGGCGGTGCAGCTGCACCGGGGCCCAGGCTGCCCCTCTGGAAGGCTCTTGACACGTAGCGATACGTAGAGCTGTGCCAAAATCAAGACTGGAGTAAGAATGCATGTGTGTTTAGCAGTGCGTGGGGGGAGAGCGGTAGTGTAGCGGTTAGCGCGCTGCACTACGAACCTGGCGACCCGGGTTCAGTTCTCGCTCACGGCCAACACCAGTGACGATTATCTGAACCGGTCCTGAGCCTCCCCCCGGTCGATTCGGCCTCAAACGAGTACCTGGTGCGGTGTGTAAACATCACCACTAGGGCGTGGTGTTGGCCACCCACCCCTTCGTGTGCCGTGCCGGCCTTTATAGGTGCTCGCTAACAGCACTTGCCTCTACAATCTGTCACGGCTATACGGGGGATCTTTGTCTTTGTGGGGGGCGGTGGCTGTGTAGTGCTCATCGACCCTAGTTCGATTTCCGTTCAAAGGCAATATCAGTGACGATTATCTGAACAGTCCTGGGCCTCGCCTAGGTCGACTCAGCCTCAAACAAGTACCCACTCGGGAGACAAAGGCGGCCGGGTTTGGTGCTGGCCACCCATCACCTTGTCAGACCTTCCCGGCCTTCATTGGCCCTCACGAACAAAGCCACATTGGTCTGCTAAGGCTATAGCGGAGGTTTGTTTGGCTGCCCCGTGGATCTGGCTTCAAGTGCTTGTGTGTGTGTGGCAGCTGCAGAAAGAGGCTTCCCCATGGACTTGAAGGCATCAGCAGTGTCAAGGTGCAAAGGCTTTGTCTGCGTGGGTTGACGGTGGTGTGAGGAGGGTGGCACCTTGAGCGGGGATTGTTTCGCAGGGAGATTGGTCTTTCTCGACAACATCTCCAGGGGGCTGAGGTGGCAGTGAGTTGGGAGGATTGTTTTTTTTCTCTCCCTGACGCCGATGTTTTCAATGCTTCCTTCGCGCAAAGCCCAGCCGGCCGGCCGGCCGGCCTGCCTGCCTCTCCATCTCCGTCTAAATGTCTGCCGGCTCACGTAGGTGAAGGTTAAAGCACAGCCCTGCATCTGCTCTCTCACGCAACTGCTGCCGGAAGGGCCTCCACTAGAGGGAGCTCGAGAGAGAGAGCCCCCTCTCGAAGATAATTTTGGCCTACTCTTCCCCACTGGCCTGACAAATTGTGAGATGTGGGGAGCGCCCAGCAGAGTAGCCCGCTGCACGCGACCCTACCGATCGACCGAATAACCCCGGTGTGTGCTGGGTGAACAAGGGGGCAAAGGGTCGAACGGCAAGAAACGTACGCCGCTCTTTTCAACGGCCGTGCATGGAGGTCAAATCGAACCGGCGATCTCTGAATTTCGAGTCCGGTGCGCTCACCGCCAGCGGGGTCACGCGCGCGCCCCCCGCCCGCGCGCGTCAATGCGAGCGAGCGAACGAACCGCGTTCAAGCGCACGGCATCCTAAGCCACGATGCCGCGCGCGCGATCCACATTAATCCCGTAATGAGTCCGATAAGCAGAGATTATCTCGCGCCAGAGAGACAAACCATGAACCGGAACCGGCTCTTCCCACGCGCTTTCAAATCATAAAAGTTTACGATCCACTAAAGTTTTTTTTTTTTTGCACAAATGCGGTTACTTTTGTTGTTTTTCTGCCGAATTCACCGCGGCGTCGCGTAACACCTTTAAAAATTTGCAGCTCCGGTCGTTGCCGTGCAGCTTTTATGTAATTGAGTTCGATTCGGCCGGCCGGGGACTGTCAATAACACCCATTCCCTGCAAAATTGCCCAGCGCTGTATTTATTTGCTACATTATTATACGCCGTAATGAACATCTAGGCCACGTGGCGGCGGCGGCAGGCTGGGCAGCAACAGGACTATTAGTATCGGCCGTCGATGCCCTCGCTGGGTACGTAATTTATATTCTGGCTCGGTGAGCTCTGGCTTCACCATGGAAGGAAATAGCCTGGTCCACAAGCAAATAAAATATGATCGAGGTATCGGTAAAAGTAAAGGTTCCGCGGCCCAACAATTGCTTGGTCGCGCCACTGCTGACAGAGCTGTGGAGAGCCCCTCTAGACCACAAGGGGGTGGGATTTGGCCTACTCTTCCACGCTGGTCTGAAGAAGAGGAAGAACCCACGATTTACCCCAGCACTGGCCAATCGACTAACTGTGGTCACACCCATCTATCCTGCCGGGTGGGCCAGGGGCCGTGCCGGGAGATAGCATCTGTGTGCTAACCATAATGCCACAGCAATTACAATAATAATCATAATATTTAGATTTCATTACCCTAATCTCTGCTCCATTGAGAGGCCTTCCACCCAGCGGCGGATCGGCCAACGGCTGATCACGGTGGAAATTCCGCTCGCCCTCGGCAAGGAGCGAATTGCCAGAGCTCACATGAACCAGCTTAAGTCGAGTCCGGGGGGAGGTGGGCTGCTGGTATATATACGCGCGCGCGCGTTGCGCTGCTGCGGGCGACATATCGTATGCGAGTGCAACGATGTTTAATGTATGAACTCGTGAGCCGGACGTGAGCGCTATTGGATGAAAACCTGGGCCCTCAGCGCCCGTGCGTTGAGATTGTTCCTCGGATTATTATTTTTTTTTACCCTTAATATTCACGGCTAGCATCCTCATGAGCGGATGAGAATTCCCATCAGCTGCGAAATGAAATGTGTGCAAGGGCAGGGCGAAAATGTCAAATAATGCATGCTGATGCGAGTGGCGTTTAAGCCCCCCATTATGGGAAAAAAACAAAACACAACAGTACCCTGCAGGTCCCACCAGTCTTGCACACACACACAAGTCTGAGTTAGTTAAACATTTGGAAGTGAGGTGGCTGGGTGGCTCGCAGCATTCGTGACAACGTTTTCCCTCGAAACAGCTCTTGCGAGAGCATGAGTTACAATCCAACTCAGGCTAGGAGATGTTAACTACCTCGCCTGGTATACAGGAGGACGTGGGTTCGATCCCAACGCTGACGCTTGCTGTATAGTTGGAGTTTGCATGTTCTCCCCATGGTCGCGTGGATCCGAGTCCTGCCTTCACATTTAGAAACATGCGTTTAGAGTATTTGGCTGCTACAAATTTCCACATCGTAAGCCACCTCACAGAGCTGTTATTAATGGCCAGTCACTTCTGAAAAATAGCTTTTTAGCTCAGTAGGCCTTACCTGGTAAAATAAAATGGAAATAGTAAAAATTTACTCTGACTTACGATGCAGTTGCTCTTACGACATTTCTGAACGTGCTACAATTGTAGCCTGCCGATTTTCTGCACTCTGGTGTCCTGAGCAATTGAACCGGCACTGCTGAGATCTGTGCGTGTGAATCTGAGTTTCAGCCGCCCGTGATTGAACCAGGTTGTCAAAGTGTAGCGAGTTGGTGGTCTCAGCACATTCATCTATGAGTTTGCACTTGGCTTTTCTCAATTCCAGCCCTGAAAATTAAACATATTTCCTTCTCAAAAACGATCTTATGGCAGAGAGTGCAGCGGTTCACCGATGCTGTATAATTGGAATATATATGAAGCGCACATTGAATACACGTTAAAGTGGTTAATCATTAAAATATACAAATTGATTGGTAGCCATATTTTACAATTGACGCGTCAGTATTTCTAATGTGTGACCATCAAGGACAAATCTGTCAGCAGAGTTCCGGAGCTTTACAGTACTGAAGAAAAAAAATACAATCGTTAAATGGTTGGCATGTTAATTGACAACTGAAAATGCTAAATTATTTTAAAAGCAAGGCTATGACGCTATATTCTGTATATAGGTATATGTCGTGGTTCAGCAGGGGACAGTGCTTAAATATCAATCGTTGCACTGTACTTCTATGTCCTCGTGTCTACACTCCCCACCTTCACCAACCCGCACTGACAACCGAGGTGAAGTATGACCGTGTGAGTGTGCGAGTCATGAGACTCCCCCCCCCATCCAGCTTCTCTTAAAGCTTGCACTGTGCATTGGGTGAACTTTTACCCATAATGCTTTTACATAAACTAAAGCTGTTTACAGATGTTACTTAACTCAACCATAAGCAATTTTTTTTCCAGGTTATAATAATGATTCAAATTTATATGTGCATTCCATCCTAGGATCCCAATGCGCAAGGAATAACATGCAACAAACAAAAACAGAACAAGGGCAACGGACCAAAGTAAAGAGGGAAGGCCACTTTAAAGAGATGTGGTTTGAAAGCAGACAACATATATGTGCCGACTCCGATTTCCTTATTTTAATTTGCAAGGTAAGGCCCACTGAGCTATATAGCTGTTTTTTTCAGAAGCGGCCTGGCCACAAATGACAGCTCAACGAAGTGGCTTATCAAAATTTCAAAGGGTGAAGACAAATGACAATGGCCTCTGTAACAACAACAGTGATGTGTCTTGTTCGTTCTAATCCTGACTGATGTAGCGCACACAGTGCAAGGCATTTAATTTGGACCAATGCGAAGTCAGAAGATAAACAAAGATTAATTAAACAAGTTTAAAGATGTACACAAAATCCATCGCTTGCCCCGCAACCAAGATCGTACAGCAAGGCAATTCAAATCTGGCATCTACGTGTTTACAATTTGCCAAAACGTTCATCAGGGTCAAACAGCTAAAATATAATAAAGAATCCTCCAAACGGTCTTGGTGTTGTTATCGTTTACTATTGTCTCATTGCCCCATTACTTTGTGAACGTTCACGGAGGGAAATAAAATGGGAGGTTAGTTACAGGAGTGCACAGGTCTGCTTTATCAGCGAACATTTTTATTAGCCTAAATTATTATTAGCGCAAAGTTTTCGGGAGTATTTGGTGGTTTCTTTTTCCAAAGAACCCTAAAAAGATGAAAGTAGTTCTGAAAGTCATGGTCGTAAGAGTTCACAGGAATTTAGAAAACTGTTACAAATCGTGAGTTGAAACTTAGAATAGTTTACAGGCTTGTTGTCAATCCACTGTTGGACGAAGGCCTCCCCACACTGTGTCAGCCATGGGATGTGTTTAAACAATAGGACACTGACCACGATGGTCAGTGCGGGGTTGGTGACATCTGGGGGCAACTTTTTACAACCGGTTCAGACATCGCTTGCCACTGAGTTTAGCCGAAGCCGCATATGGAAATCGGGACGCCAGATTCATAGTGCAGTGCGCTAACCACTGCAATGAGTTCTGCGAAGAGGCAAGTGTGTACATACATTGACTCCTCGCCTTACGAACGAATTAGGTTCCAGAGGTCTGTTCGTAAGTCGATTTGTTCGTAAGTCCAACTTTACTCCTGTCGATTCGAAACGTGTTGTACGGCATGTACACTGAACACGGGGAATGGCCTTAAAAGCTGTATAATCTGTAGACATAGATGCCACTGGTTCTTCATGTTCTGTAGATGTAGATGCCACAGGTTCTTCATGTTCTGCAGATGTAGATGCCACTGGTTCTTCATGTTCTGCAGGTGTAGATGGCACCACTGCCATCTATTGCGCGGCGGTTGAACTTACGACTATCGGTCCGAACAGCAAACTGGACATACGGACGAGGTTTGTTCGTATCTCTTAAAGTTCTTAATTCGAATGTTCGTAAGTAGAGGAGTCCCTATAAGTGTGTGTGTGTGTATATATGTATTGACAGTTTTCGGCACAGCACGGGAGACATTCATTATTCTTTGCTACAGTGATAATTAATACGTTCTAAGTTATGCCCCTTCGATAGAGTCGCGTGTGGTGAACTAAAGAGCCACATGAGGCTCGCGAGATGCCAGTCGGTCACCGCTGCATACCCAGGAAACCTTCAATGAGTCTCAACATTCTGTTCAAGGTGGGGGGGGGGCCTTTGCAAAGGGACGCTCGGCCATTTCCATTCACGATTGTTTGGTGCGTGGCAGACAACCGTAGGATCCAAACAGAGAAACCGCGCGCTATGTGAAAAGGCGACACTCAAAGCTCGCACCCGGCTCGATTCAAGAATCCGTTGCTGTCTCGCCATCCCCTGGTCACCTCGCGGGGTGCGGACACCTCGTGCGTGCGTGCGTGTGTACACGTGCACCCTGTGCGCACGCTCGCGATCCTTCAGCCTGCTAATCTCGAGCTGTCGCCTGTGATGTCGGCGGCAGGGAAGGAAGAACGGCCACATTGGGAACCTCCTCCACGCAACTCTGCCGCGCGCGAGCCGAGCAGATTACTCGCCCGTCGTCCCCGATCGCTCCGTGCTTTCTCGCAGCCTCAAGACAACGTGGACAAATATTTTGCCACGATGGGGTTTGGAGCGTTGCTGTGCGCGTGGGCACGTAGAATGCAGCGGTTTCGAAGCGCTGCACGATACGAACCCGGCGACCCGAGTTCGATTCCCGCTCATGGCCTATACCAGTTACGATTTTCTGAAAATTGAAAAATTAAAACAAAAAAATGTTGTTCATCGGCCTTGGTCAATCCACTGCAGGATTAAAGGCCTCACCAAGCCACTGCCGCCTCTCACGATCTTGTGAAATAATGAGCCGATGCGTCGCTTCATGTCCTCAGCGGACGTGCCCTCGGACGCACTCCAAGACCTCGGCTGTCGCTCCGGCATTACTCTTGACCATCGGCCACCGTCCAGTCTGGCGACGTTTCCTGCCAAAGCCCCACCTGGCGTGTCTCGACAGCGAGAGAGAACCTCGCACCGCCGCTGACACACGGTGACATTCTAGATTTTAAGCTTTCGTGACTGCAAGGATTCATATTTATAGGTTTTTTCGGTAATGTCACGTAGGTAAAAAATTTAAATTTAAATTAATAAAAGTAAAATAAAAATAAAATAAAAATCACGACGTTTTGGAGGCAACACAAGCTTCCGTCTTCAGGTGTGCGCACGTGTCGCCAATTCTTCATCGCCACCCACCCAAAGCCAGCCCCCCCCCCCCCCCACTGGCTTTCTCACGCGAGTACCCAGCCATGCGGCTACAGGCCTGAGTACAAGGGGAGATACACGGGAGGGTGTAGGGGGGGGGCCGTGTGTTATCACCTCGGTAATAATTTGATTGGACAGCCGAGCGTCGTTCGCTGACGCTCAACAAATTGGTTCAACTTCCAAAACTTGGCGCGGCTGGATAAGTCTTCGGACTCAATGAAGACTTCCTGGCAAAATGCTTTAAATATTCATGTTTAATCATTCGAGTGTTATTATTATTACATGTACATACAATTTCGGCCCATTGGTCATGATTGAATTGCAGAATATAATCATCAAAAGTTTATGAAACACCAGGCACACACTTGGGTTTTGTAACGCTTTTCCACGTGCGTTTTTCTTTGGAAGTATCTCATTAGCAGGACGGATGATGACGAGCAGGTGTCAGGGCAAAATAGTCCGTGCTACGGTTTGTGTCTCCTAGTATTGGCCAACGCTTGGGTCAATTTATCTGGTTTTAGCGAGGATAAATCGCTAATCGGGACGCAACGGCATGCTAAAGTTGTGCTCATATTAGATCATCTTTACTAGAGTTACAGTGCCTCGCACCCACCCCAAGTCACGGATGGACGGACGGATAACGCTAATGCATAAACACTTTTGACCTTGGTTGGATAACGTTAATAAAAACCGGTACGGTCAAATGACTTACAACCGCCAGTTTGGGGCGCTGGGCTTTTTTGCGCACTAGAGCTCTTTTCCAGAAGCGACTTGGCCACAAATGATAGCTCATCACGTGGGAATTTATAAGAGCCAAATACTTGAAACGCGTGATGTTGATTCCAAATGTAGATGGAAAAACCAGAGGACCCGGAGAAGAATCCATGCGACCATGTGGAGAGAGACACGCAGACTCCAAATATACAGCAGCAGGCGTCAGGGTCGGGATCGAACCCGCAACCCCCTGCATACCAGGCGAGGGAGTTAACATCTCGCCACTGCGGCGACCCACTACGCATCGAACAGATTAAGAGCTTGCGCACAGAATGGCATTTGTTTTTACCCAATGGAACATGTCTTCATGGAGGAATTCAATAAAACATATAATTTAATTTATTTGGAAATAAATAATATACATGCTCTAAATCCTAAGTAATATGGTTATGTAAATTGCATACATGCACTACATACGGTACGATGTCACATATCCGACTAGGGTACCACAAATGCAGATGTGGACAAAGGTGAGATGTGTGACCGTCTATCGAAATTGACAGTTGTACAATCACGGCAGAAGCCAGATAAAGCCACACCTCATAAGAGAACAGCTCCGTTATAAGCAAACAATGTTTGTCACCTAAGAGCCTGGCCTAATGACAATCTCCAAGCCCCCAGGCCACCTCCCACCTCCACGACTCTGTAGACAGCGAGGAGAGCGCGTACAATCAAGTACGCATGTACGTTGAACTTCTTTCGCACCGTACATAGCCAGCCGTACTCTTTGGAGGTGCGGGGGAAGGACAACACTTTAAGATGTTTTCTTGTTCATGTTTTAGCTTTTTGTTTGTTGCGGTTGCACCCGATTCAAGAGCCGAATGGCTCACAGGGCTATACTAAATAAATTCAATGAAACTGAAAAACTGAAAATCGCCCAGACGGACGGAATCGTGGGACGCATGCAACGTAAAGTGCCAACGCCTCGATCTCCCTCGAACACAGCGGACGCCACCACCACGTACTCAGCTCCCCCCATGATTGTAGTGTGCGTGCGTTAGAAGCCGCCCTGCAACTCCCTCTCCACGGGGGCCGGGGTCGATGACGACACGGCGGGGGGGGGGGGGTCGATGACGACACAGGGGGTGATGACGACACGGGGGGGAGTCGATGACGACACGGGGGGGATTGGCGATGACGAGACGAGAGTTGGGGGGGGGGCGATGACGACACGGAGGGGGAGGGGCGATGACGACACGCGGGGGATTGGCGATGACGCGACGGGGGGGCTCGATGACGACATAGGGCGACGATGACGACACGACAGTTGGGGGGGTCGATGACGACACGGGGGGGGGCTCGATGACGACACAGGGGGCGATGACGACACGGAAGGGGAGGGTCGATGATGACGAGGTGACCGCCTGCGTCACGAGTGGACGACGAGGGATGCGACCCCAAGTGCGACTGTGGCCACGAGTCCCGGACCACGTGACGTTTTCGCATCGACCTGCCCCTGCCCTGAGGTGTGTGCACGTGCGTATGTTGGACTTCTTTCGCACCGTACGTAGCCAAAACGTGCTAATCGGAGGTGCGAAGTTATAACCGGGGCAGCCCGCCAGATTCAAACCGCGAACCTCTGCATCTCGCTTGGCAGACGTACCGCATACCGTAATGCAATTAAGGCGGTGAGCCGATTGAGACGCGCTTAAATCTGAACCAAACTAATTTAAATACAATTTATCATAATTGCATTCAAGCTCAGGGCACCTGAGGAGACTCCACCAATAATTCGAGGCATCAACGGCAATATCCCACGCACAATAGCGGTGGCGTGGTTTCACTGCCTCCGCTCTGACGGCGTTATAAATAGCGCAGGAGTTCAGAAACGTTCACATTACCGTCCAATCTGACGCCACTCCTGAAGGGGAGGAGGGGGGGGTAACAAAAAAAACAATCTCTCCGTTTCTTTTGAAAGTCAATTTGTAGAAATTAGAATTGACTGGGGGCTCATATTACTGTTGAAATTCAACACATTATCCCTTAATGGTACCATATGGTGAGGAAATTATATATATATAAAAATACAGGTTATGAAATTCATGTTTTTTTTTATTATTTGCTTAATTAAAGCTGCATTTGCATAATTCATTATAAAACATAGTCTATTCCTGCTGAATCAATTAATTTAGAATGCATTAATAACTACAACACACCGTTTAAATATATATAGAAGGAACGAGAAAATATCTGTGAAATTTCATAATTTAATCCCACATTCCCCCCCCCCCAAAGACATCGTTCATCCTCCGCACGGTGCCTTTATATTTTGTCCTCATTTTTACAAATTAACTAAACCGCATTCCCATCCCGGACAACGGCACACCCACCGCGGCTCACGCAACGCGCTCCGAACCCGGCGACCCGCGTCTGACACACAGCCCAGGGGTTACGGTCAACGTCCCCAGCGAGTGATGTCTGAACCAGGCTAGGTCCACTCGGCACTGCACGGACAACCAGACCCCCCCCCCCCCCCCACAATCAACAGAATCCTTCATCCAGCAGTAGATTGATGAAAGGGGCTGCTTAAACTGGCACGCCGGGAGATCGGGGCGGGGCATTAATGTACCGTGCGATGAAGTCCAGCGTGCCGTCCGTGACACCACGGTAACATTCTATTCCATAAATTAATTTAAAAAAACACGATCCAAACGAATATCAACTTGAAGCAATAATTAACAACCACGACAGACTGCCATCTTAAAGTAGCTTGAAATCCAGATAATTAGAAATGCACTCGTGCCAATCTCCTTAAGGCATCGGCTTGTCAACAACACTGCGGCAGCAACAAACAACATCATGGCAAGTAAATAAGTTTCGGACAATGACCGGGAGGGCAATTTCTTTCTTTCAATGTGGCAAGTGACCCCTGGTGGCGCTAATTAAATATCGCTCGCGAGATAAACTGCAACAGCGGGCAAAGAGCGCTGCACACAATCGCCGCAGCCCGTCGCCACCGTCGGCAAAGCTGCCCGATGATGGACCTCCTGCTTGATAACTCCACCGCTGGGCAACTCCGCAAATTACGCGCACTCACTACGTCGACATTTCTAAATCATCCCATGCGTGTTGGACTTCTCTCGCTCACCGTACGTAGCCAACCGTTGTTGATCGGAGTTACGCGGGGAAGGAGAACAAACGAAAAAAACAAAAATCAGTTCTAGAGAAATTATTTTTTTATTCAAATTTAAAAGTGCACAGCTCCGGTGGCTTCCGAATACCGGAAGGAGGAGCGTTCCAGACGGCCGCAGAAGCGCATCCCGAAGCGCGCGATGCGATGACCACCGTCTCCGTTCGATGGCCAGCACAAAAGCCACCGCTGTCGAGGATGACTGGAGTTCACGTGATACTCCACGCACCTTGTCGAGATCAGCAAGGTCAAATGACACGCGCGGGCAGCCCAGTTTGGGGGCCGTGGCGGTCGGGGGCTTATCTGCCCGGTTGCAGCTCGACGCGGTGTGGGAGCCGCATCGGCGCGGCGGCACAGAAGTGCAGTACAACAGCAGCGGATGTCGCAGCGCTCGGCGAACGCGCGTGCGTTCGGGGACGAAGGCGAGGATCGTCCACGCGGGAGCACGGAAGCAGCATCGTTGACGTTACGTAATACGGAATGGAGATAATTTGAATCATTCGTTTTCCTGTAACTTTCCAATGGAATTATTGCAGACAAGCCGCACCCCCCACCCCCCCCCCCACAAAAACAAGCGCGTGTACACAAGCATGTGACGACGACGCCGCCGGCGTTCCACGTAAATTGTTTCAACAATTGTTTCAACGATTTTACGAGCGATCTCGTTTGCTGTGTTTGTCAAACATTTTGCCAAGTTTAATACGGCTAGAAGAAGAAGAAGAATAAGTAATTAGGTGCGCTAAGCACTGACATGCATAAACGAATGGCATCATGCTCCTAAGCTAAAGGGCAAAGCAACCCTCATGTTGGGTCCTAAATTATCATTAAGTGCTGCGGCCTACCGCCAAGCGTTGCTTTATGCAAAACGTGCCCTATAAAGGCGCCGTGTAATAGATCGGGCACCACTCTCTGCTAATGGCAACCTTTTGGGCAATAATCCCCCAGAATATAGCGACGGAACGTGTCCACGTCGTATTTGTCTTGCACTCAACTCCGGCCAGCTCGGTTGCAGAAGCGCATCTTCTGCGGCCGTCTGGAACGCCTCTGCCTTCCGATATTAGGAAGCCACCCGAAGCTATGCACTTTTAAATCATCCGGATTGAAAACTCATTTCTTTATAGTTGCTTTCTGCCGTCCTTCTCCGAGGGCACCTCCGATTAGCACGGTTGGTCTACGCACTGTGCGAAATAACTTCAACACACATACACCCATGCACATTGGGATGATTGAGTGATACATCCAGCAGCGGACTGACGAAGGGGCCTGCACCGGAACGTGTACACGTTGACGTGTGCGGCCAGCGTGGCCACGTGGTGCCCCTTGTCCCTTCCTGATTCCGTTGAACAACCGCGGTGGCGGCCTTCGTGCTGCGCATTGCGTCCGCTCGCTGCCAGTCCATCCGTCACGCGTCCGCCGCCATCGTAACTGCGCCCGTCAGTCACCTGTCCTCGCCCGCTTGCCGATATTGCACTCGCTAATCCATCCCTCATATCCAGACATCCCTTCTACATGCACTTCCCAATCGGGTCTGGCTCCCCCCCACTCCCCACCGCCGCCCCCGCCTCTGCACCTTGCATTCCACCCAGACATCCATCAATTCTACCATCACTCCGTGCGTAACTGCATTCACAGCAGTCAAGCTGCCCGAGTTGGACCACGAAGATAAAGATCTCACTCAACTCTGGCTGGCAAAGTGGTGGTGTGGTGTTTTTTTTATTAGTTTGACGGGAGAGGGGGGAAGGGCAGTTACAGTCATGATTTGACCAAGTAGTCTACACCGGTGGCAGCGTCCTCGGCACAAACTCGTCTCATGTCAAGAGCACGCTCCGGTAGAATATCGGCGAGATGTTACGGCAACCTCTCTGCTTGTGCGCTCGGCAACCATGTCCAGGCGCCAACCCGCTTATCTTCGGAGATTTGACAAGATCGGACGCACTACCGAGCGATGTGAGTCATCGGTCAACCAGCATGCACCTCCGCCTAGCACGGTTGGCTACGTACTATATGATACCTGCAGTAACCAGGTTTATTATAAGGCTGCTACAGGGCTATGTTGTCAACAGAAAGCAGAGAAATAAATAGTTGTACTCTACTATGCTCCGACGGCTATGCTCCTCACCATACTCGATCTACACTGATCAGTTCGGTGCTGTCAAATAATTCCCACGATCCAAACAGCACGTGGGGGTCCTCATCTAGCAGTCGATTGAGAAAAGGGTGGCGGTGCATGGACATTTTCCTAAGGTTCCTGGCTGCATCATGACTAAACTAAACTATTGGTTTTTTTTTACCAACTAAGGCTCACTGAGCTACGTAGCAATTTTTTTTCAGAAGCGACTTGGCCACAAATGATAGCTCAACGAAGTGGATTATCACGTGGAAATGTATAGCAGCGAAATACTCGAAACACGTGATGTTGATTCTAAATGTGGAGAGAAAAAACCCGGAGGACCCGGAGAAAAATCCACGTCACCACGGGGAGAGAGAGACACGCAGACTCCAAATATACAGCAGCAGGCGTCACGGGTCGGGATCGAACCCACGACCTCATGTGTACCAGGCGAGGTAGTTAACATCTCGCCACCGTGGCTCACAGTGGCCTGCTTCTCCTACATGCGGTGTGTCGATTAAAACTGATTCACACACTCGCAAAGAATGTCAACTGAATTGTGTGCGCGCGAGAATAGATGATTTCCAATTCGTGCAAATCATACAGTGGATGCAAATTATATGCTTGTGTTAGACATGGAAATTGCATGCCTAGGTAAAGCGTAAAAAAAAATGTTAATGTGATGTATGAAAATAATATGAAAATATGACAGGTGAAAAGAGCATGAGAAACAATACAAAAGAGACAGAATAAAAGAGAAAACGCAGTACAAAAGAGACAGTTAAAACGAGGCATTAACGAATTGAAAATTGGATCTAATTACATTACAACTCTGATACGTGACAATTCATACAATCGCTGGTGGGTTTTGGTGGGGGTCTAAATCGTGACGTTCACGATGGGGCGACAGTGTATGACTGCCCCTCTCTCTTTCAAAAACAAAATTCACAATTGCCCAATGTGTCTGTGAAGCATTCTGAGGATGCAGTCACATTGAGGAGGCAATATAAGACTCGCGTTGTAATTGTATATATCGTACGGAGGCCGCAAAAAGTGTGTGGCCCAGTCGCCGGCCATCTGCCAGAGCTCACCCTCCCCAAAGAACGTTTAACCTCCATGTCGTGTCTCCGGTCAAACTTTACGAAGGGAAATCTTTATTTTTAGCGCCGTTTCTCCCGGTTATGCTGCCATGCTGCGAGATGAAGGATCACCCCCATGCACCCCCTCCCCCCACTGCCCCCACTGCCCGCCCTCCCCTGTGGAAACCTCGTGAAGAAACTGACCCAGAAGAACCCACAAAACAAAACTTCTACTAATCAAAACATGCGTTTTTTTAAATTAAATCCTTTATATTAAGTTCGCTTGATTGCATGCTTGCGTGCTTGCTTGCTTGCTTACGACCGTGCAAATCTTTCGGTCCTTTTTTAACCCACTTCCCGTGATCCAATCGAGCTGACATTTTCCACACAGACTCGTTGTGCGTGACAATTAATTTTCGTGAAAATATTTTTCCAAAATTTTACACTGTTTTGGGAAAAAAAAATTGTTTTATTACCAATTGCTTAATGCTGGCAGACAATCATCTGACCCATAGGTGGCAGCCATCTCAAGCCAGAGGACGAGAGGACTCTAGCCGCCACGCATATAAAGGATTTAGAGTGAAAAACTTTGTTTTTACGGGTTAATTTTTTATGTATGTCACGCACGGCCCTTTCTCAATCCACTGCTGGATGAGGGCATCACCACACGTGCGGGTCGCGACGGTGGCTTGACGGTACCCGTGCGTCGTGCCGGTCGGTGCCCGGAATTGGCGAATGTGGGGACGCGCATCGACGCGGCAGCATAGGAGTACAGTCCAGTGCGACGATGAATTTTGATCCACCGACCTCTGCTGGCCTGCCACGTTAGGCCAACAGCCAATACAACGTTTCACACGCAGCGATGCACCCATCCTCGCTCTGCTCAGGCTCAACGCTGCTTGGCTTTAGAGATCGGATACTATAGGGCGCTGTTCATGTGATTTGGTCATCGTAGGTGCAAGTCAAATCAATTTGCTTTTATTGCCAATCAGTAGATGCTGCTCCTTTGTGTCGTATAAACGTAATTTGGCCCCTGTCGATCATCCGATATATTTATGGATTATGGCCATGAATGTGATGGCTCGGCTGAAATCCGTTTAATAACAGAAATGTGTAAACTGAGCTCAGACCATCAGCCCACTCAATAGACAGTCATTCGTAACGTGGTCTAATCATGGGTGGCCACGTGGACTTAATTCGAGGATCTTGGTGGCATTGGCTCATTGCTTCAACATTGCTTCAACAACATTGCCATTATGAGCTCCCTGGAGCGCCCAGCTACCTCATTATACGAGAGGGCTTTACAAACACAGCCAGCCCCTGACTCGGAGAGAAATGAGCGTAGCCAGTGGTGTTTGCTAGCCCACTGGGGGCCATAAGCGTTATTCTTTTGGGTAGTCACCTCCCAAATTCATGAAATGCTAGTGAGATTACAGAAGTGATGCTGTGTACAAGAGATGGAGTGAGACCATAGATGCATAGGCAAACATGAAGACGTGTTATGTTTATTAGGATTTGAATTTGAGCTGATATTTTGACGCATTTCTACATTTTTATTCATCTAGGTTCCCTCTGAGCTGCTTGGGAGCTCTGCGCTTTCGCTCGGTTGGCTTACCCTGAGCGCCTCGAATGGGCGTAGCAGCTTCAAGACAATGTGAATCTTCCACCTCGAGGTGCGTCTCTGGTGCGTCTCTGGTGATTAAGGAAATTCACAAAGCAGCGGTCGGCCGATGAAAGCGTTAAAGAAAGGAAAAAAGAAAGGACAAGGCAGATGTTTGCGTCCCAACTTCGTTGTGCGCTGGGTAAGCATTGTGCGTAAAGGGGAGACATTTACGCTCATTAGCGGGCAGCAGCGTGCACCTGGGAACCGATAAAATTTATCATCGCATCAGCAGCCGTGCCTTACGATCGCACGTACACGTCATGTGAGTGCCCACGCTTGTCCCATCAGCATTTATTAATAGGTAACAAACATAAAAAAAAAATGATAATAAAAAAAACCCTCAAGGTAATTATAATGACGCAGTGAAGGACTCTCGGCTGAAGAAACTGACAGCTTCGCAGTTTTTTGTTCCTCTTCTTTTCGCGATGCGGTTTTCGCGTTTCTTACTTTTTTGCTTGCTTGTTTGTTTGTTGACGCGTTCAGTGTCGGCACACGCGGACGCACACCCGGCCACGCGCGCGTCGTGGGATTAGCGGGCCAAAGCGGCGGTCACTCGGGACGGTGCTGGCATCGCAATGCCACGCATTATATATTTTGTAATATTTATATTGAAGAAAATAAAAGGTCCACACGCGCAAAGCATTTTCCTACGCGTTGATGCCATGGGATTTATGCGTTTGGTTGTACGTCCCCAATATAATTACGCACCCATACTTGACACTCGTGCATCCTATAGATAGTGCGTCTGTGCATGCGTGACTGTACACACGTGTGTGTGTGCGTGCGTGCGATGGGAGCGGTGGCGCAGCGGGTCTTAGATCTCGCTTACGCTGACTCGGCATCAAATGTGTACTTAGAGCATTGTGTAGAAACATCAGTAGTGGGGGAGACAAAGGTGGCCGAGCGTGGTGGTAGCCTTAATTTATACTCGCTAACAGTAAATGCCCCAACGGTATATGTAGGCAAAAGGGGGATCTTCATCATGGTGTGCATGTGCATGAAGGTTTATCTGTGCTTGTGTGTGTGCATCTCGCCTAGGTCGACCCAGCCTCAAATGAGTACCTGGTTTCGGTGTGTAAACATCGCCACTAGGGGAGACAAAGGTGGTCGGGCGTGGTGTTGGCCACCCACCCCCTCGTGTGCCGTGCCGGCCTTCGTAGGTGCTCGCTAACAGCACTTGCCCCGACGATCTGTGAAGGCTACACGGGGGATTTTTGTCTTTGTTTCGTGTCTCTGCGACTCCCCAGCATCCCAGGGAGTGCGTGTCGGTCAAATTAAGCTCCCCTGGCAGGCACCATCGGCTGCGCGACTGCAGTATTAATTATCGGTGGGTTGGCGCCTTTCTGACAGAAGCTGCTCCTGGGATGGGGAGCACGGTTTCTGGGGACGTGGGGAGGATGTGGGGGAGGTTGCCGGGGGGGTTGAAGGAGGAGGGACACGTGGGAGGGGTTGTGGTGGGAGAATAGGGGGCACCTCCATTACCGCCGGCTCTGATTACATTAAATATTCCACAGGTCAAATGCATCTTTTTACAGCCCCTTATCAATCCACTGCTGGATGAAGGCCTCCCCATGCGGTGTTCAGTGAAGGGTGGTTGCCTGATCGTCCTTCACCAATGCTGGCCAATGAGGCTTGGTGGATGTGGGGTGGGGGCAGGACCAGTTCATATATCACGCGGCACTGAGTGTTAGCTGCACCTGGAAATCAAACTCAGGTCACCGGATTCATAGCGCAGTGCGTTAACCAAGGCACCATCCATCACGCCATTAATATTATTGTGTGTGTTTGCCCTGTTGAACGGTGGCGCAGTGGTTAGCCCGTTGCGCTGAGAATACAACGACCCGTGTTCGATCCCCACTCACGTTAACACCAAGTGACGATTATCTGAACCGGCCCTGGGCCTGCCCTAAGTTGACTCAGCCTCAAATGAGTAGCTGGTTCGGTGTGTAAACATCAGCAGTGGGGAGACAAAGGTAGTCGGGCACGATGCAGGCGACCCCCGTGTGTCGTGTTGACCTTCACAGGTTCTCGTCAACAGACCTATCCCCAACAGTCTGTTAAGGCTACCTGGGGGATCTTTGTATGTGTGACCCATTTCGCACACGTGCGCGCCCGTGCGTGCGTGCACGTAGACCGATCTCATAAAATACTTCCTCGGCGCGAAATGAATAAGAAATAAGCGGCCGGGACAATCAATAGCCGCCTGATATTCGTGCCGCAACTTGACAACAAGCAACATGAATTAATAACGCGCAAGATTAATCGGGGCAGTGCACGCGATAATCTGGAATGCTGCGAGGCTTTATGTGAAGAATGGAAACTGGCTCTTTTCCCCGAGGAAAAGCCATTAAGCTTTCAATGGCATTATCATTGCCCCACTGTGCATCAAGATTCAAATCATGCGCGCTCCTCAAAATACCAACGTCGTTTTAATGCCGGTTATTCGCATGATGTTTACGGTCATTCCCATTCTGCCCCCCCCACCCACCAACTGCCACCCTCGGCCGTGTTAATCGCAGCACCGTTAAATGTTTATGTCGAAAGGGGTTTACTTTATCTACTGCTGCGTAGTGCTACAATTCAATTTTTGACGATCCGTGGAAATTCATTTAGCAAAAAAGCTGCGGTTGTTTTTATGTGCCCTGTGTATATGTAACAGAATCAAGCGGGGAATGTTTGGTCGATTGCAAGGCACATAAATGTGTGCTCTGTCACATTGTTCTGCTGAGGCTGTAGTAGAGTGCAAGAATTCAGATTGTGTGTGAGAATCGTGTATATTGCTAAACAAGATTAAAAAAAATGTGTTGCGAGGGAAACCATGGGGAGATCATGGCAGAATGCCGTACGTATAGTACCTGCATATCACAGCCCGCATCTGCAAATACTCGTTTTCCCAGGCAACCTTCCCATACAAATAGGGACCAGAGCTCAACCCAGCTTTATATTCCCGCGACTGGATGAGATGGAACCCATTTCAGGGCGATTTTGCCCTAAGCAACAACAACAACAAAGGATGTATCTAAAATCGACAGCGGTGGCAAGGTTTTACGCGACCTCAGGTGTTAGTCGGGATCACGGGTGATCGGTCATTAAATCAACTGGCTCAGGTGCGCCCAATGCAATCAAAGCACGCTCAGTGGAAAAGTTGAGGAGGTCTCAATTTCATTGACCCTACCCACCCGAGGGCTGTTCTTGAGCATAACCCCAATAACGGGCGCGTAGGGACCCTGGATCCACGCCGGGGCTTTAAGAGGCTTCACAGCCCAGGGGGGGGGGGGGGGGGGAAGGGCTCGAATTTGTTTCGGGCCACAAATAAAATATTACAGATTTCCCTCGATTTACGCGGTAAATGCGTTCCGAACGGCGGGGGGAGGGGGGGGCGAAGGGCACAAATGGGAAACAAACTACACGAGACGGCCGCCTGCCTGCCTGGTGGCGGGCGGGTACGGTACACACACAGCGTTGTCACACGTCCGACCGCGTAACCGCATTTCAGTGAATTCAGACCGCGTAACAGAGAGGAACTTTGGGTAGAAATATATGCTAGCCACGTATATATGTGACACTAAGTCGCAGAAGCCGAACTCGCATGAAGCAAGGGGAACCTATATTATACACTGCTTTAAAATGTTTGAAATACGATACTGTAAGCATTATGACAAATCCTACACAGGTGATTTGGCAATTAATGCCAAAGAATCCCCGATGTGCATTACTAGCAGTTACGTGGCCAAACCAAAATAGATTCGTTAATTTGAACTAAAATTTTATCTTTATAATCGGTAGTTTAAAAAAACAGAACTGAAATAACCAAGGCGAGTGACAATTGAGCGTTTTGGCTGGCATTATGGGTTATGGTGGTGCTAAAACAGTCAAAGGTTAGGGAAGGAATATACAGTCCTGGGCCCCCATCGTATTTCATCCGGCCATGCCCATGTTGCGTTGGCTTGGCGATCGGGCCGTTAATTTGGACCCAGGAATGCATTTACAAGGTTAGGGATGCCCTCTTTCTTGGCATAAATAAACAAGTACGACCACAAAAACCAATTTTCCAATAGATTTCGGCGAAGCGCGTGTTCACGTGGGTACAAATGAAAAAAACGAATCCGCAGGACACCGATTTCGATTACATTTATGCAAGTGCCACAGGGTGGATGTGTGGTCACGGGAGGCAGATAAGACGTTTGTGGGGTTAAGTTGGACAGTTTTTTTTTTATATAAACGAGCAATCACCATTAATAATCACCCTGTCATTGGTTAAGTAATTGCCGAGTGTACTGATAACTCTGGAATGGACCCACCTGGGATATCCCACACTGCAGTGGTACTTTGCAGAAACTCTATTATTAGATTGTGATACTGACAGCCGAGTGAAATGTTTTTTTTTCTCCCCTAAGGGGGGAGGAAGAGAGAGGAAATTAAGGTAAAACAGACAAAAGCTTATCCCCAGTGTCGATGCATGAAAGCTGGTGCACATGCACTCGGACGCTGGCGCAACGGTGTAGCGGTTCGCACCGCCGCACTTGCAAACATCCAGAGGTCGCCGGTTCGATTCGATCTCCCGGTGCGGCAGTAAAAAACTAAACATGGTGCAAGTTTTCTTAGATCGCACGTGCACACCACCACAGTGAATTCAATCGCCAGGTCACGTGTGATGGGGTCAAACGTCGGTTTCGTACTTGCCACCATTTTCCAAGATGTCTGGCCAGCAAGAAAGAGTAGGTCGAATTACCTTTCGAGTGGGGCTGTCTGGAGATCCAGTCTAGTGGAGGCCCTTTCCGCTAGCAGTGGCACGAGCAAGCTATTGTCAGGGCTGCACCTTTACCTTTTACGCATCCACCGATGAACACGGTTGGTTACGTACGGTGCGAAGGAAGTTCAACACACCCTAAAAACCATGCCCACCGCAAAGACAAAACCCCTCGCTCCTATTATCAAAACCCCTCCAGAATGGAATGACATCTCGTGACGCGGGAACACATCAAAGATTAATTCTATTTTCCCACAGGTTGTTATTGCAATCGATTTCCTAGTCTTTTCATTTAACCCCGCTTTACATGTTTAAAGCTGGAAATTACAAACGAGCCCTCCCCGAATTCTCCTCTCCCCACCCCCCCCCCCCCCCCACGTTGGCAACGCGATCGTCGTGAAATCATCTGTCCAATTGTCTCATTAATACGAGTTATTCTTTGACGTCTTCTGTGCAGAGGCCTTTCCGGGACCTACGTGATAAAAGAAAAAACATCAAATTCTGGAAGGGAGTACCGCTGCTGCTGCTGCTGCCGCCGCCGTTGTAACGGTGAGAGCACGCGCCAGACTTGCGAGTCCATAGGCCTCCGTTTCGACGCGATCTCCCGGCGTGGCAGTTTGTATAAATCCACCAACTAATATAAATCGATTCATCCGCAGTCAGTCGATAGATGGTCGCATGTGCATGGGGTAAAGTGTGGGAAGTCCCACTTCTCTCAAAGCGTCTGGCCTGCGTGGAAAGGGGCTCTGGAGGGTGACCTCGAGTTGGAGACCCTTCTGCCAGCAGGGGCTTCACTGAGCAGTTGTAGGGCTCCACCTTTGCCTTTAGAAGGTCCCGATTTGCAATGTTGTCGATTTAAATACCCTTTTAGACGGGTTTCCTAGAGCTCCCTCATTCCCGAGGCCCTTGCAGTAGCTGCGGTGTGCGCGAATAATTGCAGGGCTCCCACTTTTGCCCTCAGAAGGTCCAAATATGCAATAATGATTGATCGTTTGCCAATACAGTATCCTACAAAGCAGCTGTTTCCATGGCAATATTGTTTTTTTTATTCCTTTGCACTCGGCCTTTGTAGAAACATTGGCTGCAGACCTGTGAACAGACCCTTTTTTTGCTTCATGTTTTCTCTTAGTCTTTGACATTCCGTGAACTGGAAAAAAATGGAAAGCTGATGCAGAAACGTGTGTAATTCATCCCCTCTCCTTAAACAAAAACAGAAGGGTAATAATAGCACGAATAAAAACAAGCCGGAGAGAATTCCGCACACACTGACAGCGATTTGAATAAAATACAATTATTGAAAGCGTCAGAAATAATGTAGCACATACATTATTCATGAGCAAGCTATAAATAAAAACAGCACAACCTTGACCCCTGCTATAAAACAAGCGAAGACTTTGATCTTATAACCATAGCCAGAACATCGCTGCTAGTGCTGCTTCATTAAATATATCTCTGCCTGTGGGTCTGAATGTATGTGTGGGGAGCGGTGGCGCAGCGGTTAACACACTGCGGTTAACACACTGCGCTACGAACCCGGCGACCCGAGTTCGATTCCCGCTCACGGCCAACAGCAATCACGATTTATCTGAACGGGTCATGGTCTTCCCCTAGGTCGATTCAGCCTCAACCCAGTACCTGGTGCGATGTGTAAACATCGCCACTCTGGAGACAATTGCGGCCGGGTGCGGTGCTGGTCACCCACCCCCTCGTGTGCCCTTCCTTCATAAGTGGTCGTAAAGACTATATCATGTTTTTTCAAACGTTTGAATGCTGCAGGATGACTTATCCGACTGCACTATGACGACGATGGTGATGCACGCGATGCGCGCACCATCTCCGAAGCCTCTTTTCTGCGGTGGTTTCTTCGACGAGAGACGGAATGTAAAAAAAAACATGATTTATGATCGACATTACTAATTCCCCCCACACAGCCTAATTCCGCCGAGTCCATCACTGACAGCGGCGAGCCACGTGAGGTTGTATTTCACCGTGCAGCCATCAACGCCGCCCCCTCTCACTATGGCACACTCCGGCCTCTCCCGTCCATCGATGGTCGGAGGCGGAGGGATGTGGAGCTCTGACATATCTTCGGGCCCCCCACCCCACTTCCATCCTCCAGTTCGTTATTCGGGAGGGTAGCCGCGGAGTTCAACTCGGGGTCAGCGTCCGACCTGCCCATCTGTCCCAGCCCAGCTGGAGAACACAATTATCTCAAGTGGAGGATCTGAGGAGCAGGAGAGAAACGCAGCGGTGTTTGGGAAGATCGCAGCAGGATGTGCGGCTGGCGGTCGGGGTTATGCGGGGGTGAGCGAGGCTGTTAGGAAATGTAAATTTGTCTTTTTTTTTGGCCACGGCGACGCACGGGTGAAAATAATGTGCCGGCTTCGTCACGAGCCAAGCCGCTATACCTTGTGATTCCAATCGTTGATGTACGAGGACAGTGTTCGATGGTTGATTCTTTATTTGTTCCTCTGTGTCAGCGGCGCTCCGCCCCACCCCCCACCCCTCTCCTTTGGCTGCCACTCCATCGCCAGTCTCGACCACGGGCCCATCGTCCATCCCTCCTAGGGACATGTCGTGCGGAATCACCTCCATGTCCTTTCCTATTTAAGTGCAGCATTGAACTGAACGTGGAAACACGGTGTTTAGACTCGATGCGTAAACGAATGCGACACACCACCCCGTACGCAATTCACGTTAATCTAGAAGTAAAACGCAGTGAATTATTCATATTGTGTGTGTTATGTTGACAACAAAGACAAACACATCCCCCGTGTAGCCTTAACAGACTGTAGGGGCAAGTGCTGTTAACGAGCACCTATGAAGGCCGACAGGGCACACGAGGGGGTGGGTGGCCAATACCACGCCCGGCCGCCTTTGTCTCCCTCGCGGCGATGTTCGTGCGGTACTCGAGGAGGCCCAAGACCAGTTCAGAGAATCGTCACCGGTGTTGCTGTCCGTGAGCGGGAATCGAACTCGGCTCGCAGCGCGAGCGCTGCTGCGCTAACCGCTGCGCCACCGCTCACCCCACCACGTCCCCCCCCCCAAAAAAAAAGCCACAACGCGCAAGTCAAACGCGTCCCGTCGTTGCGCACGCATCCACATGCTGCACACTCCACGCTGCTGCTGCTCCTGCTGCTGTTGGGGCTGCTGCTGCTCCTGCTGCTGCTGCTACTACTGCGGCTGCTGCTGCTGCTACTACTGCTGCTGTTGCTGCTGCTGTTACTGCTGCTGCGGCTGCTGCGGCTGCTGCTGCTGCTCCTGCTACTGCTGCTGCTACTACTGCTGCTGCTGTTGCTGCTGCTGTTACTGCTGCTGCGGCTGCTGCGGCTGCTGCTGCTGCTCCTGCTACTGTTGCTGCTGCGGCTGCTGCTGCTACTGCTGCTGCTACTGTTGCTGCTGCTGTTACTGCTGCTGCTCCTGCTACTGTTGCTGCTGCGGCTGCTGCTGCTACTACTGCTGCTACTGCTGCTGCTGCTGTTGCTCCTGCTACTGTTGCTGCTGCGGCTGCTGCTGCTACTGCTGCTGCTACTGTTGCTGCTGCTGCGGCTACTGTTACTGCTGCTGCTACTGCTGCTGCTGCTGCGGCTGCTGCTGCTGCGGCTGCTGCTGCTGGTGGTGCTGCTGCTGCGGCTGCTGCGGCTGCTGCTGCTGCTGCTCCTGATTCTGGTGCTGCTGCTGCTGCTACTGCTGCTGCTACTGCTGCTGCTGCGGCTGCTGCGGCTGCTGCTGCTGTTGCTGCTGCAGCTGCTACTGCTGCTACTGCTGCTACTGTTGCTACTGCTGCTGCTGCGGCTGCTGCTCCTGCTGCTGCTACTGCTGCTACTGCTGCTACTGCTGCTGCTGCTACTGCTGCTACTGTTGCTACTGCTGCTACTGCTGCTCACCCGAGTCCGTGAGGATCTCGTCGTGAAGCGACGCGCGCGAATTGAAATCTCACGCTGCACGGAATTGCAAACGGATAAGAGAGGGCGCGAGTTGAACGAGGAGGAACCTGCGTGGCTTAGCCAAGGGAACCGGCATCATCGGAAGCACCCAGCCCATCAGCCCCCCCTCCTCCCTCCCTCCCTGCCTCCTCCTCCTCCGCCACATCAGCGCCCGCGTCTCAATAGGATCGTGGATGGCCGCTTCCCTGCTGCGGCAGACCCGCTGCGCTTAATCTCACCCCACCGCAACCACGAGCAGTCTGTTCCGTCGTTGCGGAGGGAATGTCCGGCTCCGAACGGGGGTATCCCCACACCCCACACACCCCACACCCCCCACCCCCCACACCCCCCACACACCCCACCCCCCACACCCCCCACACACACCCCCCACACCCCACACCACACACCCCCCACACCCCACGCCACACACCCCCCACCCCCCACACCCCCCACACACCCCACACACCCCACCCCCCACACCCCCCACCCCCCACACCCCCGACACACACCCCCCACACCCCACACCACACACCCCCCACACCCCACGCCACACACCCCCCACACCCCACGCCACACACCCCCCACACACCCCACACCCCACACACCCCACACACACCCCCCACCCCCCACGTAATCTCCCGCTCATCCTCCCTCTCACATCCACCTTGCCGCCGCCTCCTCCTCCTCCCCAAAGACGAAGATCCCCCGTGTAGCCTTCAGAGACTGTTGGGGCAAGTGCTGTTAGCAAGCAGCACCTGTGAAGGCCGGCACGGCACACGAGGGGGTTGGGTGGACAAACACCACGCCCGGCCGCCTTTGTCTCCCTAGTGGGGATATTTACGCACCGCACCAGGTACTCATTTGAGGCTGAGTCGACTTAGGGAGAGGACCGGGACCGCCTCACTAATTCCATCACTTCACTTGCCAGCCTCCTCACCCCAACCGCAATCCTCCTTACTTCCCTCACCACCCCACTCACCTCCCCCACCACCCTCACCACCCCTCAAATTCCCCCTCACCTCCCTTGTTACCATCACCCCCTCACCCTCACCACCCCTCAAATAATCCCTCACCCTCACCACCCCTCAAATTCCCTCTCACCTCCCTTGTTACCATCACCCCCTCACCCTCACCACCCCTCAAATAATCCCTCACCCTCACCACCCCTCAAATTCCCTCTCACCTCCCTTGTTACCATCACCCCCATCACCCTCACCATCCCTCAAATTCCCCCTCACCTCCCTTGTTACCATCACCCCCATCACCCTCACCATCCCTCAAATTCCCCCTCACCTCCCTTGTTACCATCACCCCCTCACCATCCCTCAAATTCTCCCCCATCACCATCCCCCCTCTCCTTCTCCACCCCCTCGCCACTCCGCTCGCCTTCCGCTGTCGGCATTAGCATTCGCAACGTAGCCGCTGCCTCCTCCTCGCGCTGCCATTGCAAAGCACTTCCCTCACGCACAAAATGGCGCTCCTCTTCTCCTTCCCGCTCTCTCTCTCTCTGTGTGTCGTTGGTTAAAAAAAAAACAACGGCGGGTCTGGTGGTCGTGGTGGTGGTGGTGGGAACCATGACCCCATTGTTTTATTTTGTGTGCACAAGCACGCGTGCGTGTGTGTGTGAGAGAGAGAGAGTTGAGGATGTGTTTCCAGCCATCTCAGTCGGTTCACCCGCAACGCGTCAGGGCTCTGTCCGATGACCCTCCTGCCAGCGAACCCTCCCACGCTTCTCATGACTTCGAAGTGTACCTAGCCTGGCACGAACGCCGTGGGCGATAATTGGTGGCGGATTGCGGCTGTTACCGTGAGGAGGGAATGTGTAGCCAGCCATCGCAGACGGTTAACCCATAACAGCAGGCTCCGTCGTGTTATCTCTTGCCAGAGAGATTTTAACATTTTAGGTAACTTAAAAGTGCACCTAGCCTGGCACGAACGCCGTGGTGGTATCATCCTCCCCCTGAGTACTGTAGTGAAGATCAGTCGTTGTGTGTCTGTGGTGTACGGTGGGGAAAGGTGAAACAGTGGCTAGCGCACATGATGTCAGGGAATTGATTCCCAAACCTGCGATGGGCCTTACCTAGGTTGACTCTACATGAAATGAGTTCCCGAGTGCTGTGTAAAAAAATATAAACATTTGCGCTCAGAAGACAAAGGCGTACAGGCGTGTTTCTGGTTAAATCACCCCTTCACGATGCACAAGTGTAGCTTTAATAGGTGCTCACTCATTGCGCTAACCCCAAAATCCTTTAAGTCTAAACATCGGTGCAAGTGAATGACATGCAATGCAATATTTATCCTATGAAGCGTATCATTTCAACAACAACAACAACGACAGCTCAAGAATGATTCACAAAAGAAGGGGACACAAGAAACGGGGAAATGTGAATGAAAGAGAGGCTACAAAGGAGCAAGAATGGCAAAGAGCACATTGGATGGATGGGAGGCAGTCATTCATAAATCATGGAAGAAAAACATCAATGGAACGGTTTTCTTAACCTGGATAGGATCTCTGCTAGATCAACTCAACCTTAAATAGACGCCTGGTTCGATGTGTGAAGTTCAGTGCCAGGGAGACAAAGGTGGCTGGGTGTTCGTGTGCGAGGAATTGCCGAACTGGTCCTGGGCCTTCCCTAGGTCGACTCAGCCTTAAATAAGTACCTGGTGTGGTGTGTAAACAACAGCACTAGAGAGACAAAGGTGGCCAGGCATGGTGCTGGCCACTCCACCCCTTCGTGTGCCGTGCCAGCCTTCAAAGCTGCTCGCTAAATGTGTCCCAACAGTTTGTTAAAGGCTATACGGGGGATCTTTGTCTTTGTATGAGGTGATGGAGCCGTGGTTTGCATACTGCACTGCAGTGCGAACCAGCGACTTGAGTCGATTTCTCAGGTATATCTAATTGTATCAGAACTTAATGTCATTGGCCTCCCCTAGGCCAAGCCAGCCTTAAATAGATACCCGATTTGGCGGATTGTCAACATCAGCACCGGGAAGACGAAGAGGAGGGTTAATAACAACAATAATATAAATTAATAAAGGGACCTTAAACAATCGTTCTCAGGGCGCTGCGCATGGAAATGCATAAAATAGTTTAAGAGCAACCACGGCAAGAAGAAGTAGAAGCGAGAAAGACGTTTTAAAATAACTGAAGAGAGAGGAAGCCATTTTAAACAGAAGCGTTTTTAGTCGAGATTTGAAGATCTGTAAAGTGTCTCTGAAGTCCTCCGGCCTGGAAGGCGCAACGAGTTACAGAGTTGAGGTGCCGCAATTTGCTAAGGCACAGTCATCACCGCCACGTGTCAAGCCTGAGACCGTGGGACAGCGAGCAATGCACAATCTGAGGAACTTAATGATCTTGATGGAATATACGTGGCTGAAGGAGGTCATGAATGTAGGGAGGAGCAAGTGCATTTAAGGCCTTGAATACCATGGTGGCAGGGTGTCGGCCGTTCCACCTCCTGGTGCTCGATTTTGGCCTTTAATAGGAGCTCGCTAGCAACATTTGTCCCTAGAGTTATTAAGTCTATACTGTGCAGGGAATATGTTTTCATTTCGTGTGTGTGTGTCAAATTCAGGATAGTTGCCACTGGGCAAAAACTGTCACGAGGCAATAAATGGCATAAAGACAAATGAACAAAAGCAGAGTGAATGGATAGGTGCAGAAAGGCAGCCAAGAAAGGGAACACGCATGATGGGATGACCGAAGGCGACACGGAGAGATGAAAGCAGGGCAAGGGATGAATTACAGCAGCGTAGGACCAACCCGAGTTACCAATAACAAAGGTAGGAATTCATAAAGCCAAGATGATGATTCGTGATGATTTGTGATAATGAAGACAATGATGGCAATACGTGTGATGAAAATGTAAATTATGTGCGTATGAAATTGGTGGTGATGATGCTGATGATGATAATTATAACTCAATGATGGGGATGATGGAGAATTATTACAATGATGATGATAATAATGTCGATGATGGTAATGATGATGATGATGTAATAGACTTACAGAGATTAATAATAATGCATAAACGGACAAGCTTAGGAATAATAGAAAAATGTCGAAAATAAACATATCCAGTAGTGCAACAAGACCTTTAAATTACCATAACAACAAAAATTGTATTACCATACAACAACTCACTCAACTGCATAACCCCATCTAGACAGGCAGAGACAAAGACCCCGTTTAACAGACTGTAGGGGCAAGCATCACGGTCGACTACCTTTGTCTCCCAAATGCTCATGTTTTACCGCACCAGGTACTCATTTTAAGGCTGAGTCTACCTAGGGAAGGGCCAAAATCGGTTCAAATATTTGTCACACGTGGTTATTGGTCGTGAATCGACCTCGAAGCGGTGGGTTCATAGCGCAGAGCGCAAACTAGACTGCCGCTCCCCAGGCAAAATCCCAAAGACAAAGATCCCCGGTATAGCCTTTAACAGACTGTTGGGGTAAGTGCTGTGAGCGATCACTTATGAAGCTTGGCATTCAGACGCTGTCTTTCCGACAGACCTGTTCTTCACCTGAGGACGGCTGATTGCGTTGTGGCCGAAACGTCGTGAGAATTGTATTTTATGTTTGATTTTTATTATTTTATTATTTCCCTTCTACGTGACTTTACCCAAAGAACCAAGAAGAAGCTTGGCATGTTACACGGTGGGGAGGGTGGCCAGCACCACGCCCGACCGCCTTTGCCTCTCCAGCGTCTCGTGTGAGGCTGAGTCGACCTCGGGGAGTCCACCCAGGACCGGTTCAGGTAACCGTCACTGATTTTAGCTGTGACCGGGGATCGAACTCTGGTGGCCAGGTTCGTAGCGCAGCGCGCTTAATCACTGTGCCAGCCCTCCCCACAGGCAAGGAAGGCCACACGCACACAGACACGCACTCTCTGAAATCTCAAGACGGCCAGATGTGTTTGGAGCCACTGCACAGCCCACGTCCACGGTGGTGATTAATGACTCATTCTAATTCTCCCCTCTCTCGCATATTTCCCTCGAGGCTGTGAGTGTACGCGATGGTGAGAAACCGGGAGGGGGGAGGTGGAGCGGGGGGAGTTCCCAATGCCGATGTCTGATTGGAATCACAACACAAAACCGTGGCTTCAGAGAAGCTGAGTCATGATCACCCAAATCTGTCAATCCAGTTAAAAGCAAAACATTTACGAAAAAATTATAATAACGTATTATATCACCATCATTATTATCAACCATGGTCAATCCACTACTGGATGAAGACCTTTCCCAAGCTGATGCCGCCTCTCATGATCCTGCAATGGAATAATGCGCCGAGCATCTGCGCATAAACAAATGTCATTGCTCCATCTCCTCGGCGAGCGTCTCTCTCTCTCTGATGTGCATTCCTGGGTTGCCACTCCGTTTTTATTTTTAACCATTGGCCACCGTCCCTTCTAGCGTTAATGTGACCTGCCAAAGCCCACTTACGCTTCTTAATTCTGCAGTTTGGACGATGTCATTCACCTGCGTGTCAATGTGTTAATTCTCTCTCTGTGTCTGTCTCAATATAAACTTAGAAAATAGGGCCGCACCACAGACACGGAACTGCTCGGGACAAATCTCCTGGCAGCCAGACCAGTGGCCGATTCTGTGTCTGTCCGTGTGGAGATGGCGTTACAGTGACGCAATAAAAACTACTGTTGTGAAGAAAAAAATTGTAACAAAAACATTTTACATTAATATGTATACTTATTCTATTTCAACCGGCTTCCTGCACTTTGAATAAAACATGCAGTCAAGTCCAAAAACATCCTGTGCATTTACACGAAAAATTAGGAAAGGTGTGGAGATAATTGTAAACTGAAACCCTGCAGCATAAACTTGGCATCTGTCCAGATACCACATGATATAAACATTGCCTCGAGCCTGTGTTTTCTGAAAAATAGAGAACTCGAAATCATGAATAATAAATGTAACGACTTATCATCTGTGACGGATGTTGAACTCTTGATGATGTGCATTGTTTGTGGGATTTCATGACCCACATTCTATATGATTCAAAAGGACAGAACCACCCTGACAAATTAAAAAAATATGAAAAATCTTCCCACGTGGGGTTAAGGGTGCCCATGAATGAGAAGCAAAAGCCCATTGGAGATGAAGACCAAGGCGCAGCCCTGCAATGTCTTTCTCGGCCCACTGCTGGCACGAAGGCCTCCAATAAATTGAGCTCTAAAGTGCAGCTCTAGAGGGTATGTTGTCTTGCTTATTCCATGCTGGAGAGGTGAAAATATCCACATTTTACCCCACCGCATGTGATATGACGATCGACTGTGGTGTGTTCGTTTATCATGTACTGCTCAATAGCTACTAATAGACAACTATTCATATTCCAATTTTTTTTAAGTTAATTTGAAAAGAGTTTTTTTAATGTTATTCTCATTATGCCCCATGGTGTGAAGAAATGGTCTCCAAACTCTTGTCCACTCCGTTTCTCTGGCCTCTCTATTTACGTGCTGTGAAGGAGGCCCATTGCCCGAAACGTCGCCTATTGTATAATTTCCATTTTAAGGCCACCGTGCAATTGACAAATGTGTCGAGTCTGTTTTGTTGTCATTCAAACTGTTGAGTGGTGAGAGGCGGTAGGATTTATGAAACGTGTCCATAGTTTCAGCTGCCGCGCCTGGAGATAAAATCGCCCTCTGGACTGAAAGTCTGGCGTGCTAACCATTACACCACGGCGGAAGCCATTGCGGATGTTTATAAATTATACACGATAACAACACGCGTAACGGTACAATTGTGGTCAAAATTGATTAATTTTAATTCCTTTTTAAAGTATGTTGTTACTCATTAAAAAACATTGGTGGGTCTCAGGAATTTGTAATAAAAGCTAAAGATTTGCATCGTCTTGCTGAATAAAACATTAAGCGGAAAGATTTAATTTTCTTGAACTCTAGTAAATTGCACAGGATGTCTTTTGAAGTGTTGCTTATTTGGCTTTCAGTTTCGCTCGCTCGGATATTGTTCATGAAACAAACACGCCACTTTACACATGTGCACACACGTATATAAAACATTATAACGGCTGCACACCGTTGTAAGAGTAACTCATTAGAATTACAAAACACGAAAACTCAAACGTACAAAACAAAGAAAAAAACTGGGCCAATTTTGACCGAGTCTCGGTAGCCCTTGAAACATTAACGCTGGAATAATTTCCTTACGTAACGTTCAGAGAGAGAGAGAGAGAGCGAGAAAGAATTTCACTCTGGAGGAGGTGGGAGGGTGGAAACATTGTCGCCCCCTTCCATCTCTCCCAGTCTCGCCGAGGGTTTGCGTGAGCGTGGGGTAAGCCCGGAGGAGACGCTCGTCCTCGTCCTCCTCATCCTAACCACCCCTTCTCCCATCATCTTATTATTTAGTTTGTTGTCTTCCCCGCGCAACCTCCGATTAGCTACGTACGGCCGCTATGGCGTGAAAGAAGTTCAACGTACAGCCTCTTCTCCTATAGCGCGGCAGTTGCGTTCCTGAAGAGCACCGCGTTATGGAAAAATCGCGTGATAATAAAGAATGTATAAAGCACGTAAGATGCGTACGCAGGCTGAGCAAAGACTTGAGGCGCGTGGGTAACATCTAGAAGCATCCAGCAGCATCCCGCCGTGTGCAGTGCTACACCGAGGCAGCCGTACAACCGCTTACTCCTACTCGCACGACGTAGTTCTGTTAACTCGATCGCGTTATATCAAATTCGCATCCGCGTTATACACAGTTTTCCTTAATCCATTCATCGCGTTATATCCAATTCGCGCTATGAAAACGCGCGTTATAGGAGAACAGACTTACATACCTACGTAGGCGGTGGTTATCCAGACCGAGGGGCAAACGGCACGCGAAGCGGGCGCGTCGTATTATAACGTTAATAATTAGGTAGATTCACAAGGTGCCCTGAACAAACACAAAATCTCACAGTGCCGTACATATAAAGGAGTGTCCGTTTAAGTGAGAAGTAAACTGGGGAGAGATAGGCTGAAGAAGCAAGATAGGGAACGAAAGAGAGAGAGAGAGAGCGAGAAGGCATCTTTAAATAGGCTGGGGTCTTCAACGGGCAATCTGATATGGCACTGCTGATTTGGAGACCCGGGTCGGTCGAGGGAGTCTTCAACTGTTAATTTCCCTTCTCTCGGCTGATGCAGAATCACATCGATTGTGTCCACCCCACTGCTGGATGAAGGTCGAAAGTCCACCATCCAATGCCGTTGTTGGTCGTGTCAGTCACGGATTGGTGAAGAGGAGTGGGATGGATGGGGGAGGGGGGGTCTCAGAACCGATTCAGATATGACTCGCCAATTGATGTTAGCCATGGCCTGCAATCGAACTCGGGGGCACTCTTGTCATAGTGGAGTGTAATCCCCTTGGCACCACCACTACCACTCCCCACCCCCATCCCCCCACTGAGCTATTATGAAGACTAATGACTCTTCATTAAGCCTTAGGACGTGTCAGCAGTCACCGCGGCGCGAGGAGTGGCCCTCCTCGTCAACAAGGAACACCGATCCCCCGCACACGACCCTCCTACGATCAGCCCACCCGGGTTTGATCTGCAATGAGATCCGAATTAAAACAAAAACATTTTTTTACCAGGCAAGGCCCACTGAGTTATATCGCTTTTATTCAGAAACGACCTGGCTATCACAAATGTTAGCTCAACGAATTGGCTTATCACGTGGAAACGCATAGCAGCCAAACACTCTAAACGCCCGGTGTTTATTCTAAATGTGGAGGGATAAAACCGAAGGACCTCACAAAAATCCCACGCGACCACGGGGGGAGAGACAGAGAGAGAGAGACACGCAAACCCCAACATGTACAGCAGCAGGCGTCAGGCTCGGGATGGAACCCACGACCTCCTGCACCGGGCGAGAGAGATAACATCTCCTCGCCACCGTGGCGGCACCTCCAATGTGCAGCAAACCCGAAATGCAAGCACGACGGACGGTGGCGCTCGTCCCTCAGGGCCGTGTCCGCTCACCGAGCCTGGCCTCCTGCCTGAGAGACGCCGTCGCACGCTGCAAAATGATGAAGCTGCTGCCCCGACTTGGCGTAAACGCAGAGCCTAAATAAATAATTGCGCCTTCGAGACTCGCGGGTCAAGTGCTATTAGTGAGCACCTATTAGGGCTGCCACGACACAACGTGGAGTGATGTAGCCAGCGTGAAGCAGGCCTGTCTCTGGCTTCCTGTTGCTCATGTTAACTCCGCAATTGCAAGGCATACTTCTTTTAAGGCTGAGTTTACTGAGAAGAGACCGAAACCGCTTGGTACTGGTGACAGAAATGATCCATGCTTAATTGGACCATTCCATACATAGCTAATAGGTTATGATAACAATGGCAATTAGTTACTCAGCAAAGCTTCGCTGATAATTATCAAGACTTGTCAGGAGGTTCCTGCATGAACTGGGATACTAATTAACGAGCGTTTGGCTTCATGTGGAAGGAAACCGAAGGAATCAGAGAAAACTCACAAATTTTCTATATATGTTTTTACCAGATAAGGCCCACTTAGCTATATCCGTTCTTATTCAGAAGCGACCTGGTCACAAACGATATCCCGATGAAGTGGCTCATCACGTGGGAATTTACAGCAGCCCAATACTTTGACACGCATAAATTTCGATTTAGAGCTTTCGTGACTGCAGGGATTCATCTTCTTGGTTCTTTCGGTAAAGTCACGTAGAAGGGAAATTAATAAAATAATAAAAAATAAAACATGTTTCTAAATGTGGAGAGAACAAGCGAAGGACCCGGAAAAAAATAATCCACGCGACCACAGGGAGAGACATGCAAAAGTCAAAAACATAGCAGGCGTCAGGGTCGGGGTCGGGGTCGGGATCCGAACCCACGACCTTCTTCACACCAGGCGAGGTAGTTAACATCTCGCCACCTTGGCGCCCACAAGGTTGCAACTCAACACTGCCATCACGTGACCACCTCGCATCCCCACGCACACAACTCAAGGCGGTTACCAATTGACGCAATAAGCGGACTCGAAGCAATGCTGAACTTTCGCAATTCGACGAGATGTGGCGCATCCAGGCTGAATCGGCCACGTCCTCTGTCTCTGTGTAAACCATTGCCCAGATACCGCGCATCATTCGCTGTTGCCACGGAGACTTCACAGAAATGAGAAAAAAACAGCTACATTCATTAACTCTGGAGGGCTCTAGGCCTGCAAAACAAAAACAAGGGCTTGATAGCTCATCGGATTCCTCCAGTATAAATAATTAGATTATGGAGCCTCACAAATGACCAATATCCACCCCCCCCCCACAATTGTCTGGGTCCATGCTGGTGCAGTTGCACTGCCTGCACACTCGATAGCAACGCCACTGCCTTAAACCCGTCGTGGGGCTTCCCCTAGGTCGACTCAGCCTCAAACGAGTACCTTGGTGCGGTGTGTAAAAGCATCACCACTGGGGAGACAAAGGCGGCCGGGCGTGGTGTTTGCCCACCCGCCCCCCTCGTGTGCTGTTCCAGCCTTCATTAGGTGCTACTCACTAACAGCACTTGCCCCAACGGTCTGTTCCAGGCTATAGGGGGGAGTCTTTGTGCGTGCGAGCGTGTCTTTAAACCGTTTAGAAAAGGGGGCTTCAAGCGGGACAAGCGAGCTTCAGATGCGTTTAGCGAGAAAGTGTCCTCGCCGCAACAACAAAAAATGAGAAGAAATGAAAGAACCTCAAAAAAAATTAGAGGAAATAAAATCGGGAGATGGTTTTATTTTAGCTTTTGGCGACTTCGCGCGGGAAGCTGTCGTCCGATTGGACAACCCGCGAATCGGAGAGTTGTTTTGAGAACGCGCCCCGAGCGGAGTAAGTGTGATTGCGGCTTCTGCGCGGTGCTGACAATGACGTGCGTTGAGTTATTAATTGGGGGAGGGTTTATTTTCGTTCGCCCCCCCCCCTAACTGTGAACGACTTTTGCCAGTCTGGTGAGTTTTGAAGGAGACGTGCGCTGGCTGATCTACGGTTGCAGCGGTAGTGGTTAGCGCGCTACGCTGCGCTAGTAACCCGAGTTCGATTCCCGCTCACGGCGGACACCGGTGACGATTATCTGAGCCGGTGCTGGGCCTCCACTGGGTCGACTCAGCCTCAAATGAGCACCTGGTGCGATGTGTCAAAACATCGCCACTGGGGAGACAAAGGCGGCCGGGCGTGGTGCTGGATACCCACCCTCTTCGTGTGCTGTGCCGGCCTTCATAGGTGCTCGCTCACAGCAATTGCTGTTGCAGTCTGTTAAGGCTACACGGGGGATCTTTGTGTTGCGTGTGCATGTGTGTGTGGCAATGCATGCATACGGGTGTTTGTATGTGCGTGGGGAGCGGTGGTGCAGTGGTCAGTGCACTGCACTATGAACCCGGCGACCTCCGTTCGATTCCTGGCCACGGCTTACATCGGTGTGCGAGTGGGTCCTCCCGTACGTTGACTCGGCCTTAAATGATGAGTAGCCGGTGCAGTGCGTCAATATCGACACTGGCGAGACAAAGCCAAGGCTTACAACACGCACTCGCGTGCCATGCCAACCTCAATAGGTGCTCGCGAACAGCACTTGCCCTAACAGCCTGCGGCGTTACTGGAGATCTCTGAGATTGGGAGCTTTGAGGAGTGATTGCCACTGTGAGCGTTGCCACGCCAACTGTTAACTGTACTGCAATATGCATCCGCTAACGAGTTCACCTTTGAAATGTTTGCCTTAAGTATTAATGCTATTTAGTCGACTGAGAGCTGTGGGTGGATTTTTTTGTTAATGCTGCACGGGGCTTTTGAGCGCCAGTGATATAGTGGCTATTTATATTAGATTTGACCCTTAGCTGATCCCTTACCCGAAAGTGCCCTTGCTTCAATGCACAGCTGCAAAACGGGCTTCATTGGAGACATTTACGCGGAGCAGACGCTCGTTCTAGATTTGAAGCTTTCGTGACTGCAAGGATTCATATTCTTAGGTTTTTTCGGTAAAATCACGTAGGTAAAACATTAAAATTAATAAAAGTAAAATAAAATAAAAAATCACGACGTTTCGGAGGCAACACAAGCTTCCGTCTTCAGGTGGAACCGTCACAGCCACGACAGCTGTATCAAGTATATATACGGAGTGGTAGCTCATTTACTTGATACAGCTGTCGTGGCTGTGACGGTTCCACTTGAAGACGGAAGCTTGTGTTGCCTCCGAAACGTCGTGTATTTTATTTTACTTGTATTAATTTTAATGTTTTACCTACGTGACTTTACCGAAAAAACCTAAGAATACAGACGCTCGTTCCTTGCGCGGTGACGGGAACCGGGACTCAATTCCGCGCGCCCGCCGGATCCGCGCCAGGTCTTCCAGGAGACTTCTCGTCAGATCTGTCTATTGTAGCGTTACGTGGAGCGCTCCTGCCAATCATCATCAGCCATGGTCAATCTACTGCTGCATGGAGGCCTCCCCAAGCCGCCGTCCCTCGTGAGCATGCCGGGAAACGATCCGCCCAGCACCTGCACGCAAACTGATTTTCATCGCTCCATCTCTTCACGTTGGATGTTCGCTAGGACGCGTTGCAATTTTTCGGCTGCCGCTGCGTTATTATTGTCGCCAATGACGTCCCTTAAACCGCCTGGCGTTTGTTGAAATAAGCCAGAATGCCGGTGAGATCCAGAATGGTCAAAACTGGATCTCGGCTTCTCTTGCTTAAACAAATGCTGTTTGATGATATTGGTCCGGACAGCCAATTGGCCGACGGACTGCAAATAAATATTTGTAATTGTACGCGAAGAGACAGAATGGAGGTCTGTGTGAACAGTATGTGTCATCTGAGTTATATGTAGCAGCTGTCAATCATTTTAATGACCTGCATTTTTGCGGCTGGATGTTTTTGCGGTGGGAGGGAGGAGGAGGAGGAGGGGAGCGGGGCGATGTAAATGCAAGGGACCTCTCATCCTGAAGCTGCGGAGTGGCGTTTCGGATGATGTTTTTGGTCCTCTTTCGGACCGTGAGCTCGCTAACCTCGGGGATGCTTTTGTTGTTCGGAGCCAAGGACACGGGGAGCCCCCAACATAGCAAGAGATGTCAGAATAATTCAGTCAACTTTAGGATAGTATTATTAAAGACAAAGATCCCCCGTATAGCCTGAACAGACTTGGGACAAGTGCCATGAGCAAGCACCTATGAAGGCCGGCACGGCACACGAGGGGGTGGGTGGCCAACACCACGCCCGGCCGCCTTTGTCTCCCCAGTGGCGATGATTACACACCGCACCAGATACTCATTTGAGGCTGAGTCGACCTAGGGGAGGCCTACGACCGGTTCAGATAATTGCTACTGGTGTTGGCCATGAGCGGGAATCGAACTCGGGTCTCCAGGTTCGTAGTGCAGCACGCTGACCGCTCCCCACTATTAAAGGGCCTATTGGCACCTCCACCTCCGATTATCACGGTTGGCTACGTACGGTGCGAAAAAAGTCCAACACATACATACATACATACACACCTGCCACCATCTCAGATTATGCCAAAATGTTACGCGGGCCAAAAAAACGCAAACCAAAACAGATGTACTTACATATTCTCAGGTTTTTTCGGTAAAGTCACGTAGGTAAAAACATTAAAATTAATGAAAGTAAAATAAAACAAAACAAAATAAAATTCACGACGTTTCGGAGGCAACACAAGTCTCCGTCATCAGGTGGGACCGTCACAGCCGAATTAGCTGCATCAAGTGAAGCAATGATTCAAGATGTAATCCCTTATAAGCAAGTTGAAGGGAGGTGGAGAGGGGGGGGGAGAGCTTATCAGGCTGTGGTAGCCAATGAATGGAAACGTATCGGGAGGGAGGAGGAGCGGTGATCAAAGACTGCACGCAGTGCTCAACACAATGAATGGAGACGTGTCGGGACGGAGGGCGAGCGGCGATCAAAGACTGCACGCAGTGCTCAACACAATGAATGGAGACGCGCCGGGACGGAGGGCGAGCGGTGATCAAAGACATCACGTAGTGCTCAACACAATGAATGGAAACGTGGCGAGCGGTGATCAAAGAACAATGAAGAGATTACTGTTAAACACTGTGGATGTTAACACTCGGTGAAGTAAATTAAAATAGTGCCTGTCAGATAAGATGGTCCAAAAAGTGTAATTAAGTCTTTTTTGCGTGGTTAATAACATCTTTCCAGTGATTACTGAGTTTGTACCCATCATCACGGTTGAAATTATGTCTGTGTTTGTATATTTGTATGGCTTCGTGTACAAACCTTTGATGGTAGCCCGGAGGTTTGCAGAGAACCTTGGTCTCGGAAAAGACAATTTCATGAGAGCCCGCCGAGTTGTAGCAATGATCGGCAACGGCCGAAGAATCAGTTCTGCCGTGTTTCAGATCTGACTTGTGCTCGCGGACACGATCAGCAACATGACGTTTTGTTTCTCCAATGTAGCAATCACCACAAATGCAACTCAATTTGTAGACTCCAGGATACTGTAAGTCAGGAACGACATCCTTCACAGATGGAATCAGATCACGGATTTTATGCACTGTACTGAATCGGACTTGGATCTTATGTTTGTTTAGAATTTTGGAGATCTTTTTGGTCACGCCTGCTATGTATGGTAACGTGATAGTTTTGGTCAGAGTTTCATGTGGTTGTTTCTGTGTGGTGGGAGAGACAGCTTGGCGGATAGTGCGGTCAGAGTATCCGTTCATCCTGAGGGCCCGATGTACATGTCTTAATTCATCAGTCAGGTGGTGTTGGTCAGAAATGCCATGGGCTCTGTGGTATAGCGTTTTGATGAGAGAATTCTTTTGAGATGGGTGGTGGTGGGAATCCGGTTTCAAGTAGGAATTTGTGTGGGTGGCTTTCCTGTAGACAGAATGTCCCAAGGATCCGTCAAGCCTCCTCTTAAACAGAATATCCAAGAATGGTAGTTTACCGTCTTTCTCCACTTCCATGGTGAATCTGATAGATGGGTGTCTAGAATTGATGTGGTCCAAGAAGTGGTTCAATGCTGGGAGGCCATGTGGCCAGATGACGAAAGTGTCATCCACATATCTCTTCCACAGGGAAGGACGCAGGGTGGATGTCTGGATGGCGTCTGATTCAAACTTTTCCATGAACATGTTGGCTATAACTGGTGACAAGGGGGAGCCCATAGGGGTACCCTCATTCTGTTTGTAGAAGGTGCCATTCCAGGTAAAATAGGTGTTGGTGAGGCAATGCCTAACCAGCGCAGGTACATCAGAATTCAATCCATGTTGGACTAAGTCCTCAATTATTGTTAGGGTGTCCGGTACTGGGACTTTGGTAAACAAAGATACTACATCAAAGCTGACGAGGATGTCATCAGAAAATAGCACCATGTCCTTAACCATAGAGACTAATTGGGTTGAGTTGAGTACTGCCGAAGAGGTCTTGCCTGTGAAGGGGAGCAGAGTATCTGATAGAAAACGGGCTAGTTTGTACGTCGGAGAGTTTATCGTCGACACGATGGGTCGTAGCGGGGTGCCTTCTTCGGCCGTTGCCGATCATTGCTACAACTCGGCGGGCTCTCATGAAATTGTCTTTTCCGAGACCAAGGTTCTCTGCAAACCTCCGGGCTACCATCAAAGGTTTGTACACGAAGCCATACAAATATACAAACACAGACATAATTTCAACCGTGATGATGGGTACAAACTCAGTAATCACTGGAAAGATGTTATTAACCACGCAAAAAAGACTTAATTACACTTTTTGGACCATCTTATCTGACAGGCACTATTTTAATTTACTTCACCGAGTGTTAACATCCACAGTGTTTAACAGTAATCTCTTCATTGTTCTTTGATCACCGCTCGCCACGTTTCCATTCATTGTGTTGAGCACTACGTGATGTCTTTGATCACCGCTCGCCCTCCGTCCCGGCGCGTCTCCATTCATTGTGTTGAGCACTGCGTGCAGTCTTTGATCGCCGCTCGCCCTCCGTCCCGACACGTCTCCATTCATTGTGTTGAGCACTGCGTGCAGTCTTTGATCACCGCTCCTCCTCCCTCCCGATACGTTTCCATTCATTGGCTACCACAGCCTGATAAGCTCTCCCCCCCCCTCTCCACCTCCCTTCAACTTGCTTATAAGGGATTACATCTTGAATCATTGCTTCACTTGATGCAGCTAATTCGGCTGTGACGGTCCCACCTGATGACGGAGACTTGTGTTGCCTCCGAAACGTCGTGAATTTTATTTTGTTTTGTTTTATTTTACTTTCATTAATTTTAATGTTTTTACCTACGTGACTTTACCAGATGTACTTACATTTGCATACTCTTTTTAAACAAAACCAAAAAGATTCACCAACAACATAGCTAATTCGTCCCGCAGTATGTATGGGTTGACCATGTATGCAGTATGTATGGGTAGACTACGGTTAGTCCATCGGCAGGCAGCGTGCGGTGATGCAATGGTCGGCGTACTGGACTTGCAAGCCAGAGGTCACCATTTCGATTTGATCTCCTGGCGCGGGAGCTGAAACGATGGTGCAAGTTTCTTAAATCTCCTCTACGCCTGTGTCCACCGCGCAGTATAAATGCGCACCCAGCAGTTCTCCGATCGCCAGGTTGCGAGTTGGTGGGGTAAAGGGTGGGTATTCCCACCCCTCCAAATACGTTCGGCCAGCATATGGAAGAGTAGGCCAAATACCCTCGAGAGTGGCTTGTCTAAGATCTCCCCAAGTCGTTGCATGAGCAAGCAATTGCAGGGATGCACCTCTTGTAGACGATTGCGAATGCGTAGAGCGCATTGCATTTCAGTTCTAAGCGGTGTATTGAACAGCGGTCTTGTCTCATTAGAAATCCCTCATTCAGCTTTACCGAGCTCGAGCCACTCGTGCTGAATCTCAGAAAATGCAGAGGTGCCTAAAGAACAACGTCAGCCACTTTCTTCTGTACGTGTGTCCATAACAAGTTGAAGGTAAAAGTGCGGCCCCCGCAAGTTGCGTGCTCGTGACACCGCCGGTGGAAGGGCCCCCACTAAGAGGGGCCCCAAAGGATATTTGGTCTCCATTTTCACACTGGGCCCCTACTTGCAGGGGAATCCACACTGGGCAGACATCTTCGTAGAGGGGGGCGCAAATGGCGGCGCGATGTTAACTACCTCGCCTGGTATGCAGGAAGTCGTGGATTCGATCCCGACCCCGACGCCTGCTGCTGTATATTTGGAGTTTGTGTGTGTGTCTCTCTCTCTCCCCGTGGTCGCGTGGAATTTTCTCTGAGACCTCCACGTGTTTCCCTCCACATTTTAGAATAACGCGTTGAGAGTATGTGGCTGCTATACATTTCCACGTGATAAGCCACTGTGCTGAGCTGTCATTTGTGGCCAGGTCGCTTCTGAAAAAAACATATATAGCTCAGGGAGCCTTACCTGGTAAAAATAAATAGTTGAGTGTAGGTGGCAATACCCACACTTTACCCCACCACACGCGACCAACTGATGAACGAGCTGTGCCGTACTCATTTATACGGCTGGGTGATCAGAGGGCGGTGGGATTTTAAGAAACCTGCATCGTTGGAAGATGGAATCGGAGACCTGGATCGCATTCTCCAGTGCGCGAGAAATTAACACCAATGGCAGCTCCAGTGCGCGTGTGCGTGCGTGCATATGAAAAATATAAAAATAAATAACCCATCGTCCAGACGCCCGTGGCCAATATCAGAGCCTCCTACCAACATCAGAGTGAGGGAGAGACTCCTCTGCAGGAGACATTTGCGCACAAATGGGACGCAATCGTGTACCTCCCAGGGCTCCATTCAGCTGTAATTCTCCTTTGTGCCACGTGCCGTTTGAAGTCGCTCCCTTAGCCGCGGTCTGCTGCCCCTTTACAGCTGGGTGACCCCCAAATCGCTGCGCCAAAGAAACAGCCCCACGACAAAGATCGAGATACGTATTGCGATGCCCGTCTGATACCGTGGGCCTCGTCTCGATACCGAGTGTTACTAAAGGTGTCCGCGTATTGTGGCTATCATCCCCTGTAATGCTTGCAGCGATATGTGCTGGTGGTGGCACGGTGGTTGACGCACTGCGCCAATAACCTGGCAACCTGAGTTCGAACCCCGGCCGTAGCCAACATCACCGGCATGTGATATCCGAACTGTTCCTGGGTGCCCTATGAACAACCCGGATCGCACACTGTGTATTGCTTACAATGGTACACAATAGATTTTTTTTCATTATTAAATACAATATGAGTCATATCATGTGAACCGGACAATACGAGACCAGAATCGACATCCATCGCATTAGTCTCGCTGCTCCAGGGACGGCGGTTGCATCCGTGCGATGACGAGGGACGCTTCTGTCACTGCGATAGCTGCAGATGAGGACAATGCGGATATTGTGGGTATCGGATATAACATCTGAGGCAGCAGATGCACACCTTTCCCGTATCAGCCCCAGCGGTATTACACAGGCAGAGCCAAGATGCCCTCGCTCGCGCAGTTGCGTAATCTGAGCCGGAGCGGTGGAGGCAGTCGTGAAATATCGCACGCATACATCTTACTCGACCGTGTGCTGGTGGTGGTAGCGATGGTGGAGGTGGTTATGGTGGTGGTGATGGTGGTGGTAGCGATGGGGGAGGTGATAGCGATGGTGGAGGTGGTTGTGGTGGTGGTTGTGGTGGTGGTTGTGGTGGTGGTGGTGGTTGTGGTTGTGGTGGTGGTGATGGTAGCGATGGTGGAGGTCGTTGTGGTGGTCTCGATGGTGAAGGTGGTTGTGGTGGGGGTGGTTGTGGTGGGGGTGGTGGTAGCGATGGTGGAGGTGGTGGTGGTGGTGATGGTAGCGATGGGGGAGGTGGTAGCGATGGTGAAGGTGGTTGTGGTGGAGGAGGTGGTGGTGGTGAAGGGGCAATACAGGGAGCATAGTGGTGGTGTTTGGGGAGAGGAGCTGTGTTAGTGAAATATATTGGGAATATGTAAGTATTCTATAATACAGGTTTTTTTCGGTTACATCGCGTAAATGTATAAATGTGTCGTTAAACCCACCACCACCCGACACAGCCAACTAGTAAGGGTTTACACGTAAACAGAACGTGCCAATTCGTCACTAGTACATCACGCCGGTGTGTTGGAAAGCAAAGCCACAACATTTCCAATCTGAGAACGACGATTCCAGTAATTACAACTAGCTTCATCAGGCAACAGCCAGATTTGTGGAGATGTCCACCCGTTTCGTTCCTTATAGAGGCGTAGATGTGATGTGATACATGCGCATAATGCGGGCCCATTGATCTTGTACTTCCTGTCCATTGTGTCTACCAGATCATGTCTGCTTCAAATTTATGTTTTTTTACACAACCCATCAGCTGCACAGCCTTCTGGGAGTGGACCTACATTAAGAATACAGATGGTGGTGGTTAAGGTGGTGGTAGTGGTGGCAGCATGCGGTGATAATGGGAAGTTAATTGTTTTGACTACAGTGTTAATTTCGTAGTGATGGTGGTGGTGAGTAGGGGCCGTATCGGGATAGTGGTGGCGGTGGTAGTGAGTAGGGGTTGTATAGGGATAGTGGTAGCGGTGGTGGTGAGTAGGGGTTGTATAGGTGGTAGCGGTGATGGTAGCGGTGGTGGTCTGTGCACTCTAACGGATCGGTAAGCACACAGCGGAGGCGAAATGAAATGGATTTTGGATGATGACGACATTTAAACGATGGGAGAGCGTTACCAATTTGCGTTTGACGTGTGCGGAATTGCCTGTTGAAGGACGGCTGATCTGAGAGGCTGCGAGCGCTGCGTGACCGTGCAATTACCCGCAGGTCCAGCCTGATTAACTCTGGCGCGGGACCACAATCACGCTGGATCACGCCTGACATTTGACCTTGCCGCGACAGCTCTGGTCAAATATGATATATATGCACGTAAGGCTTCTCAGGACCTGTACATGCAAGGATTTGAGTGTTATCCCACTCTGCACGAAGGGTGCTTTCTCTAGGTCGGGGTAGCAGAACCGTTTATCTGAATAGCCCCTTTTAAACACCTGTGGCGAAGCGCAACGCATTAATACCCACCAAACTTTGATCGCACGAGGACCGTGACATTGGCTGTGTGCTCAGGACTAGTTGGGAGGGGAGGGGGTTTCTTCTTCTCTGTCCTGCTGCAAGTGCAACTGAGGACACTCGCGAATCGGTCTGCGCAGCCGCAGTCGCCCTGCGCACACAAACCACGTGTTGCATGTATGCGTGTGTGTTGGACTTCTTTCGCGCCGTGCATAGCCAAACGTGCTCATCGAAGGTGCAAATACGAGAGCCGGCGTCCTCTACACTCACGGATGACGACGAAGGCAGCGAACTCGGGTTGGTGTTGCCAGGTCGAACATATTTGCCCTCTAGTACACGATTAGCGACGCTAAGATGCATTGCATGATGGATGAGCAACAATGGACTTTGGGACCCGTTTGGAAGAGGTAGGCCTCATGTGGGAGACAGACCATACGGAATGAGGCCACGTGTCATATCCAGCCCCATGGGCCGTTACTTCACTGCCCCTTTTCTGGGCACTACAGTTTTCTCAGACGCCGAACGTAAATACAAAAAAAATCTTGAGCAGACGAAAATCAAGCAGGCTCCTAGCGAACAAAAGTCTTGAGACTCGGTGAGGATTTCCTGAGCAAGCCTCACAAGGATTCTCCCTCTGACTTTGCGTGTAAGAATAGGGCCAATGATATGGGAAGATGTGATCAATTACCAGCTTATGCTAAAAGGCCTACATTGTGCCTTCTTAAGTGCCGTTGGTATGACCAACGCCATCATCGCCACCACCACAAGCAGCAGCATTACACCACCACCTAAAAAAAATGTCTTTTGTCTTTGACCACCGCCACTACCACCATCACCACCAGCAGGTGCAGGATTTACACATGTCAACTCCATAGCCTTGAAGTAGCCGGCCAAACGTAGGCACTTAAACACTCGTAGGAACGAATAAAATCCGCACCTGTAATTTTTGGCCCCGTGAAGTGTCACGCAAAGACGTAGACAATGGGGTTAAATTGCCGGGGGAGGCAGTGGGTGGGTGGGGGGGGTGTTGAGGAGCAGCTGATAAATGCGATGTCTCTAAAAGCTGGCCTAATCTTGCAACCATCTCTTCCCTTGTCATAATCTAATCGCACAATTCCAACGGTTAAAATGAGATAAACCATCCTCTGTCCATGGCGCGCAGCCTGCTCTGTAAGCTTTTTATTTATTTTATATATAAAAGGTGGCTGCTCTGGGCAAAGGGAACACGCACACGCGTGTAGACACGTACGTAAATGCACGTGTGCATGTACGGTGACACACGCTGGAACATATGAGTGCACATGCATACATCCATTCATGCATACGCAACGTTGGCACGCACTACAATACACATGGGTGGACACACGTGCACACACACACACGTGTGCACATTGGCACTCACTAGGACATAGAAGGTACAAACAAAGACAAAGATCGCCCATTTAGGCTACAAGGACTGCTGGGGCAAGTGCTGTGAGTGAACCCCTTTTTAAGGGTGGCACGGAGCGCGAGGGGGTGGAGTGGCCACCCCCCCCCCAGCCGCCTTTGTCTCCCCAAGGCCAAGTCGACCTCAGGAAGGTCCCAGGACCAGTTCAGATATCCGGCACAGATTGTTGGCCACGAGCGGGAATCAAGCTCGGGTCGCCGACTTCGAAGAGCAGTGCGCCAATTGCCGTGCCACCACTCCTCCACACGGGCACAAAGACAGAGATGTCCCGTATAGCCTTTAACATTCTCTTGGGGCAAGGGCTGTACGCACTAGCACACACACCACGCGTGCAACACTGCGCACACACCCACGCGTGCGTGCGCGTGTTCTCTGAGAATCATATTTTTGAGGTCAAATTGAAATCCTTGGCTGTCGTACAATAAAAAACAATTGTCAGGACAACGCATTGTTTCTCGGCGCAGCTCGCGAGATTGATGTCCTTACACGATGCACAACACCAATCGGTTTCAATATAGTCACGCTTTTGATTACTTACTGCGCGGCGAAATGCAACGCATTACGCCATTGTCCTGATGTACAGCGCTAAGCATCCAGAGCTAATACCCAGGTAAATTGCCACGTAAATAATAACCTCGGGGTTCTACGGTTTAAAAAAATAAAAAGGGGTGAAGCTGCCGAGGCGTGGTGAGATAATACGAAACCGGGGTGGGGGGGGAAAGGGGGGGGAGGATATGAAACGACAGATGCGTGATTAGCAATAGTTGGCGTCGAGTGTGAAGAGAGATCGCATATCACATACCGAGGTATGAGATGTCAATGGGCTCCAAGGTTCTCTGCGATCGTATCTCAAATCCCTTCTCTCTCTCTCTCTCCAGCGAATGCGCTCCCAAGCCTTGTTGGTTTACTTATTTTGGGGAATTATTTGCGAGATGAACCTGATTACTCACTCCGACGACGATGACGCTGAGTCACCTCGGCTGCCTCTCCACGATTACATTAATTTATGTTGCGAATCACTTTGCGCCTTTGCAAGCGTTCACAACAATTGTAATCGCTTTGGCCCTGCGTGTTAGTCACCTCCGTTACGTAACAACTCACATTGCAACGACGCAACTACCCGGTATTAATGTTGGATGTTGTTTTTTTATGATGATGATGATTATTATTATTATTAGTATATACAGAGTTCTGGCCCTGGTAAGTGTTGAACTTCATTCCGTATTGAGCGTGGTGCCTAACGCATCAGCGAGTCTCCGTTGAGGCGCCGTCCAGAATCCCTTCTCTCCCCTCCTTTTATCCCCTTATTTTACCCCCTTCTTTTATCCCCTCATTTGATCCCCTTATTAAATTTTATCCCCTTCTTTTACCCCCTCCTTTTATCCCCTTCTCTTATCCCTTCATTTTTTCCACTTATTTTATTTTATCCCCTTCTTTTATTCCCTCCTTTCATCCCTTTCTTTTACCCCCTACTTTTATATAATTATTTAGCCCCTTCTTATAGCCCCTTCTTGTATCCCCTTCTTTTAGCCCCATTCTCCATCATTTCTGGAACTTTCCCCCGACTCTCCATCCATCTCCTTCGCTTCCCCTAACGGTCTCTCCACCGACCCCTCCTTGACATTTGAGGATTTTTTTTTAATCTCATCTTATCTTAATGAGATTTTTTATATAGCGCCTTCACCAAGGCAATTTACAGCAATTATTAAATTGTACATAGCATGATAATAATTTAAAATGAAGAATTGGGGTTATTGTAAGTGATGGTGTAGTTTTGATGCAGTACAACAAGAGGGATTGATAACGAGGGGTTGGTATAGGCCTAGTTGTAGTTAAAGGGGGGGGGGGGGGGGCGACAGAAAGCTGGGGGCTGAAAAGTCATCGGGCGACATCGCATTGGGACGATAAAATATTTTTTTTAAATCGACGGTACGATCGGCGAACTGGAGGACATCGTCGCTAGGAGGATGATGACCAATGGATGAGACTTGTGTCTGACAGTTACATGCTTATTTCTCACATTCACATCACGAGGCCCGGCCACTTCTTTATAACCCTTGAGCTACACCCATTTCAAACCTTTTAAAACAGTCTGCCTCAGCAGCAGACCATGCTTTCCCACCTGATGACGGACGCTTGTGTTGCGCCTGAAACGTCGTGATTTATTTTATTTTATTTATACCTACGTGACTCTACCGAAATAACCAAAGAGTTGTGATGAAATGTCAGCCAATGGAGAGAATACGGCTGAGAGCCCGTCCGCCGTGGAGATGGAACGTCGGGATCGGCTCCTTCGCAAGAAGTGTGATCGATTGTGGCCTCGCAAGACGATGAGGAATGGCGAAATACCATTCTCTCATTTGGCTTGCGTAGGCCATCGTACAACAGCAACAGAGATCGTAGCCAAAGACGACGAGGCAGGGTGACCTGGCGAGATTTGCACCTGATTTTGAATGCTCGTGAACGCAAAAAAACTCACAAATAAATTAGAAATCCAGTCGGGGCTCTCTTCCAGAAACAAATCGTGCCTCTTATCTGCTCACCACCAGCTTGTCTCATCCACCTCCGTGCCTATTATCGACCACGGCGATGTGATTTATAAATGTGAAACGCGACGCGGCTCTGAAGAGGTCCGGAGCCCGGCTTCCATTCGGCCTTGCGCGCTTTATTCTAAATTAGAGCCGCCTCTGTTCATCATCGTGACCTCCACCGTAAATCTGGCGGCCTTCCACTATCGACACGCAGGGACTTGCCGTGGTCTGGGCTCATTTTGAAAGCATTCACTCAGGGTCTGCCGCGACGTTCATCTGGTTCGCTCATGCGGGATGTTAACGATCGCATTGTCAGATCTCGCAAGCTAAGCAGGCCCGGACACCACGCGAATTGGCATCGGTGCTCGGGCGGCATGCATTAGCCGGTCGAGATGGCCAACTACCAGGTGCTGATCCAAAGAACCGCGCCTCCTACCGCATCCAAGCGACGCGCATGCAGACGGACTCAGGCAACATCCTGAAGAAGCACGCGGCCGACCAGGAGCGCAGGGCCTCGAGCCCGCAGAGCGTCTCGGTGGCCAAACAGATGGACGAGCACACGGACGAGCACACCACTAAGAGTCACTACGAGCCGTGCTCGGACATCTTCCCGGAGAACTGCGGCTCGCGTGCACTGAGCTTCGTGCACCGGGACGGCGACCTCGCCAGTGCAGCGCCCCGAGCCGACACACTGCACGGTCGCGATCGGCCCGGGCCGGGCTGGCTCATCAAATCTGTCTCGGTTGGCTCTTGCAGTGGAAACGGTGGCAACCAGAGGTCGCAAACGGGTTTTGATTCCTTACCCGTACCCGTACCCGGCCGCACCAGGGTCGCAAACGGGTATCGGGTACCTGATTGTGACCTCTGGGATGAAGCCATGTTGCAGGCGCGGGTGGGTTGATTCTAGGAACTTGAGTTGTGAGAAGAGACAAGACGTTGGGTAATGAGTGACAAACGGTTACTCACCAGTGACTCACGGCCTACCCGTACCCGGCCGCACCAGGGTCGCAAACGGGTACCCGTACCGGGTATCGGGTAGGGTACAGGTATCGGGTACCCGGTTGCGACCTCTGGTGGCAACCCTCACCTCGAGACGCACGACTCAATTCCTCCCATCGCCGCGACTCGGAGAACGTTTCGTCATTCGTACTTGGCAACAATTCGGCGTCTCCTCGACAACTGCCATCTGTTCCGTCCCAATCGATCTTCTCTGACAAACCGGATTCATTTTCTTCGGGGAAAAATCTGCTTGAGTGCAGATTGCTTTTGATCGTTGTTGTACAATAAACCAACATGATGTTCCCATTTTATTTGCTTTGTGTTTATTCTTCGTCCCGACAAATTGGTTTGTTCTTAATCGTGAAGGTTTGGTTAATACACCTGCCACTTAATTTCCTTGCTTTGAAATTGACATTTATTTTTTGTGTTTGCCTTTGTAAGCCTGGTCTCTTAACATGGCATGAATTATAAAGGATCTGACTCACCGCCGACTTGATGTAATGATGCAACAGTTAATTGATTGCATTAAATTATTTTGCTCATGATGCACCCATCGAATCATGCGTGGAGAAACGAATGATTTATGATGCATCGAAATTACATGCAAATTAAATGCTCGTGTTACATTCGGGGTAACAGGTTTACAAAAAAAACACAGAGCAAATGAGAAACTATACAAATCAGATGGCACATTGTTTAATAGAATGACCACTCTACCTAGTCATCTGGACGGTGCCGAGTGGATATGTAAACAAGGCTAAGTAGGTGCTAACGTCAAACGGCGGTTGTTGGTGATTGAGTGGGTCGGTGCGTTGTTTGGTGGTTGTTTAGGTAGGTGGGTAGGTGGGTGGGTAGGTAGGTGGGTAAGTGCTTAGGTCAGTAGGCAGGTGAGTAAGCGACTGGCGTTGTGAGTGGGTAGGCGGAAGGGAATGCAGCTGGGTGGACGAATGGTTTAACTGGCAAGGCCAATACACCATCACAGCAGCATCGAGGTCTGCAACAACAACAAAAACCCCGAGCTCCCACACTCCCCTCCGCCAGCAAAACGAGGGTTTAGCAAAAGGCCCAGGGTGTGATGTCAGCAATGTAATGAATTGAATGATTGATAGGTGCACATGAGACTTACATTCATTATATTAGTCACTCCTGACCTTGGAGCTTTGCAATACCCAGGCGGATGCCAAAACCGGCGGAAGGAAAGCTGTTATTTCAACAACATTCCGAGGCAGCAGTTATGTAACAATGTCCCCAAAGGCGTACATAGCACGCATCAATTGCGCGCATGTAGAGCGAAGGGGGCGTTAACGGCACACGCACTCCTCGGTTAATAAGGACGACAATGACGGCGATACTGCGACTCGGAGGCTCGCGACCCGCGCATCGAATCGCGAGCGCAAAGCATCGAAGGCGCCTCCGGCGCGGCCGTCATGCAAACCCACCCGAGAAACGCACAAACAGTTTCCCCGGCCAGCTCCGTGTGTACAGATGTTGACTCAACTCTGTTTTGTTGTTGTTATCACTGTCACTTAAGTCTACTCGGCTTGCGCCAGCGCGCGTCTGATGCGCTAGAGGCATCCGGTGGAGAGGAAGTTCGAGAGACAAGAGAGAGAAAGAATGTAAGTAACTAATTCGCACAAATGGGGTCTAAAGCACAACAACTTGGAGATGTTCTCGTTGAGACTTCGAGCGCCGCGCCGCGAGCGCGGTGCATGCAGCGGCCGGCCGAGTCGAAGTACGAATGGCGAGTTGATGATTAAAGCGTCGGTATTGATTCTATTTTATTCGGCGCCGCCCGTTCGAGACGGGCGACGCTCATGCAAGTTTGTGAGCTTCGCAGGATCGAGGCTGCCAAGTGTACGACAAATCCCTAGCCCCCCCCCTCGCCCACCAACCCATCTTCCCACCTTCGCCCTAGCGGTCGTCTTCCGTTGACGCAAACACTCACCTGGAGGAGGCCGAGATAGAACGATCAAGCCTCTCGCGCACACCACCACCACCGCCACAACCGCCACACCACAGCCGAGTGCCCACGCGCGGTTGTTGATTTGGACGGACGTTTGAGAAGAGAGACAAAGTCAAATTCTCGTCGTAGTTTTAGCGTCGACGATGTGCAAACGTCCGATTTTTTTAGACAACTGTTAAAGGTCTGTGGATTAAATTTTTATCAGTCTCTTCTCCGCGAGGTCAACTGCAGCAATCGGGCATTTTAAGATTTTAAGTCCGGTGATTCTTTAAAGTGAAACTCCTGTGCATGTATGCAGCGGGGGTGACCTCTCTTAGTGTTACATTTTGGTGGTGTGAGCTGCAAATTTCGCCCAAACCATTATTGTAAGGTCATCCAATCGTGAATTCTCGCTCACACACACACATATCCAATGGGCATTTGTAGTCTCCGTCAGTGTACTGCAGTCTCGAATGATGTTAGCACATTGTCTCAGTGTGCATCTTCAGTCAGACGTTTTCATGCGTCGTCATAATAAATCACACTTTGGTCCGGTGGGCGGTCGTCGTCACTGACATCCTCGATGATTTTCGTCCACTCACAGATCTCGTCAACTGCGAGCTCCTTGCCGACGAACATCATCGACGCTGGTTTCATCAAAGAAGTTCACAGCGGTCAACATCGGCGGCTCGGCGTCACAATGAAAAAGGAGCGACCTCCTCGCCCCTCACGCGAACTTTGACCTTCGTCCCTCCGGGCCAATCCGGTCCGCACAGATCAACGCGGCAAGGGACATTTAGAGCGAGACAGAGGGAGACACAGAGAGAGAGAGAGACCACTAAATAATAACAAATACAAAAACAAGGGTGGGGGGGGAGGTGGGAAGCCCGCCACTTACATGGTCTCGTCGTTCTGGAACTCCAGCTCGCCGTACGTATCCTCAAAATCCTCGCCGCTGCCCTTGGCCGTGCCCTCCACCGTCTTGTAGGGCACCACGACGGTGCCGCGCGCGCCCGAAGTGCGCAGCACGCGCACCTCCATGATGCCCACGCTCTCGCTCACGTGGGCCATCTTGTCCTCGAACGTGAAGATGCCGGCGTGGTCGTCGTCGAAGATGGTCACCGTCGCCACGTAGGGCGGCACGAGCCGCGCAGCGGGGAACAACGCCGCCGCCGACGCCGCGCCGACTCCGACGCCCGCCAATCCGCCGTGGTTCTGCTCGAAGGACGAGTCGAGGGCAGGGCTCACGTGGACGTCGTAGAGGCGCACGAAGAAGTGCTCGTCCTCCTCGAAGATGTCGTCGTCGATGATGCCCACGTTGATCTCCTTCTGCGTCTCGCCGGCCTTGAAGACCAGCGTGCCCTCGCTGTACTCGTAGTCCGAGCCGGCCTTCGCCGTGCCGTCCTCCGTCTTGTAGCGGACGTACACGACGCTGGCGAGGTCGCCGTCACGCCGCACGACGCTCAGCGCGCACGAGCCGCAGTTCTCCAGGCAGATGTACGAGCACGGCTCGTAGTGGATCTTGGTGGTGTGCTCGTCCGTCTGCTCGGCCACCGACACGCTGTGCAGGCTCGACGCCCTGCGCGCCTGGTCGGCCGCGTGCTTCTTCAGGATGTTGCCCGAGCCCGTCATCATGCGCGTCGCCTGGATGCGGTAGAAGGCGCGGCTCTTTTGCTGCTGGATCAGCGCCTGGTAGTTGGCCATCTCCACCAGCTGGTCCATGTCCTTCTCGGGGTACTTCTGCTTCAGCTCCTTGAGGATGCGGATCATCTCGCGGCGGCTCTCGTCCGCGTCGTTCGACTCGGGCAGCACCAGCGCGCCGCCGTCCACCATCGAGTCGTCTCCGCCGCCGTCGCCGCCCGAGCCGATCACCTTGCCGTCCATCTCGATGCCGGCCTTGGGCCGCTCGCCCTCCGTCTCGATGATGATGCCGTGCCGCTTGGTGCGGTACTTCTTGTACATGTACTTGTAGAAGAGCAGCCGGCGGTCGGCGACCCACGCGAAGATCACGCACACGGGGAAGAACATGAGGGTGACGAGGCTCTCCCACACCTCGACGATGCCCGGCGAGATGACCGCCAGGATCAGGTAGAGCCAGATGTAGGCGAAGATGCTCCACGTGGCCGTCACGAAGAACACGCGCAGGTGCTTGATCTTGCGCGACTCGCCGTCGGGGATGACGTACACGCACAGGCCGATGATGACGAACATGTTGAAGGCGGCGCTGCCCACGATGGTGCTGGGACCCAGCTCGCCCGCCTTGAACTCGTGGCCGACGACCTCGATGATGGAGAGCAGAATCTCGGGCGCCGACGAGCCGAGAGCCATGAGCGTCAGGTTGGAGACCGTCTCGTTCCACACCCGCACCGTGGCGCGCGTCGTCTCGCCGTTGGCCCGGCGGATGATGACCTCGCGCTCCTGCGACGTGATCACCTCAATCGACGCCATGAAGCGGTCGGCGATGATCGACACGCCCAGGAACATGTAGACGAGCGCCACGAAGTAGACGATGGCACGCGCCACCTTGTCGCCCAGCGACGGGTTCTCCGGGAACCAGATGGGCAGCATGATGCCCTCCTTGCACTTGTAGGAGCCGCCGCACGTGCCGTTGGCCGGCGAGACGCCGACGCTTCCTCCCGGCTCGAGCGCCGAGCCGGCCTCGGCGCGGCACAGCAGCGACGCCAGCGCGGCCGCCGCCAGCGGAGGCGACAGCAGCAGCAGCGGCGGCCGACGACGCGGCCGGAACGCCGGCGGAGCCATGCGAGTGCGGGCGCGGGCGGAGGGGGCGTCGTAGTCACGCCGCTGCTGCTGCTGCCGCTGCTGTCGCTGTCGCCGCTCTCGCCGCTCTCGGGGGTCCAGGACGGTGGGAGCGGCTCAGGCGGCAGGGAACTGGGGGGGGGGGGGGTCAGGGTTTGGGGAGCCGCCGGTTAGAGGAGAGGTACATTGAGGTGCAATGTTGGTGCTGCGGTGGTGAGATGTTAACTACCTCGCCATGTATACAGGAGGTCGTGGGTTCAGTCCCGACCCTGACGCCTGCTGTTGTATATTTCGAGTTTGCGTGTCTCTCTCTCATCATCATCACAGTGGCTAGGAGATGTTCACCACCTCGCCTGGTGTCCAGGAGGTCGTGGGTTCAGTCCCGACCCTGACGCCTGCTGTTGTATATTTCGAGTTTGCGTGTCTCTCTCTCATCATCATCACAGTGGCTAGGAGATGTTCACCACCTCGCCTGGTGTCCAGGAGGTCGTGGGTTCAGTCCCGACCCTGACGCCTGCTGCTGTATATTTCGAGTTTGCGTGTGTCTCTCCACGTGATCGTGTGGATTTTTCTCCCGGGTCCTCCGGTTTTTCACCTCCACATTGAGAAGCAACATCACGCGTTTAGAGTGTTTGCCTGCTATACATTTCCACGCGATCAGCCACTTCGCTGACCTCTCATTTGTGATAACCAGATCGCTTCTGGAAAAAAATATATACAGCTCGGTGGGCCTTACCTGGCAAAATAAATAGTTGAATAATCGAATGGTAACAGTTACTTTGGGATGGTAACATCGTGGTAATCATTGCTATTTTTTTTTTGATTGGGGCGCCCCTTTTGCATCCGGGGAAGTCTCGGCAGAACTTTGCGCTCGACAAGCGACCCGCATCCCAACGCATTTTGAAAGGGCACCCCCAGTGGCAGCTGCCCCTGTGTGGTACAACGCGACTCGGCACCGACCCCTGCAAGCAGCAGGTGGAGGGCGATGTTCGCTGCCACTGTTTGCATAATCCCGATTGAATAATTTGCGGGTAATGTTTTGAAGCCGACGATTTTGGACCATGATGTGCCGGCACACAATGGCTGACTATACTCCGAGCGACATCAGGGGATCTTTAATGTCCACGCTGAAGTAGACGGACGTCGTGTATTGTTGAGGTGAATACGCCCGGGGCATTAACTAGGGTGGCCTGCCGTATCAGAACCGCAACCCTCTCTATGCAACAAGAAGCGATGCCATCGCCCCTGCATTACAAATGTGTTACACATACCGCCCAAATATAGACATTCGTATCCGAATGCAAATGTGTAAGTGCGGATCAGGGTTTGCATTCATAGGGCAGTTCAAGGACTCAGCAACTTAAAGCGGCTAACATCAATTCTCATGTCAACAGTCGCAATGCTCTGCTGCATGCCAGCCAAGGGCACCCCAGGAGCAGCTATCCGTGTCCGGCACGAGGAGCAGGGAGCACCGTCCAACCTGTTACGTAAATGTGTAATTTTCAAAGTCGCTTAAAATCGGGAAGAGGATTGGTGAAGCCCCATGAACATGCACGTTGAAAGATAGTACAGTACAACAACGCATGTTCCTGCATTCGCCTGGGTAGTAGCCTCATGACCGTGGTCCGTGGCCAGTATGGGAAAGGCGTTGGGCTATAATGTGACCCCGCCTGACCGACGCGTCAACAATTTAACATTTATCAGCGGAAGGGCAATTGGATGAGGCAAGTGCTTTCCGGAGCGGGTTTTTTTTCGTGACGTCAGTGGAAGAAGCCACTTGGGATGGGGGGGTGGAGGTTGTGGGGTGGAGAAATCCGCCCAGACCGGGCCCATCGAGGCGCAGCGCGCGGGCCCATTAACATTGTTGTCCAGCGCAGTCAACTCCATTGTCTCGCGGAGGAGAATTCCATTTGTTTTGCACGTCTCGAATTCGGTGTCAATCCACTCCGAGCGAGCGCGAGCACGCGCGGGCAGTCCCGTGCGCGCGTTATGCGACTAGCCACGCAACGTCGATTCATCGATTGCAAACAATTCTTACAGAATCGGAATATCTATTGAGATCGGGGGGAAAGAATCCGATTAGCTGTGAAGCTCTTTGTCACAGGTATCCAGTAAGGGGCGATGCAAGCACATACATCGTGCACGTGAAATTCAAGGGTGTGCAATTTGTGTACAGCACACGATACGCAAATTCATTTTCGAATGGCAATTGATTTATGAATTGCGTTAGAACGTATTAGCCGTCTGGGTTTTGCTAAGGACGCCCGTTATTAAATCAACGGAATGTAAATTAACCGCAGGAGAATATTGAAGGTCCGAGATTATATTCACGGATTAATATAATAAAACTGTGCGGCTCCGTGTCGATCCATAGCTGGATGAAGGCCCTCCCCACGCCATGCCGGTCGTGGGGGTCGTTTGACCATACTTCACCACACTGCTCGGTGTGCGTTGCTGCAATACAGAACCCGCGAACGGATCGGGATTTATATATAGAGAGATGTTAGCCGCGGTCAGGAATTGAACTCGGACGGCCGAGTTCACAGCGCAAAACGCCACCACGACCTCCACCTCCCCAAACATCCACTGCCAGCACGTGTTTACGCACACAAAGGAAACTAGTCGGGTTGTGAAAGTAAACAATCGGTAGGCGAGTGCCTTGTTTTCGCATCGTTGTTTTAAATAACGTACACGTCATGTCCCTGTGCTTGTCGATGTCTGTCTGCTGCGGACGCGATGGTAGGGTTAACCGTGACAGACGCCTTGCACCGAGCCCACTCATAAATTACGAATTCCAATATTAAAACGCAGACATCTAATTACCATTACAGGTATAAATGATGCTCGCACACCACCGGGTTATTCGCCGGTCAGCGAGTGAATAACCTACGGACGTAAACAATGGTTTATAAACGACAACAACAATAACAACAACCACTAACATCATCAGCCATGATCTATCCACTGCCTGTTTAATACCTCCCCCCCTCCCACAACAATCTGTCGCCATCCGAGATGGATGGAGTGGACTACGTAACGGCGCAGAAGAAGTTCAGCATCCACTCACACATCGTGAGCGGCAGCTGAATGAGTTGTTAATACTGTAAGGTCGCCGCATCGCTGTAAAAAAAAATTTAACTCATCATTTATTCTACTCAACCGCTGCTCACACTCCTCTCCCACGCACGGATCCACACAAGAGATTCGCCAACAAAAAATGAACCAAGATGATAATGACAACAACAACAACAGCGAGCACACGTACAGCGAGTCTGAAGCTCTACACCAATTAAGCCCTTTGAGGTGTCTCAACAGTGAGGCGCTCATGTTCTTGCGCACGCAGTCGATATTTGCCAGAAGGGAGTGCATGTTTAAATTATTTATTTCGATGCGTCCATGTGCCTGCTGCGTCGCCTTAACTCGTCCATGGCGAGCACACCCCGCTCGCCGTGGATGCCCCCCTCCCACCACCGCCAATAAAAAAACAAACCTCTGTTATGGAAATCACAATGGGGTTGGTCGGGGAGCGAGGCGCGTTCTTTCTGAGAATCGCCAATCTTCAAGTTCCATTCTCGCCAGGCCTCACGGAGTCGAGTGTCGTCTCCGACCCTGACGATTGTCCACTCGTGGCGCTCGATTGGCCCTCTCGCCGTGCTGTTATTGCGCACGACGGCAACGTTCCCGAGCTAGATGCCGATGTCGAGGTCTGCCAGCCACGAGAGGGCAGCGAAGAAGAATACGACGAAGAAGAGCCATTGCCCGAAACGTCGCCGATGATACGTGTATATAATTGTTTTCCTTTTAAGGTCACGGTGTCGTTGGTGGATGTGTGGAGGTTGGTTCGTGCACCACTGCCAATGCAGTAGCAGCATCGCCAAATAATGAGTGTAATCTTTAAATGGTTGTTTGAGTTGCAAATACGATAGAATAACAATACGATTGACTTTCATGAAACATTATTCATGCAGAACATCCTAGGGAGCTTTACAAAAAATATGAAGAATAAAACATCAGCTTATTTGAAGATCCTCATTGATAGGCAGAAAGACATTAGGTACTACTGAGATAATTGGTAGGATGGTATACGAGTGGGTAGGCAGACAAGTAGGGGGTGGATGTGTGGGTATGTAAGAGGGTGAGTGGGTAGACCGGACGGTAGGAGGTTAGGTGAGTGGGGAGATAGGTAAGTGAGTAGATTGGTAGCTTGATAGCAGCTTGAACGGGTATGCAGTTAGAAGGGGCGATGTGTTGGTAGGCATGTAGATACCACCAGGGAAGTAACTGAGTTGGTCGGTACTGCTTGGTTCTGGGTAGGTGCCGGGCAAGGACTGCTATGCAAAGGAGATAAAAGTAAAGTCAAAGTTAGTTTTTTTCTCAAATGAACAACTGAGGCGGTACGCATCTCATCTCGCGTTCGCAATTTAAATTCCACACTCCTACGACTTTTGGGTAGATGGATAGACACGCAGCCACAAACACAAGGATCCCACGTGTAGCCTTAACAGACTGTTGGAGCAAGTGCTGTTAGCGAGTGCCTATGAAGGCCAGCACAGCACACGGGTCTGTCCGCCTTAGTATCCCTGGTGGCAGATGTATACACGTCGCACCAGGTTCGTCAGCGCCACACACACACACACGAAGACACGTGTGCACATACATTCATACCATACGCTCGCGTTACAAATGTGACGATTCGTGGCTGGCCTGACCGGGGCACGCCATGTGTGGCTCGGCTCGTGTGTGGACGATTTTTTTTTCCACTGCGCTCGCGAGCCGGGTGCACACGCGCGCTTTTAATGCGGCGGCGACGTGCGGCGCAGTAATGAAGCATCTGCATACGCAAATGAGGGTTAATATCAGCTCCCCGGATCGGGTGGGTGGAGGAGTATTTGGGTGGGTGGGGGGGGTGGATGGGAGGGTGGGGGTGTGGGTGTGGGTGGGGGGGTGGGTTGGGTTGGGGGTGGGGGGTGGGTAGGGGGGTGGGGGTGTGGGTGGGCGGGTGATGGGTGGGGGGTGGGTGGGGGTGGGGAGTGGGGGAGGGTGGGGGTGTGGGTGGGAGGGTGGGTTGGGTTGGGGGTGGGGGGTGGGTGTGGGTGGATGGGGTGGGTGGATGGGGTGGATGGGGTGGGTGGGGGTGGGGTGGGTGGGTGGGTGGGGTGGGTGGGGTGGGTAGGTTGGGGGTGGGTGGGGTTGGTGGGGTGGGTGGGGTTGGTGGGTGGGTGGGGGTGGATGGGGTGGGTAGGGTGGGTGGGGTGGGTGGGGGTGGATGGGGGGGGGGTGGATGGGGTGGGTGGGGGTGGATGGGGTGGGGTGGGTGGGGGTGGATGGGGTGGGGTGGGTGGGGGTGGATGGGGGGGGTAGGGGGTGGGGTGGGTGGGGTGGGTGGGGGTGGATGGGGTGGGGGTGGATGGGGTGGATGTGGGGGGTGGGGTGGATGGGGTGGGAGTAGATGGGGGGGGGTGGGTGGGGGTGGATGGGTGGGGGTGGGTGGGTGGGGGTGGATGGGGTGGGTGGGGGTTGACGGGGTGGGTGGGGTGGGGGTGAATGGGGTGGGTGGGGGTGGATGGGGTGGGGGTAGATGGAGTGGGTGGGGGTGGGTGGGGGTGGGGTGGATGGGGTGGGTGGGGGTGGGTGGGGTGGGGGTGGATGGGGGGTGGGTATGACTGACGGTTTGCAGCCCGGCTCCCGAGAGAAGCAACGGCGGCGACGTCGCCTGTGCCGCTCCATCGCGTCCTCGTGGGGTTCTCGGCGGAAACGCCCGAGGCTCCAGCAGCCAAACACCGGAGCAGCCAGGCAGACGCTTTAATGAGGTGCGCGGTGAGTCATGAGCCATCGCCACCCCTAACCCCCCACTGCCAAGCCCACAATTGTACAGAACTCTCCCGAACACCCACCCACCCCGATCACGAAGCCGCATCGGTTCCGTGTCTCCCCCGTTCTCCCCGTCTACCGTACGTGCATTCACATGTTGTTTAGTCCATCGGCCAATGATTATCCGGCAGCATTTGTTTAAGCAAGAAAATGTGGATGGGGAACACTGGAGGTGGAAGACGCTGTTAGCGAGCGCATATTAAGATGAGAGCGGCAAGGCACAGAAGTGGGCAGCATCATTCTCTGTCTCCACCACTGCTGATGATTGCACGCTGCGACAGGTCGACCTACTCATTTGAGGCTGAGTCTACCTCGAGGGGGCCCTGGATAGGTTCAGGTAAGACGACACCGCTCTGCCATCCTAGTGCATGAGCAAGATTCAAAGGCGGCTCACCGGCATCGTAATGTGGCACAGAGCACGAAGCACCACTCCACCACGACACCGCACAGACGCACAGACACGGAGTCGCATTCCAAAGTAATACTGACCAGTCACGTGACAGGAGCGTGCTTAATTTACGACTTCATTGAAACGTTCTAGTTTTTTGGCGTGTAAATAAGAAAATTCTTAAAACGTTTTAGATAAAAAAAACAGCAACGGAGAGTAAAGAGATTTGGAGATCTTAGTAAGAACTCCCTGCCCCCACTAACGGCTCGCAATCATCTGTCCCTCGGAGTATTTTTTTGACTGTGGAAAATTGATTTTGTACCAGCGAGTTAGAGGGGGGGTTCAACAAACCCCATCTTGCCAACCCATGCAATGCGCTTTCCACTAAAGCAGCGGTTTATCGTCTCGCACCAAACAATTATCTTAATGTGGCAGCACAGTGTGTGTGTGTAAATCAGGCGTCTTGCTGTATGCACGCCTTGGCACGTGTGTTGTATGTGTGTACACGTACGTGTGTATCTTTCCACATTTTGTTTATTAAATGAGGTGGGTTTTTTCGTAAGAATGATGGATAATGTTCAAGAATAATAACAGTAGCAGCCAAGAAATGGAATTTGTCCTCGAAGACGGTCCACCAAGAGGGATGAAATCATCTCACGTGCAACTCCTGGGTCGATGATCGCATCGCAGGATCATGAGAGGTGGCAGCGGCTTGAGAAGGCCCTCATTCAGCAGTGGATTGACCGTGGCTGATGACGGAAGGACATGCTGTTAGCAATCAATCAAACCCATGTTGTACAAGACCAATAAACGATCTTTATTCCATTTCAGCACCCCCTCTGTGGACAGCGCCCACACGTCTCAATGGGGAACCCTCCTTCGATGGGGACTGCGGGAGTCATCTCAGTGTCTTCAATTGCCCTCTGCAGCTGCGTGTGGTTGTATATCTGTGTGTGTGTGAGAGAGTGGGGAGCGGTAGTGTAACGGTTAGCACGCTGCGCTATGAACCTGGCGACCCGGGTTCGATTCCCTCTCACGGCTAACACCAGTGACGATTATCTGAACCGGTCCTGGGCTTCCCCTAGGTCGACTCAGCCTTAAATGAGTACCTGGTGCGGTGTGTAAACATCGCCACTGGGGAGACAAAGGCGGTCGGGCGTGGTGCTGGCCACCCACCCCCTCGTGTACCGTTCCGGCCTTCATAGGTGCTCGCTAACAGCACTTGCCCCTACAGTCTGTTAAGGCTATACGGGGGATCTTTGTCTTTTATCTTTGTGTGTGAGAGTATGCAGTGGGGAGCGGTAGTGTAGCGGCTAGCGCGCTGCGCTACGAACCTGGCCACCCGAGTTCGATTTCCGCTCAGCGACGATTATCTGAACCGGTACTGGGCCTCCCCTATGTCAGCTCAGCCGGAAACGCGTACTTGGTGTGGTGTAAAAATCGCCACTGGGGATACACGGGCGACCGGGAATGGTGTTGGCCACCAAACCCCCTCGTGTGCCGTACCGGCCTTCATAGGTACTCGCTAACATCACTTTCCCCAACAGTTTGTTTAGACTATACGGGGGATCTAAAAATGTATCTTTGTATGCAGTGTGCAGATTGAGCGATTGTGCAGTGGTTAGCACATCGTGCTTCGAGCTCAGCAACCTGAGCTTGATTCCCAACTACGGATATCATCACTAGTGAGTCATACCTGAACCAGTGCTGGGCCTCCCCTAGGTTGACTCCGCCTTAAATGAGCAGACAACCCCCTTGATTGAGCACAGCACGGGGGGAGGCCTTCATCCAGTAGCACATTGTCAAGGGTTGTAAACTCAAATTATAATTCTTACATGCAGTGCTGTGTATAGTTTTACAATAAGTTGTGTCCCATCGTCAGTGGCTGGGCTGCGACCATCAACCTCGAGGTGTGGTGCTGCATGCTTGTAATCCAACGGCAAGGAATCACGCAGAGATGGAGAAGCCTGCATAAGGCATTCGCGTGCATGACGATGAGGTGCTAAGTAGAGTGCGAAAGAAATTAAACATACATATACAGTTCGACGTACAAAGGAGACCGCACATCAAGTGGGCCTCTGAGAGGAACATCTGCGCAGGGTTGGAGTGTTATTCCCTCACTACTGTTGCTTTCACCAGTCTTTACAGTATTCCAAAACATACTGAACCACTGACAAAAATAATTGGTCATATATTCTACGCAGGGCCTTCTCCGAAGGGGGTTTAATATCCCTTTGTAAAGAGAAGACGTCCATTCCCTCCTGCAACCCTAACAATTATGACGCTACCGTTGCTACCGGCATCACGTCACGGGTAGAAGACGTCTTGCAGCTGTGTAGCGCATCACTTGTTCTCAGAGGAAGGAAAAAAAAGGCCACGGACGATGATGTCACGGGAACAATTCTGAAGCCACGCGCATTGTACTGCAACCGCCACCACGTGGGCTGTGGTCATCCGTCTGAAAGAGAAGCTTTACGCTCATTGGGACTTACCAGCTGACGTAAATCTATAATACAGTGTTTTGTTTGTTAGATTGCGTAAATATAAATGGGTCGTTAAACCCGCCACCACCCGACACAGCCAATCAGTAAAGGGTTTGTCACGTAAACAGAACGTGGCCAATTCGTCACTAGTACAGCATTAGTGTGTAGTGTAGTGTGTAGTGTACTAGTACAGCCACACCGGTGTGTTGGAGAGCAAATCCACAACATTTACAGTGTGAGTACGACGTTTAGCCAGTAATTACAACCAGCTTCATCAGGCGACAGACAGATTTGCCTGAACTCTAAACTGACCTATTTTTAAATCATCGCATTGTTAATCACATACAATTATGTAATTCTCCAGAGTGAGGATCGAGCCAAATTAAATTAAAAGCGCACGTTTAATGCGATGGGCGCTGGCCATGGATGACCGGGCTGAGACGATTAACTCGCTCAAATCGAGAAGCCGGTTTCATTACGGGTGGCTGAAACCTGGATTCAAACCCAGCCTATCAGCGCTGCCAGCTCAGTCCTCTGACCCCTTAAGTCACCCGGCCACCTTGAGAAAAAAGAATCTATAAATTATTAAGATATAGTCTTCCCACACATTAGATTCCTTTTACCCCCCAGTAATTATACAGGGCTTGAACTCGGAATCCACAGCGCACTGGCTCGGTACTTTAACTCATAGGACCCATGAGTCACTCAGCCATCACTAATGTCTCTCTTACTGCCCCTCACTGCTTCCTCATTTGAGTGGCTCTCACCAGCCACCCACCTAACACCCAGCCTTAAACATCCTCCAATTAAGACGCGTATGGAATGCACAGCATGCCTAATCTACTACCCGATTTAACTGATATTGAGCCGAGACAACAAAGGGAGACAATTTGTCGATTTGTAAACAAAAAAGTGGAACTGCTTTCTTCGCCGTCTCTCAATTTCTCCATCTAATAATGATAATAAAGTAGTAGAAACAGTCGTTATCTCCCCAATTTCGACTCTTCAGAGACACAATACATTTTTAATGGGGCCCTGCGTGGCAACAAGAGGAGCGACACATCAATTTCGTGTAATATTTATCCTTAAAGATACAGAGCAGATGGCGTCTTCCGATACGACCGACCAGTGTGAAAGAGTAGGCCAAATGCCCTCTCGAGGGGTTCCGTTGAGATCCTTCTAGTAGAGGCCCTTCTGCCAGCAACTACAGGGCTGGACATTTATCTTTTCACCTTTACAAATGTAGCAGACGTAACTGATGAATAATGTTTACCAAAGCAATATATCATTTACGACATTGTGACAATACATAGAAAGAAATGATTGTTTTATACATGATTAAACGAAGGTTGAAATGACATTATTAAAATTGTAAATCAAGCAAATAGCAGAAAAGTTATATTGAAAAAAAAATCACTTCGAAAATTAGGTGGTGAGATTGCTCCGATGTCAGGGGACTGATCCATTACCGCTGAAAGCCTGGGTTGGAATCCAGACAACTGCTGCCTGCGATTAAACAGGAGCTTCAACTTGAGCGAGCCCATGGTCTCAGTGCGACTAGCTATCAATGACGGCAGAAAAAAAAGTCCATCATATTGAACAATTTTGGGGAGGAGGGAGTAGGAGAAGGAGCTCACTGAATTTGACAACATTCCAGGATCTTGAGATTTTAAAAAATGTTTGGCTTGATTGACATGTGACAAACTCTCTTTGCAGAGCAGATTAAAATGTTGCTACTGCTGAGGACAAGCAGGTCTCGTGAAGTGACTTCAGACATTGTTGTGCAATGTCACCTTCCCGGACGCGTTCTCTCACGCGGGTTGATTCACTGCGAACTCCGGGAGAGTTCCAACCGAAGAATTTTTTTTTTTACCTTGTCACGTGATGCCAATAAAATCAAATGCAATTTATTCGGGGGATATATATATATATTTTAACAAGAGGAATTGCTGAAGAAAATAAAATTATACAATGAAGTGCACATGAAGAATTTGCGGGCTCTTATATCCTTTCCATTACCACGAATTAGCATTTTAACAATGTCAATCTTCTCTTATTCGTCGACAAGTTACGTTCCGTTCTGCCCTGTGCATGTGACAAAAGGCAACCGCGATCCTCTGGGCGACAGAGGAAAGTGGTTTGGAAAAGTGGGTGGTGCAAAGCGTGAGTTCCGATTGCCCTCGTCTATTAAACCTGCCTCGCCAGCTTGATTTAATCGCGTCACGTGGTGTCAATCACGCGTGGACATGGTAAGGACGACGACGACGACGATGCACGCCTACAACTTGGAGATTTGGCGGCCGACACAGAGATGGAGCCACCGTGCACCATGCAACAATGCGCCCGACTTCCAGTATCTGCAGAGGCGGTCTCGCGCGAGGATGCGATGCCTCTGCAATCATCTCATCTCTGCACCCACTCTTGCCGCACAGCGGGGATTTCACAGAACGCGCCCGCCTCTCCATCACATCGCAGCGAACAGACAGCCAGGCGGGCAGGCGAGCAGGCATACGTGAAGGTAGACGGGGCAGACATGTGCACAGCAAGACAGAGACGGTCAGAAAAAACGGGCAGATCAAGTGGACAGAAAGACAACGCAGGCAAGGGGGGGGGCGGGCAAAGAAAAATACAGGCAGGTACACAGACAGACAGGCAAGGAAGCAGGCAGGGAGACAGGGAGACAGAGAGACAAACATACAGGCAGGCAGGCAGGCAAATAGACGCGTCGACAAGAAGACAGCCTGAGAAGCAGGCAGCCAGACAGATAGGCAGGTAGACAAACAGGAAGACGGACAAGACAGTTTCCACAGAGGGCCACAATCACATCCGTGCTCGTGGCACCCGCGGCTGACACAGACAGAGGGAAGATGCCCCCCCCCTCTCTCCACGGGCCCCCGAGGCTAGCAGCACCCCCCCCCCCCACGCGCCACGCGCACGGAGAAGCCCTATTACCCTCCCCCCATCACCACCCCCGTCTCCCCCGAGAGGAAGAGAGAGCCGACTCCTTGCGCATGTATACATGTTGACTACATACACATCACTGGCTGCGCATGCATACGTAATCAGCTCATTATCCACAGAGACAAAGATCTCCCGTGTAGACTTCAACAGACTGTTGGGGCGAGCGCTGTTCGCGAGCACCTATGAAGGCCGGGACGACACACGAGGGGGTGGGTGGGTGGCAAAACACCACGCCCGGCCACTTTTGTCTCCCCAGTGGCGATGTTTACACATCGCACCGGGTACTCATGTCAGGTTGAGTCGACCTAGGGGAGGCCCAGGTGTAGATATTGGCCACTGGCCTTGTTGGCCCTGAGCGGGGATCGAACTGGGGCAGCCAGCTTCGTGGCGCGGAGCGCTAACCACTACCCCCCCCACACACAGACACAGACACACGCAGACACGCACAAACACACGCAGACACACGATATCTGAAACGTGAAAGACGTGAGCAATATTGCACAGCATACTTGGAATGCTGTGTGTTTAGTGATGGCAATTCTTCACCATGAATACGTTCATTTATACCAGAACGTTGTGTCTACTTGTGTCCCTTATAGGATAAAGGTTTCCGAGTGTAAATAGAGCTATGCACTCACTCCCTGTGCACAGCGGATGGATTGTGCAGGCTGCACGTGTATGAAAGATATACTCAAACACGCCACGTACAAATAGTATAAACACATGCATGCATACAAGGTATTTTATACACACGGTTACCTAACATACATGCAACGTTTAATATACAAATACATGCACGTAGGACACTGTATAACACAAGAATAGCAAAAGGCACGGCTTAAGCTATTGATTTGTATACGGTCACGCACAGCATACATTGTACAATCATACAATACAAACACTATCTTGAAGCACGTACAACTAGCGGCCAGTCATACACACACACACACACGGATTCATACATAATACTGTGATGCGTTTACTTAAAAGGACTACAGTATAATATTTTTTTCCCCCTAAAGGAAATTTACCACTTAATTAATAAGCTACTGGTGTTTGCAAGTCATTGCTAATTCCCAGTTTTCTATAGAGTACGTGGTGCTATGAATATTGATATGGTTTGCTTGGTATAAGACCCAATCACATTTCTCCACTCAAACCACACAGTGCATTGCATACATAGTGAATGCAAATAGTCCACGAGTCTGATAGCGGTGATGATAAAGGGTATCATTATGATTCCGTACGTACCGACTGATACGTGCTACTTTCTATACAGTACATACAAAGACAAAGATCCCCCGTATAGCCTTCAACAGACTGCTCGGGCAAGTGCCGTTAGCGAGCACCTATGAAGGCCGGCACGGCACACGAGGGGGTGGGTGGCCAGCACCACGCCCGGCCGCCTTTATCTCCCGAATGGCGAGCTTTACACACCGCATTTGGGTACTCAATTGAGGCTGAGTCGACCTAGGGGACGTCCACGACCGGTTCAGATAATCGTCACTGTTGTTGGCCGTGAGCGGAAATTGAACTCCAGTCGCCAGGTTCGTAGCTGCGCAGCGCGCTAACCACTACACCACCGCTCTACGCGCAGACGACACCACACACCGACACACATACACACACGCGCGTATACCGTTTCAGTCAATGCATCGCTTCGCCTATGCTGCAAATGTACATGCAGCTGCATACACAGACACGCACAGACCTCGTGTCAATCCACTGCTGGATGAGGGCCTCCCCACGCTACGCGAGTCAAGGTGGTGGAGGAGTGCGGGGGGGGGGGGCGAGGGGTATTTGAGCATACTTCACCACGCTGGTCAGTACAGGTTGGTGACGGCGAGGAGAAGCATAACGGTACAGCACAACAACGCGTTGTACTGCACTGCTCTCCCATGTCCACCACGTTGCCCAGCACGGCGGTAGCCCATCCAGGCGCAGTCCAGGCTCCAGCCCTGCTTGGCTTTCAAGATCCTAACCATCCGGTCGCACCCCCTGTGATTTGGGTCATGGGTGGAAGCGAAGCACGGCTGAGCCTGGATAGCTGCTCGGATGGGCAACCGCGAGGGATAACACCGGCGTCGTCAGTCGGCTTCTGCGGAGCGACGTTGCCGGCAGAGGGCGGTGCAGCAAAACAATAGTTGTACTGCACTCCGCTTCAACGTCTATAACCCCCCCCACCCCCCGCTTTCACCAAGCAGCGCTGAAGGACGACCAGACAACCACCACGACGTGAGGCCGACGACGACATTCCTCCAGCAGTGGCTCGATCGTGTCCATCCACTGCTGGATGAATTGGACACAGACCAGACAACGCCGAGTGTATTTAACACGCCGCGCGTGTTGCGTAATCACAGAGTACACCGAGTATGTAAAGTGTGCAGAGGATGAGCAGCCAGGCAACATCATCACGCCGGGTGATTACAAATTCTCCCTGCCGCCTCACGTGCGTGGCAGTCGCGCAACGGCAGTGTTGTTCATCATATCACCCGCGATAACATCACTAATAACAGACGCACTCCAAACCTCATCTCTGTATCCGCCACCACCACCACCCCCCACCCCATCCTCCTTCATATTCCTTGATGATTGCTACATCGCAAGCCTCCGACCGTCGGAGATGGCGACGGATTTGGGGGGTGCGATGCGGGGTGAGAGAGGCCGATATCCAGCAGTGAATTGATCATGGCTAATGATGATGACTGCTAAGAGCGCGGAGACCCGTGTCTATTGCGGCTCCGTTATTAAAACGTCCGGCGTTCAATGCGATTTGGTGTATTACAGTGCAATGTGTCGGGCGGCATTATACCCCCCATCATACAGTCTTGCATGGACTGTAGAAATATCCAGCTCAGCGCCACGCTAATAATTGCACGCGCTGGCACGCGTCAATTTACACGCACGAATTTTGCTAGATGCGGTTTTATTGCGTTGTTTTATTGTAAGTATGCCTCCTTCCTGCACCTTTACCCAGATACCCACGTTAATCAGGAATCAATACGGACCCATTAAATCCGGGACAAAATGATAAACCGCTCAGAGACACACACGCGCGCGCAATTGGTCTGCGTTAACGCAAGCGAGAATGTCCGTGTGTCTGCTCCAGTGAAACACGCTCTATCCACTACTATGTCGGGAAGCAATTGCTCGACGCGGCTATAGCATTACATCGTTTTTTTAAGACATCGGCACCACGACCATCATCATCATCATCAATGGTCAAGCCCACTTGCAAGCCTTCCCGAAACCGTGAACCCTCACGATCGGTCCCGCGCTGTCGTGAAATAATCCCGTTCAGCAACCCGCCACGCGAGCTGAACGCATCGCTCCATCTCCCCGGCGGACGTCGGCGCTTAATACAGAAATGCGGGGGTGGACAAATCGCGTGGCTGAGAACCCAGCGCGCGCACACGCGCACACGCGCTCGCCATCGCAATGTTACCGATCGCAATAGAGACGGAATAGACGGTGAGAGACGTGGGTGGCACATTACCTGCAGTCGGACTGTCTTGCGCGAATTGCTCCTTGTCTCTGGAGCATCCAGATGGTGCGCTACTCTACCTGGCGCATTCCCTGCGTCCACATCATTTTTTTTTTGGTTACAATTATTTCATTTATTCTCAATACGACACGAGACGTGGATTGCGGTTCATATTTTTGATCTCCTCCTTTCCTCGATTCGTTTTCGTCGTCGTTTCGTCTTCGTCTAATTATTGTTCTTTCTTTATTATTTATTTTAATTGCCGTATTTTGTGAGCAGTCCACCGAGGCGCATCTGCAAACGTCTCATTTTCATCGCGCGTTAAATCCGTGAGCTCAAAGACCACTGAGCCTAATGCATCCTAATTCTAAATAATAATAACTACATAAATACAATAAATAATCTACATTTGAAAATTCCGCAAAATATAAATATATTAATAAATTTTGTAAATAAATAAGTCACATGCCAAAGCAATATCATATCAAAGCCAAAACCCGGGGCTGTGGTACCAAAGATTTTTCTAAAAGTGACATTTTGCTTTCTTCTAGCCAATACGCTGATTTAATTAAACAACAACAACAACAAACGAAAGAAAGAAAAAGATGCGATTTTTCGAGCTTGTATTTTTAGCTATCTAGCTGTGCTTGTCCAGTCCAATGGGCTCGCTAGCTCTCTGGCTCCCTGGCTCGCTCGCTCGTGCTATGAGGCAGTCGCAGCAGCAGCAGCAGCAACTCGTTGCTTTATCGGCCGGCAGAGACGCGAGAATGCTCTCGGCACGCACGCGATGACACGTCTGCGCGCAGCGCGTGGATTGCAGAATGACGCGCGCATCCAACTCCGCCTACCACCACCAGCACTGCCGTTCTTCTCCAGCTCTCTGCGCCGTACACACTTCATCTGCTCATTGCCCTCATTACTCTCGTTGCTGACACTATCACCATCATTCTCATCACCGCCGTCATCAATGCTGCCACCACCACCAACACCACCACCGCCATCTTCATCATGACCACCACTTATATTATCCAGATATCTTCGCTGTAACAATCCGACTCTTCTTACCACACTCATCACTGACATTATCGTCATTATGAACGTCATCATCACGATCACCACCACTTCGATTATCCATATATCTTCCCTGCAGAGACTCCTCTTCAAACAACGCTCGTCACTAATATTCGCATAATTATTATCATCATCATCATCATCAACACCAACATTTTATCTTATCGCGATCGATCCTTAACTCATCACTCATGCAATCACCATCATCATTACTACGACCACTTTCATTATCATGCAGTCACCCGTGCACAGACCCCACTTCTTACTACTACAATAATCGCCATCACCACCACCGTCGTCAGCGCCATCACTGTCATCGTTACCAAACATCAAACAAAAAAACAATCACCGCCTTTGCTATTGCGCTATCTTCCCTGCGAATTCCTCTCTCCCCACCACAATCACCACCAATCCATCACCCTCATCATCATCATCATCGCTACCATGATCGTCACCACCACCGCTTCTAATTCTAGTGCTTTCCCATACATCCTTCCCATACTCATTACTAAGATTATCATCACCACCAAATCACCACCACCAGTTGTGAGCTTACTTTGCCCTCCCTGCCCACCACCACCATCACCACCTCCGCATCTATCTGCACTACATAGCAGCACCTCTCCCCACACTCACAACCATCTCTAGTCTCCCTCTGTTCCACGAACAATATTCATCACCTCCCACTGCCAAAGACGCCGTACAAGCAAATCTGCAATATATATTAAAATGGCTCTTATATACAAGCGTGGGCAGAAAAGATTGATTCATTAATGTGTTCACCCTTAACGCGTTACTATTATGTATTCGTCATCAACTGTGGTTCATCTACTGCTGGAAGAAGACCTCCCTTCATGAACTGATCCCATGGCTCCATCTCCGCTGTGGTTGTACCTCTCGGCTGCGTTCCATCATTTTGGCTGCCATGCCATCACCAGTCTCGCCCATCGGCCGCAAGTCATCCCTCCCGGCCATGATGTGTCCACGGTACTTCCTGAATCCAATTGTTTGTTTAATTGACTTCCTTTAAATTAACCTTGCGTCTAACACAAGAAAGAACACGTCCGAGATGACGTCAAAGGATCACCTCGTTATTCGCGGTTTTGGCTATCCGCTCATCTTAACTGGAACCCTACACGACTACATCGAGAGAGAAATAAAGCGACGAGATCAAGTGATGAGACAGAATGTAATGCGATAAAGTAATGAGATTATAATCGTCATGAATTTAATAGCTTATCTACATATGTATTTAAGGTACTTAATTTTCCTAGGCCGATATCATTACCTGCGAAATTTTGACATTCATGAGCATCTCCGTCACGTATCCCTCGCAAATAACGAGGGAACCAATAACACACCGTGGAAATAGGCTCGCGTACAGGAACGTGGATTGTGAGATTGCGAGGCCGTGATGGGAGGGAGTGGGGCGGGGGGGTGCTTCATCTAGCAGTAGATAAAACATGGTTAATAGTGACTATGAATTCACACACGGCCTGAACTTCCGCGGATGAACGCACACGCGATTATGAGGCCACTGCAATATCCCGCAAAAGACCTACACATCTTAGGCAGTAGGGATGAATCGACTCGTCCATTCAGCGTTGCGTGCGAGCATTTTCAGACTCGCGGCAGAATTAAACGAGCGGGTGGTTAATGAGGTGGACGCGGGTGTTTGGCGGGGCGGGCACACATCTCGAATACAAACCGCTCGCGAAAGAAGAAGATAGCCCACAAAGCGCTTCGCTCACATTCCAATTTCACGCCGCTTACATATTCGCATTATCTGCCATCATTATTATTACCACTACACGCCAGTAATCACAGTGTGCATTAATTCTAGAGGCGTCGCCAGCAATACATTTGTATAATTATTCGTGTAATTTTTTTCTTTGCTGCTTGCTGCTGCTTTCTGCTGCTGCTTGCTGCCGCTTGCTGCTGCTGCCACAGTGGCCGTACTGGTTATCGCATTGGAGTTGTGATCCCAGATGTCAGTAAATTTTAGCTTTGACGGTCCCACCTGATGACGGAGACTTGTGTTGCCTCCGAAACGTGGTGATTTATAATTTTATTTCCATTATTATTTCTATTATTTTATTTTTATTATTTATTTTTACCTACGTGACTTTACCGAAAAAACTTAAGAGTATGAATACTTGCAGTCACGAAAGCTTAAAATCTAGAATCCCAGATGTCGTCGGTTGGATTCCATCTCCAGGCTCGGCATCGTTACAGCGACGCGTCGACTATTCGTCGGGGAAGCGTCGTGTCGAGCACCAGCCGCCCTGACGTTTTGTTGATTTGGGGGGGGGGGGGCAACTCCCACGGCTCGCCCTCCACTTCCCTTCCCACCCCTCAATTCCTCCGACATACAAGCCAGGGGACTCCCCACCCCCAGATGTTAAACCCCCGTCCCCCATTTTTTGCCCATTAACTTTCTCATACATAGCCACCACCACCCATGTTACAGCAAAAAAAACGAATGTTGTACCAGCCGCGATGTTCCCATGTAAATGAGAACAACCGTTTCTCCTTCCCCACCACCACCACCCTTCCACGGGTTGTCTGTCTACCAACTGCCACCCCCCCCCCCCCATCAATCAGGACGCATCGAATGCGTGGGGCCTGGTGGATTTATTCACGCGGGGTTGTTTTTTGTCAACCAGCGTTCCGCAGCGGAGTCCTTTTGTTCTCATGTACAGCAATCATCTAATAGAAATATACATCTTCTTGGTTCTTTCGGTAAAGTCACGTAGAAGGGAAATACTAAAATAATAAAAAAAATATTGTTTTATATTTTATTATATCTCTTCTACGCGACTTTACCGAAATAACCAAGAACATGAATCCCTGCAGTCACGAAAGCTTTCAATCAGAAAAATACATGTATTTTAAATGCGCCCAATGGTGCTAGTATCTTAACACATTCCTGCGGAGGGAGCTGGTAGGAACGTTGGGTTGCTCGGTCAATGGCCAGGGTCAACGGCGGTGTGGTGTATTCCGCAAATATGGCCGACTGTGAGGGCGGGCACAAGCCGGCGTGAGTAGGTTAAACGTTGCGTTTTATAAGGGCACCACGGGGTGACCAGCCCCTCCCCACCCAGCTCCACCCTCCCCACCCAGCCCCTCCCCACCCTCCCCTGTCCACCCAGCTCCACCCCTCCCATTGTTGGTTGCACGACGGACGGACGGACACAATAATCCCCTGTGGGCTGGTGTAACCAGGAGGTTCCTACCAGTAAAATCCTACCGTCTATGTCCACCCAGCAGTATTGAGTAACATCGGTTGCGCGTCGTGGGGTGAAGCGTGGGCACTCCCATTTCGTCAACGATGTCTGGCGAGCATAGACGAGCTGGACAGAATGCTCGCTGGTTTCCTTTGGTGGAGGCTCTTCCGCCAGCAGTGGCGTGAACAAGCAAACTGCAGGGCTGCATTTTTATCTTTTTTTTTCCATTAAATGGTACCGTATATGATTTTTTTTTAAACCTGTTATTTTTGAAACAGGTATACGTTGTGGGCAGCAGAGGGCAATGCAACAAAATCCAATGTTGTATTGCACTTTTACGTAGTCCACGTCTGCGCTCCCCCCCCCGCCTTCACAAACCCGCACTGACTCGCGTGGTGAAGTATGACAAAATAACCCACAGGACCCTCATCCAGCAGTGGACAGATGATAACGGGGTGTACATGGGAACACGCGCGCACATGTTTGTAGCAGACGCTGAGCTACAAGCCCGGCGACCTCAGTTCGATTTTCTGCTCCCGGCCAACACCAGTGACGATTATTTGAACCAGTCATGGGCCTCTCCTAGGTCGACTCAGCCTCAAATTAGTACCTGCCGACGTGCATCACGCCTGTAGGCCTGTAGGCGTGATGCTGGCCGGCCATCCCTTCGTGTGCCATGCCAACCGTCATAGGCGCTAGCTAACAGCACTTGCCCCAAAACTCTGTTAAGCCTATACGGGGGATCTTTGTATTTGTCCTTGTGTACTGTTCACATATATATATCAATATCCGGCCGCATCTAACAATACGTGGAGCCGGCCCTGGGCGTTCCCCTTTTATCAAAGGGCACCAACCTCCGTGCTGAAGTGTGGTCAAACAATCTCGTGACTCACGAGGCACGGGGAAGCCTTCAGAGGGCGACACGTGAGTACTGTCACACGCCACGTGACGCTAACCACACACAGAGTGATCAATCAGATATCAAAAGAAAGGTTTGCTTTTAAGTCTCGAAATAAACATGAGCTATGCAGCAATGGAGTGATAATTAATAGATACTGCACTACGTATGGATTGTAACCTCGTTTTGCATCTTGTACGTGTTCACGAGTTAATTATGAAAACAATCAAGAGTCGGCCTGTTCAGTGATTCCTTGTTCATCAGAAATCAATGAGATAACCCGTCTTTAAATACATTTTTTTTTACTTAAAATGCATCAACAAATTGATGATTAATTGATCCTTCGGAAAATGTTTCACATGAAAAAAGACAAAGCATGTTCCCATTGTGTTGAATTATTCATGTGAGGCACGTGGTCCACGGAATTATTAATTATAGCTAGTCCGAGCTTTTCAATCACAAATAAACTTGAGAAACAATATGTTGTTGATTGATTAATCCATAGTGACCTTTTCAATATTTAATACGTTGCAAGACATTCTTGATTAATTAAAGCTCGTGGCGTTACGCTGCAGCCCCGGTAAACACAATACATTGATTCAATGGTTACAACCAAGTTTCAACGTTGGCTCAACGTTCAATGTTCACCGCGGTGGTCAGCGTATTGCTCCGTGAACCCGTTGTTGCTTATCTTCGACCTGTCCGCGGTGGCGAGATGTTAACTACCTCGCCTGGTATACAGGAGGGTCGTGGGTTCGATCCCGACCCTGACGCCTGCTGTATATTTGGAGTCTGCGTGTCTCTCTCCTGCGTTGTCGTGTGGATTTTTCTCCGGGTCCTCCGTTTTTTTCCCTGCACGTGAGCTATCATTTGTTGCCAGGTCGCTTCTGACACAGAGCTCCATCGCTCAAGTTGGGGCCTTACTGGTAATCTACGCCTCTATATAAGGAACGAAATAGGTGGACTTCACATATCTGGGCGTCGCCTGATGAAGCTAGTTGTAATTACTGGCCAAACGTCGTACTCAGAGTGTAAATGTTTTGTGGATTTGCTCTCCAACACACCTGTGTGCTGTACTAGTGACGAATTGGCATGTTGTGTTTACGTGACAACCCTTACTAGCTGGCTGTGTCGGGTGGTGGCGGGTTTAACGACACATATATTTATGCGATCGAACCCAAAAAAACCTCTTATGGATAATATTTCTCGCTAAAGCCTGCTACGTGTTGCTGCTACTTGTTCAGTGTATAGTTAATTTCCCAGGACACGGCGAACATCAGGGGCGAGTGAAATTTTCACCGGTACCGTCCCTTGCACCATCCGCTTAAATAAGCCGCGCGCGGTGAAGTATGGTCACATCACCCCCACGACCCGCACGGCGTCGGGAGGCCACTCATCCAGCAGTGGACTGACAGCAAGAGGGGTGTGCGTGTGCATGCAGGTACAAGACAACGCGATGCACGTGGTCCCAATTCCTTGTATAAACGCGACTGTTGCGTAACTTTCCCCAAAAATGTATACTTTTAAACTAAACTACTTTTTTTTTATTTTACCAGGTAAGGCCCACTGGAGCTATGCAGCTCTTTTTCAGAAGTGACCTGGCCACAAATGACAGCCCAACGAAGTGGGTTGTCACGTCGAAATGTATTGCAGCCAAATGCTGTAAAGGGATGTTTCTAAATGCCGAGGGAAAACCGGAGGAGCCAGAGAAAAATCCAGGCGACCACGGGGAGAGAGACACGCAAACTCCAAATACACAGCAGGCATTGTCAGGGTCGAGATTGAACCCACGCGACCTTCTGTATACCGGGCGAGGTAGTTAACATCTCGCCACAGTGGCGCCCTGAAATGAACTCTTTCCCACCACGGAGTGAGTGACCTCGTTAAACAATGAGCACTGCTTCTTATGCAGACTCAGGGTCAGCATACAGGATACTGTAACAGCGAAAATACAAACCTCAAAGATAAATTGAAAATACCGTATATTGTTGCTTACAATATACACAGCATTCAATATTTTAGAGCTGGAAAGCAATATGAAATGTGTTCAGTTTATGAATACCGCGATATAAGAACATTATAGCGTGATATTCATGCATGCCATTCATTGTACATTGCATTAAATACACACGCACACAAACACGTGACACGCACATGCAAGGTGATCCAGTTATAGATACCCCTCTGATTAATAACGACCCACTTTAAACCTTACTCTCAACAGGTGATTGACTATTGTTAAATAAATGCTAGGCAAACTGTATCCGGAAAGTGTTCGACGGTGTGATGTGTGTGTGTTGAGATTGAAACCACGTGTGCAGGTGCCAAGTGGGATATTTACATCACAACATCGTGAGCTATCGGAGGCATTCATGATCATGACTAATTCGGATAAATGATTGAGATTGTTGGAAGACATGTACGGCGTCGTCCAGATGTCTTGTGATCCCCAGTTACATTTCTAAAACGTGATATTTAGAAATGGGTGTGAACACAGAAATGAATAAGCAAATGCAAAACAATATTAAAGATTCATATTAGGGGTCATTTGCATTGCTACGTCTCTTGCTCCGTCATTTCCCAACGCAAGTATTACTTTACTGCGGTATCCGTAAATGGATCAACCTGTGGTAATACACTAAAAATAAAAAAGGCTCTACAATACGGATGCCCCGGGGAAATCGTCTCAGTAGCCTCTGCGAAGCACCCTACAATATTAAGCGGCCCAACTACCAACCATTTCGTATCGCATAATGACATCGTGCATATGCTAACTAGGCGAGGCATTCACTGTACACTATGCACAGGCACGCACACGCACGCGCACGCACGCACGCGCGCCGTTTAAATAATGCGGCCATCCCATGCGTGTCAAGATAATATCCCCGGCACGTAAAAACTAAAAAAGTGGGCTCGTCTGTTATGTTAAGGACGTACTCCTCATTGCACGGATGTGCGTGCTGCAAGTGCGCGGGGCATCTTGGGAGGTGGCACACGTGGTTTTTATTCGTGACAAATGCCACCGCTCGCGCAGACTGCCCTCCCTGCTCACGTTGAGTCGGCGCAATAACCCGGAGCTGATTTTACATTGGAAGGAGCGGTGGCGCAGTGGTTGGCACACTACGCTAAGAACACGGCGATCTGCGTTGTTTGTAATTGCTAGTATAAGCACTACAGGCTCAAAGAAGCGCCAAACGTCAAGTGGACAGCAACAAAAAGCGCCATTTGAAGGTGTAACAGAATACGATTTAGCACGTGTCTTGACTTGAATGAGGTTTGGTAATAACTTGGTGAAAAAATTCGACGACGGGAGGGAATTCCAAAGTGGAAGAGTGCGAGGGAAGACGCAGGAAGAGGAGCGTGTGGGTGAGCTGCAGGGTGGTGGTTGAACGCAGCGCGGATGAGAACGAAATAAATTAACCCGTAAAAACAAAGTTTTTCACTCTAAATCCTTTATATGCGTGGCGGCTAGAGTCCTCTCGTCCTCTGGCTTGAGATGGCTGCCACCTATGGGTCAGATGATTGTCTGCCAGCATTAAGCAATTGGTAATTAAATATTTTTAAAAAATTCCCTAAACAGTGTAAAATTTTGGAAAAAAATTTTCACGAAAATTAATTGTCACGCACAACGAGTCTGTGTGGAAAATGTCAGCTCGATTGGATCACGGGAAGTGGGTTAAAAAAACGACCGAAAGATTTGCACGGTCGTAAGCAAGCAAGCAAGCACGCAAGCACACAAGCAAGCAAGCAAGCGAACTTAATACAAGTAAACCCGTAAAAACAAAGTTTTTCACTATAAATCCTTTATATGTGTGGCGGCTAGAGTCCTCTCGTCCTCTGGCTTGAGATGGCTGCCACCTATGGGTCAGATGATTGCCTGCCACCATTAAGCAATTGGTAATTAAATATTATTATTTTTTACCTAAAAAGTGTAAAATTTTTGAAAAAATTTTTCACGAAAATAAATTGTCACGCACAACGAGTCTGTGTGCAAAATGTCAGCTCGATTGGATCACGGGAAGTGGGTTAAAAAAACGACCGAAAGATTTGCACGGTCGTAAGCAAGCAAGCAAGCACGCAAGCACGCAAGCAAGCAAGCGAACTTAATATAAAGGATTTAAAAAGTCGTTGGCTGCTCAGAGCCGCGTGGATGGAGGAGTCGATGGAGTGAAGTTCACGTGGACGGCAGCAACCGTGCACAGCAGCAGCGATAGAAGAGTGACGGGGAGGCGACTTGACTGCCGGCGAGCGAGTTTGAATCCCGGCCACGGCTACCACCAAGTGGCGAGTGATGTCTGGACTGCACCGTGGATAACCCTCGTTCCCGTTGTTCTTCTCCAGAATGTGATGACAGTGCTGTGTATACGTGTGGCAAATTGTAGAAAAACCTTTCTTAAAAACCCCCCGTGATGTGTTGGCGTCTGCGTGATCCTCGTGAATAATTTGAATGCTTGGAATTAGAGGCCAATGTGTCCGTAGTCATTTTTTGAAAGAGCAAGATAATTGATTGAGGTATCAATTCGTGACGACGGATTCTTTCTGCCGACGACGATGATTATCCTCTATGCATTGTGAGCCGGCACATTGTCCCAATGGCACCGTGGGTTTGCTGTTTTCGATGCCGCCAAATTTGTTCCTTCTCACGAATGCCCCTTGCGGCTAAACAACTCGATGGTTGTCTCGACAAAGCCCCGGCAGGCCAAAGTGTTCAAAGGCAATATCCGGTTAAGCGATTTGCCGCTCGCAAAAACATGCAGAGGCCATTATGAAACCACCGACTGTTGCAAGAGCAAGCGAACAACGCGACCGACAGAAATTGGCTTTCGGAATTCGCAAATGAAAGTTTCATTTACAGTTGACGGGAATCACGTTAAGGGGACCACGTGCGCTCAAACATTACAGCGCACTCCATTATTGTGTTGTCACGCCACACGCCTTTTTGCTACGCAATAATAACAATGATCAACACGGAGCCACTCACAAACGAATGTCAATTGCCTCCAGGTGCGTACACCGTCTCCTTTATTCGCCGTCTGGTGCGAGCCCACTGCGAGCGCGTCCCTCGTTCGAGGGAGACCTCGCACTCAAATATTTAGAGCACGAAAGTAAAAAAAAAACACTTTCACAATCAATAATAATAATAAAAATACAATAAAAATTCTGACATTTTCAATGTTTAATCCACCGATGGCTGAAAGTCTCCTTAAGCTTTGTCGGTCATAACGGAGGGGAGGGGGGGGGTGGTTGACCATACTTCACCACGCTGGTCAATGCATGTCGGTGAAGGGGTGGGAGGAGCAAGACTGGTTCTGATCATACTTTTGCCACTATGATGTTGGGCGTGACCGTGAATCGAACCCGAGTTTTTTGGATTCGTAGCACACGGCGCGGACCACTGCACCGCCTCTCCGCCATGCATTCAAAACGGCTGATTTAATTTGCGACTTCAAGGCTGTCTTGCAAGGTTGGCCTGGTTTACCGAGTGACAACCAATGCAGTCGTGCGTGTTGCACCCAACCATACGGAGCGACGGAGACTACAAAGTAAGTGCAGATCCCCATCAGCTGGAGACAGAGACTTGCTGAGTCAGTGGATTCCACATAAAGTGCAGATTAGACGTAAACATTCAGAGCTACGAGGTCTGAATGAGACAGTAACAGATGGACACCGCAGCGCGCAGGGACTGCATAAACGGGCCCAAATGTGCAGCTATTTCTTTACGAACACACCTACCTGCAAAGCACCTGAGGATGGAACACATCCCATTGGCAAGAGTCTCCAAGGGTGTCAAGTGACGCACGCGCAGCAAATGAAACAGCTCAGCACATGGATCGACAACTCTCACCTGGCCGGACGAGAATTCCAAGGAGACCTGTCGGGAGGAAGAGCGTGAACGTTTAAGCGGCACGGTTAAGAGGACCCATGATTTAATAATAATAATAAAAATAATATATATTTTTTTAAAAGCTCGGAATAGCTCCACGCCCACCTTATCAACGTGGCCTCAATTTCCTACCCTTACATGGGCGGCCGCTTATTTCAGAGGGCTCGCCGTGTGGCTCGCAAAGGAGGGATGGGAAGAGGGTTGCACTCCAAGCAATCAAGTCACACGTGCGGCAATCACGCGTCGCTCTCACTTATCATGGGCATGTGTGCAGATAACTCGAGCGGCCACATTTGGGGCTTGTCTTTTTTCCACGCGTCGTGGCTTTTATAGCCCACACTTGCGCGCGTGCACGCGCGCGCGCGAGAGAGTGTCCAGCCCTCGTGTCAATCGTTTGCTGGACGAGCAACCTGATTCCAGACCACGGCCAACATGGGTGGCAAAATGATATTGGAATCTGTCCCCGGACCCACCTTCGGTCGATTTAAGTTGAACCAAGTGAAAATTCAAGAGGATGAGTCTCATTTGCAAGAGTGAGCTGGGTCACGTACATGACAGAATTGATTCAAACCATAGACGAGTACCTGGCGCAGTGTGTGGACATCAGCGCTGGGGAGACAAAGGCAACCCGGGCGTGGTGCTGGCCGCACTACTACCCCATGTGCACCGTGCCAGCCATAATGGGTGCTCGCTAACAGCACTTCCCCCAACAGCCTATAATGCTACATGAGGGATATTTGTCGTTATTGTGTCTGTGTGTGTGGGATGGATGGACAATTACATTCTAAATTGGTCACCGCGAGGAAGTTACAACGTTGGTAAATGTGGATGTTGGCACAAATGTAGAATTATCCACCTACTCATGATAACGTCGGGCGATATTTAAAGGTTGCTGTCGATGACATTTGTGATCTTTATTTAGAACTGGATGAGAGCTGATTGAGATAAGAAAACAAAAACAATGTCCAAATTCACGTGCAGGCTCCCAGGTACATTTTTGTTGCCAGTTTTTGACATCAAAAATCGGCTGATTAACATCTTCACCAGTCCCGAGGCTACCTTCCATCAACAAATGAATTCGGTCACTGGGTGAAGTTTTTGTTTTGCAAAGGAGGCCAGAGGTAGAATTTAGTATTACAAATTTCAGGTGAAATGTTTTTAATTCAAATAATAATAGCGTATGTTTGTTGAACTTCTTTCACACCGTACGTAGCCAACCGTGCTAATAGGAGGTGCGGGGGAAGGACAACACACCCAACACAAAAAAGCTGTTCTAAAGGAAGGAGTTTCCAGTCTGGAAAAAAACGCTCAGCCATTTGTCAATATACTGCTGAATGAAGACCTCCCCGTGCCCTGTTGGCCAGGGGGGCTGTTTGACCGTATGCTGCCACAGTACGGGGCACAGGTGGTGCATCGGCCAGTCATCTCAATCAGTCAACCCAGGGCACATGGGTCTGTCCCGTGATCTCCTTGCCAGCGGGCGTTTGACACTTCACGTGGCCTTAACGTGCACATAGCCTGGCTCACGCGCCGTGGTGACATCACCGCCACTAAGTGGCCAACGGCGGTTGTTGTTGTTGTTGTTGTTGACCGTACGTAGGGCTTAATTCCTCCTATATTATTTTCTAGCCCCCCCCCCCGAACCATAACCACCCGGAACCCACGAACCCCCACCGCCTCCCTGGACAATGGGAGGAGCAGGGGGTGGGGGAATTATTTTCTGGAGCTCAGCCCCCAGAGAGCTCGGCGGTTCAGGTACGGCTGGCGAAGGTCGGGGCGGCGAGAGAAGAGGGGCAAGTTGTTCCAGCGACTATATTGCTCGCCACTGAAGTCATCCGTGACTCAATTTCATATGACCCTCAGCCACGCGAGACCACCATGGGCCCACAAACAATATTTGCCCGTCGCTGCAATGCATCTTAGCCGCACTAATCGGGTCCTGGAGGGGAATATTTTCGACGTGGCAGCAACATTGCGTTTCTAATTTTAGTGCCCTCAGTGACTTCTGTCAAGGCAAGGGCCTCTAAGGTGTGTGTGTGTTAATGTGTGGTTGAATGGAGGAGCGGTCGTGTAGCGGTTAGCACACAGCGCGACGAACCCGGCGACCCGAGTTCGATTCCCACTCAAGGCCACCAACAACCAGTGAGGACTCAGCCTCAAATGACTACCTGGTACAGCGTGTAAATATCGCCACTTGAGAGACAAAGGCGGCCGGGCGTAGTACTGGCCACCCACTCCCTCGTGTGCCGTGCCGACCTTCAAATAGGTGCTCGCTAACTGCACTTGCCCCAAAAACGCACGTTAAGGCGACACTGGGGAGTCTTTATATTTGTCTTTGTGTACACATATTGAGCTCAATTCCCGGTGGAGGAAAGTCCTTTGTGGCTCACGGCGAGTTACAAACAAAAAGTTCCCCCACCACCTGGTGTATACCGCAAGTTGCATTTAAAAAAAAAACGTGGATATTTATCAACACATTTAAACCCTCCCGGTACGAGAAGTAAACGCCTCGAGGAATCTTCAAATTAAATTGAGAGCCTCAGTTCCGCGAGCACCCCACCCCCCTTTAGCGCATTTGGAAAATCAAATTTGGATTCTCTTGCGTTTTTCAGGCGGCGACGAGCAAGCGAGCGAGCGAGCGAGGTCACTGGGCCACAATGAAGCCGCTCGGAACACGCCGGGTCGTCAAAGCACGTGGCAGGGCCCTGGCGGCAAAACGCCCGGCACAAGGCCCCGGAGGGGCGAGCGACGGGCAGAGAATGGGAGATGGAGAAGAGGTGAGGGTTGAAGAGAGGAACGGAAGGGAGGTTAAGGAGCGGGACTGATTCATGTACAGGGGAAGTGTTGAGTCTATAGGCAGTGTTGAATATATGGTGCAGTGTTGAGTCTATGGGCAGTGTTGAGTCTATGGGCAGTGTTGAGTCTATGGGCAGTGTGGAGTCTATGGGCAGTGTTGAGTCTGTGGGCAGTGCTGAGTCTGTGGGCAGTGCTGAGTCTATGGGCAGTGTTGAGTCTATGGGCAGTGCTGAGTCTATGGGCAGTGTTGAGTCTTATGGGCAGTGCTGAGTCTATGGGGCAGTGTTGAGTCTATGGGCAGTGCTGAGTCTATGGGCAGTGTTGAGTCTTATGGGCAGTGCTGAGTCTATGGGCAGTGTTGAGTCTGTGGGCAGTGCTGAGTCTGTGGGCAGTGCTGAGTCTATGGGCAGTGTTGAGTCTATGGGCAGTGCTGAGTCTATGGGCAGTGTTGAGTCTTATGGGCAGTGCTGAGTCTATGGGGCAGTGTTGAGTCTATGGGCAGTGCTGAGTCTATGGGCAGTGTTGAGTCTATGGGCAGTGTTGAGTCTATGGGCAGTGCTGAGTCTATGGGCAGTGTTGAGTCTTATGGGCAGTGCTGAGTCTATGGGGCAGTGTTGAGTCTATGGGCAATGCTGAATACAGTATATGGGCAGTGTTGAGTCTATGGGCAGTGTTGAGTCTATGGGCAGTGCTGAGTCGATGGTGCAGTGCTGAGTCTATGGGCAATGCTGAGTATATGGGCAGTGTTGAGTCTATGGGCAGTTTTTTGTCTATGGGCAGTGCTGCTCAATGCACAGGGAAGTTTATTCCAGTGGAGGGGTGCAAGGAGGGAGACGGACCGAAACTGGGATTGGGCACAGTGAGAAGGCAAATAACAGAACCATGTCGCGATGTGTAATCGGAACAATAACGTGTTAGTTCATCCGTATATTGGCTTCCGAGACCAGTCAAGGTTTTTGTTAAATAAATGCTGCTGGGTTAGCAGTTGTTATTGGCAAGAGCACGCCAACTTAGCTGTGGGGCCCTACTCAGTCTTGTATACAAACTCAGTAGATGTTGCTGTGAACCAAGAGCCAGTTCAAGCTTGTTCAGTTTTCATGCTTAAGCAAATTCTGCCGGACTAATTTTGGTCTGGAGAGCGAATCGCCGTACGGACTAAAACAAATTCGTTATAAGCAGGATTCCTTGCAAGAGGTCTCTGTCTGGCGTTTGAACATCTTAACACAACTGTTTGATTGCCAGAAAGGGTATAACCTATTCTTATTACTATAATGAGCCAATAATGTTTGTGTGTAACGCGCGTGACGTCACTCCACATGCCGCACGCCCTGTCATTAATATTTATGAGCGGGTGGATTTTTGCAGGTCGAGCGGAAATATTTGTTTTTGCAAATTCGCTTTAAGTTTGACGTTTCTTTATTGAAAGTTAATCTGATAATTATACGCAGCAACAAAGTGGATTTGGTGTCTTTATTTATTTTCTACATTATGGTAAAGTAGACATTTCTCGGTGATTTTCCAGATATTGTATCGATTTCCAATTTATTTCAACCCCAGCGACCGGAAGCAGAAGAGAATAAAGTATGAGAGCAGTGAATTTGAAGAAATTTAAGGTAAGTTATATACAGTGCTACAGTGGCATGAAGTGAGGTGTTTTATGACTTAGTTTTGTGCAAGAATCACTACCATTAATACAGTGCTACAGTGAAATGCAGTGAAGTGTTTGATGACATACTTTTGTACAAGATGCCATTAAATTGACACTAGATACAATTATACTGTGTAAATTTCGATTTAAAGCTTTCGTGACTGCAGGGATTCATCTTCTTGGTTCTTTCGGTAAAGTCACGTAGAAGGGAAATAATACAATAATAAAAATAAAACATTACTATTTTATTATGTTTTATTATTTCCCTTCTACGTGACTTTACCGAAAGCACCAAGAAGAATTATACTGTGCTCAATGTTTTCGTAAACATTACAGCTTCCGTCCCCGGACGGGCACAAAGGCTCGTGTCCGTCATCAGCGTGCCCGAGAAGATGCAAGAGAACGCGGTGGGGTTCTTTTTTTTGGTGTTCGCCCGTGCGTTTTCGACGACTAACCCCTCTGCTCCAGCGCGCCGCTCCAACACTGCCATGGGGATGACGGCCACGCAAAGGCGCTCCGCTGCCGGCTGAGCACCTTCATGGGCAAGGCCGAGGAGTCACCCACGGGCAAGGGGCGAGTAACGGCGGAGACGGCTGCGTCATTTCGGTAATGAACCTCGGTCGATAGACGCCGGGGAAGAAAAAGGTGGGGGGGGGCGCCCGTCTTGCCATTTCGCACGTGGCGGCGTTAACTGCGTCAGCCCCCCAACACCCCCCCCCCCCTCTGAGCAAACACCGCCGTGGCATCGGGGCATGATTCCGTGAAATAATCGCGGGGTCGAATGAAACGAGAGCGAGAGATTCGGAGAGGGCCGTAAATGCGGACGGGCATTCTCTGGATTTGTTTTGTTCGAGCCGTCTGCACGTTCGAGCGTTTATTGACCCGGAGGTGATAGCCGGAATTACGCGGCGCTGTCAATTCTTTACGCGTCACCCCACCCTCTCCCCCCCCAAAGTTTTCACCGTCAGTGGCTCGGCTGGCGAGACGTGGTTGCGCAACACCCCGCCCTCACCGCAGCCAAGCGACAAAGGGAATTCTCGAAGCCCACTCGTGAATGTGCATCTCCTAACGTTGCCATCAAATTCCAGGAATCCTCAAGGCGGGAGGAGGCACGCTCAGAGGTGTCTCCCGAAAAGCCACTTTCAGTGGAGAAGAAACAAAAATGATTCTGGGTTTGACGCTGGTCGTGGTCGTAACGGTCAGCACCACACTGGCCGCACTTGCATTGGGGAGGTCCCCGCGGTTTCATTCGATCTTCCGGCGCGGCAGCTGAAGCAATGGAGCGAGTCCTGTCTCCGGCCACGAGTTGGGTAAAGTGCGGCTACTGCCAACGTCTTCCCAAGACACTTGGACGAGTGATCGAGTGGGGCTCTGTCGAGCGGCCTCTCGAAGTGGAGGCCCTTCTCGCAGCAGTTGGGTTGAGCACGGCATTGCAGGGCTGCACCTTTTCTGAGAAGTAAATAACATAAAAAGGGACTTGCGCTAACGTCGCCTTCTCACGGCACGGAATCCCTTCCAGGCTCCAGTCACGGGTTGAGCGAGGAGTGGTCTCTCGTCAGGATCCAGTCTCTGCCAACCACGATCCAAACCCCACACGTGCACAACGCACGGCCGCAGTGTGCCATCCCACGTACGCCGGCCCGCGCGGACCGGCGTGGTGAAGTATGGTCAAATAACCCACCGCAAGAAGCGCACTGCGTGGGGAAGGCTCAATCCATCGGTTTATTGACACAGCGGCTGTACATGCACATTATGCAGTGTTACTAAGATCCATTAGACAGACTGGTGATGAGCTTCTGAAAATCAAAACCGATCCATCTTTTGAATGCCTGCTTAAAGAAATACTGCTAAAAAACCGTGGGTAGAAAAACTCACGCACTAATGGGACGTAAGCATTTTTTTAAATCTGCAGAGATCGACATTTGCGTCTTTAAAGTATTGTACAGCTTGCTTGTTCCAACATTAGCAGTATACTTTGAACTGCTTGGCTTATGCGATCAGTCACAAGTCATCATTATACATATTCACAAGTCAACAACAGTAAATAAAAAAATAACCTCAAAATATCACGCACATGACCACAAGGATACATTTTCCTCCCGACTTGAATACCCAATTATTCCACCGGAAAATTTGTTAAGTCCTAACACTCAACCCATCACCTTAATGACAATTATTCTTTGGAGCCAAAGTTACCGATTTCATTACGTACTTTCCAACACGCAATTAAGGAGGCATAAGCGATTGTTACAACAATAACGGTGACCGCGTTGTTACGAATAACAGTTGAGAACGATATTTCACCTAAATACAGGAATTAGTGGCGTGGAAAATAATACGAGATATTTCTGTGCTACAGCAGACCCGAGGCTGTTATAAGACCGTATACAAATGTTTTTTTTCCTTAATGAGATTGTGGGATACACAGATGGAAAATGTTAACATTTTGGCTGACAAGCCTCAAGGCTTACTGATATATCGGCACCAACACTAAATGCTTATTTTCTCTTCCCTTTGCCAATTACATCAACCTATTTATATTTGATGAAGCTAATAAGTCATCCTTCCTTTAGGCATTTAAGTACACAATGCGTTTTTTATATCAGTTACTTTTTTTCAGAAAAAGTGTAACATTTGAAATGCCACTCTTTTTTTCATTTCAACTATTTAACATTTTTAGTTTTAAAAAAAAACGTCATCGAGACGATAATCTCTGAGAGGTTTGGCAATAAAAATTTTTTTAAAATAATAAACTGAACCCTTGAGATTCGTCGAAGTGTTAAAAGTGAGAACCCCTTCTTAGAGGCGATCGCTTTTGGAAAACTTGCGCTTCACACGAGGAGGCTTCGGCCATCTTCTGCAACGTCGCCACTTTGGTGACATCGGCCACCGCGAAAAGAAGATGCCAAAGTGGGCAGAAACTGAAATTGTCAAGTTGAAAATTTAAACAAAAGACCGGGGGAGAGGGGTGGGGAGAGAGATGCCCCTTAAATGAAAAATGCTCCGACTTGCGCTAATTAAAAAAAACATCCATAATAAAGTTTTTTTGGGTTAGATCGCGTGAATATCTAAATGTGTCGTTAAACCTGCCACCATCCGACACGGCCAATTAGCAAGGGTTGTCACGTAAACAGAACGTGGCAATTCGTCACTAGTACAGCACTAACCGGTGTGTTGGAGAGCCAAGCCACAACATTTACAAACTGAGTACGACGTCTCACCAGCAATTGCAACCAGCTTCATCAGGCGACAGCCAGAGTAGTGGAGAGATCCTCCTGCTTCGTTCCTTAAATAGAGGGGTAGATGTGATGATGACACTTGTGTGTTCTCCTTGCGTGAAGTGGGGGGGGGGGGGGGGGGGTTGGCAGGTTTAACGAGACATTTATATATTTACGCGATCTAACCCCCCAAAAAACCTGTATTATGGATATTGGTCACGCAAGCCTACGTGTTAAACAAAAAAAAAACCTTAAAAAGAAAATGTTACAAAGAGCCTGGAAGGGATTCCATGCCACGGAAAGGGGACATTAGTGTAAGTCCCTTAGGTTACTTCTCAGCATGAATAAAGGTAACCAGTAAAAGGTGCAGCCCTGCAATGCCTCGCTCAAACCAACCGCCGCCAAAAGCCCCGCCTCGAAGTCGTTCGACAGAGCCCCACCCGGGTATTCGGGCAAGTGTCTTAGGAAGACGTCGGCAGTGCCCACACTTTACCCAACCACTGGCTAGAGGGAGGATTTGCAGCAATGTTGCAAGTACCGCGCGGGGAGATCGAATGGAACCGGCGTTGTTCCCCTCTGCCGAACGGCTTCCAGAGGCAGGAAAAGGTCGTGAGGTCACGTGGCAGGGGCGCCTCTGCCGGTCGAAAGCCTCCGCGTTCGTGGCGTTGTCTTCTCCGCAAAGATAAACTATGAACTAAACCGTTTTTGTTTTCCACCAGGTAAGGCCCTCGTCGGAATAATCCAGAAGGTATCACACTTGAATTCACATTTTGACAACCGCTGTTTTTTAGTTGACAATATAATTTCACATCCACGTGATAAGGTTGCACTCTTTATGTCTTCACCGTGGCATTTGAAAAGCAATGGATGGACTCACGGCTGTAATCGTTGCTTTCACAAAACCTGCCAGGATGGCCGGAAATTCGGTCTAAACTAAACTATTAAACTAAACTTTTTATTATTTTACCAGGTAAGGCGACGTGGCCACAAATGATATAGCTCAATGGAGTGGCTTATCGTGTGGAAATGTATCGCAGCCAAATACTCTACACGTGTGTTTCTAAATGTGGAGAACACAAAAACTCCAAATATACAACAGGCATCAGGGTCGGGATCGAACCAACACGACCTGCTGTACACCAGGCAAGGTAGTTAACATCTCGCTACCGTAGTTCCCTTGGATGATGGGAAGATGCGACCTGCTGTTCGGAGGATCCTTAACTACCTGGGCATCAACACCAACGACAAAAACTCAAAATGACGAATCGTTCAAAGCGATTCAAAACCGAGCAAACTGGGCAGGATTCAGGTATCTTTGCCCCCAGGGGGAAAACAGATGTCGTGTAATAGTGGGGTGGACAAACAGTACACACGCCGGGTGTGTCGGCAGGGCGGAGGAACTGGGACAAGGGTCATGGAAGACCCCATCTGGAAGACCCTGGAACTCGCTCGTGGGTTCGAGAAGGGAGACGCGGCCAGGGCAGAGCCAGGCCACGCCGAGGGGAATAAAAGCAGCTGAGAGCGGGAGCTCAGGGCTGCCGGTTCTGGGAGTGGACTCGTCTCGTCGTCGCTGACGTCTTCGCTAGATATCGTGCAACCGAGGTGATGGATTTTTTTATTGAGCAATCATTGGAAGGATGTAATTAACCAAGTTAAAACTTTAGCTGCCGTGCAGTTTACTGCTAGACAGCCAGTTTAGATTTATTTTCATAACCATATCCATATTCCCAGTCTGTTACCCCCACCTTCACACACTACCATCACCATTGCCACACGTTGTTTTTCAGCTTGCGCATTTCCAATTTACCCCCCCGGACTGATTCAAGAGAACACACGTTTTTGTTTATTTAATTTTATAATGGAAGCCACCAAGTATATATACATATCATATTAAAATGATAATATGAATAAATATACCTACTTTTCTTGATCAAACAAGCATTGTTGATTTATCGGCACGTCCCCCCCGTTCGCCCCCCGCGTAAAATCCGGCCCCTGCACGCAGATCGGTCGTGGGAAACGACGCGGCCACTCTCCCTCCGCCCTCCTCCTCCGTGGCCGCCAGCTCACGGCTGCTTCTGGATTTCCTTCCGCTGGGCGTCCTGCACAGTCCTCGAGTCTTCCCACGGCCGCGGCCCACGGATGTTGACCCACGCGTCCGCTTCTGCCTCCTTCAGCTTCTGCAAACGTCGCACGCGGCGGCACACGGAGGGGACGATTTCGTTGAGTGACGAGGCGCCAAACTGACCGAACGCCGGGCCGGCCGGGAGAGCTCCAACGTCGCATCTCATCCGCTCGGCAACAACAAAATGTCGCCGGGAGGCCACGGTGGCCAGATGTTAACTACCTCGCTTGGCATACAGGAGGTGCTGGGTTCAATCCCGACCCTGACGCCTGCTGCTGTATATTTGGAGTTTGCGTGTCTCTCTCCCCGTGGACGCGTGGATTTTTCTCCGGGTCCTCCGGTGTTTCCCTCCACATTTAGAATCAATGTCACGCGTTTATGGCATTTGGCTGTTGTACATTTCAACATGATGAGCCACTTCGTAGAGCTGTTATTTGTGGATGGGTTGCTTCTGGAAAAATAACTAGATAGCTCAGTGGGTCTTACCTGGTGAAATAAAACATAGTTGAATAATTTAAATGAGGATTTCCCAGTGGCAGATGTGTCTGGCGGCACCTGGTCTGATAATGGGCTTTAGTCTGCCGGTAGGGGACCATGGTCGCTATGCTTAGATATATTTTAGCTTGAAATCTCACCTTGAGCTCTTATTATTGATCCTATCCGCATTTACTCATTTCTTTTGTGTGTGCGTGCACCGAAATGTTTGCGCTGTGAAAAGCAGCAGCACTGCTCGTCAATACGGAGGCTGCTCCGCCCGCAAGAGAAACTTTACTTTCAATGAGCTCTTGGCCGGTTATAAATAAAAAATAAACAATAATTTATTTATTCAGGAAAGCCTCGATGAGCCTCTCTGAGCCTCGGTGAGCCAAGTGGGAAGACACCGGAGTGGTTACGGAAAGCGAGCACTCACACGCGCGCACGAACGAACCAACGCACGTACCCATGACAAGGGATCAGAATACTAACGCTTTCATACCACCGCCAGAACATCCGCCGCTGCGTTGGGCAATGACGGCGGTGGGCGATTCGTCGATTTAAAAATCGATTCTCAGGCTCGGGACACGCTCTTGAAGAATCTCGTCGCTCGTCGTCGTCGTTGTTGTTGTCGTTGTTGTTGCCGTTGTTGTTGACGTTGTTGTTGCCGTTGTTGTTGCCGTTGTGCGCGGGCTGCTGGCCGGGGCCACGTACGGAGCGGCGGCCAAAGCGAGGAACGTGCCGGAAGTGGACGCCCACTTCGATGAAAGTCGGCTCGACCGCGGATGCTAAGTGCATCGTCATCATTGTCGTCACCATCACGATCCATGAGGCAAGATAGCCCCGTAGGTGTCCACTGCACATTTCGTCATCTGTTTACACTTTCAGGTAGTGGCCACATCTTTTTGGAACCAATCTCTTATGTCGTCATCGTCAAGCCATTCCCTGTTAGGGCTTCCTCACTTTCTGGTTCCTTCCACTTTTTCGAACAACAACACTTTTCGGTGCGTGGCTGTATGTATGTGTGTTGAACTTCTTTCGCACCGTATCCAACCGTGCTAATCGGAGGTGCGGGGGAAGGTCAACAAACTAAACACAAAAAGCAGTTTCCAAAGAAATTTGTGCATAGCTCCAGTGGCTTCCTAAGATTTAAAGGAAGAGTGTTCCAGACGGCCGCAGAAGTGCACCTGAAAGCGCGCGGTGCGGTGACCGTCTTTGTTCGGGGGCTAGCCATCGCGGCTCCATGACGAAAAGCGATAGTTGAAGAAGTGGATTGATCATGGGCGATGATGATGATGATACATTGAGATTCATTTGAGATTTAAAGCTTTCGTGACTGCAGGGATTCATCTTCTTGGTTCTTTCGGTAAAGTCACGTAGAAGGGAAATAATAAAATAATAAAAATAAAACAATAAAATTCTCATGACGTTTCATTCAGACGCTGTCTTTCCGACAGACCTGTTCTTCACCTGAGGACGGCTGCTTGTGTTGTGGCCGAAACGTCGTGAGAATTATTTTATGTTTAATTTGTATTATTTTATTATTTCCCTTCTACGTGACTTTACCAAAAGAACCAAGAAGATTCATTTGAGACTTCCCAAAGCAAATCGGATATTATTAGACCGCTATAAAATCTATCAATTGCATACAATGGTGAAATCGTGAACTTGACGTCGCGTGCGGGAAATTGAGGAGCGACCATGTGAGCCCAGGGGGCAGGGCACCCGGAGGAAAAGTCGCTCCGCAGGACCGCGGGAGATGGCCACGGCTCGGGGAGGCCTTCATCCAGCAGCGGATAGACCACAGGCCCGTGGTGACGGTGACGATGAGGGGGCCTCCCCCCCCCCGAGGAGCGACAGGGCGTCGCGAGGACGGCCGTAAATCACTTGATTAACCGCGCTGGCCTCACCTGATGAGGCCAAGCGGGCGGACGCGCGCCGCCTCGTTTGGCTAATCGTGGGGTCAAGTCCGGGGGTTAATTCCCGGAGGGACGTAGCCGCCACCAACAACCTCGGGGAGGCGTCCCCCGTTTCCAAAACGCCGATAAACGAGCGCTTGCCGCGTGCTCGGGGTGCCTCGTCAGATTCGTAACGCTACGCAAAAGCCAAAAAAAAAAATGATAATAAAAAAACGACGGGCCGGGGCATCCGGCTCGACGCGCATCGATGTCGTGAATGCGGCAGCGTTTTTTGTTGTTTTTACGGGGCTGCTACGGCCGCTGTATTGCTAATGAGGGGCATGCCAGTGTGGGTAATGAGGAGCAAAACGATGGCGAAGATGCGTGAGTGAAGGCCTCCGACCTCATACTCCTTCTCCAGGCTCACGGACTCCTTCTCCTTCAGCTGGGCCAACAACTTCGGGTCCATCTGCGAGCAAAGAGACGGAACACACGCGCGTCCACTTGTGTGTGTGCGTGAGCGTGCATTTGTATGTGTGTGCGCGTGAGCGTGCACTTGTGTATGTGTGTGTGCGTGCACTTGTGTGTGCGTGTACTTGTGTATGTGTGTGTGCGTGTACTTGTGTATGTGTGTGTGCGTGTACTTGTGTGTGCGTGAGGGAGCGATGCGCTACCAAACCCAGGGGCCGGAGTTCGATTACCGCTCACGGCCAACGTCAGTGACGATTATCTTAACCAGTCCTGGGTTTCCCCTAGGTCTACTCAGCCTTAACGGAGTTTCACCCTGGGTTTCCCCTAGGTCTACTCAGCCTTAACCGATAACCTGGTGTCGTATGGTGGCTGGGCAGTTGTGGGGCGTTGACCACACCACCCGCTCGTGCAGTGCCAAGCCTTCAAAGGTGCACGCAAACAGCACTTGCCCCAACAGCATGTGCAGGCTACATGGGGGGATTTTGCCTTTGCTACATTGCACGCTCATCCTCACGCTTGTGTCACATTGGCACGTGTGTGTTTGTTCAATGGGATTAGGGTGGAATTGTCCCCCGACTAGATGTGGGCAACATTTAGGGAATGCATCTGGAGGGCATTCGTAAAGAAGTGAGAAATCAAATAAAGATACAAAGTTCAGATGTAATTTTTTTTCCCCCAAGAATAATCTTACAGCTAATATTGCGCTTACCCTGCCTTTGTTTTTGGAGGCGTCATATCGAATCTGTGCGAATTCCTTCAAGCCAAACGAACCCCCAACGATGAGGATCTACAGAAACACACACCCACACACACCAACAAAACAAATTCGTTTTGAAGAAAAAAATGTTTACCCAGTTTTAACCTCGATTGTGCAATCGGAGTCGCATCATCCGATCGAATTTCTCGCAGCGCAAACCTTCGTGTTGGAGAAGGGGCCATGGGAAGCAGATCCCACAAAGCGACCTGCTGAGATCCTTTCAAGTGACCTATGCGTCTTGCCTTTAATGTTTGTTGTCCTTCCGCCGCGCCTCCGATTAGCACGGTTGGCTACGCACGGTGCGAAAGAAGTTAAAAATGCATAACGCAAAGTAGTGGGCAGCACTTTCAAAACCCGCTTCTGCATGCGACAGCGATGTTCATCGCATGACAATCAAAGCAATAATACAATTTTCTAAATTGGAAATCAGCAGAGCCAAATTTAACGCGATGGATATATTTTTTTTCCGTGCAGTTACTGGGAACCGGACTGACGACCCGGTCACCACTGGATTCGAACTCGGGATATCTCTGCGGAAGGCGGCTCAGCCGCTCTGAACCCTGGGCGACCCGGCGAGCTCGGAGACGGACTCGTCTCAACATCGCAGCGAGGCCGCGGTCCGATCGACGGGTCATCGATTTTTGGTTGGTCGATTCTTCAAACAATAACGAAGATACGGGGCGGGCGGGGGCGAAACAGGACGCGGCGACTAATTGTAGCGCGCGGGATGCGGCGCGGACAAGTTTCCATCCGTGGCGCCGATTGAAATGAGCCGGTCAGGAACGTTATGGAAGCGACATGGGGAGCGGGAGGAGGGGGGAATCCGATCGAACGACAGAGCGTCGAGCGAGCGAAAAACTTCTCCACCGTTCGATGAAGACGCGAACGCCGTCAAACAACGCAAGAGCCGGAGAGAGCGTGGAGAAGGGGGGGGGGGGGCGAGTGGGCGAGGGCGGCGCTGCACGGTGTCCTGGAGAGCAGCGGCGGGGCTGACACGGAGGAGATCGAGACATCGAGACAAAATGTCAGGGGGCGGCGGAGGTTGACGTGGCTTCTGCCTCCACCACATCCAGCAAGAAACCCGTCCGGCGAACACGCCCCCCACCCCCCCCCCCCGCTCCGGGGGTGTGCCGGAACGATCGCCCGTCGCACGTCGTCAAACCCCCCCACCCCCTCTCCGGCAAGACGTTTAACTCCGACGTTAACATCTCGGTGGCTATGAGATGTTGACTACCTCGCCTGGTATGCAGGAGGTCGTGGGTTCGATTCCGACCCTGCCGGCTGGTGTATGCTTGGAGTTTGCGTGTCTCTTTCCCCGTTGTCGTGTGGATTTTTCTCCGGGGCCTCCGGTTTTTCCCTCCACATTTCGATTCAACGTCACGCGTTTAGAGCATTCGGCCACTATAAATGTCCACGCGATGAGCCACTTTGTTGAGCTATCATTTGTGGCCAGGTCGCTTCTGAAAAAAAGCTATACAGCTCAGTGGGCCTTACCTGGTAAAATAAGAAAAAGTTTAGTTTAATAGTTTAGTTAAGAACGAATTTCAGGCCATCCGGGCAGGTTTTGCAAAAGCAACAATTACAGCCATGAGTCCATCCGTTGCTTTTCAAATGCCACGGTGAAGACATAAAGAGTGCAAACTTATCACGTGAATGTGAAATAATATTGTCAACTAAAAAACAGCGGTTGTCAAAATGGAAATTCAAGTATGATACCTTCTGGAATTTTCAATTGGAAAGCAGATTACAAATGTGTCCACAAAGGATAATGCCATATTTTAATAATCATCACCAGCCAAGTTCTGACCCACTGGTGCGTGAATGAAGGGCTTTCCCCCTCACTGTGTGGGCACCTTTGAAAATGACGGCGTTCCATCTCATGGGATTTTCCCTGCTGACAAATATCGCAATAATTAGAAACAAAAGGAAAAACAACCTCCATCTCTCCAATAGTCCTCGAATGCCAAAGTCCATCTCACTCACGCACGTGAGTTGCCCACATCACTCCCATCTCCTCAACGGAGATGGGAGTAGCCTTCAGGGTCCTTTGCCAACCGCGAGGAACCATTTGAAAGATGCCAACTGCTCGTGACAGGGGCCGATAGACAACTGCGACTGACGGGGCAAATTTGCCACTCGGCGAATATTGCACGAAAAACACAAAGACTCCCGCAAACCCGCACACACGGTTTGTGCGAATTCGTGCTGTATATGCGGCTAACCTATTTCTACCCTGAATTCGCTATATACAGGTTGAAATCATGCTACCATGCGATCGAACGTGGGTCAACATTGTGTGTACTGTTTATGTGCGTGTGCACTCTGTGTACTGTGTGTGTGTGCCGTGCGTGTTTACCGTATGTGTGTCTACTGTGCGCCGTACTTAGCAGGCAGCCGTCTCCGTGTGCGGTGCATTGTGGGTTGGGTGACCGTGCGTGCGGTGCACGCTGCGCGGTTTCACTCTGTGCGCCCCTTTTTTTGAAACGCATCGACTCGCCATCTCCGTGCTCACATTACGTTTACACTGCTGACACAATTGGTTTGAACGTATATATATTCATATTTGCCTGCGTCTTTCACCGGTTGTGCCCTTGGGAGCGCTGGTGTGCATTTGAATGTTCATTAAAATATTTGTTTCGGTAAAGTGAAAAAAAAACACACACACGGATTCCATGGCAGCCAACAAAGGCCTATGCGGCTGAACGAGAGCCCTAACTATTTAAAGAACCGTTATCAATCCCCGCACCGACCACGCATTTCCCTGGGGCACTTTTAGCACAAACGGACCGACCGCCTAAGCTCTACCCGCATTTTTACAAAACGATTCCAAAGTATTCCCGACAAAAGGATTCAAGAGAGCAAGTGAGTTTGGCAGCGGAGGGAAAACATTATTGAAGTTACAAGAGAGAGGAGAGGGGGGGGGGAACGCATCGCTTTGCAAAATGGAAATTTTGTATGCCCCCCCCGAGCTCTCATACTCTGATGGTGCGTTGTCTTTGAGTTGTGCGCCTTTTGGCGTCATCTGGTCCAACACCATGTGAGACTAGGCTCTAAGAAAAGCTGTCTCGGGTGTGGACGAATCAATGTCAAGGAGAGTGCATACATTATCAGAGTTGTGTTTTTTGTTTGCAACATGACTCCTTGTAAAAAAGGTGTCAGTTTTGTTGCCAGATAAAAGGGTAAAAAAACAATTATCATATTTTTCTACTGGCAAAGAAGGTTCCAATGCAGTAAATGACATACGAATTTACATGTTTAGGTTAACGAAGCCTAAACATGTAAGGCAAAGAGAAGGTGGCACGGCGGTTGGCACACGGCACTAAATATCCGGCCACCCGATTTTCGATCGCCGGCGACTGCCAAAATCAGCGGCGAGCAAAGTCTGAACCGGCGCTGGGCACAAGGCCTTTCAAAAAATGTCTCACTTACCAGCGTGGTGAAAATGGGGGGGAGGGGATGCAGGCCTTCCCTCACAATCCCGCGATGTGAATAATCCACCTAGCACCTGCACGCGAACCGATTTGTCATTTTTACCGTGCGACTTGTTAATTTTGAAAAAAAGATAACTTCAAAGAATTTAATCCCATCGAAAAAGGCGGAGATTAAAACGGCGGGCGAATTTTTATTTTTTTTAACAGGAATAAGCGACGCAATCTGAATTTTGAAGACTGTTGTGTTTTTTTTTTTCTCTCGCTTTGTTTTATCAGCACCAAAACACCCACGTCAAAGGATCTCAATTAAAACCTCTCCTGGGTTCACGGTGAATAATAAAGACCGAGATGATTACCTCCCAGCCCGATGCGTGCCCACGTGTCGTGCGAATACAAATGTGAATTACGCACACACACGCACACACACACCGCCGGTGCGTGCAACGCTACGTCCTCCGTTTCCCGCGTCAAGCCAGAAACGTACAAACATTTACCAGCCGCCAAAGCGACGAATTCACAATTCTAGGACGCGAGGTCCCCGTGTCGAATCCTCGTCGTGAACTTCGTCACTGGCTCCGATCCATCCACTGCCGGATCAAGGCTGGACGATGGTTGATGATGTGAGCCATGAGCGTTTATACGATCCGTGTTTGTTGCGGATAATAGGAAGACTAGAACAGACAGGCACGTAGGGATGCGTGCTGGACAATTTATTATATCGCGACAGTTGGTGGCGGCTTGGGAGGTGGGGGGGAGGGGTAGAGTGGACTGCATCCAGCAGTGGACTGACCATGGCCGATGATAACGATGATCATAATGGCTGCGGCAACTGGCTACGGAGTCACGTGGCGCCTACTTCAACCGAGAACATTGCGACCTGCTGTGGCGGCCGCACGATGCAATATCTGGGGCATCGTCTCCATCGTACTCTGCGATGGGGCCACAGAAACTGCGAAAAGCCACTCTTGATTATATCATGCATTTGTCCAAAGTTAAAAGACAAAAGCGTTCAACTGAAAGGTCAACGTATATCTGTTTTTGTTCCCCCCCCCCCTCCCCCCCACTCTTCTTTCATTTTTTTTACATCGATATTATATATCGCGGCGGTGTTTTGACCGCAACAGAAAATGTGCCTGGAAAAGAATCGATCTCACTCAGACCGCGATATTGACAAGCGCCTGCCGTGAAAGCCATCGCTTTTGGCAAGCGTAACCGCATCGGGTTTTCCGAGGTGCAGAACAAAAAACGGACGCCAGGTGCGTTACAATTCTCTTTCCCCCACCCCCTCCCCAAAAAAACTAACTGACTCCGTCGATCCTATTAATTTTGGGGGATATCACCACGTCTACTGCTCAGGGTCTGCGTGGTTTTGTTTTCCGGGTCGTGTCGCGCGTTGTTCGGTAGGACGCCTGATGTCGCGCTCGAGGCACGACGTCCGAAACGTCGGACGAGGAGTGAAATGTGAAGGCACGTTCGCGAAGGATACGCCGGACGTCGTGGCAAACGCAACGTGGTTGGCAAATTGTTCCACCCCTAATGGATCATCACAATCATCGTCAGCCATGGTTAATCCACTGCTGGATGAAGGCCTCTCCAAGCGGCCGCTTTAGGTCACGATTTTGACGGATGGCCAAACGTTATTTCTTTAGTATATATTTCAACAGTTCACTGCGGTCCACGATAACAACCCCAGCCGCGATCGACCAACGTTGCCTCGCGTTGCAAATTTGCGTGGCCGATTTAACGAGGGCAACCCCACATTTCACATTTAGGCGGTTAATTATTGCGCGAGAGAGACGAATTACGAACACCGGCAAGCGGCAGCTCGCAGTAATTATGCCGTATAAAGGGCACGCCGACCCAAATATCATCACGGTGAACCCCGACAAAAACCAAAGCGCCGTTGACTTTTAATCTCGCCCAGGGGCGAGCGTGTCGGCACCCGTGGCCGAGTTGCCGGGTGGAGGCTTGCCAAGCGGTCAGCGTGCACCGCCAGGGACGTGCTCCCAATCTTGAGATTAATCTGAAACATCTGTAACAAAAATTAATCATCTGGGCTGTTTTGGATTAATCCAAAAAGGCGGAAGAGTGCCGTCGCGTCGCCGCGCTTTTCACGCCAAAAGCGGCGGAGCACGGCCACCGGGCGAAGTCGCCGGCAGGAGCACGGAGAGAGTTCTTACATACTCTTAGGTTTTTTTCTGTAAAGTCACGTAGGTTAAAAATTAGAGCTAAAATTAGCTCTCATGATATTGTTTTTTCCGAGACCAAGGTGCTCTGCAAACCCTCTGGCTACCATCAAAGGTTTGTACACGAGGCCATCCAGATATACAAGCACAGACATAATTTCAACCACGATGATGGGTACAAACTGAATAATCATTGGAAAAATGTTATTAACCATGCAAAAAAGATTTAACTACACATATGTGGACCATCTTATTTGACAGGTACTATTCTACTTCGCCGAGTGTTAACATCCCCAGCGATTAACAGTACTCTCCTTTTATGTATTTGGGTTGTCACCAACACGGGATTAAACAACATGCGCAGTGTCATTCTCTTCTAGCATCTGCACCTTTTGCATGTGCACCTGTTGTTCACTTTTAGGCCCGCCCCCCCCTCCCAATACGTTCCATTGGCTACCACACTCAGATAAGCTCCTCCCCCCCTCCTCCCCCCCTTAACTTGTAAATCTAGCTGTGACGGTCCCACCTGATGACGGAGACTTGTGTTGCCTCCGAAACGTCGTGATTTATTATTTTATTTTATTTCTATTATTACTTTCATTAATTTTAATTTTACTTTTTACCTACGTGACTTTACCGAAAAAACCTAAGATTATGCATCCTTGCAGTCACGAAAGCTTCAAATCTAGAATTAGAGTTCTTACATATCGGAGCACGATTGGGGAGGCCGATCTGAAAATGCTATAAAACCATCCTCGAGGATCCGAAATGTGCAGTGATTTTTTAAATAAAAAAAGTGCGTGGCTTTGCGCGTACTGTACCAAAGCAAGCTGCCATTTGCACGGCGACCCGCTGCATCAGGAGTAACGAATGAACACTCCCTCCCTCCCGTCGCGTCCCCTCCCCGAGCAGTCGTCTTCGCTCGAGTGGGGAAGTAGCTGAAAGCGGCGTCGTGGTGGCGCATCGTCAAACCGCACCACCCCCCCCCCCAGCCGCCAGCAGTGCAGCCGTGGCATCCTCACCCCTCCCGCCCGCCTGCCCGCCGTGAGACCGAGTTTCCGCGTCAGTGATCGCGATGGCCAGAGGCTCGAGCTGCGATTCCGTGCATTGGAAGAAATTATTTTGTTTGCTTGCCGAGCACACAGGCCCAGAAGGCCTAAATGGGCCGCCAGCAAACAGTGACATTCCAGTTGTTATCGACTCGTTAATGCTTCTCGAATTGAGCAAGGTCATTCATTATACGTATGCGGAGTCGGCTGCGTAGAAATGCGCCGGGAAGGAACTCCAAAGATGCGCGAAGAAGAGCTTTGTATTTAAAGCTTTCGTGACTGCAGGGATTCATCTTCTTGGTTCTTTCGGTAAAGTCACGTAGAAGGGAAATAATAAAATAATAAAAATAAAACATAATAAAATACAATTCTCACGACGGCTGCTTGCGTTGTGGCCGAAACGTCGTGAGAATTATTTTATTAGGTTTTATTTTTATTATTTTATTATTTCCCTTCTACGTGACTTTACCGAAAGAACCAAGACGAAGAAGAAGAGCTTTGTAGCTCATCGGATTCCCCCGGTGCGAATAAAGATTCCCGATTGCGAAGGCGAGCGGCGCGTCGGAGGTAGTGCCGTGCGACCTGCGGCGTTGGCGGTGGCTGAACACCGTGTCGATGAGACGCATCGGTGAGCGCGATCGAGCGAGTCCTCCACATGGACGGAGGAATCAACGAGCGAAGTTCACGGCTACAGCGAGCGCGGGGTCGTCAATTAGCCTTGGCTGCTTTACGCGACATATCAACGGTGCCGTGGTTATAATCGCGAAAATAATGTTGTTGGGAATGCCCCACTGCGCCTTCACGGCTCAATTTGCAAGAGGGCACATGCTGAAATCAGCGCGGGTGCAGAACGCTTTGTGGATTGCTACATTGCAGAATTGTGAGAGACTGCGATGGCCTGAGGCCCTTTTCCAGCAGTGGATTGATCACGGCTGATGGCGGTGGCGGTGGTGGTGGTGATGTTTGTCTGTATTTGACAATGCCTTGCTTATTTAAGGCGATCGCCATTGATTTTCTCCTGCATTTAATTAGAGCCGTTGAAGTGAATCGCAGTACCAATCCAGGATTATTTATACCCGCATCGCTATTCCTTTCAATAGTGAATACGGGCGATTACCACGATGCATGCGATTCTCTGTCGAGATGCACAGTGTCAGGGTATTACCACCAGAGCATTGATAAGCATAACATCGCTAGACTACACTTGCCATTTGGCGTAACCAATCATCTGTGCTTTAGACCATCCTCTATCCGCTGCTGGACAAAGCTTCGAATATGAATAGCAAAATAAAGTAACTTAATCATATTTGTCTCTGCACATATGTAGTGACTTAACTCGGAGACGCTAAGACTTGGAGGCACTAAGACTTGGAGGCACTTCTTATATTTAACGAGCACCCTCGGCACAGTACACACCCTACGCTGGTACACACTCTTCTGTCACTCGCTTATACACAACACTAGCCGTCTAACACCGACGGCGCTGAACCGAGACAGCCAACTACCGTCTAGCAGCGCAATGTCGAGTGAAGACGATGGCGAAGAGACGACAGCGACGACGGCGACCATCTTCAACAGCACGACGGGGATCCCACTCCATACGACAGCCCCGAGCTCTCGCTCAGGGCCCCCCCTTTTGTGCTCCCAGCGTGGCCTCGCTCCGCCCAGGCCACGCCCCCTCTCTGGAACCTACCAGCGGCTTCCCGGGCTTCCCCCACGTGCCCCTTCTGTGACCTTTCCCCCAGATATCCCCTCTGGTGTGTCACGTTGCCTGCTGACGTCAGGGCTGCTGTAAGCCGCAGATCCCCTTCCCCGCCAGCAGCACGCGCTATGCTGCTACATCGCTTATTCTATGCCACTACACTTTTAACAAACAGACAAAATAATTTAACCCATCAGCCACACGGCCTTCGAGGGAAGTTCATCTTAACAGCAGCTATGGTTCAATAGAAGAAAACTCTGCGCCGGTTTCAAACAGACTCAAGCGTGTTTCTCGTCAGCAGAGTCAGGGCCTGCTGGAACCAATGCTGGTGAACTGCCAGATACTGATGGACTGCCAGATCTTCATTGCCAAGGACCTATAGCAATTCAATTGGGAGCAACTGGGACCCTGCGAGAGTCCTCCACGTGGCGCGAGCAAAGAATTAACTTTTGAATTTATGTTTCACGTCGTTAACCACCACCCCGACCCACATGTTGCATACAGCTCACTACGCGCACACACACACAACGTTATTGTAATGAAATGCGGCAGCAATATCAATTAATCTCGCCGATAACCCAGGAGACAAATTGTCAAGTCAAATAAATGACACACTGGGCGGCCGGGCAGCCGGTCGGCCGGTCGCGAGTTGTATACGTTCCCAAGATTAGATGTTTATTCGATCAGCTTAATCAAACGTCCGATTACATTTTCCACAAGCCCAATCCTGCACCTTCCCTGATTAGCCCTCGCGCTTTAGGCCCAAAGATGTTTCAACGGCGATACGAAGCAGTGGGGCCGTGGAGAATCCGTGCGCGCTTCTGTTCCTCTCGACTGATGATTCCCAACGAGGGTGAAACCGGTACACAGTCGTCTCACCGACTGCTGATTCCAGAGGCCAGGGAATGGCTCAAGACGCTTCGGCTATGTTTTTTGTATTTCGGACCTTACCTTGTTTGTTTTTCCCACAGGCAATTGCTGCTGCTGTCTACAATAATACTATAAAAATATATTTATTTTGGTCCAAGGCAAGGCTGCGTGCATTATACACGCAGTACGGTGAGTTCACGTGACGCACAAGGAAAAATATATTTGTATGACCAGCTTCTGTTCTATTCTTGCGCATGATGGCAATATGTTCGGGAGCTGAATGCCAATGTCGGGGTTCGCTGCTAGCCACGGCAAGAGGGCTTCAGGACCAACTTCGTGTAGTTTTGCTATTCCTCCTCCATTGAAGGAGCGCAGATTGCAGTGTCATACTTCATGTTCTGTAGTTTGGGTCGCACGATCACAATCGCACGATCACAATCGCACGATCACAATCGCACGACCGCGGCTCGTCTCCAATGCATCTCTACATATATCTATGGGTCTCCACGTATCCTCTACGCGTCTCTACGTATATCTGTGCGTCTCTACGGATTCACTGTACGGTCCACAGTTTGGAGTGCTTGGCCACACCGTGGGTGCACTCAAGGATAGCGTCATATCCAAGATGAGTTAGAAGCAATATAGCCACTCAATTGTGCCGTGTGCGAGTTGGCGAACTGCACATCTACCCACCCCCACTCAGCCACTCACCCGCCACCAAATTATATTTGGGGCCGTGCAAATTTACACGGGGTCTATGGATCGGGGCGTGTTGCACACAGGAGCCTTTGATCACCCACGTGCGCATCAGGTGCTGCAAGAGTGACCTGGTACGATGGGGAAGAGCGGTCCAATGGTCCCGCACCTCCGATTAGCACGGCTGGCTACGTACCGCGGCGGAAGAAGTTCAACATGCGTACACACAATCGTAAAAAACAAATACGTTAAGCATTATTGACAATTTGTTTACAGCTGCACGCAAGCTTTAGCTCCGATGAGCTCATCATCACTTTACAGAAGATCGTGCGAATTTGCTCACCGTCGGTGGCGCAGCGACGCGGTGTGCGAGCGCTAAATTGTCTCAGCTGCGCGGGCAGATGCAGCCGCGCGGAATGTGGATCCGAAAATCAGTCGCCGCCAGGTGCGAGGCGGCAGCCGACCAAACGCAACTCCGGATGAACGAGGAAAAACAATGCAAATGAGTTGGTAAAAAAAAAAGACAATACGGAAATTGATTCAATTGGGACATCAAACATCGTCAACATTAATGCAATCTTTTGGAGGTGAATTGTTACATGCAAATATAATGAGGCAAGCCAATCAATGAACCCAGTTACTCGTTTTATACATGAAGCCAAGTAGCCGTTTCGGTGGGATCCTAAGTGCACTACAATCCCTCATGGCATCACTACGTTCATCTCGCTCTGCGTCTCGATTAAGAAGAGCTACACTTGTCCCACCGTAGTTATAGCCCACTGTAGTTATAGCCTGCTGTAGTTATAGACCATCGTAGTTATTGCCTGCTGTAGTTATAGCCTGCTGTAGTTATAGACCATCGTAGTTATTGCCTGCTGTAGTTAGTGTCTGCTGTAGTTATAGCCTGCTGTAGTTATAGACCATCGTAGTTATAGCCTGCTGTAGTTATAGCCTGCTGTAGTTATAGACCATCGTAGTTATTGCCTGCTGTAGTTAGTGTCTGCTGTAGTTATAGCCTGCTGTAGTTATAGACCATCGTAGTTATAGCCTGCTGTAGTTATAGACCATCGTAGTTATTGCCTGCTGTAGTTAGTGTCTGCTGTAGTTAGTGTCTGCTGTAGTTAGTGTCTGCTGTAGTTATAGCCTGCTGTAGTTATAGCCTGCTGTAGTTACAGCCTGCTGTAGTTTTGGCTGCTGTAGTTACAGCCATCTACGTAGTCGGTTAGAGCGACTTTTGTCACGGCCACACTTTTTGGCCCCTGGTGGGGGTCGTCGCAGCCACAGGTCGCGCTTCGTCCGTCCGCCGGTGTTTTTCCAAACGACGGCGACGCCGCTCTCGGGGTTAAACGCACGGGGAAGGGAGGAGAGGAAGCAAGCGGGGGAGGTGTGCGGAGGAACGGGCCACGCGGAAGAATCGGCGAACAGCTTGAACGCAATCTCACGCAATTACCACATTAGCTTCCTCACGAAGGCAAACGCCACGGCCTCGCGGTGATCATTAACGGGCGAAGATTTTCCTCGTCTTTGTTTCAGCTTCCGCTCTGCGTGCGGTTTGTTGTTGTTGTTGTTGTTGCTTTCGTTCATTTATTTTCACAACCGCTCATTTACGTGCGCAAAACAGCGCACGGACCAACGGGGTTTGGACGCGACGCGTAACAATCTGTGGACGCGATGCGGAACAATCGGCTGGAACCCCCGCTTGTTAAAGTTTTAATTTCCCTCGCCGTCCGTGAAAAACAATCAGCCTCCGAGCATAATTATCTGTAATATCTAGGCGATATCCCTACGTTATGAAGCCGTTTACCCGTGGCATACCGCGCGGGGAAGGGGATTCGAGAAAAACGGAGCAGGCACGGCTCAAGGCGAGCAGCTGGAAGGAGGAGCACGAGGTGGAGAAGCAATAACTGGGCAAAGCTGTTGGTGATGATTTTCCAAGAGTTTTTTTGGGGTAAGATCGCGTAAATATGAATGTGTTGTTGAACCCCCCGCCACCACCCGTTGCAGCCAATTAGTAAGGTAAATTATAATGTCAATTATAAAGGAGTTCCATAAAGGCAAGCAAGAAGACACAATTCAAATGTAGTTAAGTCCGCGGTTATGACGAAAAAACAATTATTATTTTTTTGGGGCCACAAAAAATGACGTCACGGAGATTCATTGCTTTCACTCCCAGGGCCGCGTCACAGCCTCAAGTTCCACATGGCTCCCAGCCTCCCGCGCCGCACTTCCACATACAGGGTCCCAACCGTGAGCAAACCGAGTGACTTGCCTCCTGTGGACGGTGACGCTCAAGTCAATGAACACACGTACCGGACCCCCCCGTCAATCCACTGCCGGATCGGGGCCTCCAAAAACAACACACGTGCGGGCCTCTGAGGTAAACTTCACCGTACCACCGCGTGCCGCTTTGGTAAAGGCGGCGGGAGCATAAGGCAAGGCCGTGGCAGCATAGCGGCACGATACGTACAACCGCCGCCGTCGCTGCACCGCCGACCACCGCTCCACGACGTTCGCAGGGCCCGCGCGCGTGCGCAGCAAGTGGCCGGCGACGAGATGTTTGTACGCTGCGGTGGCCGCCCATCCAAGGCGCTCCGGACTCAGACCCCTTTGCTTAGCTTCCGAGGACGCGAGGAGAAAGCGGGTTCGTTTGGTCGTCGGGCGGTCACTGGCCCACCCCCCCCACCCCCCCGGTTGGCTGACACGCGACACAACCCCAGCTGTTGTTGTCGGATTCGAAGGGCCCTTTTTGGAGGGAGGCTCTTGCACGGGCTAATGCGGTGTCACACTTGCAGGCACTCCCCCCCCCGATGATGTGATGCGATGGGATACGACGTGACGGTGAAGAGGGTTCCTAAAAGGAAAAGGGTGCGGCGACGTGACTCTCAGCACGCAACCAACGGCAAAGAGCCGGTGATGTGTGTTGAACTTCGTTTGCACCGTACGTAGCCAACCGTGCGAATCGGAGGTTGGGGGGGGGAGGGGGCAAAAGACGGACAGCTGGCCAGCAACAGCCAGCAACAGCTGGCCAGCAACAGCGTCCCAGAACTCATTTCCCCCTAAGAGCCTTGAAATTTCTCCTCGAACAAAAATAAAAGCACGCGCTTGCGAGCGAGAGCTCGCAAGCGCCCGCACTCGCTTCGGCGCGACGCTGAATGTTGCGAGAGAAAAAAAAACAAAAGCCAAAAAAAAGGGGGGTGGGGGAGCGTTACGTCGGCGATGACTCTATCATCCCCCCCCCCTACTCCCACGCTCGTCAGAGGGCAGTACAGCGGCAAGACACCGCTGTTGCACTGCACGCAGCACCTATGTCCACGCTCTCTGCCTGAACCAGTCCGCACCGACCAGCGTGGCGACTGGTGAAACATCTTTCACCAAACCCCCGATGATCGGCATGGTATGGCACAGGCCATCGATTAGCAGCGGAGTGACAAAACTGGTCGCGCATCGCCAAAATGTTTTTGCCGGAGGAAAACCCACCGCTATGCATCCAGAGGAACCCCCATCGCGAAACGTACGGGGGGAGAGACAAAACCCAGAGACCCCGCACAGACGGTGCTCACGAACCCGCTTGCTGTACTGCCATCGGCTGGCAAAACCGGCCGGCAAAACCAGCTGGCATGGCGGCCCAGCGGTTTTGAGGAGCAATCGCGAATCCTCGCGCGATCCACCGACACTCGGCGGAAACGCGCGAGCGCCTCCGATTTAGCACGGTTGGCTACGTACGGTGTGAAAGAAGTTCAACTTACGCACGTTCAAGCGCGTACCGCGGGGCACGCAAGCCAATTTAGGACGGCAGCGAGCAAATGGAAGCGCGGTGGGTATATAGGTCAGCCTCGCTAGATAAAGCACAATGTAGGTTGCAGGCTACGATGAGCAAACACGATTAGCTGGAGGGGATCATTCATAATATAGGGGGGGCGCGTGCGAGCGAGTGCGAGTGCGAGCGGGTGTCAGAGCGAGCGTGAGTGCGAGCGAGTGTCAGAGCGAGTGTGAGTGCGAGCGAGTGTCAGAGCGAGTGTGAGTGTCAGAGCGAGCGGGTGTCAGAGCGAGTGTGAGTGCGAGCGAGTGTGAGTGTCAGAGCGAACGTGAGTGCGAGCGAGTGTCAGAGCGAGTGTGAGTGTCAGAGCGAACGTGAGTGCGAGCGAGTGTCAGAGCGAGTGTGAGTGTCAGAGCGAACGTGAGTGCGAGCGAGTGTCAGAGCGAGTGTGAGTGCGAGCGAGTGTGAGTGTCAGAGCGAACGTGAGTGCGAGCGAGTGTCAGAGCGAGTGTGAGTGTCAGAGCGAACGTGAGTGCGAGCGAGTGTGAGTGTCAGAGCGAACGTGAGTGCGAGCGAGTGTCAGAGCGAGTGTGAGTGTCAGAGCGAACGTGAGTGCGAGCGAGTGTCAGAGCGAGTGTGAGTGCGAGCGAGTGTGAGTGTCAGAGCGAACGTGAGTGCGAGCGAGTGTCAGAGCGAGTGTGAGTGCGAGCGAGTGTGAGTGTCAGAGCGAACGTGAGTGCGAGCGAGTGTCAGAGCGAGTGTGAGTGCGAGCGAGTGTGAGTGTCAGAGCGAACGTGAGTGCGAGCGAGTGTCAGAGCGAGTGTGAGTGTCAGAGCGAACGTGAGTGCGAGCGAGTGTCAGAGCGAGTGTGAGTGTCAGAGCGAACGTGAGTGCGAGCGAGTGTCAGAGCGAGTGTGAGTGCGAGCGAGTGTGAGTGTCAGAGCGAACGTGAGTGCGAGCGAGTGTCAGAGCGAGTGTGAGTGCGAGCGAGTGTGAGTGTCAGAGCGAACGTGAGTGCGAGCGAGTGTCAGAGCGAGTGTGAGTGCGAGCGAGTGTGAGTGTCAGAGCGAACGTGAGTGCGAGCGAGTGTCAGAGCGAGTGTGAGTGTCAGAGCGAGTGTGAGTGCGAGCGAGTGTGAGTGTCAGAGCGAACGTGAGTGCGAGCGAGTGTGAGTGTCAGAGCGAACGTGAGTGCGAGCGAGTGTCAGAGCGAGTGTGAGTGTCAGAGCGAGTGTGAGTGTCAGAGCGAGTGTGAGTGTCAGAGCGAGTGTCAGAGCGAGCGTGAGTGTCAGAGCGAGTGTGAGTGTCAGAGCGAGTGTGAGTGTCAGAGCGAGTGTCAGAGCGAGTGTCAGAGCGAGTGTGAGTGTCAGAGCGAGTGTGAGTGTCAGAGCGAGTGTGAGTGTCAGAGCGAGTGTCAGAGCGAGCGTGAGTGCGAGCGAGTGTCAGAGCGAGCGTGAGTGCGAGCGAGTGTGAGAGCGAGCGAGTGTGAGAGCGAGTGTGAGTGTCAGAGCGAGTGAGAGAGCGAGTGTGAATGCGAGCGAGTGTGAGAGCGAGCGAGTGTGAGAGCGAGTGTCAGAGCGAGTGTGAGAGTGAGTGTGAGAGCGAGTGTCAGAGCGAGTGTCAGAGCGAGTGTGAGAGCGAGTGTCAGAGCGAGTGTCAGAGCGAGTGTGAGAGCGAGTGTCAGAGCGAGTGTGAGAGCGAGTGTCAGAGCGAGTGTCAGAGCGAGTGTGAGAGCGAGTGTGAGAGCGAGCGAGTGTGAGAGCGAGTGTCAGAGCGAGTGTCAGAGCCAGTGTGAGTACGAGCGAGTGTGAGTGCGAGCGAGTGTGAGTGAGTGCGAGCGAGTGTGAGTGTCAGAGCGAGTGAGAGTGTGAGTATGAGTGAGTGTGAGAGCGAGTGTGAGTGCGAGCGAGTGAGAGTGTGAGTATGAGTGAGTGTGAGAGCGAGTGTGCGAGCGAGTGTGAGTGAGTGAGAGCGAGTGTGAGTGTCAGAGCGAGTGAGAGTGTGAGTATGAGTGAGTGTGAGAGCGAGTGTGCGAGCGAGTGTGAGAGCGAGTGTGAGTGCGAGCGAGTGTGAGTGTGCGAGTGTGAGCGAGTGTGAGAGGGCCTTAAAATTCAGACAGGCGTCGGCGTTGTCGGCGGGTAGCCAAATAGTTCACGGGTTAACGAAGCCTGAGGCGAGCAGGTGATTAGCGCTGATTACTTTCCTTAATGACTTTCCAAAGCAAATCAAATTTTAATAAATCTAACGGCTCATGTTTATTCTGCACTAATTTGATGAGCGTGTAAATAAAACTTCTTTTTTTGGATTCAACAAAACGTCGGGGGTTTCACACCTCCCCACCCCCCTCCCCACCTCCCCACCACCCTCCCCACCCCACACCCTTCCATCCCCCAACTCGTAATGGTTTCTTCCCTGTTCGGGGCTACGTCCACAGAGGGGAAATGGAGCTACGCAATCGGCTTCTATGTAGGCGTGTATGGTGAACTTCTTTCACACCATACTCAGACAACCGTGCTAATCGGAGGCACGGGGGAAGGACAACAAACGAAACACAAAGAACAGTTCTACAGAAATGAGTTTTTCAATCGAGATTTAAAAGTGCATAGCTCCAATGGTTTCCTAATATCGGAAGGAAGAGCGTTCCAGACGGCCGCAGAAAGCGCTGCAGTGACCGTCTTTGTTCGATGGCCAGCCAAAAGCCGCCGCCGCCGCTGCTGCTGCTCTGAAGATGGCCAGCGATCACGTGACGGTTGAAGCTCCTCGTAGTACAGCATGCAAGGCGCCAGGTGGATTGTTGCAGCGCGGGATTGCGAGGGACGGCGGTGGCTTGGAAGAGGGCCTTCATCCAGCAGCGGACCGACCACGGCCGACAACGGCTGCGGCGTCGGCAGTGGCGAGTGAAGGAAAGACGGAGATTCGCCGGCCACCGCGTGCGGTGAAGCGATCCAGGGCAGACGTCGGGGCGTCCGTGACAGGTGACGGATCACGCGGTCAACAAATCTGAACAGGAGGCGGCGGCGGCGGCGTCGACACACAGAGGAGCCGCAGAAAAGGACAACACCGACCGCGGAACAAAGGCACCTCGGGGCCTACAGATCGCGCCTTGATGACGGACCAATTGAACTGCTTAAAAGAGCGTTTGATTGCCATGCATGCGGCAGGGAAGCGGAGAGCCCGGAGGAAACCCACGACGCAATCCGAGGGGATGGCTCTCAAATCTTGGTCCCCCGCTCACAAACCACGAACACAAGTGCAACTGTTCAAGTGTTTTGATATTTTATCGTTGTACTTTCGACGACCGTTTACCAACAGGCCAAATATGCCGGCGCTAAACAGCAAAGTAAAAGGAAAGGATAACTAACAAGGCACTGGCAGGTAACACGATTAAAACATCGCGGAACAAAGGGCGGAGACGGGGGGGGGGGGTGCGTGACGGAGAGATAGAGGGGGGTAGCCCGTCGCGCGAGCTGGACGGACCGGCGTTCGGTACGGGCAAGGAAGTAATTACGGCGTTGGGGAAGCACCAACTCAACGGGCTCCCAGGTTCTCGCTCAAATCTGTTTTTTGTAGCCAAAGGGTGGGGGGGGGGGTGGAGGGAGGGGGGGGCGCAGTCATCATTCCACGCAGGCCAGCGACCTCAGATTATCCCGCGTCTCAGCGAACCTAATCACACGCGACAGAGGCAAAATAGACTTCACCTTAAATTCTGCGGAAACGTTAAGTCAATATTTTAGCGCGCAACAGACGCCTGCACCACCGCCACGGCTGCCACCGTCTCTAAAACTACCACCATCACCACCAGGGCAGCTACCATCTTCACCACTGCCACCTCATCTACAACCACCAACACCATCGCTGCCATCAGCACCGCCACCGCCGCCATCAGAATCACCACCAGCATCGCCGCTGCCACCAGCTTCACGACCACCACGACCACCAGGGACAGCCACCGAGCGACCGCCGCTGCCACCAGCAGCACCAATCAACACCACACCACGAGCGGCGTAACCACGGCAGCACCATGACCGCAAGCTGTGCAAAGAGGTCAACGCGTGATGGGGCCCCCCCTCCTACACCCTGCACCCCGGTCGCCAAAACAGGAGGCCGGGATGAAATTACTATCGCTCTGGAGGCCTGCCCCGGGCGCACACACCGCAGTGGAAGCCCACCACCCCCGGCCCCCCCCCCCCCCCGAGATCACACGTTTCAAAATCTGACCCCGAGTGTCTGACCTATTCATCCATCGCAAAGGTACAGCCCCTACCGCCCCCCCCCACTGCCTCATGGTCTCCCCCACAAGGTGCACCGGCGCCTGTGAAGTTCAACAAATAACCATTTGAAATTGAATCTAGGCCAAGTTGCTGGTGCAGCCCTGCTGATTTTTCTTGCTCAGGCAAATGATGGAACCGGAAGAAGTAATCTAGACTCGAGGAACCCTCCTCTAACGGGTACTTGGCCTGCCCTTCCGCACTGGGCCAGACATCTTGGAAGAGGTGGGAGTATCCACATATTACCCCACCCGCACGCGAGCCACTCATCGACCGACCGTGGGCGTACGCACGCTTATCTGCCGCTACTTGGACACAGTCGGGAGGGGATTTCGGAAAATCGCATCAATGCTTCAACCGCCACACCAGGAGATCCGAGGTCGCCACACTTCACCGCACCGCACGCAACCTGCCGATTGGCTCACTGTGGTTGCACCCGCTGATACTGCCAGGTGGATTTAAGAAACCTGCACCGCCATCGTTTCATTAGCCACAGGTCCGGAGCACAGACCCATTCATTACACCAACCCCACTGTGTTCGATACTTATAAATATAAACGCACATACTAGGAGCACGACAGCCACCCCTAAACATCCTTTAAATAAGATAAAATGTCACGGTTATGCAATAATAACTCAAGAACGACGACAACAATCTTATAATTAGTATTTTTCAAAAATCAGGAGCACCCTCATCATGTAAACGTATTAAACGTGTATATAAGGGACGCAACTTAAAAGCGTAAAAGAACACGCACGCGCAGTTCAAATGCAAAGTGCGCGCCGCCGAAAGCTGGTATTGTTGTTACTGCGCCAAATCCTTCATTTATTTTTTGGGTTTTGTAAAGGGAAAGAGTGATGCGGTTTCCTACGCGCGTGCGCACGCACTTTCGTCCCGGCACAGACTTGGAGGATCCGTTGCGTTAGCTGGGACGCGAACTCAGGTCGGCGGATTTAAACGCGCAGACGACTGCCAGCCGCACTGCTGATACCCCAGCCCCCCACTCCAAGCTTCACCAATTTTGAGAATTACCAAAGTTAATTTCCCAAGGATTTGCAGTCAATCAAAATGTTGAGGAAACTGTAAGCTTCAATTAAGATCATACGTTAAAATAAAAATTTGAAAACGTGCGGAAGGATATATTTTTACTCATTTGCACAGCCAGATTTGGGTGGCGGGGGAGGATGTGGAGCGATGGCGCAGCGATTGCCACACCGCGCCACGCGAACCTGGCGACGCCAAGCTGTCAATAACGGACCCCCCGGCCAGCGGTCGAACAACCGGCGCGACCGGCCAACACAGCGTGGAAATATGCGGCCTTCGCCGGGCAGTGGGTCGGCGAAAGCAGTGTAAATAAAATATCAAGAAGGCTTCGTTCGTAGCAACTGCTCCGGCGTGACCCGTGACCCTGGAAGAGAGGCCTAGGGGCACCTCCCCGAGGACCAGACTGGACGCTGATTAATGAACAGGAATTGTTTTCCTTTAGAGGGCAGCACTCCTCATGGTGTTGCCACGGAAACCTCAAAAAAGCCCTCGACCCTCTCCCCGCCACCTCTCTCCCTCCCAGCTTCCTTCCAGGCACTCGATCAAATTGTCTGTGGATTTCAGAGAAGAAGAGTTCACCGCACACAGGGCTTAATTTTCACCGAATCTTTCCAGGTCGGTTGACCCGCAAAAAAATGTCCGCACCCAGCAACACCACGTCCAGTACATCTCCTCTCGCTATGACTGTGGCTAATAGCTGCGTGGCCCCGCACTCCGGCCTGCCAGCAAACCCAGAATGCAATTCTGAACCCAGCACAGCGCATCCAGTATGCCTCTCGTTACGGCTGTGGCTCAGAGCTAACCCCAGTCTACCAGCGGCATGGATAATAACCGGCGAGAAATAATGTAAGCACGGCCACCGCAGGATTTGCGCAAAACGCGACCGAGAAATAAACTTTTTTTTCTGGAAGCAGCGTTACACAGATCGATCGTCACCCATCGTCATCATGGTCACCATCGGCCATGGTCAATCCACTGCTGAATGAAGACCTCCCCAAATTGCAGCCATCCTTTTTCGTACCGCCGCTAAAAAAAATGAAAACCCGCGCTCGGATTCCCAGAGCCCGCGCGATGACATCACGATTTTTCCGTCCGGCGGATTACGTTTTTACAATCGCTCTCCGCGTCGCAATTAATTTGCGCGGGATGACCACACGCGCGCGCCATCTGCGCCGACTTTGCCAGGGCAAATCCATCTCTCGTGTAATCACAAGACAATGGTGAGGGCGGAGGGGGGGGGCAGCGTCGTAGAGGGGGGGAATCCGTCGCCAGCGTTGGGAACGAGGGGAACCGACTCCGGGGGTGTTGTGACGAGAGCCCCCTTTAGTTCTAGATTTGAAGCTTTCGTGACTGCAAGGATTCATACTCTTAGGTTTTTTCGGTAAAGTCACGTAGGTAAAATTAATAATGATAATAATAAGAATATAAATAATAATAGAAATAAAATAAAAAATCACGACGTTTCGGAGGCAACACAAGTCTCCGTCATCAGGTGGGACCGTCACAGCTGAATTTACTGTATTTCGAGAAGCTGTGACTTCTTGTCTCTAACAGATAGGTGAACTTCCTCCCCGTAGAAGGTATTAATTCCAGATTTGAAGCTTTCGTGACTGCAAGGATTCATAACTCTTAGGTGTTTTCGGTAAAGTCACGTAGGTAAAAAAAAAAATTTGAAATAATAATAGAAATAAAATAATAAATCGCGACGTTTCGGTCCCACCTGACTGATGACGGAGACTTGTGTTGCCTCCGAAACGTCGTGATTTATTATTGTATTATTTATTATTATTTCTATTATTTATTTTATTTTTTACCTACGTGACTTTACCGAAAAAACCTAAGAGTATAGCCCCCTTTAGCCGCCAACGCCACCGCGTACGCCACGTGCTCAACGCGAACCCTAACCCCTCCATCCCTGCAGTGTTCCAGCACTGACCCCCTACTGGGGGGTATCAGTCACCTCCGCATCACTCTGCCATCGCAACTAAGACTGGTTACCGTTTACCCTTGAACATCACTCATTGATGCCTCCCACCCACGTTGAACGGACTGACCTTTTCGTCTCGTCCGCACTGTGCAGGTCACAGCAACGCATTCACTCGCTCACCACAAATGCTTTCTCTGTCTGCCGCTTCCCTTGCACTTGCTCGACTCTGGAATTCCCTCCCATTGTCATTTTTTCCAAAGGTCTGATTGTAAACTTTTGCTCGATTCAAGAGACGCGTCGCACTCTTATCCATTTACAATTTTAATTTATGCCGTTTGATGCTGGCCGCTTTGGCGTTGAAGACCTTTGGGCCTGCGCCTAGCAACTTCGCAACCTCCGATGAGCACGGTTTGGCCACGTACGGTGTGAAAGACGCTCCACAGGCACGAAAGCACGTACACGAGTGCAGACTTTTTGGGCATTTGTGTGTCGTAGCGCTAACACTTGTGCCTCACAGCAAAGGGGTCTATGGGTTTGATTCCCGGCTCAAGTGCCTTGCTGTGTGGGGGTTTGTAAGTTCTCATAACTTTTTTGCAAGGGTCACCAACGTCTGGGTTCTCCGATTTCTGCCTATAGCTCAAACAAAAAAGTTAAGTACAATGAAACTGGTATTGGCCAAACATCCCAATGCTAAAAAAATGTTTAATCCAAATGACTCTGTCGGGATTACACAAAGCGGCAACGTCACCCAACGGCTGCAAAGGCTTAGCAGTACCCTCCTGAAAAAGAGGCTTTTCCTGGGTAGCACGGTTGGCTACGTACGACGTGAAAGACGTTCAACATACACAGAATAATAAAATACGAATAGCATTGTATTGAGAACGCGCATGACTGCAGTGCATTGCGGAGTACGGCGTTGTTGTTGTTCGGGATGAAAACATTTCCAGGTAACGTTTTTCTTCTCCGTTGAGAATGTTGACGGCGCTGTCCGACCGCATCGCGTTGTTGCGCGGCGCAATGTCGCGTCGCGCTGCCGTCACAGGTCCTCTTCACCCTTTCCCGTTGCGATGACGTACGTCGTCACGTACATCATCAGGTTTTCTTCCGATTCCGTTACGATGACGTACGTCGTCACGTACATCATCAGGTTTTCTTCCGATTCCGTTACGATGACGTACGTCGTCACGTACATCATCAGGTTTTCTTCCGATTCCGTTGCGATGACGTACGTCGTCACGTACATCATCAGGTTTTCTTCCGATTCCGTTACGATGACGTACGTCGTCACGTACATCATCAGGTTTTCTTCCGATTCCGTTACGATGACGTACGTGTCGGTCATCGAAAGGAGACCCGGAACAAGAACGGAAACAAAATAACTTTATCGGTACCGAGGCTCCCACAAGGCCATGCGGGGAGGGCGTGCAGCACAGCTTGGCGCCAGCTATCGTAGAGTGCGATCGTGTCGCTACGGTTCTCTGCGGTGAGTAACGATGTCTTTAACAACGACGGCGCTACGCCTCCATAAATAAAGTTAACGCCGAGATTCGGCGGCGAACGGGACCACCCGCGCCCGGCAAAACTTTCAGACGTCTCAGAACGGTAAAGGGTTAACATTGGCACGTACACGACGCCTAACTACAGCCCCCGCGACCCTCAGGGCCTCAAGCACTCAACGGATCCTAAGAATCCCACTTCTCTCACTCGCCTTCCCGTTGCACAATTACGTTCCAACTGAGGTGTGTCCTGGGATGACTTGAGAACGTTCACATACACACACGCGTGGGTGTGTGTGTGTGTGTTTTTTTATGAAAACAAAACACTGTGGTGCAGCGGTGACTTGGTGGTTAACGCACTGCGCCTCCCGTTCTGGAGCAATCTGTTACCCATAATTGAATTGTCTTGTATAGCCTTTCATATCTATATAAATATACGTTGTATCTTGCTTGCCCTGATTAATCTTGTTTTGTATGGAGTGTTGACATTTTTACAAGTACAATGCTTTGTGATCTTTCGATGAAAAGTGCGATATATACATTCCTGTACTCAAACATTCGTCAGTTGCACTGTGGCTTTAAAAGGACATATCAATACCAGACATATTTAACAGGTGACTTTTTTTAGCAATCGCTCAGCCTCACAGAACATCATGTGCTATGAAACTAATCGATTTTTATTTTACCAGGTAAGGTCGAATGAGCTATATGGCTCATTTTCAGAAGCGACCTGGCCACAAACGATAACTCAACGAAGTGGCTCATCACGTGGAAATTTATCGCAGACAAATACCATAAACGCACGTCGATTCGAATTGCGATGGGGAAAACCAAAGGACCCGGAGAAAAATCCACGCGACCACGGGGAGAACATTTGAACTCCGAATATACAGGAGTCAGGGTTGGGATCAAGCCCACGACCTCCTGTATACCAGGCGAGGGAGTTAATATCTCACCACCGTGGAGCTCCTGCAGAAGGACCCTTGCCCAGAAACGTCACCTATTTTTTTTCTTTTAAGGTCACAGTGTTATTGAGAAATGTGTTTTATGCGATTGTGCACAACCATTGCAATATGACCAAACAATTTATATAAACGAAAAAATGTTTTATCATTGACTCCCTGCCACAGCAAATATCCGTGGCGAGCAAATTCTCTGGCGAGCTCCTGTTTAGCGAACCCGCTGTACTCAACGACTTCCACACTAGCAGCCTCCTTCTATAAGTTCATCTCACGTTTCATTCCGAGACGCATTGCGAGTTTCACCATCGCCGCATTAACCGCGCCCATTTTTTCTTCTTTCGGGAATGGCCTAGATTCCTTTACCACGCTTTATAAGCCTCACAGTACAAACACAATATAGTAAAAAAAAACTCCCATTAGCGCCGTAAATCCCAAAGTTGCGGGTGTCACGTCGGCGACCAGTCACCGCCAAAAACCGCCGCCAGCATTTGTTTGCCGCAATCAAGTGCGACACCGCGGGATAGATAGCGACGACGCTGTTATATTTTCAACGACACGTGCCATCCTCATCGCGCGTGCCGCCGCGGCCGTGGAGATAACCCCGGCGTGGTCCCCGCATGCCACGCGGCGGACCCAGGAGACTCGGCGACGCTCCCAGCAAGGAGACGCGCCACCAAGGACCGTGGCAGCGGACTCGTACGTATGTATGTACGTTTAACTTCTTTCGCACCGTACGTAGCCATTATGCGAGAGCCGGGGGACTATGGTACCCCGGGGTACCGCCACAAGGTTCAATTAAAATCGATTCTTACGCGCAAAGTACACGCATCGAATTGCGTGTGCAAGGATCATGCATTGTATGCATAATAATCATCAGGATCGATTATTTATGATGAATATAAGGTGAAACACCCCCATGTCCTCCGACTTGAAGTGGGAAGGCCTTCAGCCAACAGTGCTTTGAAATAAAGGGCTCTACACGGCTCAAGTTAAGTTCGGCTAAAGGACTGAACAACATTTTGCAGGCAAAAACAATACAAAAGGTGGCAAAGGTGCAGCCCTGCAATTTCTTCCTCATGCCACTGTTAGAGGAAGGGCCACCACGAGAGAAAAGTCCAGAGGACCTCAAAAAGGTATTTTGTCCTGGTCTTCCACGCTGCCCAGACGTCTCGGAAGATGTGGGAGTACCCACACCTTAGCCCATCACAAGATAACCTGCCCACCGACTGTCAAGCTATGTGAATGAGATGGCCAAAATGAGACGCAAAAAATGTAAACGATTCCGAATCCATTCGCAAAGCCAAAATATCTGACACACACGCCTCATTACGGAGATCGTCCATGCGAACGGATTCCTCCTAGGTGGTAACGAAGCATTGTACGCGCCAACACAAGAATCAGAAAGGGTGGCTCAGCCTGAACTAATTTCGCTCCGCTGCTATGGCAATTTTTAAATCCTGAATGTTTTGTCAAATTCCCAACAGCATCACAATCATTTAATAAAGCACACCCTTCTTAAACAGCTAATTCCGTTCCGAGCGGTTTGCCTAGTAAAGGCTTTCCACTACGCCTCACAGTTAGACAGCTGTAACATAATTACGGTTCCGTAAAATAAAAAAAACGCAAGTTTAATGAATTCACCTACACGAGCCCACTATGAGCTTTTTAAAATTATATTTGGACGTACGACACTGGAAGGCAAACACGGACCACTTCAGCGGCCGGCACGGGCAGCCGGTGATTGTGCCACGGAGGATTAATTGTATTTTCTTATTTAGCGGTCGTGTTCTGTGGACGACGATTGCTGGCATCGCCGCCGCATGTCGATGTCGTCTGTTCGTTCGAGACAAAAAAACAAAAAGCCAGAGCGAGATGGTAATCACCTTCCGCCACCCGCTGCTGTTCAAATACATATTACGAGAAGCTTAGCTGAAGGAATGAGGCGAAGGGGATAAAATTAAAAAAATTCCTGCCACTAAGCTCACACAATTTAATTCAGTTTGAGAGCAGCGCTACGCGTCTCGGCGTTGACTCCGTTTGCCTAGGTACTAGGAGGAACGATTAACTAATTTGTCATTTAACATCCATTCTTACGATCACGATACCCCTTGCCTACCTCTCTGCACTCTCGTCTAACTCTAATCCCCTCCTCGCACTCTCCCACCCCTGATATCCGAAGCTCCGTGTGGAGCGAAACGTCGGAAATCGTGGTTGTCCCACCTGATTGCCTCCGAAACGTCGTGATTTAATTTAGTTATTTTTATTCTTTATTCTTATTCTTTTTTTCACCTGCGTGATTTTACCGAAAGAACCAAGGCGTATGAGTCAGAAATCGTGCCCAACGAAAGGCAAGCGGTAAAACTGGGGAGTGCCGTGCAGCAGCCCAGCCAGGAAATACGCTTCGCTGTAAAAGCCAAAAACCGACCAAAAAACTCCAAAATCGAAAGCGTCAGCCCAGGGGAACAAAGTTGGATTTTTTATTACGAAGTTTTTTTTTCACCATGCGCCATAGCCACATCGAATTAAAAACATACATCAAATTATTCAATGTACACGGAGAACCTTACCTCCACGACACAGCCTCACAATTTAAGGCACATCCGAAGGGGATGCTCACAAATAATTCAATGAATACTCCATATGCAGCGAAGCCTCGTCGCACAAAAACACACGCGCTCTCGCCGACTGTAATCTTGATTCTTAAGCCGCCACGCGGAAACCGAATTGGTTTTTAAATCAACAAAAGCTTCACCGCATTCAAACCACAAGAGCACCGCAAAACGCAATTGCGTTCGGAGCCGAATACCGCTCGCATAATCTTGTTAGCGCGTAGCAAGTATCTTTTGCAAGTGGCATTTTTTTTCCCTGTGGTTTTTTTATTACGTAACATACATTACCCCCCCAGGGCACTTTAAACGATTGCCAAGTCCAAACTGCCAGCGTGTGCCAGTGCGGAAGCAATGAACGGCCAGCGCCAGGACGAGGCCTGGAAACGCGAGGTCACTGGCAGCCGTGGCAGGAGAAGCCGTCGTCACCAGAGTGGCCATGCTTGCCGAAGCAAAGCGACGATGCCGAAATTTAAAATGGTGAAAAAGTGGAAGATTTTTTTTTTTTCACCCCGAATTTTATTCCGATTGTGCTCAAGGCATGAACGCATGATGCCAAGAATCTGTTCGGAAAAATCTCATGCTGCAGAGCAAGCCGGCGTTGTTCGAGATCGGAGCGCGAAAGCAGATATCAGTGTCACCTCCCAGACACCGTGGATATTTGTGAAACTACTGGACATCTGTGAAAAAGAGCTTTATCGCTCATTGTATTCCTCCAGCATAAATATATTTAAATTTTGATATCAGTGGCCCCTCCCAGATACCTTCAAGTGACTTCTGGTCTCTACAGTCGGCAGAAATACTTTCCCTATTGGTTTGCGACTGAGTAATGTTTGTGATGTGATAGCCAAACCAATATTTTTTTTGTGAGAGCTAAAATTTTGCCAAATGGTAAAAACGAAACTTAATAGTTTTTTTTCTACTTTAGTGACATGTCTGAGACCATCAGCTCACTACGGGAACAGACACTTAAGAACCTGGTTGAATCAGCTGCCCGGATTAGAACCCTGGACTCAACAATGTTGGGTCACAGGTTCCTACACGATCCTATTGTGTTTAAATGATCTTACCTCGAAGGAATTTATCCCTCTCATTATTTAAAACAAAAATAAACTTACATCACACTTAAAATTTACAGAACAAACCCAATGTACTTAACTATAAGATCATGTTTTTTTCATTGATTTTGCCTTTACGTGAATGAAAAAATATTCTGAGCATTTAAAAAAAAATTTTTAATGGAGTTTGGAAAATAAAATATTTCCAAATGAGTAAAGCTTCGGAGATGTAGAGGTGGTCCAGAGGTGAGAGACAGATGAGGACCACCGACATGCTTGGCTAAAAATTTTGGTTTTTCGATGCCCGATAGTGGGCATCAGTAGTGTAGCAGTTGGAGCACTGCACCACGAACCCAGCCACCCGGGTTTGATTCCTGCTCAAGGCCAACACCAGTGACGATTATATAAACCGGTCCTGTGCCTCCTCTAGGTCGACTCAGCCTTAAATGAGTACCTGGTGTGGTATTTAAATTTCGCCACTGGAGAAACAAAGGTGGCCAGGGGTGGTGCTGGCCACCCACCCCCTAGTGTGCTGCGTTGTGCCGGCCTTCATAGGTGCTCGCTAACAGCACTTGCTCCTACAGTCTATTGAGGCTATACGAGGGATCTTTGTCTTTTGAGAGGGGTTAAACCTGATTCTCAATTGCAGCAAGTTGATAGTCTGAGCGCAGTTACCTCAAAAAACGAAATGTGACATTCGTTTTTTCAACTCATTTGACTAAATTCCAGTTGAGAACGGAACACATCGATTTTTCGAGCTAGAAGATGAACATCTCTGAAGTTACTAAATGTGAGAGTGCAGTTCCCCTCGTGTGGATGAAGTCACTTGACGGTTTCTCGGAAGTAGATCTGCGATATCTCCTTCCACGAGCCGTTCCGTAACAACCCTCGCAAGAATTCCGAATGCACACTTTGCGCTTGTGGGCAAACCGATCGCAAAATTGTGAAAAATACAAAAAATCTAATAGTAAAAACTGAGTATTCGGCAAAAACGCGACATGAAATTTGTTGCCATAGTATATTTTAAGATTGCTGCCCACGTGTAAGCCTTATTATGTTAAGTATGTCGCTGTCAGCGAGTGACACCGCATTAAATAATGTTGCCATCCACACTGGTGCACGTGGCCAAGTGATTGATGAGGGTGGTCGCTACTCTTTAGCGGAAGGTCACAGGACGCCCTTGAGAGGAGTTTCATTATCATCAACATCACCACCAACCAAGCTGTCTCAACACACAGACACGACATTACATCCCTGAGTGAAAGAGACAGAGAGCCACGTAAAGTCTGCCGCACAGATAAACGCAGATGTACTAAAAAAATAACTCGTTTTCATTTGACCAGATAGGACATTTCTAGCAGACAAAAACTCTCAACGCGTGCTTCTCAATGTGGATCAGTAAACAAATCCACGCGACCACGGGGAGAACACACAAACTCCGAATAAACAGCAGCAGGCGTCAGGGTCGGGATTGACCCCACGACCTCCTGTATACCAGGCGAGGTAGTTAACATCTCCTAGCCACCGTGATGATCAGAGAGAGAGACTCAAACTCCAAACATACAGCAGCAGGCGTCAGGGTCGGGATTGACCCCACGACCTCCCATAGACCAGGCGAGGTGGTGCACATCTCCTAGCCACCGTGATGCCAGTTCTGACAGGGCCACAATCGAGAAACATCACGAGGACAGACGTGCAGATTACAAAGATCCCCCGTATAACCTTCACCGACTGTTAGGGCAAGTACAGAAGATTAGTGATAGCAACACAGAGACGGACAAGAAACAGGCGCAGGGCATGAAACAAGAATAGACACGGACACATGTACAGAGACATTTATATACAGTCACACACAACCGCGGCGATGCATACACACCCACCCACAGACATACACGGGCAGACCCAACACTGATAAAGCGGTGTGTGTGTGGAACCACGGACACACAAGACGTGAACATCGTGTACATCAAATCCTGAACGTCCCAATCCCATCACCGCCAAGCTTCGCACCCACGCGATCCCCACTTCTTTTACAGGGTACAGCTAACGACTTGTTCCTTTGGGAAGTCTCATTTCTTGGGGAGCTTAAACAAAACAAAACAAAAATCGCCACTAAGTTCAGGTGAGATCACGGCGGTGGCGCTTGTGCCAGGCTAGGTGTACTTTGAGCTCCAAAGACAAAGACCCCCCCCCCCCCCGTGTAGCCGTAACACACTGCTGGGGCAAGTCCTGTGAGCGAGCACTTGTGAAACACCGGCACTGCACACGAAGGGGTTGGATGGGTGGCCAACACCACGCCCGACCGCCTTTGTCTCCCCAGTGGCGATGTTTACACCACCGCACCCCAAGAGACCCAGCACCGGTTCAGATAATCGTCACTGGTGTTGCAAGGTTCGTGTGCACGGCGTGCTAACCGCTACACTACAGCTCCCCAGATACAAATACGGCCACACACACACGCCTAGTAGATTGTAAATAAACATTCCGGTTCAGATAATCGTCAATGAACCTCCCCTAGAAATCGAACTCGGGTCGCCGGGTTCGTAGCGCAGCGCGCTAATCAATGCACAGGCTCTCACTTCAACACACACACACTCTCCTCCACTAGTTATACACGTGTTGTTGTGACACACGGGCATCTCAAGGGCGGCGTGAGTGCTACTAACACCGCTGCTGCTGCTGCACAGGCTCTCCGTCACGAAACGTCGGACAGGCGTTGCGCCTGGACGCCTCTCTCCTCTCTCTCTCTCTGTCTCTCTCTCTCGCTCTCACCAGCATGGGGACCCCGTATTTGAACGTCTTGTTCCTCTTCAGCGATGCCCACGCCATCGCTGCCTCCTGTAAGAGACGACATGAATCGATTGCAATATCGCTACGCGCGCTCACGATACCCGATTGTCGCGTGAAGGATAATCGGGTTTTTATATCTATATACAGATATCGCTCGCGTTGGTGTGAAGTGTGGGTCAAGAGTCACTGCTTTAGCCACTGTGCCGACTTTGCGTTGAATTTACATCGATATAAAACACACACACACAGATACTAATCGATTTGTGACTCGACGCGAGAGCTGGAATCGTTAACCGCGACTCTGGATCGCTCAAAGGCAACACGCGATCCCCACCACGCTGCACGCCACCCACGTGCGATGCGCTTCCGTTCCTCGTTTCCGCTTCCGCTTTCGTCTCGCACACGCCCCCTCTCCCTGCCCCCCCTCTCCCTGCCCCCCCTCTCCCTGCCCCCCCTCTCCCTGCCCCCCCTCTCCCTGCCCCCCCTCTCCCTGCCCCCCCTCTCCCACCCCCCCTCTCCCTGCCCCCCCCTCTCCCTGCCCCCTCTCCCTGCCCCCCCTCTCCCTGCCCCCCCTCTCCCTGCCCCCCTTCTCCCTGCTCCCCCCTCGCCCTGCCCCCCCCTCTCCCTGCCCCCCTCTCTCCCTGCCCCCCCCTCCGCCCCCTCTCCCTGCTCCCCCCTCTCCCTGCCCCCCCTCTCCCTGCCCCCCCCCTCTCCCTGCCCCCCCCTCCCCCCCCTCTCCCTGCTCCCCCCCTCTCCCTGCCCCCCCTCTCCCTGCCCCCCCCTCTCCCCCCCCCTCTCCCTGCCCCCCCCTCTCCCTGCCCCCCCCTCCGCCCCCTCTCCCTGCTCCCCCCTCTCCCTGCCCCCCCCCTCTCCCTGCCCCCCCTCCCCCCCCTCTCCCTGCTTCCCCCTGTCCCTGCTCCCCCCTCTCCCTGCCCCCTCCTCTCCCTGCCCCCCCCCTCTCCCTGCCCCCCCCCCTCTCCCTACCCCCTCTCCCCCCCCCTCTCCCTGCCCCCCCTCTCCCCTCCCCCCCCCTCTCCCTGCTCCCCCCCTCTCCCTGCCCCCCCTCTCCCTGCCCCCTCTCCCCCCCCCTCTCCCCCCCCTCTCCCTGCTCCCCCCCCCTCTCCCTGCCCCCCCTCTCCCTGCCCCCCCCCCTCTCCCTGCCCCCCCCTCTCCCCCCCCCTCTCCCTGCCCCCCCCTCTCCCTGCCCCCTCTCCCCCCCCTCTCCTTGCTCCCCCCTCTCCCTGCCCCCCCCTCTCCCTGCCCCCCCCCCTCTCCCTGCTCCCCCCCCCTCTCCCTGCCCCCCCCTCCGCCCCCTCTCCCTGCTCCCCCCTCTCCCTGCCCCCCCCTCTCCCTGCCCCCCCTCTCCCTGCTCCCCCCCTCTCCCTGCCCCCCCTCTCCCTGCCACCCCCTCTCCATGCCCCCCCCCTCTCCCTGCCCCCCCCCTCTCCCTGCCCCCCCCCTCTCCCCCCCCTCCCCCCCCCTCTCCCTGCTCCCCCCTCTCCCTGCCCCCCCTCTCCCTGCCCCCCCCTCTCCCTGCCACCCCTCTCCCTACCACCCCCTCTCCCCCCCTCTTCCTGCTCCCCCCTCCCTCTCCCTGCCCCCCCCTCTCCCTGCCCCCCCTCTCCCCCCCCCTCTCCCTGCTCCCCCCTCTGCCTGCCCCCTCTCTCTTCTGTGAGATCACAAACCCCTCATTAGCATAACCCTGGCTTCAACATCTTTCGTGTGAAAAATTGGGGTTTCTAGCCCCGTGACACGTCGGCAGAAGTGATGGTGGCTCTTGGTCGAGACTCCAGAGTCGAGGCTAACGACGGAGTGGCGGCCAACGGATCGGAAAACAGCCGCGGAGATGAAGCAATCAAACGTTCGTGCGCGGAAGACGGATGCACTGTTGAATCTCAGCACCGCGGGTAATGGTGACATTCATACTGTTAGATATGAATGTCACGTAGGAGAAAAATAAATAATATTTATAAATAATAATTATGAATAATAGAAATAAAATCATAATTTGGTGATTTACTATTTTATTTCTATTATTTTTTTATTGTTTATTTTTCACCTACGTGACTTTACCGAAAAAACCTCAGAGTATGAATCCTTGCAGTCACAAAAACTTCAAATCTAGAATGGTGAAATTCATCTAGCAGTGTACTGATCATGGCGGACGAGGACTCCAACATGCCAATAACCACGTGCAGGAAAACTTGCCAGACTATGAGCCAGTTTCAGAATAATTACCAAGCAAATGAGTTCACCTTTGTTTGCAAGTGCTTGTAGAACGACGAGTGCGAGCGATGCACGTGATTTTTACAAACACCCGTACCTTGCAACATACATCACAAGGCCGTAATTATCATATATATTGGGGGGGCGGGGGGGGGGCATACACTTTTGCCATCCTTTAATCGCAGAAGTTCCGCGGGTTCCCGCTAGGACAGAATTTAATTCTCAACCCCACGTCACGTATTCATGCTTATAGAGCGCCGCCTACTGAATTGACCGTGAAGTTAATCAATTTAACAAAGGCATTCGCTACCACTACAATCCGTGAGATTTTTTGGGTTATATCGCGTAAATATAAATGTGTCGTTAAAGCCGCCACCACCCGGCACAGCCAATTGGTAACGTTTGTCACGTCGACAAAACGTGCCAATTCGTTACTATGTTCTTGGTTCTTTCGGTAAAGTCACGTAGAAAGGAAATAATAAAATAATATTAATATAAAACAATAAAAAAAATATTATTTTATTATTTCCCTTCTACGTGACTTTACCGAAAGAACCAAGAATATGAATCCCTGCAGTCACGAAAGCTTTATATCAATTCGTTACTAGTTCAGCACACCGGTGTGTTGGAGAGTAAACCCACAACATTTACAAGAAATCTCGTGTTATGGAAGTTCATCGGGTTCTTCAACATATTGCAACGTATTGCTCAGCTTGGGAGATTATTTACAGATACTCAGTACGTACACACCACTCCGACACGTCAGAGGAGAGATGGAGCGATGAAATTGTGTGCAGGTGCTAGATGGATTGTTGCATCGCAGGCTCGCGAGGGATGATGACGGCTTGAGTAGGCCATCATCCAGCAGCGGATTGATCATAGCCGGTGACGCGGGTGATGACGATCATGGCAAACACAGATGAAGAGTTTCCATAAAATATCGGGAAGATTGTTAGTGTGTTGGCAATTTATATGAAAGCCGTTTTGATTAACTTTTTTTATCAACAAACTTTAACAAAGGATTGTTTTTGCAACAAAGTGCAGTAATTGTATTCTTAGTTATTTCGGTAAAGTCACGTAGAAGGGAAATAATAAAATAATATAAATATAAAACAACAAAAAAGTCTCACGACGTTTCTACTGCAACACAAGCAATCATCATCAGGTGTGAAATCCACAGCAAGAAATTTTGAAAAAAGTGGCGGTTTTTCCTGACGTCAGCACCACGGACAGCGATTTGGCAGTTGGCCAGATGGACGAGTCCATCTATGTTCGGAAAAGAGGAGGGGGGAGCAGAAAATGAAATGCGGTCTGAAAGTCACCGTAAGCGTGAACACAATCAATTAAGACCCGAAATGGTTTATCAAATCCTTCCCATGATTGCTAACCCAGAATCTATCTTCTCGGTTGAAATTGTCTCTGTGTTTGTATATCTGAATAGCCTCATGAACGAACCTCTCATGGTAGCCAGATGGCTTGCAAAGAACCTCTGTCTTGGAGAAATCAATGTCAAGTGAGCCCACTGAATTATAACAGTGATTTGCCACGGCCGAAAGCTTGAAATCAAAATTTAAAGTGCAGTAAATTATTTGGCCCTGAACGTGGAAACGTCTCCAAGAGGTTTTGACAACGTGGTCCAGGCACATCGTTAATTGCTGTACCGCGCTTAAGACATTTTTACTTTGATGGCATTCTCCGGATTATGAGATGTTCCGGAAAGTAGGACTTACCCCATGCTTGTGCCCGGTATCAATAAAGTTATACAAATCTGGCCAAACAGATTTCCCGTGTAGCCTTAACAGACTGTTGGGGCAAGTGCTGTTAGCGAGCACCTATGAAGGCTGGCACGGCACACGAGCGTGTGGGTGGCCAGCACCACGCCCGGCCGCCTTTGTCTCCCCAGTGGCGATGTTTACACACCGCACCAGGAACTCATTCGAGGGTGAGTCGACCTTGGTGAGGCCCAGGACCGGTTCATATAATCGTCACCAGTGTTGGCCGTCAGCAGGAATCAGACCCGGGTTTCCAGGTTAATATGCACAGCATGATAACCACTACACTGCCGCTTCCCAGATACAAATCTGGCCACACACACACGCTTAGTAGATTATAATAAATCGAGGCTCTCTTTGAACGAAGATGACAAAGCCACGAAGTTGCAAGATCAAGTTATCGGCACACTGTGTCGTCAAGACAACATAACTAAAGCAAATAGACACAATTCAGTTCGTTTGCTTTTTTTTATCACTTTTGTATTTTTTTTTCCCAATTGCATCCATATTGAGGTAAGTTCTGATATGAAGTGTTCATTCGAATATCTCAACAGATCAGTGCAGCTCTTCGTATTAGACATCGGCCCACCAAAAACAGAGCTCGCTTCTTCCGAAATTCCTTCAAGTGAACCCACGATCCACAAGGTGATGGAGCAGAGCAGCTGAGACACGGTGCACACGGGAAGGAGTCGCACTTCCCAAACCACCTCTGCCGCCACTGAGAATGCCTCTGAACAGGTGGAAATTGGCCAAATAAAAATGCAGCCTTTGGTCACTTGGCTGAGACAATCAACAACGGTATTGACGCTCGGGAGCCCAGTTTGATCATAGGCAGCTGTCTGGATTCAAAGCCAGGATGGTTTAGGCACCAGCTCTGTGCTCTGACCTCTGCATCACAGGCCCTCCGCAAAAAAATGTGGTTGCTAAATCCACGGTAATTTCTGGTGTGACTTCAAAAAGCACGAGCTCGGTGGTCATTCCGCTCCATACGCAAAGTCCTCCCATATCACTAAAACAAGTGCAGGGCAGCTTAAGTTGTGGCCTAGTTTAAACAAAGTCAAAAGGCTGTTCCGGAAAAAGATTCCTTTCTGTCATCTTCACTCTTGTGCCTTGACATACCGCCATCCAACTCCACGACTTCACCTTCAAGCTTGATGCTGTAGATCTCGACGGTTGCCTCTGTGTAAAACGACACGGACGCAAAACAAGTGGGAAAAATCAGGTGACGTCACGTGCAAGCTTTCACAGTACCGGGTCAAATAACACATTCCTGCGGAGGGAGCTGGTAGGAACGTTGGGTTGCTCGGTCAATGGCCAGGGTCAACGGCGGCGTGGTGTGTTCCGCAAATATGCCCGACTGTGAGGGCGGGCACAAGCCGACGTGAGTAGGTTAAACGTTGAGTTTGATAAGGGCACCACGGGGTGAGCAGCCCCTCCCCACCCAGCCCCTCCCCACCCTCCCCGCCCAGCCCCTCCCCACCCATCCCCACCCCCCGCACCCAGCCCCTCCCTGCACGACGGACGGACAAAATCATCCCGTGGGCCGGTGTAACCAGGAGGTTACTACCAGTAACACACTGCTCCCTACTCAAAACATGCAAGGCGCGATGGTCATATCTGATTGCCGGCCCTGAGCTAGTGATGGAAATTCCACATTCCTATGGTAGGAACTGCCCGCATTACATGTCCAACCGTTTTTGCAAATCCACTGCTGGATCAGTGAGTGCCTCCCCACGCCATGCGGGTCGCGGGGGTTATTTGACCATACTTCACCACGCTGGTCAGTGCAGGTTGTTGGAGATAAGAGAGCATTGGCGTGGCTGCATAGCACAGTCCAACAATATATAGGACGACATTTCACTCTGCTGGCCGATACGCCGTCATGCAGTCTTGTGCATTACAGTTCTATACAGCATGCATTTAGGTGCTAAATAAACATACATCGTCATGTTTATCTGCTGTGTACAACAGAATGTTCATGAGCAACACAGATTCCAGTATCCTACTGCTGGAGTAATCGTAAGGAGATTGTCATTGGTCATTGGTAATCGCAACGCATGTACTCCGAACAACTGGAAACTAGCCACGGCAATAGCAAAAACGTTACGGGGTTTATGTCTTGCCAATGAAAACAAGACAGGAGTTTGCGTGTCTCTCTCCCCGTGATGGCGTGGATCTTTCTCCGGGTCCTCGGGGTTTTTCCCTCCACATTTATAAACACGCCTCTTAGAGCATTCGGCCGCGATACATTTCCACGTGACAAGCCACTTGGTTGAACTATCAATTGTGGCCAGGTCGCTTCTAAAAAAGAGCTAGGAAGCTCAGTGGGCCTTACCTGGCAAGACCAAAAACTAGTTTAGTTTAGACACGGGTGTTCCTCGGTGGGGCTGTGTCGGTTCTCAATTTTTAAATCCTTTATATTAAGTTCACTTGCTTGCTTGCGCGCTTACGACCGTGCAAATCTTTCAGTCGTTTTTTAACCCAATTCCCGTGATCCAATCGAGCTGACGTTTTGCACACATACTCGTTGTGTGTGACAATTTATTTTCGTGAAAATTTTTTTCCATAACTTTACACTTTTTAGGAAAAAATAAATTATATTTAATTACCAATTGCTTAATGGTGGCAGGCAATCATCTGACCCATAGGTGGCAACCATCTCAAGCCAGAGGACGAGAGGACTCTAGCCGCCACGCATATAAAGGATTTATAGTGAAAAACGTTGTTTTTACGGGTTAATTTTTTCCGTGTTAAGACCCCCCCCCCCCCCCCCACTTGTTTTTGGCTCATAAATCTCCCTACGGTCACAACATCAGAGACGGCGGTGCCTTGGGGCAGGCGTACCGGCGTGGCGCTGTTCTTTTTGCCGGTAGCAGTGGACGTACAGGCGGAACGTGAGCACGAGCAGCAGCGCCATTGCAATCTGTAAGATGATGTAGAGCAGCGGGAAGAGGTAAAGCGGGCCGATCACTTTCGGGTCAAAGGTCAGCCTCAGGATGGCGGAGCACAGCTGCAGGTTCTGGAATCCTGTTTCCATGGAGATGGCACGTCTGCATCTGTTTCGTGAGAGCCGGGGAGAGAGGGGATGGGCGTAAGCATTGCTGTTGTTGTTGTTTTGCCAGTTGTGGTACTGGCACATTGGGAGCCCTGAGGAGAGACCCACTGAAGCTGATATTTGGTTCACTATTACATTTTCAATGAATCCAGTGCCCCTTGAGCCGCTTGGAGCCCTATGCTTTTGCTTAGTTTGCATTGTGCCTAGCACCACCACTGTTGTTTTGTTTGCCAACTCTAAGATACAGAGCAACTGGCATATATAGCAGGGGCAGAAGACTCTCTTGCAACCCTGGCAGAGACAAGAACCACGTGCAAATGCATTGCCTTCAGAAGTGTATTATTACACGACTGACAACATCCAGGACAGTCAATTTCCTGGAAGACTTTCATATATTCCTACCTCAGTCAGTATCTTCATTTAACAAGGGCATTGAGTAAGCGGTTAAGTCACGTCTAAAGATAAAATAATAAATTAAAATAATAGCGACGTTTCGATTGCAACACAAGCAATCATCATCAGGCATAAAAGAAATAGCAACAAAAATCTAACTAGAAAACTATAGACAGACATACAAGCAGACAGACATCACAAGGACACACAGAGAGAGGACACATATCGGCATAAAGAGAGGGGTCGTTTCTGTGACGGTCCCTTAAATATAGAGAGGGGGGGCGGGGACGGAGAGAGGGAGGGGGCAGAGAAAATTAGCATATCAATGAGTGGACGGCAACGTGCTGCTGCTGCGCAAGTAAGATGACGACGTGGCACGGCACGCAAGCTTGAAAATTAGGAGAAAGGCACACTAAAATTAAATAACCTCGCAAAATATCGAAATGTGATGTAATGCAACACAGAGAGTCGGTCAACACACAATTAACGCATAGCCTGGTTGATTACGTATAAATGCAAGAAATCTACACTATAATGTTACAATAACAAGTAAAGAATGTGAATTGCAGTTTAAAAAATACGTACAATAATAATTATGACAATCATTATTGTATTATAATTATTTCGACTTGTAATGCACCGCACGGCGTTCGTTCACTCCCGAAGAGGCAGAAATTAGTCAACATTCTGGTAAAATGTAGACTTAGACGTATGTATGTATCTTGAACTTCTTTCACGCTGTACGTAGCCAAACATGCTCAACGGATGTGTGGGGGAAGGATAACAAACTGAACACAAAAAAAAACGTTCTAAAGAAATTAGTTTTAAAATTACATTTAAAAGTGCATAGCTCCAGTGGCTTCCGAAAATTGGAAGGAAGAGCTATCCAGACGGCCACAGAAGCGCATCTGACAGCGTGGCCGTCTTTGTTCGATGGTTAGCCAAAAGCCACTGCGAGGATGGCCGGAGTTTGCCTAATGGTCTACGCTCCTTGACGAGGTCAACAAGGTATTGTGGTTCATTTGCGGCAAGCAATTTGTGTGTAATGAGTGCGAAAACAGATTGAATAAAGGCGAAAACAAAACATGAAAACAAGCACTTATCTTATTTTAAAAAATGTACACAGGTCTTCGTCAAGGCTATTCATTATTATGTTTTTTTTAACTCAGCTATGGTTGGAATTTAATTTCAATGCGGTATGGGAGGTCAAGTGATTCCAGAACAGAGGGGCATCAATTGAGATTGATGGCAGAACAAACCTGTTTACTGCACCACATGAAGACGCAGTGATTGGGGGGTCTTGGTTTGTGGGGATTTTGATCTGGACATAAGCCACACACTTATGGCATTATCTTATTTGTGTAAGCGTGGGAGGTAAATTACGCCCAATGAATTTCTCTCCAGTCTGAGAGAGGCTGACAAAAATCAGACACGGAATAGGGATCACAACAATGGGACGTGTAGCGAATGAAAAAATTATGATCGAATGAAGTTTTATCGCCGAGTTTTGTTGTAGCTTTGTAAACGGGCATCGTTAGCATGATCAAAGCAGACGAAACGCGAGTCGGGCCTTTTATGGGTGGACAAAGGAAAAAATTAACCCGTAAAAACAAAGTTTTTCACTATAAATCCTTTATATGCGTGACGGCTAGAGTCCTCTCGTCCTCTGGCTTGAGATGGCTGCCACCTATGGGTCAGATGATTGCCTGCCACCATTAAGCAATTGGTAATTAAATATAATTTATTTTTTCCTAAAAAGTGTAAAATTTTGGGGAAAAAATTTCACGAAAATAAATTGTCACGCACAACGAGTCTGTGTGCAAAATGTCAGCTCGATTGGATCACGGGAAGTGGGTTAAAAAACGACCGAAAGATTTGCACGGTCGTAAGCACACAAGCAAGCAAGTGAACTTAATATAAAGGATTTAAAAAGACGCTTCATTCCTAAGTCTCCCGGTTGATGCTGGCAGTGGTGCACACAAGAACAATCAACAAAAACTCAACACATTCGTCATTTACAATATGCCTTTAAAATAAACAAATGAAGTGAGAATTCTAGCAATGGTCCTTCTTCATAGCACGGACATGATTCTATATTAAAAATATACATAATTGAATATATATTTTTATTATTTTAAGGCCACTGTTATTGACGAATGTGTTAAACATCCTAGTTATTAGACAAACAATAAAACAAATGTAAACGTGTCATTAGCATTATGTTCAAAAGCACGTGAGTTTTTTATTTATTTTTTATTTACCAGGTACGGCCCACTGATCTTGTTTTCTGATGCAACCTGGCCATAGTAGTGCGTGCAAATTCATAGCAGCCAAATATTCTAAACACACGCTTCTAAATGTGGAAGATAAAACCGGAGGACGCGGAGAAAAATCCACGCGACCACAGGGAGAGCATGCAAACTTCAAATATACAAGCTTCAGGGTCAGGATCGAACCCACGACCTCCTTGCATACGAGGCAAGGGAGTTAACGTCTCACCACCGTGGCGCCCAAGCTGATATGTGGTGCACCCATATTCCTTCACGGATGTGCTCCCCCCACCACCACCCCCCCCCCCCCCCCACATTTAATCCACTTAATTTGCTTATGTCAAGGGCCACCACTGGTATCCCAGTACTGAGACGCGCACTTGTAGGAGAGGTGGAAGATCCCCGCGAGGACGAAGCCCAGCGTGTAACCGAGCAGGGGCATGAGCACTCCGATGGAGATGAGCGTGGGAGAGAACACGAGCCAGATGGCGGAGCCCACGTACAGCGCCGTCAGGACGATGAAGACAATCCCGGTCACCAGCAGGAGCACCATCCCTGACTGCGGCACACAGCGACGGAAAGACAGAACCTTGGCTTCTACCAGGCGAGAGGCTTGCGTCGTCTCGGTCAGGATCTATGTCCACCGCTGGATGGAGGCCTCCCCCCCCGCCTCTCCCCCCACCAAGCCGTCACCCTCCGTCACGGTTCTGCGATGCAACGGTCCATCCAGCATCCAGCTCCCGATAGCGAGCTCGTCTCATTGCGCCTGCACGTCTGTCCTACAGAGAAGGTGGCGGCACTTTCCCGCCCGCCCGGCCAACAAGAACAACGTTTGTCGCGTGATAGTCCACCTGATTTGCTTCTCGGAGATGTAATTCATCCATGTTAAGTGAAAAATTGAATTGCGTGCATTTTTTCATTCTTAACCGGGGTAAGGCCATCAACTCACTCCGCTGTAGAGAACAAGGTTTAAATCACTGGGGGCCGATGGATTAGAACCCTTCTCATCGTTGCCAGCTCAGCACTCTTTCCTCTCAGCCACAGAGCCAACTCACGTCACGCCATCCTTAACCCTTTCCCGTTCTGAGACGTCTGCAAGTTGCAAGGGTGGGTGTCCCGTTCACCTCTGAATCTCGGAACGCGCAAGCAGCTGACGGTTAATTTTATTTAGAGAGACGCAGCGCCGTTGTTCTTAAAGACATTGTACTCACCGCAGAGAACCGTAGCGACACGACCACACTCGAGAATAGCAAGCGCCAAACTGTGCCCCACACCCTCTAGCATAGACTTGTGGGAGCCTCGGTACTGATAAAGTTATTTTATTATACTTTTTTTCCGGTGACGTACACGTACGCCATCGGAACAGAATCGAAAGAAAACTGATGACGTACACGTTCGTCATCGGAACGGGAAAGGGTTAAGAGATGCTCGCACACAGCAGCATCACGCCGCATGATGCTGCGTACTCACCCGCAGGACCACTTGCGAGTACTTGGGGAACTTTGCGTTGATGAAGATTCCCGCGGCGCAGGGCAAGAGGATGAGAGCGAGGGCGATGGAGATCTTCGCGTAGGGAATGACGAAGCGCGTGTCCGACAGGCCGTGGCTGTACGCCCACAGCAGCAGCGGCATCATGCCCAGCGCCAGCACGTTGGAGCACGTGGTCATGAGGATGCTGCACACGAAGAAAGTACAACGGCAACGTCACCACACACCGACGCGCGCCTGATTGTCTATTGATAGTTCCACGGATTTCGCACATAATTTGGATTGAAGGCATTTAACGTGTCTGCACCCGAAGTGTTTGGAACCTCCCAGTTTCGTTTCTTGGCCTCTCCAGTGTGACATCTCCGTCCTAATTTAAACCTACAATTTTTGTTACAAAACGAAAGTGTTAGTGTGAATGTCATTTAACAAAATATTATTAAGTTGTTGTTGCTGTTTTTTGAAAATCTGTAACTGTGGAATGAGTTGATGTTGTCTGCCGATCGAGTCGCCCTTGAACGAGAGCTTCTTAACCCACTGGGCCTCATGTGGCACATTAGGAATGGATCATTCTTTTAATTATATCCTTGTGCAGCAGCAAGGGAGTAAAGTGTGTGTCTGTGAAAGTCCTGATGTGCTGTGCAGTGCATCAATGCATGTGTGTACAGCAGCATGTGATGACTGAGTTGGGTCTGTAGGTGGCTGGCAGGGTTATTGAATAACCGCACTTGGACACCAGTCACGTGGTTAATGGCGACTCGGAAGGATTGCTGTGTGTGACACGTGCTGTTGAATTTTACAGGTAAAGGACCCAAAGGTTGTTTATGATCGTTATATAAATGTTCTAGACTTCTTCTAGACTTTAAGCTTGGCTTTGAATTGTTCGTTTGTGATATATTCAATTAGAGGGCTTTTAGCACTGTGCATTGTAAAGGATGATGCACTGTAATTACCTACTGTCATTGTAATTCTCTAACCCTAATACTGTTTAGTCTATAACGATGCCCATGCACCCAGAGTATGACTACTGGCAATGCTATTGAGAATAGAACACATGTAAAGTAGTAAGTTGTACAATGGTAACAAATACAGTATGTATAATGTACACATACAGTACAGATAATGGGTGCAAGATACCGATATAAGTGGATGGTATAGATAGACATAAAGCTTGGGATTAAAGGAATATTCGAATAGTGATGTGCAAATGTTATTGTCAAAGATAAAGATGGTTTATCAGTAGTAGAATCGGGTTTAAGAGAAAACTGTTATTGAATAACCGCACTTGGACACCAGTCACATGGTTAATGGCGACTCGTTTCAAGGATTGCTGTGTGTGGCACACGTGCTGTTGCATTTTACAGATTAACCACAATAAATGTGTTTGCCCTCGATCTGGAGCACCTGCCCAACGTCCTTCATTTTGAGTGTGCAACACTTATACCCGGGCAATTATTTTTCTGATTCTGATTCTTGTCTATTTGTAATGTATTGACTTCAGAGACGTAACTGTAGAGGGCTCCTTCATTATTTCTTGTCGGCATACAGCTACGGCATAAGGACACAGTCACAGGTTAGGATATAGCGCCGACCACATGGCGATGATGGCGACATTCGACTATATAGCTGGTTGACTATATATCGAAGACAGCGACAAAGACAATATAGCTGGCCGACTCTATTGACGACGGTGACGAAGAGACTACAAAGATGACAGCGACAATGATAGCCAGGACCCCAAACCCCCACGACAGCGCCAAAACCTGCTCGCCTCTCCCTTATATTCACCCAGCGTGGCGGTAACAATCGCAACATAGGCACGCACGCCGAGACCTGAGGTTCATGTCTCCGTCGAGCGCCAGCGCGAACACGTTGGAGAGGTTCCCTCCGGGACAGCAGCCGCAGATGAGGACGGTGACGGCCTCCACGGGATTCAGGCGGAAGACCTTGGCCAAGGCGAAGGCGGTGAGCGGCATGATGCCGAACTGCGCCAGCACGGCGATGATAATGCCCCGGGGCTTCCTGATGTGTGCGCCGATGTGCTGGAGCTCCATGGTGCAGCCCAGGGACACCATGGTGACGACGAGGACCAACGTGACGGTGGCGTTGATGGCGTTGCCGTAGGCGCCCTCTCCCTCCGGGCTGGCGGCCGTGCCGTTGCCGGCGCTGCCGTTGAACCAGGCGGGCGACGAATCCGTAGTGGGGAGCAGCGACATGGGTCCGTGGCCCTGTTACCTGTCGTCGTGAAAAGACAAAGACAGACGAACATCAACGATTGCCCCCCCCCACACACCTCCTTCCCCCACCCTGCACGCAAGCGTAGACAGGAACTTACACAAATACACATGCGAATATGCAAAGACAAAGAAGACACTACCCCAACTCCTCTTACTACCCAACCCCTATCACTACCCCAACCCCTCCCTATCACTACCCCCAACCACTCCTTAACCACTCCCAACCCATTCTCCTGTCACCATAACTATACCGCCACTTTTAACAACAACCCCCAACTATCATTTCAACTACCATCATCTTACGTACACATTTTTGTTTTTAACACTTGCTGTAAAGCGCCTTGAATCAAGGCTCTCTATAAATCTATGTATATCTAAGATGAGAAGAATCAGAACGTCCCGCGGAATAACCGATGTCTGCCTGTCGCCGTCGGTACAGGGGTGCCGTTCCAGTCCACTTCTCCCACAGCGCATCGTTTTCAAAACGCGAATTTGGATGCAATGCGGTGAATGCATTGGGGAACACGTCTTTTTTTTGCAAATTGAATGTGACGCGATTGAGTGAACGGAACTGCGTAGCGCGCGAGTCAGACATCAGGGGTTGTCCGGCTGGGATTGATGCTGGTTACTTCTAGAGGCAAACTGCAGCCGGTCCGCCCTGTCTCCTCTCCTCCCGTCATGAATCCTTGCGAGGTGGGCAGCTCGGCTGAATAGACGATAATTACAACGTTGAAAGCAATCAAGTTCGGAGACGATGAGATGAGACTTTGCGTTGTGTTCTGTCCTCCGGAGAAGTGGGGGCGACTCCACAACAGCTGAACACCAGGAATGGGGGGTTTGTAAAACGTAAAACAAACTATTTCGAAAAGGTCCTCCTTTTTAAAAATAAATTGCGTATCTGCAATAGCGACCAGAGACACCCTCCACGTCACAACACCACAGCTCACATCTCCCAGAACGAAGGTCAGCCCCGAAATCTAAATCGGGGGCGTGCTTTGTACCCCTACTGTTCACGTGGAGGCTCGGGCTCAACTCCCTGATCACCATTGCCTTCTCTTAAATAGTAAAAATAATTATAAAAGCAACACATCTGGCTCCCTGTAGCTATTCACAGAGTACACAATTATACAGTACAGATAGTCCCCGAGTTACGATGGTCCGACTTACGATATTTTTGACTTACGATGGGGTCGTCGTAACGCATCTCCATCGTAAGTAGAGGACTACCTGTGCGTGCCATTCATCACAGGCGAGCTCACACCGGCTAAAACTACCCACGCGCCTCAAGTCGCTGTTCAGCCTGCTTACGCATCTCACGAGTTATCGTGGACTCTGCTTTACCCTATACGTTAAACAGGGTGCTAACACTTATGTAGTACCGTTGAGGACGCGTGCACACCGGAGTAGAGGCACACGTATTTATTTCACAACAGTCACTGGGGACATACAGTACTGGAGGGGGTATCGGCCCCCTCACCCGGATAGCTGGGAACACACGGCTAGCTACCCCTAGCCTGCCTCCTAATCCTCCAATTACTGGGCTAGGGGAGGCTGTCTGGCCCGACACTGGTCAGTCAGGCTACGGTACCCGGAGTCCCAGAGTCCTGGCTCTGGTTCACGGGACCACGCCGCTTGCTCGGTCCTGCGCGGCCCTGACAAGGGCGGCGTCCCAGGGGAGCCCAGGGCTCTAGCTAGACGATCTTCGGTCTTCAAGAGTTTACTTAAACATTCTGCCCCGAGCCCTCTGACACATCCCCCTTTATACTCCACCCCCGCTGAGGGGTGGGGCCCCGGGCTGCCTGGTGCGGACGTCGTTGAGAGCACCCCCCCCCCCGTGCACTCACGTAGCCCCGCCCACTGTGTTTGTTTCCCATAAGCTGCCATGCATAACGGCTCTCTCTCTAACACCCCTACACTTACATGGGACTGTCGTTTCTAATGGAAAAAATAACGGATAATAATTACACTGTGACATGACGACAAATGTATGTTATTAGTTTAAATAAGTCAAAGAGTCTCCACTTTATGGGAACCTCATTTGCCAGTAAAAATATGATAATTGGTTTTTTACCCTTCTATCTGGCAACAAAGGTGTCAGTTTTGTTGCCAGATAGAAGGGTAAAAAACCAATTATCGAGTCTCCACTTATTCGTCATCGTTGTCAACGCGTGCCTGGAATCTTCTCCAGGTGGTCTCCAGAGCCCGGAGGCGCATTCCCGTGGTGTTGTTGCAAATTCTCGGAAGTGTCAACATTTTTGTTTGAAGCACCCTGCATTATTATTCATAACGCGATTGTTTTCTGTAACGCGGCCTTCCTCAGGAACGCAACTACCGCGTTATAGGAGGGCCAGACTGTGCTTGTACAGCAACGAGTCCCACGGTTTTGCCTCTCTTCCCGAAGAAACAAAAGACCCGGACCCCTGGCGATCTCGACACCCAAGCGATCACGGACAACGCCACGGACTTTGCCGTATCTCACATTTATACGGCGCCTTCATCCAAGGCGCTTTACAAGGGCTACGAGCGGTACAATGAGGGTGGCTACAGGCAATGCGGTGAATAGGGATGGGGGTATGGGGAGGGAGATTTAGTGGGTACAGGGATTACGGGGGTACCTTAGGATGGAGGGAAGGATGGGGCCAGGGAGAAGAGGTGGGAGGTTTGAGAAAGGAGCGGAATCTCGACAGGGAGAGAGAGGTGCTTCTCGCTTCATGTGGAGGGGGAATTTGTTGCAGTGCAAAGGGGGGTGGGGGCGAGTCAGGAAAAGGAGGGGAACCGGTGGATTGTACACAAGGAGAGGGGAGTGGTGGGAGGAGAGATTTGAGAGTGAGAATGGACAACATCACTTTCACCAAATACGTCCCTTAATTCTCTCAGTGTAAATATTCACGTGGATTTAGGCGACATTGAGGTCAATAAGCATGTCGGGTATTTTTTTTTAAAGAGAACGATAACTTTAGATCTAATGTCTAAGCATCTATATTATCTCAGAATCGGAATCATTATTTAGACTGGAGGAGGAATCCGAGGAGCTATAAAGTTGTCCACAGATGTCCAGTAGGGGAGGGTTAGAAAGTGACCACAATACGTACAAAACACGATATGAGTGCAAAGTATTGTAAAGGTAAAACAATAATTTGAAAGTAATATACAATTAAATCAAAACTATTTTTTTAATCCACCAGGTAAGGTCCACTGAGCTATTAACTTTTTTTTCAGAAGCGACCTGGTCACGAATGATAGCTCAACAAAAGTGGCTTATCACGTGGAAATTTACAGCGGCAAAATAATCGAAATGTGATCTTAACAGAAATTATATATAATCGGTGACGTTTCAGGCAATTGCCCTTCTGCATACCACGTAAACGGAGGCCAGACAGAGTTGATAAGTGTGAAAAGTTCGAATATACTTTTACCCTTTCTGGCAATAAAACAGGAGGTGATAAGATGTGCAAACGCCAAAGAGATACCTTCTGCAAGGAATCCTGTCTGCATTAACCACACACTGCTTGTGGTGAGCATGCAAACAAACAAAAAAGACATGCTCTGATAATGAATATATGCATTGTCTTTGAAACGGATTGTTCCACACCAGAGACAGCTTTCTGAAGAGCCTTGTCTCAAACAGTGTTAGACCAGAAAACGCCAAAAGGCGAACAGCACAAAGACAATGGACGATCAGGACATTTATAGGCCGGGGTGAGCAGCTACAATATGGGACTTTCCTTGCCAGTATCAAAATATGAGAATGTGTTTGACCTTTTGTGGCAATAAAGCAGGAGGGTGCTAAGATGTTAAAATACCAAACAGAAAACTTTTGCATGGAATCAAATCTGCATTAACCACACACACTACGTGTCGTCCACATGCAAATACAACCTTGCTCTGACAAAGGCGCCCGGCCCATCAGTTTCAAAGACAATGCAATTCTATTATCAGAGCATGTTTGTGTGCATGTTCACCATAAGAACCGCGTGTGGTTAATGCGGTAACTTGATTAAATTGCAAAAGGTTTCCTTTTGGTGTTTGAAAATCTTAAAACCTGGTGTTTTATTGCCAGCAACGGTTAAACTTATATTTTTTTATACGTTGATAGTGTAAAAAAGGTCCCATGCTCGAGTCGATAAGACCTGGAGATTGCACTTCACAACCACGGGGCCCGATTAATAATTGCTTTTTTTAATTCTCTGCTTACCATTATTTTCAAGGGCTTATGAATAGTAAGCTAACAGAAAGTAGTTATCCGATAACATGAACAGAATCGCGAAAATTCACGAGAACGCACTTCAACTCGAACTGCAATCATTGGAACTTGGCAGCTGACATACCTGGCGTAGTCGGGGGGTTAGTGATCGCGGAAACCCCAAAGTGGGAGATCGTTGAGCGAGGTGGCCGACTAAATGATAGTTTTCCCAAACTCCAATCCCCTCCTCCAACCGAGTTGCGTGTCTGAGTGAGCGGCGAACGCACTAGGCTGCACACCCGGCCACCGAACAAAATTCGATTCCTGGCCACGGTTGGGTTGAAACATCAGTGGGCTGGCGAGCGATGTCCAAGCCGGTTCTGTTTCCTCTCTTCATTCAACTCGGCCAATATGTTCCCGCGTTAACACTTAACGTCATCATTGCGTGGCGAGTGATTTATGTGTGTGTGTGCGCGCACAGTATAACTGGTCATGCTGTGGTCCTCACCGAGGTCAACTCGCTCTTAGATGAGTACCTGAGGTTGTGATGTGTAAATAATTGCACGGGGGGGGGTAGGAGGGATACGAAAGCGGCCGTGCGTGCTATTGGTCACCCCACGCCACCCCCGGCTGATCATGTCGGTGAAGGTGTTTGTCCTCTTGTGAGTTAATGATTCAATGGGGGGGGGGGGGAGTAGTGCAGAGGTTAGCGCTACGCTGCGCTACGAACCCGGCCAACCGAGTTCAACTTCCGTTCACGGCCAACATCAGTGACGATATTCTGAACCGGGCCCTGGGGGCCTCCCCTAGGTCGACTCAGCCTCAAATGAATACCTGGTGCGGTGTGTAAACATCGCCGCTGGGGAGATAAAGGCGGCCGGGTGTGGTGCTGGCCACCCACCCCGTCGTGTGCCGTGCCGGCCTTCATAGGTGCTACTCGCTAACCGCACTTGCCCCTACATTCTGTTAAGGCTCCACGGGGGATCTTTGTCTTTGTGTTAATGATTCACAGAAGTGGAACGCGGTAGTGGATGAACAATGTACTTTTTGTTTTCATATTGAGCGAATGTTTCTACACGTGACTTTTACGCTCAAGGCGTCAGATACACAAGAGCATTGTATCATTATTATTGTTATTATTAAATGCATGCACGTACAGGGCAACCGGTCCGGCCGGCACGCTCTGATGGGCTTCACAGCCCATTGGGTCATTAATGAGGATGGATTAACGTTTCCGCACCACATTCACAACGGCTTCATTCCCAATCCTCGAGATCTACGAATTAGATCAAGACAAAATTGTAACCTTGAATTTAAAAAACGGTACTTCTGTACCCTCTGCAAGGGGGCTCTCTCGTGCTCCCTCTAATGGAGGCCCTTCAGCTGTGGCACGCGCAAGCAATTGCAGGGCTGCACCTTTACCTTCACCGCAGTGTTAATTTTGAACTTCGATTTCCGGTCACGGCTAAACATCAGTGGCGAGATGAAGGCGCCATGGTGGCGAGATGTTAACTACCTCGCCTGGTATGAAGGAGGTCGTGGGTTCGATCCCGACCCTGACGCCCGCTGTATATTTGAAGTTTGCTTATCTCTCCCGTGGTCGCGTAGGTTTCTCTCCGGGTCTTCCAGATTTCCCTCCACATTTAGAAACACGCGTGTAGAATATTTGGCTGCTGTACATTTCCACAGTGATAAGCCACTTCGTTGAGCTATCAAATATGGCCAGGTCGCTTCTGAAAAAGTGTTTTATAGCTCAGTGGGCCTTACCTGATCAAATAAAAAGTTTTTTTTAATATGTATAAATAGAAATATCTGAACCAGTCCACAGGGATGCAAAAGCTCCCACTTCTATTCACCAACCCCTCATTTCTCAGCGAAAAGTACCGTATGCTCAAACAATTCCCATGACCGTGCGTGTGTATGTATGTTGGACTTATTTCGTATGTAGCCAACCCTGCTTATCGGACGTGCGGGCGAATGGACAACAAACTAAACACAAAAAGTAGTTCGAAAGAAATGAGTTTTCAATGTAGACGATTTAAAAGTGCATGGCTCCAGTGGCTTCCTAATACCGGACGCAAGAGCGTTCCAGACGGCCGCGGAAGCGCATCTGAAAGCACGCGATGCGGTGATCGTTTTTCGTTCGATGGCCAGCCAAAATCTGCGAGGATGACCGGGTTTGGCGTGATGGCTTATGCTCCTCAACGATGTTAGCAAGTGGCAGGCACTTTGTGTGTACCGAGTGCGACCTTAACACTGTCTCATCAGCAGCTCTGCTGACACTGCTCGTCAAAAGCAGTCGAGAGTATATCGCTAATTACCTCCGCGAATCGACGATCCCAAGTCATGTATTCAGACAATGTAGCTGTTCGTACCATTTTTTTTTTTAATCACAAATCCAACGCTTTAAGTTTGAACGTATTGTTTTCACATAGTTACAATGTATGCCCGGCAAAACAAGAAACACGACCCTAAATAGTCATTTAATACAATTTCAACTTAAGATAATGGTAGATAATGGATACAAAAATTTGAAAGTAATATGCCGAACATAGAATCAACCAGAATGTAAAATGAAGCGAACACCGATCCGAAATCTCCCCGTTTAAAACAAAAACATCCAAATAGCTGCCGGATTAAACCACAGCTCTCCGCCCCGTTCTCGTGTTGTTACAGCACGTTGATCAGCACGATGTCTGACGTTTCCCTCCAAGTGCTAGAGGCTTCTTCAGGAACCGCACACAAAAAAGCTCCCAGCACGTGAAGCAGAAGGTGAGACATCACACAGCAACGAAACTCAAGAAAACTTGCCAATAACACTGCTTGTATTTAAAAGACGCCATTTCTGAACAACGTTTCAGCCAAGAGCCTTCTTCCGAGCACAAAGAGTCCAGTCAAATTGAGTGGCTAATACGAGTCGGAGACTGCACTTAACACCATGGGGCCTGCTGAGAATTACATTTTAAAATACGTTTTGTTGACGACTTTTTAAATAGGCATTTGAATGGGTGCTAAATAGAAGGTAATGAGTAACAGGCAAATCTTTCACGAATCAAATAGTATTGCTACTAAAACGCGTTTATAATTCAAAGTAACATTCTAAAAAATATTGCTGGTCCTGTACATTGCATTGTGGGTGTATTTGTTCAAGCTAGAAACGCGGCACAATCCACCTCTCCATGTACACCTGGGCCCAGTCGCCCGTTTCAATAGCAGAGATCGACAGCAAACACTGTGAACGCATACGAAGTTGCAATATGAAAGCACAGAATGCTGGAACATCTTTCATATACGCATGCAAAAGACACGGTTGTTAAAATATATTGTATTTTAAAAATATATATCTTTTTTTTTTCACGTAAAATATTTTCAAAAAGACATGCTACGATTATGAAACAAGTTAAACAATGGTTACTCAAAGCAATCTAATTTTATTATTAATTACGCCTTAATATTGGTAAGTTATCTTAAGATCAAATCACAATCAATGCACCAATCCCATCGGATCTCAAAAAGCTAAGCAGATTTGAACCCGGTTAGTACTTGGATCGGGGAGACACTCGGGGCCTGCCTGGGGTTAGAGCCGTAGGGCTTGCAAGGTGGCCAGGAGATTCCCGTGCTGTGAGTTCCTCGTACGAATGTGGTTTCTCCTGCCTCTCCAAGTTCCCACCGACCCGATGCCATTCACATTCACGACTGAAATTGACCAAACATCCCAATGCAGCAGGCTTCATAGTCCGGAGACTTATTGAATCTCTCACAGGTAAATCACTTGCTTGAGTGAGCAATCCGAATGCAGACAATTGTTGGTTTAAAAAAAACACGAGGGTGTGTGAAAGAGTTAACATTTTTTACTCCTAAAATAATAAGAATAATTATTCTGTTAACGACACTGGGATGTCGACATCCGGTCTCCGTTGCAATTGCTTCGGTAAGTTCGTTTTCAAAAGTGTACGGAATGTAGCCCCAAAATAACAGGTGGCAGACGGCACGCACACCACACAGACCTGCCATGTAGCCTTATAGAATGCTGTTTGCGAGCACCTATTAAGACCAGTATTGACAGACAGGGCATACTATGTTCGTCACGACCCCCAGCTGGCTTCATCCCTGCGGTACCGATGTTCACACACAGCACCAGGGTGCTCAGTTAAGGCTGAGTTGACCTAGGAAAGACACATATTAGATCGCGATGCATGTGCCACCGATGCTGTGCATGGCCAGGGATCGAACCTACGTCGCCAAGGTTGCAGTACAGACTATGAACCACAAAGACAGAGACCCCCCATATGGCCTGCAAGAGACCATCAGGACGAGTACTCGCCTATTAAGGCAGTCACGGCACACGAGGGGGTGGGTGGCCAGCACCACACCCAGCCACATTTGTTTCCTCGGTGCAGATGTTTGGCCATCGCAAATACCTGCTCTATTAGAGTCGACCTAGGGGAAACCGAGCATCTGTTCAGATATTTCTCACAGATCTTGTCTGTGAGCAGGAATCGAACTCGGGTCGCCGGGTTCGTAGCGCAATACGCTGACCACTGCGCCACTGGTCCCCACGTGCATACGCACCGCACACACAACAACAACAACAAATGTCTCCAAATAAAAATGCACATCGTGGATGACGAAGACACTCCGTTAAAACGATGTGACCCGAACACCCAAGTTCGTCACTGCACTTCTGATTATTTACCAGAACTCCATCAGGCTCCGCGTCACATCAGTGACACGAGCGAATAAGTGCCATGTCACCGTGTCCTAAAATGTTCCGAAACGTTGGCAACCCGATGAGGTACATTGGCTACTGCTGGTTATCAAGCCGCTTATCGGACATCGTGAGGCTCTACCAAGTTGGCTCGTTGTCCCATAGACATCATTCCAGTGAGTGTTCCCAAAATTATTAGCTGATGTTCCGTTAACGGGTATAAGTAAATATGTATAACAGTTGGGGGGTCAGGGGGGGGGGGCGGTTAAATCCACAGTATTTTTTGGGACGTGTACAGAAACCGCCCAATGCTATATTCCACATAGTTGGAGGAAATCGATTCTCGATACGCTACTGAGTGTCGCGCAGATTGTGACCCAAATCATCGAGAAAGTCAGACACATGCGCCATAACATAGGCTTCATCTCTCACTCGATACCTTTTGGAACGCTGCTAGACCGGCTTGGAGTAGTGTAAGGCACTACCACTAGAGTGCAAGCTATACCTATCCATAAAAAAATTGAGATTATTGTACCCGCTATGTTGCACCCTATAATTCTGTACTAAAACGTGAAATGCCGTGAGATTTCTCTCCGACAACACACCGGCCGTGGCGGTGCTGCTGCTGCTGCTGAAGCGGTGATGAACCAGGCGCGTCTCTTCACGCGGCAACTTTGCGAATTGTCTGCGTCGGGTGGAGAGGGGTTCACGACACACATTTGACTCGCGCGATCCGGCACCGAACATCAACGAACGAATGGTAATTTCCTTCGCGGATGCCTGAGTGTTAACCCGACGTGAACGAATGGGCTCATCAATAACACATCGAGGAGCGAGGGACGCATCGGCGTGCGGCGTTCTGGACTGTTTCAGCTGAAGTTCAGCACTGGCCACAATCCCACAGCGTGGAATGAAATGTACTATTGAAGCTAGTGAACAAACACGCACCCCCACGTGTGTAGATTCCACCACGCGAATGCCAAACGCATTTACATGTTACGTGGCAGGCCGAGGAATGTTGCTGTTGGGGAGTTATTGTTTAGTTTGGTCGGTAAATCCATCATCATCATCATCATTGGGTTACGTTGGGTTATTTTTATTTCCGCCCCCCCCCCGCCCCCATCATCTTTCCTCCCGTTTCTTGACTTTCCACCACGACAGCTTCCTCTTCCACGACACCGTCTCCGAGCTGTGCCCGGCGGGCGCTCCCTCCCTGGCCGTCGACTCCACGTCCATGTCCTCCAACTCCGCCTTGCCCGTGTAGATCGCGTTGACGCTCTCTGGAGTAAGAAGCAGCAGCAGCAGCAGCGGCAGCAACAACAACACAAACACACACAGCACGCAGGCGTGACGCTTCGTCCCACACGCGGCCGGAGGTTTTCCGCAGCCTTCAATGTGACATTCGGCATCGCAGCGACTGCGCGTCATACTTCTCTGACAGTTGTTGCTCACCTCCTTTTTAACAACAGGGGAGGGAAAGGAACAGGGGATGGAGGGGAGGGAAGGGGGGGAGGGAAAGGGACAGGGGATGGAGGGGAGGGAGGGGGGGAGGGAAAGGAACAGGGGATGGAGGGGAGGGAGGGGGGGAGGGAAAGGGACAGGGGATGGAGGGGAGGGAGGGGGGGAGGGAAAGGGACAGGGGATGGAGGGGAGGGAGGGGGGGGAGGGAAAGGGACAGGGGATGGAGGGGAGGGAGGGGGAGAGAGACGGAGAGGAGAGAGGGGAGGGGGGAGGGAGGGGAGGGGGCAGGGAGGGGGTGAGGGGAGGGAGGGGGGATGGAGGAGAGGGAGGGAGGGGAGGGAGGGGGGAGGGAGAGGGGTGAGGGGAGGGAGGGGGGATGGAGGGGAGGGAGGATAGGAGGGAGGGGAGGGGGGGACGGAGGGGACTAAGGGGAGGGAGCCCGGGGGGGTAGGGGGGCTGCTGTTGTTGCTCACTTCAGTCACCCTCCTCCTGCACCCGGACTCCACGGGCCACGAAGGCGACACAACGAGTCCGGTGCGGGGGCCGCACCACGTGGTGGTGGCGACCGCTGCCAGTGAGTGCAGCCGTGACGCTCACGGATTGAAGACTCTGAACCAACCGCTCACGAGTGCTCATTCGCTGAACGCGTTTGCCCTCGTGTTTCATTCGCCTCGCATTAATCGTCGTTTGCCCTTCGTGGTTCTATTACGGAGACCGGGTGGAGGGAGGATGGCGACTGAAGCAAGAGCGGTCGCACCCGGAGAGCGGCCGCATCGCTTGACGCGACTTCGCGACCACGCCGACTTCCAGTGCACGCTGTCTGGGAAGGGTTCGGTTTATTTTATAATGTTCCATCCAACAGACGTGGCCAGGGCGCCACGGTGGCTATGAGATGTTAACTACCTCGCCTGGTATACAGAAGGTCGCGAGTTTGATCCCGAACCTGACGCCTGCTGTATATTTGGAGTTTGCGTGTCCGCTCTGCCCGTTGTCGCGTGAATTTTTCTCCGGATTTTCCCTCCACATTTAGAATCAACGTCACGCGTTTAGAGTATTTGGCTGCTATAAATCTCCACGTGATGAGCCACTTCGTTTGGGCTATCATTTGTGGCCAGGTCGCTTCTGAAAAATAGCTACACAGCGCAGTGCGCCTTACCTGGTAAAATATAAAATCCACACGAAACTAGACGGAAGCCCTAAACCCTAACACTATCCTATCAGCCCTAAAGCACGACTGCTAATCCTCAGCCGAGTCCCGCCCCGAGTGTTTCACCAAGTCAGGACTTTGACCTTTTGTTGATCTTTAATTTGTCCATCATTGCAACCCCCCGTCCCCGCCACTCTCTCCCCATGCCCGCTTTGCTGTTTCGTGGCCGGCACAGGTGGCAGTGGCAGTGCCTTCGGGCAGGCGTACCGGTCTGGGGCTGTCTCTGTTGGCGGTAGCAGTGGACGTAGAAGCGGAAGACCAGCACAAAGAGTAGCGCCGTCACCACCTGCAAGGGTCCGCACAAAGCCACGGGCCGCGGTGTTGCAAATGATGAAAGCAAATAGAAGCAGAGCCCCGTTACGAGTAATCCACTAATCAATAACGATTATGTTAAATTTCGATTTAAAGCTTTCGTGACTGCAGGGATTCATCTCCTTGGTTCTTTCGGTAAAGTCACGTAGAATGGAAATAATAAAATAATAAAAATAAAACATAATAAAATAATTCTCACGACGTTTCGGCCACAACGCAAGCAGCCGGCTTCAGGTGAAGAACAGGTCTATTATGTTATATTTTTATTATTTGATTATTTCCATTCTACGTGACTTTACTGAAAGAACCAAGAAAACGATTATGTTTTTAGACCATCAGACTATTGGCTCTGAAGGCCAATATGACCCAGCAGCATTATTTCAGCAAGAAATAAGCTGCACTGGTTTTGACCGTCTGCATGTACGCTGAACTTGCATGTACGCTTTCGCACCGTACGTAGCCAACCGTGATAATCGGAGGTGCGGGGCAAGGACAACAAGCTAAACACAAAAGGCAGTTCTAGTTTTAATCAAATGCTGCCGAGTTACCAGATGTTCTTGGCAAGAGCACTCCGTGTAAATTACGGGGGAGCCCTATTCAACGCCAAACTGATGATGCCGTTCGTTGCGGAGCATTCTGGGTAAAGGACCATTTCTGAGCAGAACTCCGTTTCGTGTCTCCACGTTGAAGTGGAGAACATTTTTTGGTTTCCACTTAAAACTTTCGTGACCGCAGGAATTCATCTTCTTGGTTCTTTCGGTAAAGTCACGTAGATAGAGAACAAGAATCAAAATTAAAAGCAAAAAAGCCACGACGTTTCTTTCCCCTCCACCTGAAGAAGACCGCTTGTGTTGCGATCGAAACGTCGTGGGGGATTCTTGCTTTTAATTTCGACTCTTGTTTTCTATCTACGTGACGTTACCGAAAAAGAACCAAGAAGTCCACAATGTTTTGGCTTTGTTGTCGTCCCGTCGGCCTACGGCCTTTCCAGACCAACACGACCACGCACACCTGGAAGAAGATGTAGAGCAGAGGGAAGAGGTAGAGGGGACCGATCACTTGCGGGTCGAAGGTCAGTTTGAGGACCGCGGTGCACAGCTGCAGGTTCTGACAGCCGGTCTCCATGGACACCGTGCGTCTGCACCTGTAAGAAGAAAGGGACAAATACTGCAGGCCGCGTTCTGAAATGTCAGACGAATCCTCAAACCACTCGTTCTTTCTGGAGGCGGTCCCCGCTTTGTGTGCGTTCCTGGAAACACAACTCGTCGTAAAAAAACGGATTCTACACTATGAGACCTCTTTTACCAGTGGCAAAATATAGTAATAGGTTTTTACCCTTTCAACTGGTACAAAACTGACACCTTTATACAAGAGATCATGTTTGCAATAACCACAACACAAGCAGTCAAAATGCAAATAAAAAGAAACAACTCTGATAATGATATGCACCGTCCTTGAAGTTGATTGGTCCACACCCGAGACGGCTTTTCTTAGAGCCTAGTCCCCATTGGTGTTGGAACTTTTGGCGTCATCTGGTCCAACACCAATGGAGACTAGGCTCTAAGAAAAGCCGTCTCGGGTGTGGACCAATCAACTTCAAGGACAGTGCATATCATTATCAGAGTTGTTTCTTTTTGTTTGCATTTTGACTGCTTGTGTTGTGGTTATTGCAAACATGATACCTTGTATAAAGGTGTCAGTTTTGTACCAGTTGAAAGGGTAAAAACCTATTACTAAACGGATTCTACTTTCGCATGGAGGGTGGCAACGGCGGAAACGCCACTTGCCGATGTGTTTCTCCTTTTATCGGCCGTATCTAGCGGGGTTCGACCGGTAAACATCCACACGAGCATCTGAGAAGACCAAAAAAAGCCTCAACGCCAAGTGGCGTTCGGAAACCAGACCGGCTCCTGTTCGAATGCGTTCGGAGTCGTGCGGGAAGGTGCGTCGTAAATCTAGTTTCGGCGTCGTAAATCGGTCCTTGGTGGCATTATATAAACGTGGTGAATGTTGACCGTTGTAAAGCAGAGACCGAACTGCGTTTAGATTTTTTTTATCTTCGTAATGAAGTTCGCCCTGAGTGAAAAACGAACGAGGTTGGTTTTATCGCGTTGATGATGTTGCAAAATAGCTATGAGTTTCGGATTTTTTTTATTTAAATGTGGTTATTTAAGGACAATTATTTTATTTTTCTTCAGATCATTTAATCGCTTGATGGGATAATTGGAACGTGTCTTCGTGGCGACGTCATCCAACGCCACGAGACGCCACTTTTGACGGGAAAGGCGCGCCAAGTGACGGCGTGACGAGTGACGTCCTAGACTTAATCTCACTTAATCGAATGCATCTGAAAGAAAGAGTGTTTTCTTTTTTAGGGTCGTCTGACATTTCAGATCGCGGCCCGATATGAAGATATTTTTTTCCAGATGAATCTGAAAATCGGGAACGCATCCCTGGTGTACGAAACCAGTCACCACTTGCACCGTTAATACCGCCACATCACAGAAAGTGTGCACCCGTGCCTCTGAATAAGGGTAATTGCCCGAAACGGTAGATCATTGTATCGTTGTTGTTTTTATGAAGGCAGTTTAAAGTGGAATGAGGTAGAGCGGTGGCGCTCTGGTTAACGCACTGTGCTATGAAGGCAGCCACAGCCTACCGCCTTTGTCTCCCCAGTGGCGATGTTTACACATCGCACCTGGTACTAATTTGAGGCGGAGTCGACCTAGGGGAGGCCCAGGACCGGTTCACATAATCGTCACTGATGTTGGTGGCAGTGAGCGGGAATCGAATTCGGGTCACCGGGTTCGTAGCAGAGCGCGCTAGCACACGCTACTAACACACACACGTTACTAACACACACACGCTACTAACACACACCCAAACACACCCCCAAACACACACAAGCTTTCACCAGGCAGATTTTCGACTGCGGTTGGTTGGAGACCGTGGGCCAGCTGACAGAATAAAACAGATCAACAAAAAGACGTGATTCAAATATATGTCCGTGTGTGTGCGCATTCACGTGTGTGTGTGTGTGTGGAGGTTCGTCAAGGACGCCACTGGGCGGTTGGAGGCAGTAACCAGCCAAACAAATAGTGGAGGGCTGAGGAGCGACGCTCACAACAACGGGCGCAGGGTGGTTAAAATGCAGCAAGATAGCACAGTAGGGGGCACAGGTGGTGCATCTGCCAGTCATCTTGGTCAGTCAACCCACGGCACATGAGTCTGTCCCCGTGACTTCCTGCCAGTGAGAATTGGACACTTCACGTGGCCTCGGAGTACACCTAGCCTGGCACAAGCACCGCGGTGACGTCACCGCCACTTTGTGGTGAATGGCTGTTGTTGTTGGGGAGCGGTGGTGGAGTGGTTAGCACACATTGTGCTAACGACCCCACGACCAGAGTTCGATTCAGGACCACGGATAGCAAGTGGCGAGTGATATCCGAACCGGTCCTGGGGTCGCACTTTGGTCGGATCAACTTTAAATGAGTACCTGGTGCGGTGTGTAAACAATGGCACTGGGGAGACAAAGGCGTGAGAGGCGTCGTGCATTCCAACGAGCGATGTGCCGGCCTGCGTAGGTGCTCACGAACTGCATTTGACCCCAACGGTCTATGTAGGGTGCACGAGGAATATTTGTCTTCATGTGTTTGCGTGATGATTAGGGTTAGGGTTAGACATTAATGTCTGCTCTTTGGTGTCATATTCAAAGCACGTGTGGACGTAGTCGAAAGAGAAACCGATCAAAACAATGTGGTGTTTGTGTTTTATTAATTTGCATGCCATGAGGTAGGGCCATTGATTAAAACGTTACTTGTTATATATATTTTTCTCTTTAGGCCGAATGTTTAGAGTTTTTTGTCAATACAACTCTATGTAAAGTTATAAGAAAATAAGGTTTCATTATTTGTGGTCTAGGATTGTTTTGTTTTCTTTGCTGCTTTTCCCAAGCTTGATAAGTCGTACTTTTAGAATTAATTACGTGATTATTCATTTATATTTTGTGACCTGCTGACAATTTTCCCTATTTTGCACTCGGAGCGTTGCTGCATCATTTGCTGTTGTAACCTGCAGACCCCAGCCCATACTCTGAGCTTCATAGCTCATCAGATTCCTCCACATTCTAATGACGATTCTGATGATTCTGATATTAAGTCAATGTTACGTAAAAAAATAAAACCCGCAAACATCGGTGCTCGTCGCTCCCTGCCGCCACCGGTCACGTTGGCGGTGCCGCTATTTCGTCCCCCACTGGCAGAACGGCGGAGCGTCTGGGTCCGAGGGGGGGGCGGTGAAGGTGGTGGGCGCGGTGGGGGTGGTGAGGGCGGTGGAGGTGGTGAGGGCGGTGGAGGCGGTGGAAGCGGCGGGGGCGACGGGGGTGGACAACGCACTTGTATGAGAGGCGGAAGATCCCCGCGAGGACGAAGCCCAGCGTGTATCCGAGCAGGGGCATGAGCAGCCCGATGGAGATGAGCGTGGGAGAGAACACGAGCCAGATGGCGGAGCCCACGTACAGCGCCGACAGAACCACCAACACGACAGAGATGAGCAGCAGGAGCAGCATCCCGCCCTGGCGCACGGCGACAGAGAAAGACCGCTCGAAGGGGTTGAGATGTTGCGCCACGGGGAGGCACCGCGTCTCCTCCGGTGACGGTGATCTGACATGGGCTCGAACCACGAAGGAGGGGAGTGCGGTCTCTCCCGCCCCGCTGGAAATTAGCCCCGTCCATCAAAAGCGTTTGCCCAGCCAAGTCGGAGCCACAAATCGAGGCTGACGCGAGATATTTGCTGGCCGACGGAACATCCGTCTGCCCCGTGTGTGTATATATATACACGCCGACGTGTGGAATACAGCAGAAGCTTGATACAAGCACACCTCTTATAAGCACACCATTACATTTCACTCGTGGGGGCTGGGAGACACATCTGATAGAATCACACTGTGAGTATAAGCACAACATGTCCTTACTCCCAAACGGTTTTGTTAGGTTCGTGTTTTTTACACGTGCTTATAATTGACACGAGTTTCTTGAATTGAGCGAGATTGCAGGAGCTCGGTAATGTGTGTGTACGTACGTTGAACTTCTTTCGCACCCTACGTAGCCACCCGTGCTAAATCGTAGGTGCGGGAGAAGGACAACAAACTAAACACAAAGAGAAGTTCACTGGAAATTAGTTCTCAATTCAGATTTACAAGCGCACAGCTCCAGTGGCTTGCTAATATCTGAAGGAAGAGCTTTCCAGACGGCCCGCAGAAGCGCGTCTGAGACGATGCGAGGCAAAGTGGAGCAGTGCAGGGGGAAGACGCAGACGGAGAAGCGTCGTGACCTGCAGTGCCCTGCTGGTGGTGGGACTCAGTGTGGTGGTGGTGGTGGGACTCAGTGTGGTGGTGGTGGGACTCAGTGTGGTGGTGGTGGTGGTGGTGGTGATGGGACTCAGTGTGGTGGTGGTGGTGGTGGGACTCAGTGTGGTGGTGGGACTCAGTGTGGTGGTGGTGGAGGAGGCGATACAGTCATCCTGCCAGACCGAGTCCTCAACAGCGGTGGAGGAACCAGCGATTGGAGTTCACGGCAACAGTAACCGTGGTATTTGCGATCAGAAGGGGGGGGGGGTGGGGCAGGGTGTGCTTATAACCAGCTTCTACTCTACGAAGACAGGTGCATCGCGCTGATGGTGCGGCGAACATGGGCCATCATTTCTAGCTCAATTTTTTTTTTTACAAAATCGAAGCTAGACTACCACGAGAGTGCAAGTTACGCCAATCCACAATGACCATGTGCTGTCGTGCCCTGTATCCCCGTAATCCTGTGAGGCCAACAAATCAGGCGACAGGGGCGCGAAACAATTCCGGAGCAGCCCTCCGGACTGCACCGGCTGAAGTCGCGCCACGTGGCGCCGCGCGCTCACCCGCAGGATCACGCGCGAGTACTTGGGGAACTTGGCGTTGATGAAGATTCCCACGGCGCAGGGCAAGAGGATGAGAGCGAGGGCGATGGAGATCTTCGCGTAGGGAATGACGAAGCGCGTGTCCGACAGGCCGTGGCTGTACGCCCACAGCAGCAGCGGCATCATGCCCAGCGCCAGCACGGTGGAGCACGTGGTCATGAGGATGCTGCACACGAAGAAAGTACAAGGGCAATGTGGGGCGAAACAGACGCCCCTTGCTGATTTGTTCATTAAACCCTCAGCGAGTAATACCACGGGGTAGCGTTATGCCGTTGTGCCGTACAGAAGGTCTCCGATATGTTTCCGGGTCGTGCCGCGTGCTTTTCAGCACGACGTCTGACGTTTCGGTCCACGTGCCTCCGGTGCGTTTTTTCCGGTCAGACCGAATGTGTTTTTTGGCACGGTGTCTGACGGTTCGCTCCACGTGCTGGGACCTTATTCAGGAATTGCTGAAAATACAGCACAACTGGGAAAACCTACTCAGTAGTTAAAAAAAGCATGTGACAGCATAGTGATGATTATGGATTATTTATTGCTGAAAGGCTCCATGAGTCACCAAGCTGTGTTTCAGGAATCCTGCACTGCATGTTGGGCCAATTCCATTGAAGGTGGCTGTGTGTATGTGGGAAGCATCTGTGGAGGAGGCTCGTGAAGGACGCTACTGGGCAGTTGGAGGAAGTCGCCCTCCAACAGCAACGGAGGGCGGAGGAGCGACGCTCACAACAACGAGCGGAGCGCCGGGTGGCTAAAGCACAGCAAGTTGGCACAGTAGGGGGCACAGGTTGTGCATCAGCCAGTCATCTCAGTCGTCTCAGTCAGTCGACCCGTGGAACCTGCTGGGTCTGCCCCGTGACCTCCTGCCAGCGGGCGTTCGACACTTCACGTGGCCTCAAGGTGCACCTAGCCTAGCACAAGCGTCGTGGTGACGTCACCACCACTTAGTGGCGAATGGCGGTTGTTGTTGTTGTGGGAAGCATTAGTGAGTGCTCAGTGCCCTGTGCCCTGTTCTCGACAACAACCCGAGTTCAATTCCCCCTGAAGGTACACACCAGTGACGAATATCTGACCCGGTGATGGCCACCCACCACCTCGTGTGCGCCGCGCCGGCCATCGTACATGGGAAGCAAGAGCAGATCGCGATAAGAAAAAATAAACCCACAATGCATAGAATGCACGAACACTCACAGGTCCACACAGATGGGTTCACAATCCCGTTCGCTGTACTGCCATCTCCTGGCTACCACATGGACCAGCGGGCTTGGAGATCTCACAAGTGTGCGCGGTCCACCAATCTTGTGTCTCCACGCAAGTATATGCCGAAAGCTAAAATCGGAGATCAATCGAATGCATTGATCCGATGTATTGGGAAATCTCAACACGTGCACGCACACGCAGCCGAATGATGATAATGGCGACGATGCTGTGATGAGTCACGCGACGATCAACAACTCGTAAGATGAGTTTAAATTCAAACTCATCTTGATTCGAACCCTTCATCTGAGATTCATTGAAACGTTTCAAAGAGTCTAAATGTACCTCGTCCCAAGACGCCGTGGGGGATGCAGAGAGAAAACAAAAGCAGGGAGAAGGAGGCAATAAAAACGTGATCATTGTCAGGCCGTCGCTTTCAAAGGGGTCACCGATTGGTTTGTTCTCGCCAACGGGCACGATTTCTTGAAGGCAATAAACTGCAGAGAGTTCGCGTCGACCAGCCCGGAGCCTGCGAGTTCGCCCCCGTGTCGATCTCGACTCACGAACAGCAGCGGCCTGAAGCTCGCGGACTCCTCCGACAAAGGATCCCCGACACAGCGCATCGCGACCGACGACGACAACGCGACACCGCGAACACGACGACGCGAACACGACGACGCGAACGCTCGCGGCAAGACGAGAACGCACCTGAGGTTCATGTCTCCGTCGAGCGCCAGCGCGAACACGTTGGAGAGGTTCCCTCCGGGACAGCAGCCGCAGATGAGGACGGTGACGGCCTCCACGGGATTCAGGCGGAAGACCTTGGCCAAGGCGAAGGCGGTGACTGGCATGATGCCGAACTGCGCCAGCACGGCGATGATAATGCCCCGGGGCTTCCTGATGTGTGCGCCGATGTGCTCGATCTCCATGGTGCAGCCCAGTGACACCATGGTGACCACGAGGATGGCCGTGGTGACGGCGTTGACGGCCTCGTCGAGGATCGCGCCGTCGCCGCCCGTCGCGTTCCCCGCGCTGCCGTTGAGCCCGAAAGGCGGCGGCGACTCCCAAGAGGAGTTTAGGGCCATGGTGGTGAGAGAGAGGGTGAGAGATTGAAAGAGAGAGAGGGTGAGAGATTGAGAAAACGAGGGTGAGAAATTGAAAGAGGGTCAGAGAGAGAGAGGGTCAGAGAGAGAGTGAGAGATAGAGAGTGAGAGATAGAGAGCGAGAGAGGGTGAGAGAGCGAGAGAGATGGATGCTGTGGTGGAGAGGATGGAGTCGGGCCCTCTCTCTCTCCCCCTCTCTCACCGACTGGCAGGAGGCATGGCACACGAAACCTGTCAGGAGACAAATGTTCATTGCGTAAAAAAAAATGAATCAAACGAATCCCCCATTGGTATCCAAATTCTAATGAGTAATGATTGTTACGAGTGATTCCACGTGCTACCCGTTGCGATCACACAATTTATTTTTGCTCTTTTTCTCTCTTTCTCTCTCGCTATTTGATGACCCGGTCGAGAAATTCCGTGCGGAGCTTTCGCAGTGCAGCACAACCAACAGACTTAGACTTTTAAACAACTTGTATTGCCGCCAGCAGCAACAGCACTGGAGGCGATTCCGATACGAAGCACACAAAGTCACCACCAACCAAATGAACATAAATCCACGCGCTGTGGCGTTAAATGCACCGCGAACAACACAAAAGAAAAGTCACAACCCACAGAAAGTGGATATCACTGAGCTACCTCCGAAATTCCGTTCATGTGACCTCTGCGCCACAAATATATTTAAATTCATATGCGGCGCGTACAATCAACGACGTTTCTCATTGTAGCGAATTCTCGTAGGCGCTCTCTTAACAGCGCTTGCCCCAAAAGTCTGTTAAGGCCATACGGGTGCGTGTGCTGCTTTGTAACACGCAGGCTTTCGCGAACAATATGATCCAGACTCGAGGTTGTCTTGGGTTAGATCGCGAAAATATATAAATATGTATGTAAATATAGATTTTTTTTAATTTAAATTATATATAGAAATGTTAAAGAAAAAATATATTACTAGAAAATATATGTATATATTTACGCGATCTAAAAAAAAAAGCTCTCTATTATGTGCTGCTTTTGTTGGCTATACAGCAGACAACCCCCCTTCTGCTGCAGAGAAAGAGAGAGCGAGCGAGCGAGCGAGGCTGCTGCTTCTCTGCGTGTCCGTGCAGTGGCCAAGGTCCTCGTGATCCTACGCGAGAAGGTCCAAAGCACCCACCGCCACCACCATGGCCGCGGCCGGGCAACAATCAAAAGAAATTCCAAAGCCTCCAGCGTCTTTGTCAGGAGCGACTCAGGGTCACGATGCAAGGTCGATTCTTCGGGGCTTGCTTTTTGTGCTTGCATTGCGGTGATTGTGAGCGGGCTCTGCTGGCTAAGATGGGTGCATAAGGGAAGTTTTGTTTATTGAGGGGGTGTGACTTTTAGCAAAGATTGGGATTCGAATAAAGTAGCATTTGATTTGGATTTTAAATTGTGATGAACGCAGCGGCCTCCAGTGGCCGCAGGGTCAAGGTGTCCTCCGGTTCTCAGGAGGTTACGAGCCCTGTAAGTTAAATTTCTTCTTGGTTCTTTCGGTAAAGTCACGTAGAAGGGAAGTAATAAAATAATAAAAATAAAACATAATAAAATAATTCTCACGACGTTTCGGCCACAACGCAAGCAGCCGTCCTCAGGTGACACCAGGTCTGTTGAGGCGACAGCGTCTGAATGAAACAGCACACGTGCTTGGAGCATATATATAAGCTGGGTTGGAAGGGGGGGAAAGAGGGGCGCCTTGACAAAAGAATTTGCATATCACGTGACTTTACCGAAAGAACCAAGAAGATGAATCCCTGCAGTCGCGAAAGCTTTCAATCGAAATTTAAATTTCTTGTCACGGTTAACATCGGTGGCGAGCGCTATCCGAACCGGTCCTGAGCTCAATCACTTCACACTCCCTCCCTGACGAGCGCGGTGAAGTCTGCTCCAAATAACTCCGAAGAGTGACACAGTATGGAGGCGGCCCTCGTGCCAAGGGTTACTTTGGCAAAGGGGGTGTAAATACATTCTTGGGCTGTTAAAACCTCGTTTCGAATGAAACCCGCGATGGGGATGCGTTTACGACTTAACAGACATTTGGACGACCTGTGCACCGTCTCATAAACAGCTTGGAGGTGAAGGCGCGCGCAAGGGAGGGATCGGGAGAGGCAAGTTCTGCGGGATCAATCAACGAGAGACAATTAACAGACAGCTCAGTGGCAACAGGTCGTAAAACTTCTGACTGTCTTCAGGAAGGATGGAGGGGGGGTGAGAAGGGGGGGGACACACAATCCATCAGGCTACCACCGACCCCCTGTCCCCTTCGTTGATGGCGAGTGATGAAGCGTCTGTCCGTCGCGATGCAAGGAGGGCACGAGAAGAAAGGGGAAGCGCCTCCGTAACACGTGTTGTCGTTCCGTAGGTGGCCGGCCCGGGTGGCTCAGAGGTCAGGCCACTGAGAGGAACCTGGGTTCGAGTCCAGGCAGCTGCTGCCTGTGATTACTACTAAGCCTGGTTCCCAAAGCGTAGTGGTCCATGAGCCGGAGCAGAAATTGGTGTAAAAAAATAAAAACTTTAGTTGTGCCGTATTATTTGTATGGCCAATTCAAGTTGAACTACCTGATAACCCACTCGTTTCAAATGGTTCCCGCATAATGCACGACCGTTGTCATGCTCAGATGGAATTGACAGGTGAAGAATCAGGTCTGGGCGCGTGGACTACAGCGAGTTGATGGTCTAAAGGCAGGTGACCAGTGACTGCACGAGAGAGCCATCTGATGAAATTTCGGTTCGTACTTAATATGCCTAAATTCCATCAGTGACAATTAATGAAATATATTTTCCAAAACAGTATTCCCTCGTTATTCACGAACTTGCTATCCGCGATTTTGGGTATCTACGAATCGTATCTGGAACTCTATACGACTGCATCGAGAGAGAGAGAAAGTGATGAGATTAAGGTAAATTAACTTACAAACTTATTTAATACTTTAATATTATTATTTTCTTTACGTTTAATATTTCTAAAAAAATATCATAATAATTTCCACGTATTTAATAGCTTATTTACAAATTTATGTAACGTAATTCATTACGATAATGATACTTCGTAGGCCAATACCATTCTCCGAGAAATTTGATATTCACGACCGCCCTCTGGAACGTAACCCTCGCGAATAACGAGGGAGCGCCGCATTTATTGGATTTGGTTGTCACGTGACGAAAATTTCCTCTCAGCGGTAGGAGGTGCCGTGGAGTGCCGCTCTCTGCTGCGTGCATCGGAGGTCACTCGAAATGATGGGAGTAGAGTGTGGCTACTCACTACCTACCGCTTCCCAAGAAAGTCTAGCCGGCGTGGAAGAGCGGGCCAAAGTGTTTGACCATACTTCGCCACGCTAGGTCAGTGGGGGTTTATGAAGGCGGGGAGCACAGATAGATGTTGGAGCGTATAAGTGCATTACAAACATTTATTTTTCTGCATTGCTTCTCTTGATGGCCAGCGTGCAACTGGGTAACGGAAGGAATAAATGACCCATTTCACCTGATTATATAACCACAGCAACGACGACTTCATGTCGTCTGTGAACTCGTTTTTGTTTGATTCGTTCGGGCCTGCTTGTCATGGTATATAATTTATTTGCTTGCTTTTAACTGACTATGCTGGATAACATTGTTCTGGTCTGTCGATGCTGATGAGACCTCTGATGGTTGAAACCGGCCCTTAAAGTCTGCCTACTTTCAAGAGATGCCAAATGGAAAACATTTGTTTGGTGGGCCGATGGGACGGGCTTGATGGGCATGAATGTAACTTTATTTGATGTTATACGTGGCGAGACGGACCGTAATTGTCTGCTTATTGCTTTTTAACTTCGTAAACTGCTCTCAGGCGAACGAAGCGCACCCCATTCAGATGTTAATTCGCCTCGGAGGCTTGGCTAAGCGCGACAACAGTTGAAGTTGAACATCGTTGACACTGACAAATACGTGTGGCGCTGCGAGTTCCCTGCAATGCATTAACCACGTAATTGTATTAAAAAACGGATGTGCTGTCATTTGTATATCTCATTAAGTCTCGATTATATTTTTGATGTTTGGCGAATCATATTTAAATGCATATTTGTATTTAACAAATGTTGGTTTGCTTGTTGCAGGAGCAAACTGCCGATGTGACGGTGTTGATAAAGGCGCAGCCCTGCAACTGCTCGCTCACGCCACTGCTGGCGGAAGGGTCTTCTCTAGAGGGAGCTCTGGAGCGCTCCTCTAGAGTGTATTCTGCCTACTCTTCCACGACGTGCAAGTACCCACAGTTCACCCTACCACGCGCGCCGGCAGTCGAGCAACGTTAAGTGTTGTACTGTGCTTCTTTGCTCCTCCGTCTATGTTCTTCCGCCTTCACCAACCCGCGCTGAGCAGCGTGGTGAAGTATGGTCAAATAGCGCCTCGATATGTGGAGTTTGCATGCTCTCCCCGTGGTCGCGTGGATTTTTCTCCGGGTCCTCCGGGTTTTCCCTCCACATTTAGAAACACGTAGTTTTGTGTATTTCGCTGCTATAAATTGCCACGTGATGATAAGCCACGCGGCTGAGCTATCACTTGCGATCGGCCAGGTCGCTTCTGAAAACGAGCTACACGGCTCAGCGAGCCTTACCTGGTAAAAAAAACAACGTTGAACTTTTAGTTTAAACTCGTTTAAAGCTGTCATCCGAACGCAATTGAGTCTCGTCGAGTTTGTATCGATGGCATTTGCGAGCGCTATGGTGGTGATGCTACGATCAATCTTTGCAGCGCGTCGCTCACGGGACAGAGGAACAGCGAGTGGGCGCCCCGTGCCGAGTGCGCGCTTCAACAAACGAACAAATAAAGGACCGACCGACCACGCTGCTGGCTGGCGAACGCGCGCAAAGCACCGGAGGCTGCTCGGCCCGTGGAGTGAACGTACAGAGATACAAGCAGCGATTTGGCCTGTACGTGGGAGGCACGGAACGGGAGTCGGCGTTTGATTGAACGCGCAAAGCAAAGCCCTGGGTGGTGGTGGTGGAGGTGGTGGTGGTGGTGATGGTCGTGGTGGTGGCGCAAATAACAAAACAACTCGACGCACTCGTTCGCTCTGACCTCTCTGCCACGAACAAGGTCCATCACCCGAAACGTCGCCTATTATACATATATTTAGGGCAGCGTTAACGACGAATTGCGTCGAGTCGTTGTTATCCGCGCTTACGCAACGCCACACAACCGCCAGCACAGTATCATCAAAACGCGTTTTCTTCCTCTAACACAAAGAAGGGCCATCGCCGAAACGTCGTCCGTGACACGTACACACGCTAACTTTCGGACAGTGCTCTATTGACGCGTGCCGTCTAGGGTTTCTTGTTGTTGTTGCGCATTTCGATCGTTAAACGAAGCGTGGCCGGTTACCTTCACGTGTGAGTAGCACGCACCCAGAGGGCCGACATGAAGCACACACGCGATGTGGATGTAACGGAACGCTCCCGCTCGCTCGCTAAACAGTCACCACGGCCTCTCTCAACATCCCAGCACCCTCATCGGCGGCAGCGCCGGAGACCAGCCAACGGAGAAGCGAAGAACCCCGCGGCTCGCGAGCTGTGCGCAACGTCGCCTTTTATTGGCCCATGCCGACGGGGGTCGTGGGAATGGAATAACTATCCCCGAAACACCCTCCTCCTCCCACCACCACCACCACCAGCGCACCCAATTGCTCACGTCCTGGGCCCCAAACCACATCCCCCGTGCCCCCGCGGGCAGCCACCCCCGGTGGAATTTGTTTTTCTCCTCTCACCCCTCTTTCTCTCTTGTCCCCAGATACCGGAGGGCCAGTCTGGTCGCCTAGGGGATGGCTAATCACCTCCCGTTCGCCAGATTTCTGCGCGGCCGTGAGCTGCCTGCTGAGTGAGGAGGCCGCCTCCATTCACGTTACGCGGTGTGGGGTTGAGGAACCCATTTTGAGAAATGTCAAGATTTATGTTTCTCAAAGTACTACGCGGTTTTATTTTTTTTGTAAGAAAACACAATTTTGGAGGTAGTTTATTGGCGCAATGGTCAGAGTGCTCAGCTGACGTAGCCGAGATTCTGGGTTCGAACCCAGGTTTTGGCCATTGTCTGCGAATAAAACCGGGTTGCATGTGTGAATGTTAAACTTCTTTCACACAGTACGTAACCAACATTGCTAATCGGAGGTGTAGAGAGTTGATGGGCTCAGCACGGTCACAAATAGCTGCACGCACGCACGCACACACACACAACACAAAATCGCATGAACTTTGGTCCTGCCTTTAATTGGCTAACTTCCAATTCTTGAGATTTAAAATGATCAGCTGGAGCCTCATGCGGAGACCAGCGTGACTCGCTGTGGTAGGGCGGTTTGAAAAATGCAACCCCCTGTGATGTGTAGAGCAGCAAAGGTCACTCGAAGAGATCTCAACGGTAGCCCCGTGAACCGTTCCCCAACACGGAGGTGTAACCCTAAATCTGAAGAGATTCTTCCCCTTGTGATTCGATGTCGATAGAGAAATCATAAGAAGTTTGGGTTGGGAAAAATATAAAAATATGTATTTTAAAGATTGTTTGTTTACTTGCACAGACTCCCCCCCCGCCCCCCACGACTGTGACTGTTTTTTGTTCTACAATTTAAAAAAAAAATGTCAACGTTCACGTTCCCTCCGTGCGACTGGAGTTGTGCCGTAACGACAGAGCAACTTGAACGCTCGCAGCAAGCAGTGCACTACCCTGTGTTCGAGAGCGGCCTCAGACGATGATGTCACTGAGCAGCGACTTGTGGAGTCACTTGAATAGGCCGCTTTAGCCACACTTGAACAGATCTTTTATGCGTCCTGAAAAGTTTTTTGTAGCGTGTCAATCAAAAGGAGGTTTTTTTTTAATTCCCAGTGCTGGATTAAGCCAAACTCGGTGAAAAGCTCAACTTTGATTTGATGTGGATTTTTTTTTTCAGGATCTCAACAGCGCTCGCTACTTCAGCGTCTATGACCGCGGCCATGATGTACCCCGCTGCGTGACCCACGCACCTTACTTGATGGTCTTGGATCAGTAAAGGTACTTGATCTTGGATCATTTCAGAACGTGCTGTCAAAGCCCACGCCACGCAAATTTACCTCCTGTGCAGCTACGACTCGAGAACGAGCGAGCGAGCGTTTGTGCTCATTACAACGGTCATTGTATAATTAGGGTTTGCGTCCTTTTATACCTCGGGCATTTCAGCTAAATCTCAATAATGTGATTCCAAGAATCCTCGTAACTGCAAAATAAATGTTGTCGGGATTAATGGGGATCAACGGTGGCGACATGTTAACTACCTCGCCTGGTATGAAGGAGGTCGTGGGTTCGATCTCGATCCTGACGCCTATTGTATATTTGGAGTTTGCATGTTCTCCCCGTGGTCGTGTGGATTTTTCTCCGGGTCCTCTGAGTTTTCCCCCCACATTTAGAATCATGCGGTTTAGAGTATTTGGCTGCTATACATTTCCACATGATAAGCCACTTCGTTGAGCTATCAATTGTGACCAGGTCGCTTCTGAAAAAGAGCCGTTTCGCTCAGTCAGCCTTCCCTGGTAAAATAAAATAAATTGTTTAGTTTCATAAACACATGATAATTTGTGAGGTGGAGTGATTTCCAAAAACGTCACCTGTTAAATATAAAGCATACAACAATGGATATTTCTGCATTGCCCTGACAATCAAATCTATAAATGACGAGGAACCCCATCGTTACAGACAGAATAAGGGTGAGGGCCAGAACACCGTGTGTTTCACGCGTGTCTCTGTGTGTTGTTTCAAACACACAATGTTCCAGCCTGGCCTAGTATTCTGTTATGACGAGTGTTCTGATGGATCACAGATCTCATGGCCGTTCCGATACTTTGTACTCTGATCGTGTTTGTGTAGTGCTTGTTGTTGTTACATTCTGACCGGCCCCCAACTGTACATCTGAGAAAAAAGAGCTTTAAAGCGCAATCTAGATTTGAAGCTTTCGTGACCGCAGGAATCCATTCTCTTTGGTTCTTTCGGTAAAGTAACGGAGGTAGAAATAAAATAGATCACGACGTTTCGATCGCAACACAAGCAAACGTCATCAGGTGGGACAACCACGGCAAGAAAAAACTGCTAAAGTAGGCGAGAGATCTGCCGTGGCACGAGGTTATAGTGTATAGTGTAGTGTATAGTGTAGTGTATAGTGTAGTGTATAGTGTAGTGTATAGTGTAGTGTATAGTGTAGTGTATAGTGTAGTGTAGTAATTTATAGTGTAGTGTATAGCAGAGGTGTGGACTCGAGTCATGTGACTTGGACTCGAGTCAGACTCGAGTCATGAATTTGATGACTTGCGACTCGACTTGGACTTGCATAACAATGACTTTGTCCCACCTATGAGATGTGGACTCGAGTCATGTGACTTGGACTCGAGTCAGACTCGAGTCATGAATTTGATGACTTGCGACTCGACTTGGACTTGCATAACAATGACTTTGTCCCACCTCTGGTGTATAGTGTAGTGTATAGTGTAGTGTAGTAGTGTATAGTGTAGTGTATAGTGTAGTGTATAGTGTAGTGTATAGTGTAGTGTGTAGTGTAGTGTGTAGTGAATAGTGTAGTGTATAGTGTAGTGTATAGTAGTGTATAGTGTAGTGTGTAGTGTATAGTGTAGTGTATAGTGTAGTATATAGTGTAGTGTATAGTGTAGTGTGTACTGTAGTGTATAGTGTAGTGTATAGTAGTGTATAGTGTAGTGTCTAGTGTAGTGTATAGTGTAGTGTATAGTGTAGTGTGTAGTGTATAGTGTAGTGTATAGTGTAGTGTATAGTAGTGTATAGTGTAGTGTGTATTGTAGTGTATAGTGTAGTGTATAGTGTAGTGTATAGTGTAGTGTATAGTAGTGTATAGTGTAGTGTATAGTGTAGTGTATAGTGTAGTGTATAGTGTAGTGTGTAGTGTAGTGTATAGTGTAGTGTATAGTGTAGTGTATAGTGTAGTGTATAGTGTAGTGTATAGTGTAGTGTATAGTGTATAGTGTAGTGTATAGTGTAGTGTGTAGTGTAGTGTGTAGTGTAGTGTATAGTGTAGTGTATAGTGTATAGTGTAGTGTTTAGTGTAGTGTATAGTGTAGTGTATTGTGTATAGTGTAGTGTGTAGTGTAATGTATAGTGTGCCTCAGCAGTAGGGGGGGAGAGAGAAGTGGGGGGGGGGAAGGAGACGGGGCAGAAAGTGGACCCCGCAGCAGTACTGGGAGAGATCGGATTCCTCCTGCAGTATACATATTCTGGTTATTGTTGGCGTTAGCCCAGCTAATGGGCCTCATAGTGTGGCAGTGGGTACTCTACAATGTATGGTTTCCAGCGGCAGACTTTGCCACCGTGAATATTGGTGGCTATCCTGTGCTGACTGTATTTGTTGATGCGGGCAAATAAAAAAAAACATTCAGCCTGAAGCAGATTTACAGAGAATGACCCGCGGATGAGCTCGGTGGCAAAAATGGAAGTTACAGCAATTAAATGAGGACGCAAACAGTCCACAGCTGTCCATCACACTGCATCACTGCTGCTGCTGTCAGTTGGTCAGATTTGTTCAAACTAATATTTGATGGTGACCAATGGACATAGACGGCCACATTAGACTTCCTTCAGCAAATGCTTGTAAAGACCCTGCCCACTCACGACCTCAACACAAATCTCACCTGGACACAATAATCGAAGTCACTGGACCTGCCAAATAAGAACCTCATTACTACCCCCACACAACCGCCCCCCTGGTTCCAACTTCCCCAGCAAGGAGTGGTCCACCCTCAACAGGTTCAGGATTCATCTTCTTGGTTCTTTCGGTAAAGTCACGTAGAATGGAAATAATAAAATAATAAAAATAAAACATAATAAAATAATTCTCACGACGTTTCGGCCACAACGCAACCGTCCTCAGGTGGAGAACAGGTCTGTCGACAGACCTGTTCTCCACCTGAGGACGGCTGCTGAGAATTATTTTATTATGTTTTATTTTTATTATTTTATTATTTCCATTCTACGTGACTTTACCGAAAGAACCAAAAAGATGAATCCCTGCAGTCACGAAAGCTTTAAATCGAAACAGGTTCAGGACTGGTCACGCGCCCCATGCCTCGCCAACCTCCACCAATGGGGCATCAGAACAAGCCCCCTATGTGGCTGTGGGATGGAGCAAACCTTGCAAGCAACATCCTAGAAGTTTCCATAATAAATGATTTTGGGTTAAATCGCGTATGTGTCGTAACCCCTCCACCACCCGACACAGCCGGTAATGTTTGACACGTAAACAAAACTCGCCGATTAGTTTACAACTTCAGCAAATCCTACATGCTGTGGATTTACTGCACTGCCTCCCACTTTCTATAACTTTTTGATTCAGGCCTTCTGTGAGGCTCTCATAATTTGGCTGACGGACAAATGGACAAACGGAACGCCGGGCTTTTTAAAACAGCTTAGTATTTGTGTACATATTTGTTACTAGCGGTTAGTACCCGGCGTTGCCCGGGCGAAAAAGGCAGACACACATGTAGTTACACACGCAAATGGACTCACACACACACGTAGAGTTACACACACAAATCGACTCACACATACATACATAGATTGAACAAAAACCGCCATTCGCCACTAAGTGGTGGTGACGTCACGACAACGCTTGTGTCAGGCTATGTGCACCTTGAGGCCACGTGAAGTGTCGAACGCCCGCTGGCAGGAGGTCACGGGGCAAACCCAGATGGCACAGGTCGACTGACTGAGACGACTGGCTGATGCACCACCTGTGGCCCCTACTGTGGCAACCTTCTGTGCTTTAGCCACCTGGCACTCCGCTCGTTGTTGTGAGCGTCACTCCTCCGCCCTCCGTTGTTGTTGGAGGGTGACTGCCTCCAACTGCCCAGTAGCATCCTTCAGGAGCCTCCTCCACAGAGGCCGATCGTGACACGGCTGTTACAAGTCATCCGCAAGTGGACTCAGCTCCAAGTCCTCCTGTACCACATTACTCCATGTCTTCTCCAGCCTGTGCCGCGCCCGTTTAGCCCCCTCGATCCGGCCGAACAAAAGCTGTTCAGGCATGCGGTGGGTGACCATGCGGGCTACATGACTCAGGAAACGCAGCCTTGCCTGCCGGAGGTCACCGATGGGATTTTGTCCACATCTTTCAAGGATTTGTGAGCTCACACAATGCAGCCTGGTTGAACCCAGGATGGATCGTAGGCAGGCCATCCTAAATGTTTCTAACCGGCGAAGATGTTCCATGAGGGGGGTCCAAGTTTCGCAAGCGTAGAGAAGGGAGGGAATGACCGTGGCCGAGAAGACCTGACGCTTCCTGCGGAGTGATAGACCAGGTAGCTTCCACACAGCGTTACGCAACCGATGAAAAGATAATGCGGCTCGACTGATTTGGAGTGAGACCTCTGCTGTTAAACCGGAGCCGGTCATTAGCACACTGCCCAGGTATGGGAAACTCTGCACTGTCTCCACAACTTCCCCATCACCAATTTGGAGTTGTGGGGGTGGAGTGTCCGATGGTACAAAATAGGCAGGCAGGTGCTTAGTTTTGGTGGGGCTGATGGTAAGGTCCCACCTCTTAGTGGCAAGCTCCAGGTTCAGCAGCAGCACCTCGGACTCCTCCTCCGAGTGAGCAGCAATTAGCAGATCATCAGCATACATAACGTGGTTGAGCAATAGGGAGCCATCCCTTGACCACACCCGGACATCGATCAGCCTCCCATTGTAACTATACGAGATGGGAATTCTTCTGGTACAGGCATTGAAGGCTTCACGAACTACGTGGTCGAAATATATGTAAAATAATGTGGGAACCAGAGGACATCCCTGTTGCACCCCAAGGTGTACAGGGAATGGCTCTGACTCACGGCCACATAGTTTGATGTAGTGCCGCTCACCATCATGAAGGTCCTTAAGGATGGTGAGCAGTGGGTCAGGGAGTCGGAAAGCACGAAGAACAACCCAGAGGGCAGGCCTACTGATGGTATCATAGGCCTTGAGCAGGTCAATAAAACACACGCATGGACTAAGACGCACACATGGACCTACAGACACGCAAATAAATGGAGTTACACTGACTAACATGGAGGCATGCGATGCGAGCGTGTAGCGGACAGTGGGGGCAACTGAGGATATACAGTTATTGTTGCGCCAATTAAGGGGTGAAGTCATTAAGAGACGCCACAGGTGTTAAGGGTAACTGAGGACGCAGGCCGGTGATTGGTCGAGAGGGTGAGTGGTTGATGACTGGCGCCGGGGTGGCTACGATAACAGGATCACGTGAGGCTGGGGATCTGCGGGCGAGTAGCGAAGGGGGGGATGACATAATTAATTGGGGCTGATTGGTTCGGGGATAAAGGCAGTGAGCGTATGGAGATACGGGAGTCATTGTTAGTGTTGGAGTCGCAGTTGGAGTTAGCGTTGGAGTTGGTGCCTGGGACAAGAGCGTATAGTATAGGGTAGCAGTGGACAAGAGTGTATAGTATAAGGTAGCAGTGTATAAGAGTGTATAGTATAGGGTAGCAGTGGATAAGAGTGTATAGTATAAGGTAGCAGTGGACAAGGAGAATACAGTATACGGTAGCAGTGGATATAGAGAGTACGGACAGAGTAGCAAGAACGGAGCGAGTATAGCGTAGCGAAGCAGCGGAGTAACGGACCTTGGTGGAGAGAGAGAAGCAGCAGAGCGAGCGAACGGAGGGACATCGAGTGGGTCTGATGGAGAATTGTACATTGAAGAGTATGGAGGAACATTGAACGATGCTGTCGGAGATGTGAACTATATGCGAAATTAAAGGAACAAGAAAGACAAAAGTTGTTGCGTCAGTAAGAGTCCTACACAAGCACTAAAATATGATCTACGGAGTCTGCAGTATAAACTGGACGCAGCGTGTTGGGGGGGGGGGGCAAGAGGACATGACACTGTGAATAAATATCCGCAGCGTTATGTTTGTATGTATTGACTGTAAAACTCGTAAAAGGAAATGTCCCCCGTGAGCTGGAGGTAACGCGCAGCACTTAGTAGGGTCTGCCCCCCACGCAATTGGCGTGAGTCAGAGGTCGCAAACGGGTTTTGATTCCTTACCCGTACCCGGCTACACCAGGGTCGCAAACGGGTACCCGTACCCGGCCGTACCCGTACCCTACCCGTACCCGACCGGGTACGGGTAGGGTACGGGTATCGGGTACCTAATTGCGACCTCTAGGATGAAGCCATGTTGCAGGCGTGAATGGGTTGATTCTAGGAACTTGAATTGTGAGAAGAGACAAGATGTTGGGAAATGAGTGACAAACGGTTCCTCACCAGTGACTCACGGCCTACCTGTACCCGGCCGCACCAGGGTCGCAAACGGGTACCCGTACCCGACCGGGTACTGGTAGCCGGGTATCGGGTAGGGTACGGGTATCGGGTACCCGGTTTCGACCTCTGGCGTGAGTTGGTATGGTTGACGGCGCGCAATAAGTAAATAATGAATAATAGAAACGGCGCAAATGTGTTAATTCAACTAGTTTAACGTTTACGGATGGGAAAACGGAATAGCCTATTCCCACCGCGGGGCTTAGGGCATGCCGCCTGGCAATTTTTTTTTCTACGTCAAGGCCACCGTCCGAGAGCCAAATCCTGCGCAAGCGCGAGCGCGCGGAGACTTTTATATATAAGATGTTTTTTAAGAGACACGTTTTGAAATATATTTTCCACCGAGCGAAGCCGGGTACTTCCTGCTAGTGAATAATATTGGTCGCGAAAGCAGTCGTGTTAAACCGATCCTAGAAGTCTGCCGAATCCACGAACTGGTCAGAGTCCTACTCACCCTCAACACAACAGGAGTGGAAGCAATGCTTAGCTTAGATAGAAAATGCTAATTGGTTTTTTTTGTGTTTGCACAAGTCGTGTGTGCGCGTTTGTTTTATAGACATTCCTGAGTTGTTTGAAACTTATTGATTTAATGGTTTGCACACCGTACGTGAAAACCAGGAGTTGGCGGTTCGATTTAATCTCCCAGCGTCAGCAATTTAAGAAGCGCTGAAAAGAAATCCAACTTTAGTGGGGGGAGGGGGGGGTTACTTAACCACCAATTATACCAACCATGCCAGCAGAAATCTATACAGAGCAAATACTAATTGGAACTTAACGACATTGAAAATTAGGTTATGAATTAATTCACCAAAAGTGTAACACTGCATACAGAAATAAATCATAAACCTCCGAGTTGTGATTGCTATGTAAAGGACTTACAATGAATGCGTATGCTGCCGTGGTGTGATGGTCACCATATCGGACTCGCAATCCAGTGGCCGTTGGCTCAACTCGATCTCCAGGTGAGGCAGTTGAAACCGCGATGCAAGTTTCTTAAATCCCTCCGAATGCGTATCCGGAAGTCTAAATCGCAACACCAGTTAGTCAATCAGCAGATCGCGTGCGGTGGAGTAAAGTGTGAGGACCGTCATCACTTCTAAGACATCTGGCCAACATGGAAGAGTAGGCCAACATACCCTCTGGAGCATCTCTAGAGCTCCCTCTTGTGGAGGCTCTTCTGCCAGCAGTGGCGTGAGCAAGCAATAGCAGGGCTGCGCTTTTGCCTTGTACACATGCTGTGCATGCGTGTCTATACGGCATGTACGTGGGGAGCGGTGGCACATTGGTTAGCGCGTTCCGCTACGATCCCCGACGACCCGGGTTCGATTCCCGCTCACGGCCAACACCAATAACGATCATTTGAACCCGTCCTGGGCCTCCCCTAGGTCGACTCGGCCTCAAATGAGTACCGAGTGCGGTGTGTAAAAACATCGCCACCGGTGAGACAAAGGCGGCTGGGCGTGGTTGCTGGCCACCCACACCCCGTCGTGCGCCAACATTCACAGGTGCTCGCTAAAAAGCACTTGCCCTAACAGTCCTGAGTAGGCTACACGGGCGATGGGGGGGACCTTTGCCTTTGCCTTGTGAATCTATAGCAGCAGCAGCAAAGTGAGCTTCACAGTCGGTGGCGAATTCGTGGTGCGAGTCGCCGCGGAAACTCCGCGATGCCGAAATGCAACACAATGGGGGCCCGGTGCCTCCTCCTGGCTCGCGAGCCAATTCGCTGACACGGCGAGGGCCACTCGCTGGGAGATTTATTCCGCAAGTCCCGGTACTTATTTGAAGAAAAAAAATCCTCCCGCACACACACACACATGTACACATTCCTAGCCAGCGTCTCGCTCCTCTCCATGGCAATGGTGCCAAACGAGGACTTAAAATTGCCAGAGGAACACGAGGGTTGTGTGCTTTTTTTATTAGTAGTATTTCCACACGGTTTAATTTCAAGGTAGTCTAAGCTCGGAGAAAAGCGACGGTTATAATTCCAGCTCGCGACGGGTCCTAATAGAAGCAGCGACATACATCGACGGGCAATGATCCGTGCTGGGGTTTTTTGTTTCGTTTGTTTGGTGTTGTTTTATTGCGTTTTACGCCAGATAAAGGCTTCTGGGTGTTTTTTTTTTACAATTTATTGGGACGAACCTTTGAGAAATGTCCTTAACAAAGTTGAGCGGTACGGCCATCGGCGTCAATGACGGCGAAAAGAGCCAGAAAGGGAGACGGCCGAACGACGACTGAACGTTTCCAGTACAGAAGCACGCGTGCGCATGAAGCGTTTTCGCTCCAACATTCTTCCCGAACGCGCTTTAGCCGTTGTTTTACATCAACATAGCGTAGGCCGCTAAGCACAGAGGACACATGGGGAGGATTTATACCCAACTTTTTAATGTTTCAAGCGATCCTGCTAATTGAACCTTATGGCGGGACCCCGGGGTTCCACAAGCCCTCGGCTCTCGCATAAACATTATATTATAATGTAAACAAAAACTTTTTCACCAATGGGTTTGAAGGACGGTGGCAAGTGTTGTCTTGTTAAACTATGCCTTTAAAACTGAAAACTACTTACCTGCAGTAACTCTATTTAAATGCACTATCGAAAAAATAATTTACACCCCTGTCAATAATCGTGTTTCTCAGTGTGGATTTGTGAGCACACTTTGTAAACAATACATAAAATAGTAGGCGTTTTCAATGCGCTGTTCATATTGTAACAAGCGTTAATACCAATGTTACTCTACATAGTGGGTCGCCGCTCCACTTATCTGCATTGATACGAGCGGTATGTGGGGACTATGGCTTAACCGCAAAAAAAACTATCTGCACAGATGCATATGGACAAGAGAAGTATTATCAAACAGGAGGAATTAACGGTGCAACGCATCTCATCTGTTAAATATCTGCAGGTATTAGGATTGTCATCGATCGATCGTGGCTGCAGACATTGGTAGGTCACAAATAATAATGAAGATAAGAAAGCAGTTTCACCGTCTTATGCATACCGTTGACAAATAAAAGACGTGAGTCGTGTAGGCAGTTTGAACAGCTTTGGAGCATGGAGTGCATTCGCTTGTTCAGCACTTCAGCGCATTCGTCCTCGCTACGCTTGGACATTACAACAGAATGATTTATCTGCGCCAGGTGGGTCGCGGCGTTTATATGCGCGTTGGGACGGAGTCGTCAACAAGAAATTCATTACGATTGTGACTTCCGTTTATTCGGGACCCCGGGGTCCCGCCATGAGGTTCAATTGCAGGTTTTTGCTGTTCCCAGCGCTCTTAACGTAAGCGCATGTTCACGATCGCAAGAAACGCCGTCTCTGAGAAAACAACTGCCACTGGCCACCGCTGCAAAATTAAAAGTGAGGATGGCCCACCAGAAAACTTTCACCGCCCACAGCGGAGCCTTTCATTCTGATGCACGTGGAAACCTTCACGCGTAAGCGTTGGTGTCAAACTCCGATGTGGTTTTCGGCTCGTGCCGTGCCTTGTTGTTCGGCACGACGTCCGATGCTTCGCTCCACGTGCTGGAAGATTCTTAGGGAACTGAATCAGATTAAGGAACCGATTCGTTTGAAGGAAATTAATCGGTTCCAGGACCTTAAGAGCTGAACGCTATTCACAATACAACCAGAACCAAAACATAGCAACACAACTTGAAAACACAGCACAACTGTGAAACAACAATGCAGCGGTGGAATTAATCCTGCACTCGTGTTTCGACTCGCGCACAACTAAACCAAAAAGCTTTACTCGTGAAAATCTGAAGCGCTTGGAACATATGTCAAAGTGACATATTAATTAAATAACAGCGACTGAGCCGTGCAACAACATAACTTAAGAGGATTAAACAATAGATGCATTGCGCAACAACGTTGAACGCGTTTCACAAATTTATTTCATTTCGTAGAATGGGAATTCTAGAAGCGGCAGGAAAGGCAGTGTCATGGAGGCCTTGGGAAAACAAACAGGATTGTAAATGAGATAGAAACGCACGAGTAGCTGGAGTCTACCAAACAATCCAAGGAGTGCAGGCAGATCGATGCTCATTAACAATTGGTGGTGTTGATGATGATGGTGGCGGTGGTCGTGGTGATGACGGTGTTGGTGGTGGTTATTAAAATTGATTGAAAATTGCATGTTAGTTGAGCAAACATGAATATAAGAGAGGCCCTTGAATGCCTTCTTATAGGAATAATAAATAACATTGTGAAATACGTGTTAGTTCAGACTTGCAGTAAGCACTGTGCAGGGAAAATAATAATTCTAAAGGTTTATTATTGAACTAATAAGAATAATAAATAACATTCTCAGTTACATTTTCGTTAAAATTTCGTGCTTACAGGAAACGTTCATGGAAAACTGGCACTTTTAACAGATAATTTTTGTAATAATTATTATTATACCATTCTGAATTGCACATTGATTGTGAATTTGCAGAAGCTATAGAAAATAAAACATAATAAAATGCAATTCTCACTGTGAGAATTGCATTTTATTATGTTTCATTTTTATTATTTCCCTTCTTCGTGACTTTACCGACAGAACCAAGAAGATGAATCCCTGCAGTCACGAAAGCTTTAAATCGAAATATAGAGGTACTTAAAAGCTTTATTATTGAAATTATTATAAATGACAACGTAACTTAGGCATTTAGTCTGCACTTGCAGAAAACACGAACAGAAGTGGCATTTTAATGCGTTGTTGTTGAAATAACAAAAAGTAAGGAACATTCGTAATTACATATTTATGGACTTGAAGCAAACATAAAACAGAAAGACAAGAGGCATGTTAGCAGTGTTGTGTGTATGTTGTGTGTATGTATGTATGTTGTGTGTGTATGTATGTTGAACTGCTTTCGCACCGTACGTAGCCAACCGTGCTAATCGGACGTGCGTGTAAAGGACGACAAACTAAACAGAAAAAACAGTTCCAAAGACGTGAGTTTCCAATAGAGATTTACTGCCCTGTCTCCTGCACGGGCTCCCAAGCTTCCAAGCGGGCGCGAGCGGTAGCTGTGCACGGGTGACAGCGCTAGTCCAGATGAGTGAAACCCCTGCTGCAAATGACAACTTTCAATGTGGGAATCGTCATAAACTGGGTCAGAACACAGCAGCGGCAGTCGCAGCAGCAGCAAATGCTGTTGATAATGCGCAGCATGCTTCTAATGCAAGGACAGATCGGATGCTCGAAACGTATTTCAGTTGACCAACTCTCGGAGGGCCATCTCACATGGCCTGTAGCTGATACACTTTAGACCCCTTTTGCAGCAGGAATCCCTGTGTGTTCAAGGAGCTGATGAAGCCCTCAAAGTCGGCCACCTGTAACAACAACAGCAGCAGCAGCAACACCACGCGAGCAGAGCGGGTCAGGAGGCACGGCATTCAAATAATCAAACGGTGATCTTCTGGAGAAAGACGGTTTTTTGTTTATAAGTCGGTGACCCCACCACCCCCCCCCACCACTTGGTTAGAATTAGATTCAGCCACTCACAATCACCTATAAACAATGCACATGTTTTGATTGAAAGCTTTCGTAACTGCAGGGATTCATATTCTTGGTTCTTTCGGTAAAGTCACGTAGAAGGGAAACAATAAAAGAATACAAATATAAAACAATACAATTCTCACGACGTTTCGATTGCAACACAATCAATCATCATTAGGTGTGAAAACCACAGCAATTTTTTTTATTGTTTTCTATTTTTATTATTTTATTGTTTCCCTTCTACGTGACTTTACCAAAAGAACCAAGAATACAATGCACATGTTACATTCCATCCGCTGTCCATCTACCTTACCATTACACTCCACAGGAGGCAACATTACTCGATTCACTGATGATTAGGATTGTATTTTTTTACGTCTTTAACACAAAACCTACAAAGTCGGGCAGCACTTTAGGCTCACCTTGCCTACTTTGTATTAATTTGTTATCAGGATGATGTCTCTCGCTGGGGTGTGTTCTCTGGTCCAGGTGTTCCAAGCACCCCCCCTTTCCACGTGTATTTGCACACTTGTCATCGTTTGTTCTATTTGCTTGGTCGAATAGTTGATAGTTGTATTTGTATATATTTGTTGTAAGTGATTTGTTTACTATACTCTGCATTCCTATCGTGTTTTTGGTATTGATTGTTGTTGTAATCTTCTTGGTTCTTTCGGTAAAGTCACGTAGAAGGGAAATAACAAAGTAATAATAATAAAACATAATAAAATAAAATTCTCACGACGTTTCGGCCACAACACAATTTAATGTTCTGACCCGCACCCGACTGGACATCTGTGAAAAAGAGAATTATCGCTCGTCGGATTTCTCCAGTAAAAAATAAAATTTTCTGATTTCTGATCCACTTGTGAATAGTCGGTAATATGCACGTATTAATCCAGTTGACACACATGGGTGTGATGGTGAGGCAGACTCAAGGACTGAGCAATAAACTGTTTCTATTTAAAAGTTAATCTCGGGGTAGGTGCATACGCAAACAAAGATCCCCCAGTCAGTCTCATAGCATCCAAGAGAAATTGCTGTTGGAGAGAGCATGGGGCATGAGGAAGTGGTGTGTGTAACACCACCTTTGTTATCTACAGTGTTTGCACAGGGAATCATTTTAAGAATTGGTTGACCTAGGGGAGAAGCCTCGGTTCAGCTATTACTCATCCCTGATGTTTGCCAGAGGATAGCTGATGTTAGTTTGGCCAGAGATAACATCAGTGGCAAACATCAATTGATAGAGATAATGTCAGTTATCCTTGGCCATGCATAACATCAGTTTGCAGGTTAGCAAATGAAAGACAGTACCAACTCCCCAACATCAACAACCACCATTCAGGCGGTGACTTCACCACGAGCGCTTGTGCCTTGTTAGGTGCGACTCCCCACAACACAAATAGACATACACTCAACAAAGATCCCCATATAACCTTTAACAGAGTGGTGGGGCAAGTGCTGTAAGCGAGCACATATTAAGGCCGACACGGCATGTGAGGGGATTGTGTGGCTGACACCCCCAGTGCTGATATATATACACCGCACCAGGTGCTCATTTAGAGTGAGACGACCTAGTGGAGGCCCGGGATTAGTTCGGATATTTGTCACCGATGTTGACCGTATAAGCGGTGATCGAACTTGGGTTGCTAGGTTTGTAGCGCAGTGCACTGACAGTACGCTACCACTTTCCAAAACAAAGGCACACATCCTCGCGCACACAAAAGCGACGTCTGTCATTCGCTACTAAGTGGCAAATATAAACACGCACCACATATGAAAACATACGTGGGCACATTCAGACTAAGGTTAAAAACCATTAAGCTCCGTGTGCCTGAGACCCCCTGTGTCTAACAGGGGTTTTATAGCCGTGAGGGCTTTTTGCTTGCTCGTGATAAAGACTCAGCCACCCATTTGATTAAAGCATGATCATGGCCTGGGGTTTGGCTTAATCATCAACGGCAAGCAGTTTGGACTTCGTGACAAGTGCTCTGTGTGTAATGGAATACGTTGAGTAAACACATGAGCTAATATAATCTGGAAAGGATCGTTTTGCCTGCAGGCTTTGAGAGCTTATCTTGTAAAAGCAATTAAAAAAAGATGAGTCTCTTTCAAACAAATACAAACATCGTCAGCTTAAGTGTATGAGGTTTAACACTAAGACATAGTGATACACAGAAACACCAAGCAGTTTGTACATGTATTATGTATGGCGAACTTCTTATGCACCATACGTAGCCAACCATGCTAATCGGAGGTGCATTCCTTGGGAAATCCACTGAGGGATGAGGTCCTCTCCACGGCCTTGTGGAGTTGATTTGACCACACTTCACCATGCATCAGTAAAGGCGTGGGGCACAGACATGCGGCCATAAAAGCAAAGTACAATCATGGATTTTGCTGTGCTGCCCTCTGCCACCCACAACCCCGTTCATTACTATAATAAAATGCTTACAGAACTACTGGTGGCGATTACCTATTACAACCACCACAGCGTACCACGCAAACGATGCGTACCTGTAGCATGCCCCTGTGACACCTGCATAAGTAATAGTAGTAACCCATGTATAACCATCAAACAAACACGGTCACTGCATTGTGCGCTTTCCGATGCACTTCTGCGACCGTCTGGAACGCTCTTCCTATCCGATTGTAGGAGCCACTGGAGCTATGCACTTTTCAATCATCCAATGATAAACTCATTTATTTCGAACTGCTTTTCGTATTTCGTTTGTTGACCGTCCCCCCGCACCTCCAATTACCACGGTTGACCACGTACGGTGGGAAAGAAGGCTCTGTAAAGGCATCTTTACAGAGCCTAAAGCTCTTACTCTTGCCCTAGTTTATGAATGCCAAGCCTCCCAACTCATGCCAAATAAAAAAAAAACCCTCTTGGCCTACACGCTACTGTTGAGTTTTTTTCATTTACAGTGAGGATGTTGCCTGTTTATTTTTGTTGTTGTTGTTTTAATCGCGTTTTCCACGCACAGGCACCAAAACACCCAAAAGGTGCTGGCAACAAACATTACAATCGACGGTGCAACAGAACGGCCCAGAGTTCTGGCCAGGCTGAAGACAGAACACGCACCTGCAGGCCAATGTCACGCGCTAGCTGCTGCAGCTGCTGCATCGTGAACATGGTGTTGCAGATCTGCTCCGAGCAACGGGCGAGCGCCGTCACGAAGCGCTTGGCCGCCGAGCGGTTGCTCATGCCGGAGCCGTGCTGCGTGCGCTCAAAGTGCAGCGTCCCCAGCTCATCGGACAACGTGTCGGAGAAGCTGCGGTGTAAAGAGAGAGAATGAGCGAGCGCAACAACAATTAGGAATTCAAGTGGCGTGGCCGGGTGGCTCAGAAGTCAGGGCGTAAAGCCAGCACCCCTGAGAGCCTGGGTTTGAAATGAGTTTGGGGTTACGATGGAGCCGGGACCCTCAACTCGAGTGAGTGGATGGTTTCGGTGAGCAGAACAATTTTGAAATCGGTGTGGCGGCCGGGTGGCTCGGGGAGTCTGAGCTCTGAGTTTGAATCGAAATGAGAGTTCTGATGAAGGTGGGTTCTGAAGTTCTTGTGAGTTGATGGTTTCAGCATGGTTACCAATGACCACCGCATTTTAATATGGTTGTGCAGCTAATCGGTGTACGTTTTTCATTCACATCGATATCAAGTTCTACCTTATTGTGATAGTATTCATACGTATAAACTTGATCGCCATCTATTGGGGAGGACAAATACTACAACGGCACAGTGTTTTGGAAGAAGGATTTAAGTTTTGAGAACAGGATATACTGGTAGGAACCTCCTGGTTACACCAGCCCACAGGGGATTATTCTGTCCGTCCGTCGTGCATCCAAAAATGGGAGGGGTGGGGCTGGGTGGAGAGGGTGGGGAGGGGCTGAGTGGGGAGAGTGGGGAGGGGCTGGGTGGGAAGGGTGGGGAGGAGCTGCGTGGGGAGGGTGGACTTCAGTTATTGCTCTGAATTTCTAAAGTCCTGACTGCCACAAGTACATGTGAGTGGACACATTAAGGGTAACACATCAACAAACAAAAGTTGACTATTATTATTCTTGGTTCTTTCGGTAAAGTCACGTAGAAGGGAAAAAACCAATAAAGTAATACAAATAAAACAATAAAATTCTCTCTATTCTCAAAAAAAAAATCTGACTCTCGTCTGAAAATAAAATAATCTCTTAGTTCACCGGCTTATGGGCCTACGTGCCATTTAACTGTACAGATGAGACTTTGAAATTAAAACTGGTCCAAAGTTTGCCTGCTTCAACAAATGCTGCCAGACTAAAATCAGATTTTATTTCATTCTACATAGATGGAGATTCCTGTCCGATTAACTTATGAACGTGTTACCTACAACTCTTCACATAAGAACATGATGACAGCGTGTGTACGTGTCATGATAAGAGTGTACGTGTGTCCCCAGGTACCTGTGTTTCATGATGTCTATCACATCATCTGCATCCTCCTTGGTGGCTTTCTCTCTCAACTCCAGCCGGGCTCTCGCCTGGAAGTCAAAAGTTCGGACAAGAAAAGAAGAAAAAGTAATTAGCATGTGACAGATGTATGTATGTTGAACTTCTGCCACGACATACATAGCCAACCACGCTAATCGGAGGTGCCGGAGAAGGACAACAAACTAAATACAAAAAGCAGTTCTAGTTTTCAGCAAGAGTGGCATGTGACACTCATGCTTAGCGTGTGTAACGCGCACACGCTTGCCTCGCAAGACTCTTATGGCTCAGAATATCACCAACCTGCACATACTTTTAAAAAATGTGAACACGTTCTCTTCAAAAAATTCATGAAAGAATGCCGAAATGGTTTTGACAGGGTTTCGCCAATGAATACAGCAATCAACATTTGGGTACAAAAAAGAGCAACCGAAAACAAACCACTGAATGAAGCTGCAACATTTGAACCTTCAGCACAAAAACGGACGATAGATCTCGCGTTTTGTAACTCAATGCAACGTTTAACCTCGGTTTGGTCGTCACACACTCGGTGAACTTCAGGACAGTGGTTTCTTTCCAGGCCCCAGTGTCCCACATACAACACCCAGCATCCCTGTACAGCTGATTGGGTTGATGAACTACTCAGTTTTACGACCAAGAGAGTAACAGTGCAATGCATAACTGAGTCTGTAATTATTCAAGTGGTTCTTTTTTTCCCCAGGGAGGATAAGCACTTTGGCATTTATCCAAGCAAGTCGATGACAACTTTGAGTCTAAAAGGAGTTGCGAGGAACTTAAACTTTCGCATCAACCTTTGCAGTAATTAAGGCAGGGATTGCCTTCTTCTAAATTAAAAATGAACCCATGTTTGCACGGTGTGATTTTTTTTCCTTTTTGCAGCGGCAGATTGAGCAATTTGAAATCAGAAGGTTGCGAGTTCAATTAATGGTCGGGGATTAATTCGGCACATCATCCCACCGAGATCAATAAAATAAGTACTACACCACTGCAAATGTCATTTAAGATTTGGACTTTGGTGCATACCAGCACGTACCAACCCACTTTAAACACTAATTACAATTGCAATTCACCACGATGTTAACTCCCTCGCCTGGTACACAGGAGGCCATGGGTTCAATTCAGAACCTGACGCCTGTATATTTGGAGTTTGCATGTTCTCCCCGTGGTCGCGTGGATTTTTCTCCGGGTCCTCCGGTTTTTCCCTCTACTTTTATAAAAAGGCGTTTAGAGTATTTGACTGCTATAAATTTCAACATGATGAGCCACTTCGTTGAGCAATCATTTGTGGCCAGGTCGCTTCTGAAAAAGAGCTATATAGCTCAGTGGGCCTTACCTGGTAAAATAACATTTTAATAGCTTAGTTTTTAGTTTATCTATTGCAGGAGTCAGCAAGCTGCGGCTCCGGACCCGCATGCGGCTCTTTAAGGAATGCTTCGTGACGTTATTAACATGCACTGCGGTTCTTGAAAACTTTGAGGAGTTTTTACTGAATAAAAAAAAAAATGCCTCTCGTTGCTATTTTGATTGCCGACCCCTGATCTATTGGGACGTTGTTTGTAAGCAGGGCAGTGGGGCGGGCGGTGGGAGGGAGGCACGTGGGGTCACCTCGGTGAGACGGATGAGCGACTCGAGCTGGCGCGTGGTGATGGGCGTGCCATCTCCCCCGTGGTGCTGCCGCCGCAGTTCCAAGTAGAAGTCCTGCAGCGTCTGCGCCGCCTCTGCCGAGAGGCGTGGGCGCACGTAGCGCCGAGCGTAGCCCACGTACTTGCGCAGCAGCGAGTGGGGCACGGGGTCCAGCGCCTCGCCGCGCCGGGCCTGCGCACACATGCAGGGCGACGTGGCGAGCACCCGTAATGAACCTTTTCCCACTCCGATGACGTGTATGTGTACGTCATCGTTTTTTCTTCCAAATCCGTTCAGATGACGTGGGTTTACGTCATCAGAATGGAATCGGAAGTAAAATGCCATGGCGGGAGGGCATGTGGCACAGTGTGTAGCCAGCTATCGCAGAGTGCGGTCGTGTCGCTGCAGTTCTCTGCGGTGATGTTTTTAAACACAGCAGCGCTACACCTCTCTGAATAAAATTAACGCCAACCGCTCGCGCGTTCCGAGATTCAGTGGTGAGCGGGACCCATCTTGCAGATGTCTCAGAATGGGAAAGAGTTCATAAAAATAAAAAAGTCTGAGTGATTTATTGCTCTAATTAGCATTGAGCGCGGTGCTCATCTTCAATTGACAGCCCTGAGCCAATGGTGAAAACACCGCGTCCCTATGGCATGGGCGAGTCTAATCTTAGGACAACAACACTGTGAACGGTAAAACATAAATGCAATATCTCAGTCCGTCTGTCTGGAGGTGGGTGGTTATGATAACTCTCGTAAATAGTACCAACATTTTAATTTAGAGTTGTCTTTCTATTAAGAACTTGCCCTGTTGAAAACCGGCCAAATTGATCATGGGTTGGCTAAAGCTTCCAGACACAAATCAGCACCCTAAGGACTACAGTGCTTCGATGTGCCCACATCTACGCTTCCCCGCCTACACCAAACCTGCACCGACCAGCATGCCAAAGAAAGGTAAAACAACCTCCGCGACCCACACGGCATGGGGTGGCCGCCATCCATCAGCGGTTCGACAAAGGGAGGTTCTCTTCTGAGCCGTCGTTACCTTAAGTCGATCGGAAAGAGAGAGGTCACCGAGGACATCGTCAGACGACGAGGAGGCAGCGAGCTCCAGCCCAGGGGCGGCCGCACGGCTCACGGAGGCCCCCACCAGCAGGCGCTTGCCGGCGTGCATGGCCATGACGTGCTCCGAGAGCACGTGGTCACGCTCCTCGTCCGGAGTGTCCACCAGGATGAAGACGAGGTCGAAGCGCGATAGCAGGGCACTGCCCATCCTGCGTTCAACACGCGCCGCAGCAGGGCCGGGTCAGCTGTTTTTTTTTTTCAGTAGGAGCCCGATATGTAGCACAAACCACAAAAGAGTGGGGGTAGGGGGGGAGTGGTGTACAGAAATTCCTCGGACATTAGTCTGACCAAAAGGCTGTGCACGTGAGTTTAGAGAAGGGGGGAGATTGGGCTCGTTACCCTACCCATCGAGTGGGGACCGCGAGAGGGGTGTGTGTACTTTTATATGGGAAGGTGAGGTGAAATTTTTGTTTAAAGAAAATTGAGGGAGCGGGTGGAAGAAGGAGGTTGGGGGGAGTAAGAGGATAGAAAACGGAAAGCGAGGAGGGCCAAGTTAGCTGTTAATTGGTGAAAGGACTCACTAATCGTAAACGACCATCATCGGCCGACTCTTCATTTAATCAGAGTTGTTTGTTGGTCTGCCATTCTGTTTCAAATCCAAGGATGAAATGATGTGATGAGGTCAAAGTGTGACAGTAGGGCACTTCTCATCCTGCGTGGCTTTTAATGGGAGATCAGACACAGTTCCGTAAACAATCACTGTCGTGCTTATTTAACAATTATTATTTACTCATTGAAAGATGACTGCTTATCGGTTTGTCTGTCAAACGCTTATAACTTGAGAGCCGAATGCAGTAAGAGGATTAGCAATGCACCAAATTCCCCATTCCAAAATGGAATGTTGTAACTACAGGACATGATCTAACTCGCAGATCCGACAAAAACTCAGGATACAATAATTGTTTGGTTGTGATTTAATCGCTAATGAAGAGCTGTAGCGCAATGGTCAGTGCAGTGAGCTAATTGTGCCACAGTTACATTTTGATTTAAAGTTTTCGTGACTGCAGGGATTCGTATTCTTGGTTCTTTCGGTAAAGTCAGGTAGAAGGGAAATAATAAATTAATATAAATATAAAACAATACAAATTCTCACGACGATTCGACTGCAACACAAGCAATCATCATCAGGTGATGAGCAATCATCGTCTTTGAATGGGTTTACCCAGGAAAGTCTTAATGAATCCCAAGGCTTTTATCAGGGGATATTGGGTTTGCAGTTTTCTTTGGACAGTATCTTAATGAGTGCAGAGAACTGTGGCACATTCTTGGTTCTTTCGGTAAAGTCACGTAGAAGGGAAATAATAAATTAATATAAATATAAAACAATCAAAATCATCATCAGGTGATGATGATTGCTCATCACCTGATGATGATTGCTTGTGTTGCAGTCGAAACGTCGTGAGAATTTTTATTGTTTTATATTTATATTAATTTATTATTTCCCTTCTACGTGACTTTACCGAAAGAACCAAGAATATGTGCCACAGTTCTCTGCACTCATTAAGATACTGTCCAAAGAAAACTGCAAACCCAATATCCCCTGATAAAAGCCTTGGGATTCATTAAGACTTTCCTGGGTAAACCCATTCAAAGACTCAAATCCAACCACTGTCAAATCAGGAATTGATTTTGAAACCGCACACACGGAGCTGCACGGCACTTTGGGAAGCGAGCGAGATTGTTTGCGCGTGTGTAATCTCCAGACAATCAACCTTGGTGCGCTCGCCCAATCGATGTCACATTTCACTGAGATGTTGTGCATCTCTGTAATTGCTCCAAAATGCGAAAAGCTCTTTGCCCACAACCCCGTGGCAAAAGTGGGCAGCATATAATGCTGGCATTTGATAAAATCCTCATATTGCGTAACATGTACATTCCTATGAATGACAAACCTCACAATGTTAAAGAAAATCATCGAGATGTCTGGTATGCAGGGCATGGGTTCAGTCCCGACCCTGGCACCTGTGTATTTGGAGTTTGCATGTTCTCCCCGTGGTCACGTGGATTTTTCTCTGGGTCCTCCAGTTTTTCCCTCCACATTTAGAAACATGTAGAGTATTTGCCGACTATACATTTCCACTTGATAACCCACTTTGTTGAGCTATCATTTGTGGCCAACTTCTGAAAAATAGCTAATAGCTCACTGGGCTTTACCTGGTAAAATGAAAAGTTTTAGTTTAGTTTACACCTTGAGCGCAGGAGCGGTGGCACAGTGGTTAGCGCCATGTGAAGCCGGCAACCCGAGTTTGATTCCCAGCCACGGCTAACAGTAAACCAGTTGTTCTCCCCATCAAATGAACCAATCCACAGGAACCAGACTGGTGAAGTATAATCAAATAGTTCCCATTACCAAAGCCTTGACAAAGGGCTCTAAGTTATTATTTGTTATTCATTTTGGAAAATAATTCTCCATCTCGTGAAGTCTTACGTTTATCCGGTAGCGAGCACATTATGATATGTGGTGATACGTGCCGAACACGTACCACCGCAAATGTTTTGAGTATTGAAAAATCAGTCATAGAGTACGGTGAATTCAGAAGTGAAGTACAAACTTCAGGTTCTCGGAGACAGTCTTGGACTTGTTGTAGTGCCCACAGACAGGATTGGCAGCTGCCACGATGGACGTTCGTGCCGGAAGGCTGCAAACCTGCACGGCCAGACAGATATCGTAAATGTAGCGTAGACATCAAGACACAAGACTGAGCATGTTTTCCCATGAGAAAACACCCGCTGCAACAGATCGAAGCACAGGCCGTCTTAGAAACATCAACCAGACCGGCTTACTTTCACCTCTGCAGGGAAGCGTTCAATCGTCCCAGGCATGCGAAACCTATGGGCCGCAGGTCATACGACCACGTGAGGCCTAAAACTTCTAAACGGCTTAAAAAAATATATTAAATCCGTGACTGCGAGCATCTTAGCTGCACTAATCAAGTGCTAGAGAGGAATAATTTTTATTTGGCAACGTGTTTTTTTAATTCCGAGTGCAATAGGTCACTTCTGGAAACGCAGAGGACTCTTGCTGTGACAGAAGTGACTGAGCTGTAACGCGTGGCTCCTCGCCAACGGGATTTGAAAGCCCTATTCGACCCTCGGTGAGAAAAATGTTCCCCACCCCTGACTTACGTGGTTGTTTTGTTGCAAGCGGGTTATTACATGCACCTCCAATTAGCACGGTTGGCTATGTACGGCGCAAAAGAAGTTCAACATACACACATACATACACTTTATAATTAAGATATTCCTCCAGAAGAACTATCCAAAACATCCAAGATATGCCTTTTCTCTCAATGACAGAAAAAAAGTTCAACTTTTACACGCAACGATTTGCCAAAAACACGAATTTATCCCTGCGAGCTCTGCTACGCAAACAAATCGAAATTGTACACGATGGATTTATTTGCGAGGACACTTCGGACTCTGCTGAGACCATCCGTCAAAATCACTGCACAGACGAGAATCTGGGTTTATATTGGGCGACAAACCTCGGGGCCCAGGGGAGGTGGCTCAGTCGTGTTGACACGAGCCTAAGCGTTCCCCTGAGCCACTCAGCCAGCTCTGTGCGCGACTGCCAATTAAAACTCCGTGCCCATTTCCCGTACACACCACGCCAGCCTTGGCCAAGCTGATACTCTGTTGCTCCATCGCCTCCAGCAGTGCCTGGTGTTGATTTGGCATTTTGTCAAACTCGTCGATACAGCACAAGCCTAAGAAAAACAAACATACGCACACACGAGGGTCGTTCCCTAACTTCTTACGGGGACCGCAAACGCCTTGCAGTCCCCTGCGTGCGTCATGAACCCAGCACAAATACCAGTTGGAGTTCTGAGAGATGTTTTGAGTACAAATCCAAACTTTTTGCTGATTTCAGGAAAACGTCACTAATTAGAAACATGAATCGCTATGAATGTGATTTTTTTTTACAGTGTTGTGAGATATGGATGCATTTCAACGACGACATTTCAATGTATTATTTGTTTCTTTCGGTTAAGTCACGTCTAAAGATAAAATATTGCCGTGGTTCTCAACATTTTTTGGCTACTGTACTCCCCTGTTGAATTTTGTTTCAAACGATGACCCCCTTGCCTGACCCACCATGGTTCTGATAAAATAAATGTAAGAAGAACGAACATCAATATTTTAACCAATTGTCAATCTTGTGAAGTATCCTAACTGGCTCGTGACTGCAAGCGAATATAAAAACAACGGACGCTCTGCATGCGTGATGTCATTTCTTCGCACTCGCTGGTCACTCTTCGAAACCACTTTGTTTATGATCAATGAGTTAAAAAAGGTATTTTATAGGTTACCATGCGGATTGAAATGTTATCGCAGTTATTTTATATTGGCAGATTCATACATGATAATTCACCGATGACACATCTATTATAAATTTCACAAATGTATAAACCACCTCGCTCACCCCCAGGGGTCCACGTACCCGCCGGTGAGAACCACTGGTATTGACAATATGGTTGTAGATAGCATCTAAAAGCAACAGGATCTCAAGACACTGTACAGGGGCCACAGCGGACAGAGTTGCAGTGGTCAGGTTGAGATTTCAGAATCAAAATTTAAAAAATATTTATACTGGAGGGATCCGATGAGCTATAAAGCTCTTTTTCACAGATGTCCAGTCGGAGCAGGTAAGAACGTTACAACAACAAACAATACAAAAACATGACAGGAGTGCAAAGTACAAGAAAGGTAAACAAATCACCCAAACACAAATACAACTAAACAATCCCCATCCTACCAGACAAAGCCCACTGAGGTACTTATTGTTCAAAAGCGACCAGGCCACAAAGGATATCTCAACAAAGTGGCTTACCATTTGGACATTTATAGCGGCAAAATAATCAAAATAGTCGAAACGCATGTTGCTAAACGTGGAGGGCATGAAGATATTTCATGAAACGATTAAGCCTAGCCACGAGCACTGCTGCTTGAAAACCATCCCTGGTTTTCTGTAAATGACACCCATTTTCCACCGGTAAATCCGAGTCATGAAAGCGCGGCGCTCTTTCGGAATGGGTGGCTTTCCACTGTTTTTCAGAGCCAAGCCAGAACCAAACCGTGATGTGCAAAGCCAGGAGCGTGGCTACCCACTAATTCATTCTGCGCCGACCACCAGCATCACCGGCTCAGCTTTTGCAGTGGAAAAACCACCTGGCGCCAACTGAGCCGAGCCAAGCCGAGCTGGCTGGCTCGGCGTGGTCCCCCGCACGGCTCAGCTATGCAGTGGAAAGAGGTGCAAGTTGCGCACGTTTGTTGGAATGGGGCCATCACCTTGATCTCCCAGGACCAGGGCACCAGCTTCCAGCGCGTAATCCCCCGAGGGACCGTCCTTGGAAAGCGTGACGGTGAGTCCGGCCGTGGTGGTGGTGTTGCCGCACACGTACACGCCCCGCGGCGCAATGTTGCACACCGCCTATAACGAAGCACCGTCAACAACGCAACACCCAATCCGTAGTTACCCAATGGCACGTGGGGGCGTACAACTCTTTCCGTCAATCCGCTGCTGTATGAGGGCCTCCCCAAGTCCATGCAGGGCGTGGCGGTTGTTTGATCTTACGTCACCATGCTGGTGAGTGCGAGGTGGCAAAGGTGAGGAGCACAGATGTGAGAGGATACAAATACAGAACAATGGATTTTTCTGTACTGCCCCCCTGAAGTGCATCACGTAGCCCCACAGCGACCAAAACCAAACCGGCATGTAGGGTGGTCACCCCCCATCCAAGCACTATCCAGGCTCAAAATCTGCTTATATTCTTAGATCTTACAAGATCGGGCACATTCTCAACGATTTAGTAAGGAGGCTATATAATACACGTAAAATGAATGATTTCCCCTTGTTGAAGTGGGTAGACGCAGAATGATCCAAGTCCAAACATCTATGGCTTCAAATCTGTGCAAATGTCAAAGACATCATGGCACTGTTAGCAAGACCATGCTATTGTGTGCTTAAAAGATGGCCGTTTTACTTATAAATTATCATTTAATAAGCATGCGACAACATCACCATGAATACACCCAGGGTTGTTAAGACTTCAGAAAACCAAGCAGGATATGAACACGATTTATTCCTGGGACAGAAGCCTGCCTGGCAATACCAGGTGTCGTATCATCGGTATCACGAAATCCAACTGGATGGAATTTGCGAAGGCACGCTAATATTTGCAAGCCCTCGCGCATTTTCATTTAAACAAGCTCCGCAAATATAACCCTGCTGTCAACGCCGCCGCCGCACCTGCAGCATTTGGCTCTTGCCGAGGCCCGGGTCACCCACAATGAGCACATGGGGGTCTCCGCGCACGGGGATGCGGTTCTTGTCTGTCACGTAGCGTTGGACGCCGCCAAAAAGGGCCAGGGCCAGCCCGGCTTTTACCAGCTGTGGGATTGCAAAGCAAAAGCGAGCAAAATGATCACATCGCAAAGAATAAGAATACATTTAGTCGATTGATTGTTACTCGACTACCATCTGCAAATCGATGCAAGTGCAACAGACAACACTATGAGACCTCACCATTGGAACCTCATTTGTCAGTAGAAAAATATGATAATTGGTTTTTTATCCTTTTATCTGGCAACAAAACTGACACCTTTTTTTTACAAGGAGTCATGTTTGCATTGACCACAATACCTGCAGTCGGAATGCAAACAAAAAACATAACTCTGATAATGTATGCACTGTCCTTGAAATTGATTGGTCCACACCCGAGACAGCTTTTTCTTAGAGCCTAGTCTCACATGGTGTTGGACCAGATGACACCAAAAGGCATACAACTCAAAAACAGCGTACTATCAGAGTATTGAGAGCTCGGGGTAAGCATTTACACTATGATACCTCCTTTACCAGTGGCAAAATATAGTAACAGACAAGTCAATTCCTATCACACTGCAAGCTGTTCATCAGCTCCACCCAGTAAGCTCGTGGCCTTACCCTTGGCAGAGAAAACTTAGTGAACAAGATGAACCAAATAGAAGGGTGACATATATGACCCAACATTGTGTCATTGAAACTCCTGTATTGTACAGATAGCAAGCATCATTTTACTTTTTAATCAGAGTAGTTTTGGTAAACAGAAAAACAATCTCATCGGTACCCCAAGATCCTATGAATACATTTAGTGACAAAGGAATGAAGTGTCCATGTCACTACCCCACAGAGTACAACAGGAAGTGCAAGGTCAATGAAAACGCGTACTTTGTCCTGCGGATCAGAAGCCTCCGTGAGAATCTGCCACTGCTGACTCGCAAGTGAATGCACGGACACTCTTATGATTTAGTCTTCACTTAGCATTTTATAAAACTTACTTTTGAAGGCTGACATTGTTGAATCAGCCGAGTTCCTTTAGACCACAATGTTCTCACGTTTTATTTGATGGTTTCTCATACCCAATCCCCCCACCCGTATATCAATGAGCTGTCACTCGATTTAAAATTCTGAAATTCAATCATGCTCGCGGAGGTGACATGATGCAGCACTAACGCACATAATTATAGGAGGCGCACAAGGCGTTTAAGACTGTAATGTGAAAAATAAAATTGAATAGACAAACTGCTAGAATAAAATGTCTTCATCAAGGACAGAATTCACTTGCGCAGGCAACGGTAAACCAAATGATTCGTGTTACACAGTGTATACCAACCCTGGGAATTGATAACTGTAAACTAAAAATCATAGTGGTTCAGTTAATATACATGTATCCACGTGCACCCATGGTTTATGGTGTATATGTATGTTTTGTACGAACCTCGTGGCCGTAAATGGTCGGACAAATAGAACTGCAAAACAAACCAGACACGTCCACTTATGGAATGAAAACCTAGTGGATAATAAAGAGCACTGTTATATTATAATCACTTTCTTCCATCTCAGGGACAATACAAAACCCTGTTATTTTCTTTTATCAACTTAATATTCCAAATACATTTGCTGTATTTCACGAACATGTAGTTGAAATTACAATGTACATTTATTTTTAAACATCATGACTTGAATAGTAATGATATGTTCATATTTATTGTGAGTGGTAATGGTAAAATTACATTACTGCCTCCATGTTCTGGGCCACACGACCAACTCATTTGATGTTAACACAACCAACAGCCCATGATGTGCTCAACTCCGTCGATGCAAGTCTATAAGTCTCTATGTAAGTCAACGGATCTCTATCTGAGTCTCAGAGTCTCTATGGATGAGTCAATGGTGACCGGGTTTGAAACCATCAACTCACTACACTTGAGAACCTGGTTTAATCACAGTTGGCACAGCACTCTGGTCTATAAGCCACCACCCAGCCACCTCAGCTAATATGAACACAGCTTCCTGCACATGTGTGTGTACACTCACTGAATGCACAAGTAGCATCTAGCCTGGCACAAGCACTGTGGTGACATCACCGCCACTTAATGGCGAATGGCAGCTGTTGTCGTTGTTGTGCACTCACTGCACGAGCAGACGAAAGAGGTCGGGCTGCGCTTGGATCTCCTGCACGGCATACAGCTCCTTGAGAGAGAAATCCAGCGCCACCCCAGGTGCCGTATCTTCACCGCCCCCATCACTACGCTGCCCCTTGGTGTTGCTCACGGCCACCGCCTGGATGTACAGCAGGAACATGCACTTGTCCTTGTTGCTTTTGTTGCGTCCTTGAGTGGCACACAAGACATCCACACGGGCAGGCAGAGACGGAAAATAGTAGAGGTTACCTGGTGTAAATATCAAAGGTTAATCTTACATTGGATTAGAAATCGTGGCTTGATCAAACATGTCTTAAAATGCACGTGTAAAGCATGATAGCTCAGATTCACATCTCGACGCAACGGCCAATAAACATTGCCAGAATATATTAACTGGACTTTCACTGAATAAATAGTCGAAACATCTCCCTTTATTTGAAACAAGCCTATGACCAAATCATCTGCAATGCACCTGATCTCGTCAGACATTAAAAGATAAACATGGTTGAGCCTGGATAGTGCTTATATAGATTACCACCATGCATTAACAAGTGATGTAGGTAGCTGCAGAGTTACGTTGCGGTAAATCCAAAGGACGATCTCTGTGGATCTATACCCATGGTGGAAGTATTCACATGTCTGTGCATATTTCTACTATGGGCATAAGTCAAGGATTGAAGGCTCTAAAGGCAGTCTCGATCGTGTATATATGTACATATGCACACATGTTCAGCAGTTTATGCAAGAGCCTCTCCACAACATGCATGCAACGAATCGGAGTTTGCATCCTGGAGCAGCCACTCTAAAGCGTTCGCTTCTCTTTACAAAACAGACAGGTACGGTTAACGAACTCGGGGCTTGCCTTCGTCGCTGCTGGCGACCTTTACGATGCCCGTGAGGGTGATGACGTCCCCGGGGACGCAGCTGTCGACGAGGTCGTGCGTGAGCTCACACTCCACCGTGCGAGGGATCCTGCCGGCCTCGCGCTGCTCCCCGTGCATCAGCTCCTGCACCCTGGAATTCATCGAGACTCCTTCACTGCCTGCAACAGACTCTTCTCTTTTCGAAACGGTTTAAATCCCACGTTTGGAATGTATGGCAATTACTGTCCTAGTGCACTGCTGGAAGAAGGCCTGCCTCATGCCGGTCGTAAGGGTTGTTTTGCCTAACATTATCATGCTGGTCAGTGCAGTCATGAGACAGGATGCTAAGCACTGCACAACTTCTTCACCCTCAATTTAACTTTAATTTCACAAAAATTCCCATTTTATGTCTGAAATAAATCTCAAAGCAGGATGTGCTGTGTATGAAAATCTACAACCTCTGTAAAATAAGTTCACATTTCAGCTTCTGAACAAATGTTTTATGCAAGTATGGTTTGAGAATGTTTGTTGTACTAGCAGGAAGTACTCGGCGTCGGCCGGGTCTTAAAAATATTTCAAAACTACTCTTAAAAATGTAACAGCAGTGCGTACTGACTGTGGTGGCACCTGCTATGATGACAGCAGTGCATACTGCGGTGGTACCTGCTTTCACTGCAGCAGTGCATACTGTGGTAGTACTTGCAATGATTACAGCAATGCATACTGTGGTGGTACCTGCTATGATTACAGCAGTGCATACTGTGGTGGTACCTGCTTTCACTGCAGCAGTGCATACTGACTGTGGTGGTACCTGATATGATTACAGCAGTTCATACTGACTGTGGTGGTAGCTGCTATGACAGCAGAACATACCGACTGTGGTGGTACCTGCTATCACTACAGTAGTACATGCTGACTCTCGCAGTATTTATCGACTCTATAGCACAAAGTACTCACCTGACAGAGTGGCATGGTGAGGCCTAGTCCCGTGCAGTGGGACCTGCTATGATTACAGCAGTGCATACTGACTGTGGTGGGACCTGCTATGATTACAGCAGTGCATACTGCTGTGGTGGTACCTGCTATGATTACAGCAGTGCATACTGCTGTGGTGGTACCTGCTATGATTACAGCAGTGCATACTGCTGTGGTGGTACCTGCTATGATTACAGCAGTGCATACTGACTGTGGTGGTACCTGCTATGATTACAGCAGTGCATACTGACTGTGGTGGGACCTGCTATGATTACAGCAGTGCATACTGACTGTGGTGGTACCTGCTATGATTACAGCAGTGCATACTGCTGTGGTGGTACCTGCTATGATTACAGCAGTGCATACTGACTGTGGTGGTACCTGCTACATCTAGCGACTGAATAGTAGTAATAACTGCACGCATCGGGGTGGGGGAGACATCACACAGTGAAGAATTTACCTGAGCGTTTAGTGTATTTTTATAGCATTTTTAACGCAAAAGGTCTACTGCCTAGAGTGCCAGCATCTAGCGACTGTAAAAATTAGTAACTGCACGCATCGGGGTGGGGGGGACATGACACAGTGACGAATTTACGTCGGCGTTTAGTGTATTTTTAGCATTTTTAACGCTGTATCTTTATAGCATTTTTAACGCGAAAGAAAATGTCCCCCTCACTCCCACCAAAGGCGTGCGACTTGGCATGGGCCGTTCCCCCCACCAAAGTTGGTATGGTTGTGCACGCGGAGTAAATAAATAAATAATTGTGGAGCGCACAAAAATGTCACTAAATTGCTAATTAAACTAATTTTAAGTTGAAGGATGTAAAAAAGGAAAAGCGCTTGCTGACCGCGGGGCTTACGGCGAGGTACCTGGATAATTTTTTTTATGTAAACCCCACCCTTGGAGAGCCAAGCGCGCGATCACACACAAACCCACAAACCCACAATTTTTGACTTTTATATAGATCATTGGTGTTTGGTAAAATGCAAAAGCAGGTGCCCTCCTGAAGAGTCTTCCCTGGATAACAAATATACAGTTCTGTATTATTACCAAATCGGCCAGTGTAAAATTCCTTCTACTTTTACATCACCATATTAACACTGTTGTATTAACTAATTTCTTATAATCGTTTTACCATTATCCCGATTTCCAATTGCATTTGTACGAGTACAGGACTTTGAGATACAAATACTATTCAAACACTTTAATGCGCTTAAAGACAGGCATGAGTACATTGTGATTAATTATGTTTCTTGTGAGACAGTGCAATGCCTGACTCGCAATTGTTTTTAACTTGTTTTGTTGAACGTATAACTCAACAGAAGAGAGCCCTGCGTTTTTCTCACTTGATATTTTGCCAGTCAACAGTCTCGGTGAGCTGAGAGCGTCTGTTCGGCATGAATGTTCTCGAGCGGCAATCTTCATCGGCGCACTTTACACGTTTAAAAACACACGCCACGAACAGACGAACATGACCAAATTAATTACCCGCGACAGTGAAACGACAACGTAACATTTTTCAGTCATATAAAATCTTCAACGTGGGAACACATGATTACCAGGGAACATTGTAATTGTGCCAGGACGAAACTGGAGTACCCAGAGGAAACCCACGCCATATGAGGAGGCGATACCCAGGACTGACATCTCCCGGCTCCCACTTGCAGTCCCATGCCCAAACACCTGGTGTGGTCACCTGTTCAACCCAGCTTGCGTTGACCCTGGATCATTTTTGGATGGGTGACAACCATAAAACAGGTGCTGTGTTCCCCTGCAGAACTACGCTGTCAGCGCCTTCACCAACCCACGCTAACCATAATGGTGAAATATAGCCCAATAACCCCAACGACCCGCACGGCGAATGAATGTATTCTGAACTTCTTTAGCACAGTACGTAGCTAACCGTGCTAATTCGAAGTGCGGGGGTAAGGACAACAAACTAAACACAAAAGGCAGTGTAGGAGGCCCTCACTGAGGCAGCTCAATCCCGTTTGGTTTTCGTAATCTGACCAGATCAGGCTCACTCGGGCCGATTTATTTGTGCTTTTGAGAACAAATTAATTAGTGAATGAATGCACGAACAAATGACTTGAGAGCGGGATACCTGCCTTGGTCGGGAGCGTGAATTTCCCGTACGGGAGCGGCAGCGCTTGCTCGGTTCCGCACACATTGCAGGAGAAGGCGAGACGAGTGCACAGCGGTTTGATGTTGCCGACACGCACCACCGTGCCGCGGATCGCCACCAGCCTCCCGTAGCAGTTGGCACGCAAGTTCTTCAACTGGGTCAGCGGCTCGTAGTTGTAAATTCTGGTCACAAAAACGAAATAAAACCAATCATTTACAACCCACCGTCGATCCCACTGCTGAACGAAGGCCTCCCTATGCCGTGCCGATCGTGGGGGTTGTTTGACCTTACGTAATCATTCAGGTCAGGGTAAAATGCAAGCTTAGTCAACTCGCACGGTTCAGTGTAATGCAATACGGCAAACATTATTCACTACATCCTGCATGGTGAGGCACTCATTTAACAGTGGATTAAGTTCAGAGTACACAGTAAATGTGAACATGAACATCAAGACGTCATCACAGCCTAATGCGATCGATGCCACCACACCAGCCTCCGCAACTGTAGCACAGTCGACAGCCAACTTCCTATGTGTATATAAGGGGTCATTCTTTTATTTTTTACGTTAAATAGAAAGCAGAACTCAGTGTTAGGGGGGACATTTTCCATTCACTCAAAGTGGATTTACAAAATGGCCTGTAGATGTACTTATACAGTCTCCTCTCCTATAACGCGTGTTTTCATAACGCGAATTAGAAATAACGAGATAAATGTATTGGGGAACATACTTTTTACAACACGGATGCGAATTGGATATAACGCGATCGAGTTAGCAGAACTACATTGCACGAGTCGGAGTAAGCGGTTGTACGGCTGCCTCGACGTAGCATCACACAAGGCATTGGGATGCTGCTGGATGCTTCTAGACACTACCCACGCACCTCAGACTTTCTTCAGCCTGCGTACGCATCTCACATGTTATCGCGGACTGTGCTTTAACCTAAAATATAGATTATTCATTATAACGCGATTTTTCCATAACACAATGTTCTTTACGAATGCAACCACAGCATTATAGGAGAACACGATGTATTATTATTTTTACCGAACGTTTATAAGAGGCACGTTCACGGTGGGCGCCTCTTCTTGCTGGATGGCGGCTTGTTTCTGCAGCTGCACCACCTGACTTTCCAAGTCCTTCGTAAGGGTCTGGCAATGACAGACACGAGCAGTGAGAGTGGCTACAACATCATCGGCACAGCTGCCGACAAAGACCCCGAGTCATATTCACTCCAAAAAGAGAATAAACCGAAACTACTTTTGTTCATGCGTGAATTTTATACACGACGGGGGTCGATGTTCATTCATTTGTCTGTATGGAAGTGTTGTAAGGTTTTTTTTTTAAAACTGCCCCATGAGATGTTATTTTTTTGTTACTCCAAATCAGAGACTGATATTATATTAAATTGTAATAGATCAGGTCTAAACATAGCATTTGGGTAAGGTTTAGAATTGGTGATACTCTGGACAAAACTTATGTTACAGTTGACTAAGTATGGTGCGTAAGAAGTTCAAAATACATACAAGAATTAGCAGCCTAAAACCAAAGCAATCGGAATGAGCCCTATCTTTTAGCAATCCAAGTAGGTATTGGGACTGGCTAGTGCTTGGATCGGCGACCAGTGTTGTAGGCTGCTGTGGAACTAAGTTGTCAGCAGAGAGCAGTGCAGCAACATCCATCGCTGTGACGTTCGTTAATGCTTCTAAGTCTGTGCTCCCCACCTTCACCACCATGCACTGACCAGCATGGTGAAGTATGCTCAAATAACTCCCACCACCCGCACGGTGTGGAAAGACTCTGATCCTGCAGTGGAGTAACAAAAGGGCTGTACGAGAACAAGGATTATCACTGTTGATGGATTATGGTCAAAATATCAGTGTGATGAGAACTCGGGTGAAATTTGAGTTGGGATGTCTAGACATGGGGTGCAGTGTAAGTAGACCTGATGAACGGCCAACCCCATGTACTGCAGCGCACGGTCAGGAGTCTCAGCAAGGTCATCTGCCAGCGTAGGCATAGCGACAGTCAGAGAGTGGTCCTCCACCAGTTCTTTGAAGTCCACCAGGATGCTACCTTTCTCTTCAATTTCATCCTGAACCAAACAAGCACAGCAGAGCACATTAACTTTTACTGGTAGGAACCGCCTGGTTCCACCAGCCCACAGGGGATTATTGTGTCCGTCCGTCGTCCATCCAAAAATGGGAGGGGTCGGGCTGGGTGGAGAGGGGAGGGTGAGGAGGGGCTGGGTGGGGAGGGGCTGGGTGGGGAGGGTGGGACTGGATGGGGGGTGGGAGGGGTGGGGCTGGGTGGGGAGCGGCTGGTCACCCCGTGGTGCCCTTATAAAACTCAACGTTTAACCTACTCACGCCGGCTTGTGCCCGCTCTCAGTCGGCCATATTTGCGGAATACACCACGCTGCCGTTGACCCTGGCCATTGACCGAGCAACCCAACGTTCCTACCAGCTCCCTCCGCAGGAATGTGTTACACAAGAGCCTCAGCTTTCTGCCCCATAAGACTAAGTTGATATCTAAGACACCAAACAAGATCAATAAATGCCCTTCGCTGAAAATCTATGGCACAATTATATTGATATTCAAGTGAGGTGGAGCGATGGTTGTGAAGTGGTTCAAGCACGGCACTATGACCCGAAAAGTTGAGTTAAATTCACAGTCATAGCAAACAATCAGTGGTGAGTGATATCTGAACCAGTCCCATCTCCACCTCCCTCTTCGCCAACCTGCACTGGTGCAGTATCGTCAAAAACACGAAATGGTATGGAAAGATCTTCATCCAGCAGTCGATTAGTGAAAGGGCTGTATATTATTGAAGTATAGTTTAACATGCATACAATACGTCATTAGAAACTTGAGGCATTCTTGGAAAAACCAAAAATGTCGAATCTTGGTGGTTTAACAGGAGGCCTTTAAATAAACAGTGTCTCATTGACAAACAAATACCCAAGTTTATTGTAAGCTAAACAAAAATACTAACGAGGAATTAGAACGTAAATCCACAGTACCTTATTATACAGTTCAAGTCTTGCAATGAAAAACTTCTCAAAGGCCTCCACTTTGGTGACAATTCCTCCGGAATTGCAATAAACTGCAAAACACAAAAAAACACACAAAGTCAATAATACAAGTGAAACATGACATAGCAAACAGTCGTCATGTAAATACTGTGTCTGGTCCAATAAAATTCCAGCAAAATGTAGCACTGGAAAGTGTTCATCAAGTGACAAAAGAAAAGTGCATTTGGAATGGACAATAAATTAAACATTTATAGACAATGACAGTCCTCATTCAAAATAGCAGTACGATGTCACTGTTACAATGAAACCACCACAAGATGCCAAACTCACGGAGGCAATAAAAATACATCAACCACCTTCGGAAGGAAAGTAGAGCTTCCATCCTGCGTATGGGCAGAAATCATCCAGGGTGGTTTGAAGGACCCTGGCTTGGCACGAAGAGGGAATCTTTGGAGATGACACATTGGATCCACCTGAAACATTTTGTAGGTATTGATCATGATGAACCTACGATCAAATAACCAAGAATTTCACCATCAGCAAGCAGGATCGAGCCGGGCACAGTGTTTTGATTGGCGACCGCCATGCATGCTGGGTTGTCATAACGCTTGCGAGGTTACGTGGTGGGCAGCTGAAGGCAGCGCAACAAATACATTATGGGATCTCCTTTGCCAGTACGAAAATATGAGAATCGGTTTTCCCCTTTTTTCTGGCAAGAAAACAGGTGTTGAGATGATTGATCCAATCAGTTTCAAAGACAATGCATATATTATCAGAGTATGTTTTTGGTTTGCATTCTGACCACAAGTATTGTGGTTAATGCAGACATGATTCCTTGTAAAAGGTTTCAGTTTGATGTATTAACATCTTAACATCTGTTTTGTTGCCAGAAAAAATGGGAAAACCTATTCTCAACAAATACATTTACGCGATCTAACCCAAAAAACCTGTATTATGGATAATATTGGTCGCGAAAGCCTATGTGTTAAACAAATACATTGTTGGAGTGAGCTTCTATGCCCCCACATCTATGCGCTCCGCCTTCACCAACTGACAAAGCGTGAAGATTTCTCAAATAACCCAAATGGTCTGCACAGCATGATGGATAGGTGTGCGTGTATGTGATGATATATTAACAAACAAAGAGATGATGTATTAACAAACGTCTGATTCAATGACATTATTTTTAAAAGTGCAGGCCATGTTGGGATGGTCCAAATTTGCCAACTTTTTAAATACAATTGCCAAATTACTTAAACGGGAAATCACCACAAACATCAGTGCTGCATTAGACCTTGCACTGAAAGTTGCCACTGGAGTCCCCTTATGCTAGACTACGACAGGGAAGTGCAATGGTTCAAATGAGATATGCTGTAAGGTGCTTTGAGATTATATCGCATAATAATCATAATCTGTATGTATACTGGCGGAATATGATGAGCTATAAAGCTCTTTATGTCCATTATAAAGCTGCCTATCAAATGTACCCGCAAAACCAAACTCTTATCCTTATCATGTCGGGATGGGAATCGAAAGGCGAAATGAAGGTACAAGATCTTACAAGTGAATGTGTTATACTGGTAGGAACCTCCTGGTTACACCAGCCCACAGGGGGTTATTGTGTCCGTCCGTCCGTCCGTCGTGCAGGGAGGGGCTGGGTGGGGAGGGGAGGGTGGGGAGGGGCTGGGTAGGGAGGGTGGGGCTGGGTGGGGAGGGTGAGGCTGGGTGGGGAGGGTGGGGAGGGACTGGGTGGGGAGGGGCTGGGTGGGGAGGGGCTGGGTGGGGAGGGTGGGGCTGGGTGGGGGGTGGGAGGGGTGGGGCTGGGTGGGGAGGGGCTGGTCACCCCGTGATGCCCTTTTAAAACTCAACGTTTAACCTACTCACGCGGGCTTGTGCGCGCCCTCACAGTCGGGCATATTTGCGGAATACACCACGCCGCCGTTGACCCTGGCCATTGACCGAGCAACCCAACGTTCCTACCAGCTCCCTTATAAGTGAATGTTTATTATTACCACGGAAGCAGCTGCCACCACCGCCTCCCCGGCCGTTGTAGCGGCCACGCCAGCTACCTCCTGACCCTCTTGAAGCACCGCGCCAGCTTCTGTGGCCACCTCGCAGCCAGCCTCCACCTCCTCTCCCCCGACCCTCCGTCTCACTCATGCCCTGTGTCCTCAAGCAAACAAACAAAAAATACAACGCAATTTAAGACATTTCATGCGCATGTACAATTGCTGCCCTTTTTCGTCAATGCACCGTCATATGAAGGTCTCCCCACGCTGTGAAGTTGTTGGGGATACGTAAACGTAACCTCTTGTGATTGCTGTCAGTGAGGCTGTGAAGCCAGCCTGAGGGCAGGAAAGCAAAGGATGTTGCCACATAGCCGTCGACCCTCAACGAAACTGTCCTTATTATCATCAATTAACTTATAAGTGGCTGGACGTGGTCGCATCTCTAGGGAAGAGGGCACACATCACTCAGCAGCTAATAGACGGCAACTTTAACGTGAAGGGGAATGAGCGGCTGCTCTATTAGACATCTGCATGTTGTACCTTGCAGTGCAGTATATGTCTAGGGATGCTGCACCATAAGGCTCTAGGTGAGTGTTCTTAGTGCGGTCCCCGACAATACACAAACAGTGACAACATCTGGCAACAAAACTGACACCTTTTTTACAAGGAGTCACGTTTGCATTGACCACAATACCTGCGATCGGAATGCAAACAAAAAACACAAGAATAAGAATACATTAAGTCGATTGTTACTCGACTACCATCTGCAAATCGATGCAAGTACAACAGACAACACTATGAGACCTCCTTTACCAGTGGCAAAATATAGTAATAGGTTTTTACCCTTTCAACTGGTACAAAAACTGACACCTTTATACAAGGGATCATGTTTGCAATAACCACAACACAAGCAGTCAAAATGCAAACAAAAACAACTCTGATAATGATAATGTCTGCACTGTCCTTGAAGTTGATTGGTCCACACCCGAGACAGCTTTTCTTAGAGCCTAGTGCCCTAGTCTCACCCTGGTGTTGGACCAGATTACGCCAAAAGGCGCAGTTTTGTTGCCAGATAAAAGGGTAAAAAAACAATTATCATATTTTGCTACTGGAAAAGGAGGTTCCAATGGAGTGACAACATCGTGTTGCTGCTGTTAAACCCATGGTGCTAAACGTGTGGCGACCCTCACACATATGCTGTATGTACGTCCAAAGTGCTATACCCCAGCCCCCCCCTCTCTGAAAATCAGTGAAGAAAACTGCCCCATAAGCGATGCCGTCTTGGTCTAATGGGTTTCGCAATGGGATTGCAACCCAGATGATCTCTGGCTTGCGATAAAAAACGATGCAAAGAAGATTTTCTAAATCCTCGACAGATCTTGCCACCAAGCAAGCTCATTGCTCAGGTCCGTGTGGGGCGGGGGGGGGGGAACTCCCACACCTCTTACAAACGCGGCTGGTCAGCGTGGAAGAGTAGGCCAAAATACCCTTAAGACTAGAGGCCCTTCCACCAGCAGTGTGGCCTCACCGAACAATTGCAGTGCTGCGCCTTTAGACCACGCAAACTGCATTCACGTATCAACGTACACGACGCATACAAAGTAAGATTTGATTATTATTATTTTTTACGTACACGTTATTCACGCGATGTTTTTTTTTACTCGTTACAGAGTGTAAGCGACTTCGCCATTAAACGCGTCCGCAGTTGCTTATTTAAAAAACTAAACGAATTAAAATCTCCGCCGCCTCACGCAGAAACTGTGTTTGTTATCTCCCGCGCGCGGCAACGTCGCCGCCGCTGATTGGACGACGACGCGCAGAGCTCACGGTACCGCCCCTCCAAGCAAGGCGATCGCTCATTGGTTGAAGCGAATCAGCGGCGGGGCGGCATGCCAAACCCGAGGGGGTTTCCCTCTGTCCCAAAACACATTCCTCCTGCGGAGGGAGCTGGTAGGAACGTTGGGTTGCTCGGTCAATGGCCAGGGTCAACGGCGGCGTGGTGTATTCCGCAAATATGCCCGACTGTGAGGGCGGGCACAAACCGGCCATCTCTTCTCTAGCTCGTGTCACCCACTCACCCATCTGTCCATTTCTTCTCTGGCCCGTGTCACCCACTCACTCACCCATCAGTCCATCTCTTCTCTAGCCCGTGTCACCCACTCACTCACCCATCAATCCATCTCTTCTCTAGCCCGTGTCACACACTCACCCATCAGTCCATCTCTTCTCTAGCCCGTGTCACCCACTCACTCACCCATCAGTCCATCTCTTCTCTAGCCCGTGTCACCAACTCACTCACCCATCAGTCCATCTCTTCTCTGGCCCGTGTCACCCACCCACTCACCCATCACTCCATCTCTTCTCTAGCCCGTGTCACCCACTCACTCACCCATCAGTCCATCTCTTCTCTAGCCCGTGTCACCCACTCACCCATCAGTCCATCTCTTCTCTAGCCCGTGTCACCCACTCACTCACCCATCAGTCCATCTCTTCTCTAGCCCGTGTGACCCACTCACTCACCCATCAGTCCATCTCTTCTCTAGTCTGTGCGCAAGTTCTGCCTCCTCTGTCCGGCCAAACAAGCTGCTTGGGCATGCGGTGGCTGGGCATGCGGGGTGGGTTAAATGACCCAGCCAGTGCAGTCTCGCCTTGCAGGAGGAAGCTCACCGATGGGACGGTGTCTTTCAAGGATCTGTGAGCTCCTCACACGATCCAACCTGGTTAAACCCAGGATGTTAGGCATGCCAAGCCTGAATTGTTTAAAACCGGCGCACCGTCGGCGAGGAATGTCAAAGCCAGGTGGTGCGATGCTGATGATGTTCATGTTTGGGTCTCGAATGAGGCGTTACATTCTGTTCGCCAGCGTTGTTTGTGATCCAGGTGAAATCCTACAGGGTGGTCCAGATGTCTTGTGACCCCCAACCCTAAAACTTAATATATATTTTTTTAAAGTAATATTCATTTATAACAGAAATGAATGTGCAAGGGGAAACAATGTTAGGGGTCAATTCATGGGTGGGGGGTCACAAGGCATCTGGGACACCCTTGAGGAATGGTGACAGAAGGGGGATCAGTCGTGGCAGCAATTGACCACGTGGTGGCGCTGTGAGCACGTGTCATTCTTGTCAATGCGTGATTCCGTAAGTGCTCGAGGCTGGGCCTTAAACTTGAAATGCTCATCTCATTTGGCTGTCGTGAGCCAGCAGTGGAAATTCCACGTTCCTTTGACGAGCTTTCATAAAATGTGATTCAACACAGCATGCGGTTTTAACTTCCCACCTAATGTTGTAGCCACACTACGGCAGTGCCGTTTTGACGATGGCGGTTGTGGTGGTCGTCCTGCAGATTATAATGACTACAATAATGATACCCTTCCTTTACCCAGAACAATATGAACACCTTTTGATTTAAAGCTTTCGTGACTGCAGGGATTCATCTTCTTGGTTCTTTCGGTAAAGTGACTTTGCCGAAAGAACCAAGAAGAAAAATATGAACAACCTCTTTAATTAGGCCCTCTATTGGGATGCTTGAGCTACGCTGATGGATGACGCGATTTAGTTATAACGGGTTGATATTTTAGCCCATGATATAGCATTCGTAAGATGTTAGAGCAGTGGATAGCGCACTGCACTACAAACCCGGTCGCCTGAGTTCAATTCCTGGCCACGGCTGACATGATTGACGAGTGATGGCTGGGCCCATCTTCGCCACCGCCTTCACCAACAGAGGGTGTGCCTTGTGAGGACTGGTTAGGACGGGTGACCACCAGGGCTTGCCAGGTGTTAGCACTGAGTGTCTCCCCCTGGTATGCAGCGGCGCGGTGCTGGGTTATCTCCAGGTTTCTTGGGTGTCATCCCAAATGAAGCCCAAACTCGCATGAATGTAAATGAACAAACATGCCAATGCAGGGCCCTCTTGACAAAGATCATTGCGACTCAGCGAGGTCTTACCAGATGATCGATATTATCATTCTGCATCAGTGATATCGGGTGGAGCGGTGGCTCATTGATTTGAGCATTACGCTTTGAATTACCGACCACGGCTAACATCAGTGACGAGTTACATATGAACTAGCTTCCCTTCCTGATCGGCGTGGTGAATTATGATCAAACAAACTCCCCTCCCCCCATGACGGAAACAGCAGTGGATTCGTTAAAGCTGTACATTTTTTTTCATGATGTTATTATTCATATAACTTCACGAGGCTTATATTTATATTCGTTAGCTTATGTATTAACCATCTGCATTTACTTTTGCTTTGACATAATGGGATTCGTAGCAACTTAGCACATTTTTTGGTTTCTTTAAGGATTATACTATATGCGTTCGGGGGCAGGTGGCGCAGTGGTTAGCGCACTGCGCCTACGTGTGGAAGGTCATCCTTTTGGCGACGTAAGCGGGCACGTTGATTTGATCCGGCTAATTCGGGCTGTGACACTCGCAACGGCTCGCAATTGTTCATCGGTGCGAGTTCAAATACTGCCAGGGACAACAACAACAACAAAAACCCCGTTAACGTTGAGGCGTCAGCCAGCCAGCCGGCTTGAGCGAGCGAGCGAGCCACGTCTTGGCTGCAGCCCACCGTGAACCCAGAGCAATTATTACGCAGTGGCGCAGATAAGGCATTTGACAATGCGTGCAAAAATACATGGTGCCCACCCCCTCCCCATCCCCCACCCCACAACGCACCCACCATACACCACACGCGCGCACGTGGGGCTATTATGTGCGTGGAATTGCCGCGTTTGTAAAGTGCGCGCGCGTCCGACGAACGCCTCTGCGGCTGCTGCAACCATCAGATAGATACGAGGCACTCGCATAAGTAATGCATCCTAATAGCGCATTACAGTGGGGGGGGGGGGGGGGAGACTATGATATCGTGGAGCATTGTGACAGCTGCATCGCCCGACGCGTGCATTATTACACGAAAGCCTCTTCTTCACTCGCCAAAACGCCCTGAATCCGCCCAGGGATAGAGTCTGGATTTGGGATGCGCGTGTTTGGATTGGGTGATCGCAGTTTGCTTCTTCTTGTTTGTTTGTTGTTGTTTTTGTTAGAGACGACATGCCTACGTGGCCGGCAGTGACATGTATTGTTGTATTGTACTATACTTTCTATGCCCCCCCCCTTTTTTCAATTCCCCGGTCGAGGCATTGCCCCCTATGTTCACCAACACGCACTGAACAGCACTGGTGAAGATGACGGTCGTATAACCCCCCCCCCCTCCCCCATAACCCACACAGCGTGGATAGGCCCTCATCCAGCAGTGGATTGACAAGAGCGACCTGTAAATATCCCTGCCGAACGCATTTGTGTGTGTTTATATGTAATTATTACATGAATCCGATCGTGAGTGTCATGTATTCTACAAGGATTTTTTCGAAGGGCCGGACGTAGCTAACGCATTGTTTGGTCTGAATGCTAATGCTGATATTCATCAAAACAAGACACACGTGCAATTCCGTGTGTCGACACCAACTGTGTGCTTGTCAAATAAAATATATAACCTGTCCTCCGTGAAAAGTTTCATGTAAGAAATAAAATGTGTTTTAGCCCATCAGAGTATGGCCTTTTCAGACCGCGTTTATATCCCCGTACCTTTACACTCACAACTAGAAACCCTCGGCTTTGTATCCACGGGACCACCACTGCATCTCCTTCCCACACTCATTATTATCAGCAACAGCTTCTTCAAACCCATGCATCGTCAGTGCATGGGTTGCTCATCCTCTGCATCTCCGATTAGCACAGTTGGCTACGTACGGTCCGAAAGAAATTCAACATACTGTACATACATCATCACCAGTTTCCTCACACCCATGCATCATCATCATCAGCAGTTTCCTCACCCATGCATCATCATCAGCATGAGCTTCCCCACACCCAATCATCAGCATGAGTTTCCTCACACCCAATCATCATCATCATCAGCTTCTCCAAACCCATGCATCATCATCAGCATGAGTTTCCCCACACCCAATAATCATCATCATCATCAGCTTGCCCACACCCATGCATCATCATCAGCATGAGTTTCCCCACACCCATGCATCATCATCATCAGCATGAGCTTCCCCACACCCAATCATCATCATCATCAGCTTCACCACACCCAATCATCATCATCAGCATGAGTTTCCCCACACCCAATCATCATCATCATCATCAGCTTCACCACACCCAATCATCATCATCAGCATGAGTTTCCTCACACCCAATCATCATCATCATCATCAGCTTCTCCACACCCATGCATCATAATCATCAGCATGAGCTTCCCCACACCCATGCATCATCATCATCAGCATGAGTTTCCCCACACCCAATCATCATCATCAGCATGCGTTTCCTCACACCCATGTATCATCATCATCATCAGCTTCCCCACACCCATGCACCATCATCATCATCAGCTTCCCCACACCCATGCATCATCATCATCATCAGCATGAGTTTCCCCACACTCATGCATCATCATCATCATCAGCTTCTCCACACCCATGCATCATCATCATCAGCATGAGTTTCCCCACACCCATGCATCATCATCATCAGCATGAGTTTCCCCACACCCATGCATCATCATCATCAGCATGAGTTTCCCCACACCCATGCATCATCATCATCAGCTTCTACACACCCATGCAGCATCATCATCATCAGCATGAGTTTCCCCACACCCATGCATCACGAGCAGCAGCAGCAGCAGTAGCTACCAGCTGCACCGCACGCAGCCACACAAAGCGCGCATTCATGCGCGTGACAATGCGACACAAAAGCGGAACACAGCGTTAGCGCTAATGGCTCGCTCCTATTAGGCCCGCCCTATATAGCCGCCCATTGTGCCTCGTGTCAGACCCTCGCTCGTGCATGTCGGGTATGGGGGGGGGTGGAGGAGGAGGGGGGCGAAGAGAGGGGGTGGGGGGTGAAGGCAAGGATCGCGGTGGGGGTGGTGGGGTGGGGCGTCAGAGGAGGTAAATGAAGGGGCGAGCGTGCGTGGTGTCTAAGCGCGTTGGGACAGTGCGCGTGGGTTATTGGTGGTGTTTAGTGCTGGGGGCGTGAGGGGGCTCGGCATACTGTGGGGGAGCTGTGTGTGTGATGCGGGGGAGATTAAACCGTAGCGTGTTGCACGATTTGCATGGGACCCCGTGCAGTTGCATCGCCTGCGCAGCTAATGCGACTGCCTCTTCCCCATCTCTCATCGCTCCGTTGTGACGTTATGACCCGCCCACCTACTCGACGCCTGTGAAGAAGTGCTTTATAGCTTATCGGATTCCTCCGGTGTCGATGACATAGTCGGGTTCTGATGCTATTCCCAGCGGCGCCACGTGGTTGGCATGGGGCCCTGGTGCAAGGGATGAAATGGAACTTCCTCAATGTCCCCCCCCCTGGCCCTTAGACCCTCGTGCAGTCGTGGGTCTGGTGGTGGTGGTGGTGTTTGATGGATGTGGTGGATGTGGGTGGGGAGGGGGCTGTATGGTTGGTCGACTCAGCCTCAAATGAGTACCTGGTGCGGTGTGTAAAACATCGCCACCCGGGAGACAAAGGCGGCCGGGCGTGGTGTTGCCCCCCCCCCCTCGTGTACCGTGCCGGCCTTCAAAGGTGCTCGCTAACGGCACTTGCCCCAACAGTTGCATCAGGCTATACGGGGATATTTATCTTTGCTTTTTTGTGTATTGCGGGGTCGATGTGATGACGATGATGGTTGTACGGGGGGTGGAGGAGGTATGGAGGGTGTGGTGAGTGTACGACGGGAGAGTGTGGAGCAGGGGAATGGGGGGGGGGAGGTGACTTTCTCTTAGCGTCCCCGGCTCTCTGCCCCCTCCCCAAGTCCATCTCGCATTCCACAGATGGCAATCTGCGCCTAATCGAGGGCACTTCATAATGGCCGAGATCGGTCCACGGGGGGCTCATTTGCGAGTGGTAATGCGGCGGCGTTAAGCGCTGAGGATTGGAGCTCCGAGCGCACGCCGTAATGATGAAGGCAGAGGCGCGGCCCTGCAATTTCTTACTCGCGCCACTTCTGGCTAATTGGAGCTCTGCAGAGCTCATTGCTTCGGCAAACTCGTTCCACGATTTAAGATCCGTGCCCGTAGTTTTTGGCGAAGAGATGGAATCGAAACGGCGACCTCTGGGTTGTAAGTCCAGTTTGCTGACCCTTAGAAAACCGCAGAGTCCCCGTTTCGTGGGCGCCGCGCTGGCGAGGTGTTAACTACCTCGCCTGGTGTGCAGGAAGTCCTGGGTTTGATCCCGACTCTGACACCCGTGGTCGCGTGGATTTTTCTCCGGGTCCTCCGGTATTTCCTTCCGCATATAGAATCAACACCGCGCGTTTAGAGTATTGGCTGCTATAGATGTCCACGTGATAAAGCCACTTCGTTGAGCTATCATCTATGATAGCCAGGTCGCTTCTGAAACAGAGAGATTATAGGTCCATTGGGCCTTACTTTGAAAAAAAAGTCTACTTTAGTAGAATATAAGTCGTCATATCCTTTATTTAACCGGCAAATAAAATATAGCCCCTTTGAGACACACGATGCATTGCTGCTCTTGCAAGGGCGACATGGGTTACATCAACAACAATGTAAAATACAACGAATGCAACATAATTTTAATATGGCTGAGGACATCGGGAGTGGAGCGGTGGCGCGATGGTTAGCGCAGTGCACAAAAACCCGAGCCATCGGAGTCTGATTCCTGATCGCGGCGATGAGTGGTGATTGATGCCTGAGCCGGTCTTAGAACAACCTCCCCCAGCACATCACCAACCCGCACTGACCAGCGTGGTGAAGTATGGTTGAAACAACTTCCAACATCGATACGGCTGGAGTGAATTGGCCAAATAAACATTATAATAGTTATGAAATTATGAATAGAGACAGAGGCTTTATCTACAGCATATATATATTGGACTATTGTACAGATATATACTGATACAGTCCTGACCACGTGAGAGTTATAGTGATTTATATATACTGTATGTAATGTGTTTAAGATGCTTATTTACAATGTGATGAGTGATTATCAAGGGCACAAATGAGTGTTAGAGGGAGACAAGCAAATATGCATGCTCACAGTGCACGCAAAGATAAAGATCCCCCGTATAGCCTTAACAGACTGTCGGGGCAAGTGCTGTCAGCGAGCACCTATGAAGGCCGGCACGGCACACAAGGGGGTGGGTGACCAGCACCGCGCCAGACCGCCTTTGTCTAACAAATGGCGATGTTTAAACACCACACCAGGTTCTCATTAGAGGCTGAGTCGACGTAGGGGAGGCCCAGGACCGGTTCAGATCATTGTCACCGGTGTTGTTCCTGAGCGGGAATCGAACTCGGGTAGCCGGGATCGTAGCGCAGCACGCTAACCATTGCGCCACCGCTCGCCACACACAGAGACAAAGATCCCCCGTATAGCCTTAACAGACTGTAGGGGCAAGTGCTGTTAGCGAGCACCTATGAAGGCCGGAACGGTACATGAGGGGGTGGGTGGCCAGCACCACGCCCGACCGCCTTTGTCTCCCTAGTGGCAATGTTTACACACCGCACCAGGTACTCATATGAGGTTGAGTCGACCTAGGGGAGGCCCGGGACCGGTTCAGATAATCGTCACTGGTGTTGGCCGTGAGCGGGAATCGAACTCGTGTCGCCGGGTTCATAGTGCAGCGCGCTAACCGCTGCACACACAGACACACACACAGACACACGACCAGACATACAATGACACACACACAGACACACACACAGACACACGACCACACGTACAATGACACACACACACAGAGACGCGCACTTCAAAACACACATTTCACAAACCGTAGACCACAGCAGTCACTCTCATTCATAATGTATTCATGCTTAACACAAAATATATGCACACACGCCTGTTTGGCTGTTTTATATATATATTATTAAAAACATCACCCCTTGCATGCAGAATCAAGAAGCATGGATAATTATATAAACAAACAGACATACAAACATTATTCATAATCAATACAAACATTAAATGAACCGACGAACACAAAGAAGACACTGTCAAAAATATAAGATATACAAGATTTTATATAAAGCGTAATTAATATACCCCGATGTGTATAGGATCCAAGTTTTAGCATTAGCCCTAATTTATCCATGTTTACACGTATATTTATACGAACACGCAAATGTGTCTCGACCGTGAGTGGCGTCGTAGTCCCTGGCCAGACAACTCACTGGCTCGGTGCCACATAACGTGGCACAGATGTATCGGTTCCAATTCCTAGTTGTGGCCATAACAGTGATGATTACGTGATGCCTATGCATGTGCAATGAGTGGGCTTATCAAACGTTTCACTCTTATTAGGCGCACAAATAAATTGATATTAGTTACTGTTTTTTTATTTTAAAAAATCCCTTACGGTGGTCCGCATTTTTACGATCTAATCGAACAGTTGATTGACACGTAGAGTCTCCCGTCATCGTCGTAGCTAGCGGTCACCGCGTCGCGCGACGCTTTCAGACGCGCTTCTGCGGCCGTCTGGAACGCTCTTCCGTCCCATATTAGGAATCCACTGGTAGCTATTTCACTTTTAAATCATCTCGATTGAAGACTCGTTTCTTTAGAACTGCTTTTTTGTGTTTAGTTTGTTGTCATTCCCCCGCACCTCCAATCAGCACGGCGCACAAAGTTCAAGATACATACTACACCTAAAAAACAACCCTTCATCCTGCCAGACGCGCAATTTACGTCCAGTGCAATGGCAACTCTCGAGCCACAGCAGAGCGACGACTCCACACAATCCCAGTGCATGAATCGGGATTAACTTTATCCTGGCCTTAATCAGCCCTCAGCCTAGGCTCAATAAAAGCCAACCGTGCATAATTCTGTATTGGATGTTTTTTTCTCTCTCCCTCTCCAAACAGAATGTCAAAGGCGCAGCCCTGCAGTTGCTTGCTCACAGCCACTGCTATGGCGACCTCTTGAGAGAGCCCCTCTAGACGGTATTTGGCCTACTCTTCTTCCGGATTGCATAATCGTGAAATGAAATGTAACGCTGCGTCAATCCACCGATGGACGAAGGCTTCCCCACCCCATGTAGGTCACGCGGGGGATTTGAAGGGTTTTTTCTTTCTCCTTACTTCATCGCGGTGGCTATGGCAGGTTGGTTGACGGGGCGGGAGGGAGGTTTAATCGGTTTTGATATCACCGCCCATTGATGTTGTTCATGGCCTGGAATCGGACCGGGGTGCCTGGGGTCATAGTGCAGTGCCCTAACCACTGCGCCACCACTCCATCCCCGTTCACACGAATAACCTTATTAATTAACACACTTGTAAATCATTGTTTTGCACGGAGTGTAACGATCCTCATCCGAACCCCTTGCGAGTACGTGCCATGTCGCGATCATGTATTTTTTTTTAATTGATTCTTATATATTTGTTTAGTATCATTGCCGTGAGTGTAGCGGTCACTCGTGACTGGATGGGGATTTTTTTGTTGCATGCAACGTAACGAAGAGAGGAGTATTTGTTCCCGCACTCTGATAATGCACAGTGCATACATTATCAGAGTTGTGTTTTTTGTTTGCATTATGACTGCAGGTATTGTGGTCTATGCAAACATGACTCCTCGTAAAAAAGGTGTCAGTTTTGTTGCCAGATTAAAGGGTAAAAAACCAATTATCATGTTCATATTTTGTTGAAGCACCCTGTGATTATACAGGCCTTTCTCAATTCACCGTTGGATGACAGTCTTCCACGCCGTGGCCATCACGGGAGTTGCTTGACCATACTTCACCACGCTGGTCAGTGCGGGATGGGTGTGGCGAGAAGGGGGCGCCAGGACCAGTTCAGCTATCACTCGCCACTGATATTAGCCGTGTGCGGGAATAGAACTCAAATCGCAGTGTGCTAACCGATCCGCCACCGCTCCCCCAACATTCACTCGCCACCTACACAATCATCGCTGCTACTTTCCTATCGTCGTCGCTATCAAGTGCGGCCAGGCATATCAACGCATTATGTTATGACACTGTAGTTAACGGAGGAGCGGTGGCGCAACGATTAGCGCATTGAACTGTGAACCCGGCCACCCGAGTTCGATTCTCGGTCACGACCAACATCAGCAAACGCGTGTTATCCAAAACGGTCACGTGCACTCCAGGCCTCTTCGTTAACCCGCACTAACCAGCGTGGTGAAGTATGGTCAAACAAACCCCTATGATCGACTCGCCGTACGTGGGGGGTGGAGAGGGGGGGGGGTTCGGGGGGAGGGGTCCTCATCAATTAGTGCAATGACAAAGGGCCGTTAATTATTCTTATCATCATTGACTGTAATACCGTGAACATACTTTATTTTAAACACGATATATGAAACAATATTCATTTACACACATCCATCCACCCGTGGCGCCCTCACCTGCAATCCTCCAAATGCACCCATCACCGGTGTGATTGCGTGCTGAAAACGAGGCCTGAAAAACGCCGCAAGATTTTTATGGGCCAAAGGTGGGTGGGGAGACCTCAGTGGGGGCAGGGCAAAGCGCCTCAATTTCAGGCTGCCCTTGGCCTCGCGAGACCAATGGCAATGCGCCCGACATTCGCCACTCGATGACGGTGGCGTCGCCACGACGCCCGTGCCAGGCCAGGTGCACGTTGAGGCCACGTGAAGTGTCGAAGGCTCGCTCGCTCACAGGAGACCGGCCGCTTTGACACGGCCCGTCAACGATTTTTGGCCGGCGCTGAAAGCATAACAGTCACTGCACTAATCGCGTACTCGAGGTGGGTGGGTGGGTGTGGGTATTTTTGAGATGGCAAAGCTATTGGCTGCAAAACAAAAAAATCCTGAATGTTTGAAAAGGGGGGGAAAGGGGGGATAATGCTAGAACTGGCAAACATGATGTTTCCAATCTTAGTGCGCTCATTAACTTGTGCCAATGCAGGATGCCCCTGGCGAGTGATATAAAGTGATTGAGGTTTGCGTGCCAAAGTGTGGCCTTTAACATTGATTGGTGGTCGTGTAACATTTTTGATTTCTCCACGTGACAGTTGTGTTTTGCTCTGATCGCTGTTGGCTTTATGCGCCGTGTTTCGTTGTTTATTTATTTAGCTCTTGCCATTTTTTGAGATCCAGGGCACTCGAATCCTGGCCTCTTAAGGTCTCACCTGGTTAAGCAAAATAAATTTGAAAGTCATTGACAGGTTTCCCTCGCTCTGCGCGGTAGTAGTAGTAGATGTTGTAGTAGATGTAGTAGTAGTAGATGTAGTAGTAGTAGTAGATGTAGTAGTAGTAGTAGATGTAGTAGTAGTAGATGTAGTAGTAGTAGTAGATGTAGTAGTAGTAGATGTAGTAGTAGTAGTAGATGTAGTAGTAGTAGATGTAGTAGTAGTAGTAGATGTAGTAGTAGTAGATGCGTTCCAAAAAAATGGCGCACAAAGCGAAACCGCACGAGGAGACAGCTGCCTGCCGAGTTACGCACATAGTAAACTCACAGTACGCACACAGTACACACACAGTACACACACAGCACACACAGTACACACACAGTATACACACACAGTATACACACAGTATACACACAGTACACACACAGTACACACACACAGTACACACACAGTACACACACACAATACACACACAGTACGCACACAGTACACACACAGTACACACAGTACACACACAGTACACATACACAGTACACACACAGTACACACAGTACACACACAGTACACATACACAGTACGCACACAGTATACACACAGTACACACACAGTACACACAGTACACACACAGTACACACACAGTACACATACAGTACACACACAGTACGCACACAACGTACACACAGTACACACGGACAGCACACACAGTACACACAGTACACACACACAGTACGCACACAGTACACACACACAGTACGCACACAGTACGCACACAGTACGCACACAGTACGCACACAGTACACACACAGTACACACACAGTACGCACACAGTACACACACAGTACGCACACAGTACACACACAGTACACACAACGTACACACAGTACGCACACAGTACGCACACAGTACGCACACAGTACGCACACAGTACACACACAGTACACACACAGTACGCACACAGTACACACACAGTACGCACACAGTACACACACAGTACACACAACGTACACACAGTACGCACACAGTACACACACCGTTGTCTCACGTCCGACCTCAACCGCTTGAAGCGAATTTTCAGTAGAAATAGGTTCGCTGCTTATGCGCGAAATCGCACAAACCGAACCTGCGCAGAGCGAGGAAAATGTGTCTTAGAAAGTCCAATTCGGCTCTCAGGAAAGAATTGGTTCCCTACCCGCCCCTCTGTTATCGACCGTTCCAAATAAAAATAAGTATAACCCGTAAAAACAAAGTTTTTCACTATAAATCCTTTATATGCGTGGTGGCTAGAGTCCTCTCGTCATCTGGCTTGAGATGGCTGCCACCTATGGGTCAGATGATTGCATTGCACCATTAGGCAATTGGTAATTAAATATAATATTTTTATCCTAAAAAGTGTAAAATTTAGGAAAAAAAATTCACTAACATTAATTGTCACGCACGACGAGTCTGTGTGAAAAATGTCAGCTCGATTGGATCACGGGAAGTTGGTTAAAAAACGACCGAAAGATTTGCACGGTCCTAAGCAAGCAAGCGAACTTAATATAAAGGATTTAAAAACGATGTTGGCCGACACACATCGTGTGCCTGCGTGTGATCGTGACGACATTAGGCAATGCACGGGACGAGGCCAGCGGGAGACGGAACGATTTACGCGCATGGGATCGGCACAGAGCTGCAACACACGGACGCACACGAGGGACATACATCAAGGATGAAGACTGCAACCTCCAGCAGTGGATAGAGAATAGGAAGGGTGTTCCGATTATCTTGCCCGCCCACCCAACCACCCCAACTCTTTCCGAAGTTTGAATTAATTGACTCGATAAAAAAAAAAATCCATTTTTTTGAACGATGTGGTTGAATATAGTGGCCTCTAGCGGCCACGTGGGTCACGTGAACCCATTACAGTATACCCGGGAAATGACAAAATGGATAAAAAAAAAAAGTAAAAAACGAACGCGCGATTCGATGCACGCACCGCGACCTAAAATCATCAATAGGGAATCGATTAAAATGCATCGTTACACCCCGAGAGAACGGCATACACGACTACTTACTTATGCACACGCATATGCGTCGTGTGCGTACGCGTAGAGACGCGTGTGCACACGATGCGTGTGCTTTTGTGAGTTATAGTGTAAAAAAAAAAGTTTACTTTTAAAAAGAAATGGCATAGCAGTCAAAAATATTCATCCACCTCAAAATGGGGCCTTTTTTTGCCAGTATCCAAGAATGAAAAAATAAGAATAGGTTTTACCCTTTTTGGCAATAAAATAGTTGTTACGATGTTCAAACACCAAACAGAAACATTTTGCAAGGAATCATGTCCGGTTAATGCAGACACGATTCCTTGCAAAAGGTTTCTATTTGGTGATTGAACATCGTAACACCTCCTGTTTTATTGCCAGAGAGGGTAAAACCTCTTTCTATTTTTCCATTCCTACACCTCCTATGCGACTGTTCGCCAAACGATCTTACCATGTGCCGCTGACCATAACTCAACAGAGGCCAACGAGCTTAAGGGTTGAGTTTGAGACCAGGGTCTGGTCTAGAGAGGCCAGTGAACTTTAGGGATTAAGTTTCAGACCTGGGCCTGGCCTGACCTGGTCTGGGAAGACCAGTGGGCTTAGGGCGGTAAGTTTGAGACCAGGATCTGGGTTGGAGGTGGGTTCTCTTAAGAGGCGATTTTTTGTAAGTTTGAGACCAGGATCTGGGTTGGAGGTGGGTTCTCTTAAGAGGCGATTTTTTGTAACACCAATGAAGTCAGAACACATAGGGTTATTTAATTTATTTTAACACTGGTAGTAAAATGTAAATTGTTAAGTTAATATTGTATTTAATTATCATTCTTAATATCATTTTTTCCCCTTTCAGATGACGTTTAAAAATGTAGATAAAATTGACTGAAGACTAACACGTTTAATTAGTTGTATTACATATGCTAAAGAAGGTAGCTGTAATCTTTTAGGTCTTACATTCATTCCGAAAGAGAAGTAATGCATCGTGCAATTATGTTACCACAAGTCAGTTTTATAAAATATGTTCCAATAAATTAAGGAACCCTCTGTGATTTTGTAAAATAAGCACAATAACCCTGTGTCTTGACTTTTGCGGCCACCCTATAAAAGAGGTTTCTGGCAATGGCACTTCTTCATGTACTATGTAGAGGGTCCAGCGCCCGAAACGTCGGCCGTTATCTACGTCTCCCTGTTAGGGCCACAGTGTTTTTGTTGGGCTGTTTTGATATGAATGCTTCTGCATTACTGCCAACGCAGTTACCACCAAAATAATTCGCTGCACAGTAAGACACGCCACGTCCAAGATTTGACCATAGAACATCCCGCCATATAAACCACAAGGGCTTCATACATGGGATATGTTCGAGACGATTTCACGTATAATCTGTATTCGACAGGGCTTCATACACCATATATAACTTTATGCAATAAAATAAAATATATTTCCTTAAATTATTTTATGGGGGGTTCTGTATAATGCATGATAATTATATAAGCCACATATGCAATACATATTATTTTTTAATGAAGCTCTACATGATGATGTATGAAGCCCTGTAGAATACACAGCATGCATTAAGTCCTATAGTCTAGTATATGGGCTATATCCTCTAGTGCTCTTCACATAAACTATATGCTATAGGGCTTTGTGCATAGGCTTGTTCCTGTAAATGTTTTATCATCAATGGGAGATATGGTGCATGTGCTACGTCCTGCAGGGCTTCATACACAGACCACATCCAAACTGGGATGGACGCATTGGCTATATCCTATAGGGAATTGTACCGAGGAGTATTCGCATAGGCATTTTACATCGCCTGTTTCATACACAGCCTATACAGCGCCACACCTAGGCTATATCAAGACGCCTTTTCCCTTATAGGTGTTCGTGCACGGTCTAAGATTCATTCACGAAATTCAAACGAGGGCCTATCGGCGATATCCAACAGAGCTCCACCACGTGTCGTACTTAATTCGCACACGGGATCACAAATTCCTGCTTGCGACGTCACACAAAGGTGAGACGTTATTTGACCGCCGAATCGTAAGTCACACTCCGAAGTTCCAATTCACGCGTCCAAACAAAACTCGGCGTTCTTGAGCGATCGCTAGCAATTGAGTTACGATATTTAAAAAAAAACACCACCACCACCCGCACACACAAACGTGGTGGCATAACTCTTCGGCCCTCGTGAGCCATCCTCAGTCCCCCAAAACGTCGGCCACGATTCGTCCTTCATCCACAAATCTTTCTTGAGCCCACACCAAACCCGACTGCCTGCTGATGGCTGGGTGGCTGGGTGGCTGGCTGGGTGGGTGGGGTAACGAGTCGTCTCAATAGTCGCCGATGCCCACGTCGCACTCGGAGTCGCTGTCCGTGACCGAGGCGGAGGTGGCGGGCGCCGTGAGCGATCTCTGGGCGCGGCAGCTCGAGCTGGAGCTGCCCGCGGGGCTGCACGAGAGCGCGAGTCGCGGGGAGCCCGCGGGGCTGTCGCGAGCCGCGAACGAGAGTAGAGGCGGCGAGGGCGACTCCGACAAGCCCAGCAGCGGCGGCTGCAACATCCTGCACGCGCGTCGTGTGTGGGTGGGTGTGTGGGTGGGGGTGTGTGGTGTGTGTGTCGTGTGTGTGTGGGTGGGTGTGGGGGTGTGTGTGTGGTGTGTGTGTCGTGTGTGTGTGGGTGGGTGGGTGGGGGTGTGTGGTGTGTGTGTGGTGTGTGTGTCGTGTGTGTGTGGGTGGGTGTGTGGGTGGGGGTGTGTGGTGTGTGTGTCGTGTGTGTGTGGGTGGGTGTGGGGGTGTGTGGGTGGTGTGGGAGTGGGTGTGGGGGTGTTGTGGGTGTCGTGTGTGTGGTGTGGGTGGTGTGTGGGTGTGTGTGTGGTGGGTGTCGTGTGTGGGTGTGGGTGGTTTGGGGGTGTCGTGTGTGTGGTGTGGGTGTGTGTGTTGTGTGTTGTCGTGTGTGTGGTGTGTGTGTTGTGTATGGTGTGTGTGTCGTGTGTGTGGTGTGTGTGGTGTGTGTGGTGTGTGTCGTGTGTGTTGTGTGTGTGGTGTGGGTGGTGTGTGGGTGTCGTGTGTGTGGTGTGGGTGGTGTGTGTGTGTATGGTGTGTGTTGTGTGTGTGGGAGGGTGTCATGTGTGTGTGGGTGGCGTGTGTGGGTGTTGTGTGTGTAGCGGGGGGAAGTAAGTAGTGTTCGGAGGGTGTGTGGCGTGTGATGAGTGTAGCGTGTGGTGAGTATGGTGTGTGTGTGGTGTATGTGGGTGTTATGTGGTGTGTGTGTGGTGTATGTGGGTGTTATGTGGTGTGTGTGTGGTGTATGTGGGTGTTATGTGGTGTGTGTGTGGTGTATGTGGGTATGTATGGTGTGTGTGTGGTGTGTGTGGTGTGTGTGTGGTGTATGTGGGTATGTATGGTGTGTGTGTGGTGTATGTGTGGTGTGTGTGGTGTATGTGTGGTGCGAACGTGCGAGGAATGCGTGGGGGTTGTTTGTGTGTGTGGTGTTTGTGCGTTGTGTGTGATATATGTTACGTGTGTAGCCGTGTGCGTGGCACGTTTGGTGGTGATGGTGTGCAGAGGCGCGTATGTGTGCGTGTGATGTGTGTTTAGTGTGTGGATGTGTTGTATGTGGTGTGTATGGTGTGTGTGTGTGTGGAATGTGATGGGGTGGTTAGGATTACACGCGAACACGCATTAGGTTGGCATCGTTACCGTCATCATCAGTAGCGGTAGCATCATCAACAACGGCAGAAGGATCTTCATAATATGCATGTCATTATTAATCGAAAAATCTATTGAACTATTTTCATATGTTCTCGCTCTACGCATAATATCACGCCTGTAAGAATAGATGATATACCGTTTACAGAAACTGTTGTACATGAAGATTGCATACAACAGTTAAATTGAAACTATACATTAACGAACGAGGCAGAACACACAGGGCAAACAATCCAACACAATCATGATAATCGATGATTGACTTGAATGGGGACCCCGAATTGCGACGATTCATCGCATCGCGGGGAAGTCAGATACATGAATCGTTAAGTGCCGAATCAACACCACCACCACCGTCATCATCAACCATGATCTATCCACTGCTAGTTGAAGGCCGTGGCTATCCCCACAGCGTGAGTTGATTCTCATCGCTTCGTCCAGTAAATCGACTCGGAGTCACGATCGAGACGAATTGTCAAGAGTCTCCGTTGGACGTCCCGAGCCTGAGATGGAAACTCCACATTCGCATGGCATGGACACGCCCCCAAATAGGACGACCGGCTGTGGACTTGTCACGAACGTAAATATATGCACACAAGTAAATCTAGTTTTATGTATGTATATATATGTATTTATATTTCAGAGTCAGAATATTATTTTTTACTGGGAGAATCCGAAAAGCTATAAAGCTCTCGTTCACAGATCTCCGGTCGGGGCGGGTAATAAACAATACAGAAACACGATAGGAGCGCAAAGTAAAAGAAAGGTGAACAAATCACACAACACGCGTACAAATACAACATTAAACCATTCCCGTCCTACCAGACAAGCCTCTGTACTGTGTGTATATATATATGTGTGTACGTGTATGCGTGTGTGTTTGTTTATATGGGGAGCGGTGGTGTAGCGGTTAGCGCGCTGCGCTACGAACCCGGCGACACAAGTTCGATTCCCGCTCACGGCCAACACCAGTGACGATTATTTGAAACGGTCCCGGTCCTGGACCTCCCCTAGGTCGACTCAGTCTAAAATGAGTACCTGGTGCGGTGTGTAGTAAACATCGCCACTGTGGGAGACAAAGGCGGTCCGGGGTGGTGCTGAACACCCACCCCCCTCGTGTAAAGTTCCGGCCTTCACAGGTGCTCGCTAACAGCACTTGCCCCTACAGTCTGTTAAGGCTATACGGGGGATCTTTGTATATGTTTAAGTAAACGCTGAGAGATCACGTGTGTTGCTCTGCAATGGGAAATCAGAGACGGCTGTCAATGTCACGCTCTGCACTCGAAGCACTCAAAGTAATTGGCTTTTATAAAATATACCATAAAATGTCAAGATAATGTGTACGTATTCTAAAGGTTAGTCTTATGCTCTACGATTTAAAGAATATTACGGAGATGCGTTTACATCGATAGGAGCACCGATTGCAAAGTTAATGGACAATTTTAAAGAGCCGTGGTCTGTCTCTTGCATTCGTCAGTCCCACCTCTTCTGTGTCGTCATAATCATCATCGTTATTACTAAGCGTCTTCCGAAATGATTCTTCTCCCGCACGTTTAAATTCAATTTCACGTTCATTTTGTTACAACGGGAAATCCCGTGTAGCCAGCCACCCAGCTAGTTTCGGTGGCAACAGCCCGCAGCAGTTGCTAAGAACAACAACAGAGTTACTGTTGGGGTCGGTGAGGAGCCCAGCCAGCAGCCAGCCAGCAAACTCGAGGCACAGATTATTGTAATAGTGATGACTATATCTGTATGCGTATATATGAAGTCTATGTGTAGATCATGTATGTATACTCATGTATATGTACACATATGTGTATATTTGTAAATATGAGTACATATTATAATTTATCTGCGTACACACACACACATATATATAAAAGTAAGCGTGTATTTGAGTATGTGCGTGCTATTAGGTAGCGGTAGCGTAGCGGTTAGCGTTACGCTGCGCTACGAAACCCATCGGCCCGAGTTCGATTCCCGCTAACGGCCAACACCAGCGGCGCTTATATGAACCGGTTCTGGGCCTTCCCTAGGTCGACTCAGCCTCAAATGAGTACCTGATGCGGTGTAAAAACACCGCCAATAGGGAGACAAAGGCGTGGTTGTCGGGCCACCCATCTCCTCGTGTTCCGTGCCGGCCTTCATAGGGGCGCGCCAACAACACCCCAACAGTCTGTTTAGGCTATGCGGGAAATCTTTATGTCTATATATACACAGTGTGAGCATACGGTATACAGTGTGCATGTGAGCACACGAGTACACGACTACAGTACACGTGTGTCTGCGTGTGTCGTGATATTATTTGGAGCAATATCACGACATTGACATGGGTGCACGTGTATTGATCTCCACCACGCACGAGCGGTGCGGACGCAGCGACGAACTTGTCACGTTTGATTCGCGTGACACTTTCTGGTTTATTGTAGATTTGAAGTTTTCGTGACTGCAAGGATCCATACTCTTTGGTTCTTTCGGGAAAGTCACGTAGGTGAAAATTAAATGAAATAAAAATAAATTCATTGGTCTTCTTGGTTCTTTTGGTAAAGTCACGTAGAAGGGAAATAATAAAATAATAAAAATAAAACATAATAAAATAATTCTCACGACGTTTCGGCCACAACGCAAGCAGCCGTCCTCAGGTGAAGACCAGGTCTGTCGGGGAGACAGCGTCTGAAATTGCGTTGTGGCCGAAACGTCGTGAGAATTATTTTATTATGTTTTATTTTTATTATTTTATTATTTCCCTTCTACGTGACTTTACCGAAAGAACCAAGAAGATGAATCCCTGCAGTCACGAAAGCTTTAAATCGAAATTTAAATTCATTGGCTGTGTCCGGGTGGAGGAGGGCTCCCCCGACACACATTTTATTTACGCGATGACCGAACCCAAAATAAACCTATTGTGAATCATAATATCGGTCGTGGAAACCTACGTACAAAATGAATACTACACGCACACACACACCCCCTTGACATGTGATAATATTCTGATATTATTTTTAACACCCATGTGATTGCGTGTGCCGTACCACGATAATTATCGTTATTTTAATCACACCATGTCACGGTGCGTTACAGATAACGCATTCATTAATACAATCACACACAAGAGTCTGTCTCTTTGCTGACGATAAGTACAAATCAAAATAACTTATTTGTTCACCAGCCGATCGACCTGCCAAATAAACGAACAAATATCAGCAACGTTTGTTTAAACAAACAAACGAAAACAAATACAAATCTCGTGCCGTTGTCCACCTTCCGAGTCTCATCAGTAGCGTGTTACCCCCGAAACAAAATGTGGCGCTGTAAAAACATTGGCCCAGAAGGCCGGCAAGACCGACGGAGTAAAATCGAGATTTTATTTTTGCGTTTGAGCTGCGAGCCGACCCGCTGCTGCGTTCATACATCACGTTCAACCAGCGATCAGTATTTCACAAGTTGGCGATGAAAACATTAAAGGCTTCTTCTTCTTCTTGGTTCTTTCGGTAAAGTCACGTAGAAGGGAAAAAATAAAATAATAAAAAATGAAACGTAATAAAATACAATTCTCACGACGTTTCGGCCACAACGCAAGCAGCCGTCCTCAGGTGAAGAACAGGTCTGTCGGAAAGACAGCGTCTGAAAGGCTTCTAAATTATCGTCAGCCACGATCTATCCACTGCGGACTGAAACCCCCCCCCCCCTCCAAAGTCGACACCATATTTAAAAAAAAACTAAATCTGAGCACAGGCACAAAAGCTCCACAACGTTTAGCGTCCAGCACCCAGACAGCGCAGTCAAAGTTGTCAGAGCGAGCAAGAGTGTAACACTTTTTTATTGTACGCGTGCCGGACTTCTTGTTCACCGTACGTAGCCAACCGTGCTAATCGGAGGTGCGGAAATTAAATTGTTGAATTGATCGAGGCTGTTTATGATACGAGCTTGGAAGGGGGAGTGCTGTGGGGACGGAGGGAGGGGAGACGATGGGAGGAGGGAATTCCAAAGTCTAAAAGTGCGAGGGAAGGAGCAGGACGAGAAGTGAGGCGACCTGCAGTGTGGTGAGTGACTGGGTGAGTGAGTGAGCGGGTGAGTGACTGGGTGAGTGAGTGAGCGGGTGAGTGACTGGGTGAGTGACTGGGTGAGTGACTGGGTGGGTGAGTGAGTGAGTGAGTGAGAGTGTTGTTTGCAGTGTGGTGAGTGACTGGGTGAGTGAGTGAGAGTGTTGTTGTGACCTGCAGTGTGGTGAGTGATTGGGTGACTGGGTGAGTGAGAGTGTTGTTGTGACCTGCAGTGTGGTGAGTGATTGGGTGAGTGAGTCAGTGAGCGGGTGAGAGTGTTGTTGTGACCTGCAGTTTGGTGAGTGACTGGGTGAGTGACTGTGTGACTGGGTGAGTGAGCGGGTGAAAGTGTTGTTGTGACCTGCAGTGTGGTGAGTGACTGGGTGAGTGAGTGAGTGAGCGTGTGAGACTGTTGTTGTCACCTGCAGTGTGGTGAGTGACTGGGTGAGTGACTGGGTGAGTGGGTGAGTGAGAGTGTGAGAGTGTTGTTGTGACCTGCAGTGTGGTGAGTGACTGGGTGAGTGAGTGAGTGAGCGTGTGAGACTGTTGTTGTCACCTGCAGTGTGGTGAGTGACTGGGTGAGTGACTGGGTGAGTGGGTGAGTGAGAGTGTGAGAGTGTTGTTGTGACCTGCAGTGTGGTGAGTGACTGGGTGAGTGAGTGAGTGAGAGTGTGAGAGTGTTGTTGTCACCTGCAGTGTGGTGAGTGACTGGGTGAGTGGGTGAGTGTGAGAGTGTTGTTGTCACCTGCAGTGTGGTGAGTGACTGGGTGAGTGACTGGGTGAGTGAGCGGGTTAGACTGTTGTTGTGACCTGCAGTGTAATGGTCGCACATTGCAGTGGATGAGACGACACAGAATCCGTTGAGGGAAATTCACGGGAAGAGGGCAGCATCACCACAACTCGAAAGCGATAGAAGGTTGCCTAAGCGGCAGGCGATTGCATTTACATTACCAAGGTCGCACTCATTACACACAAAGTGCTTGCCACTAATGGGCCACAATAGCTCGCTGATCTCGTCACAGAGCCGAAACCATCACGCGAACTCCGCTCATCGTGGCAAGCAGCAGCGGCTTTTGGCGACTCGCCGAACAAAGGCGGTCACCGCATCGCGCAGCTCGATTGCGAACTCATTTCTTTCGAGACGCTTTTTGTGCTTAGTTTGTTGTCCTTCCGTCGCACCTTCCGATTGGCACGGTTAGCTGCGTACGGTGCGAACGAAGTTCAACGTGCGCGCACACACGACCGCTGACGAGGCGAGCAACTGCAGTCGACTGCTGGATCATCAGTCAACCTGAGTAGCAGTGCAGCGGGGTAGGTGAGATGTGACTACGTATTTCAAGTGTGGGCCTGTGCAGGACACGCCACGACTACAAGGCACGATTTGGCTGGGCGGCGGCGGGGGTCGAATCTAACGACGGAAGTGAAACCGACACAGAGGACGCTACGCAATCAGCTCACTTGCTGCAGCTGGATGCAATCGTATGTTCAACTCGGGGTGACTTTTGATGGATAATGATGATGATGATGATTATGATTCCGTACGTGTTCTCCTTCATGTGAATCAATCTAAACTCCCAGCTCAATTAATTCTAGATTTGAAGCTTTCGTGACTGCAAGGATCCATACTCTTTGGTTCTTTCGGTAAAGTCACGTAGGTATAACAAAAATAATAAGAAGAATAAAAAAGATGGAAATAACTAAATTAAATCACGACGTTTCGGAAGCAACACAAGCCTCCGTCATTTTTTTTTATTTTATGATTATTATTTTTTTTTTCATTTTCACTTACGTGACTTTGCCGAAAGAAACAAAGAGTACGAACTATCTCTCCTGGAGGCCTCTCGTGGCCAGCAGCAAACCTCGACATTGGCATCTCGCTCCGGAACAGATTGCCATACACGCAAGAAGAAGCATTCTTAACGGAAGCGTGATTCAGAATTCATGCTCGGTTACAGTTGTACAGGGCTAGTCCATTCTCATCCACCGGTTCTCATCGATTGTCATCATCGATCACATTCCACCGATTGTCAAACATACGGATTTCAATGTTGTTATCACGATGTATTGTTTTGTATAATTGTTTAGCGTGTACCGCCTTCTAATTATAATATAATGATGTATTATTAATGTATAGTTTGCCAATACACTGCTGGATGAAGGCCTCCCAACTGCGGTGTCGATGGTCGTGGCTGTTTGACCATACTTCACCACACTGGTCAGTGCCGGTTGGTGATGTGTTAGAGGGGGATTACAAGATCATCAGGCATCACTCATGTTAGCCGCGGCAAGCAATCGAACCCAGATCGTTGGGGTTACATGGCACTGCGCTAACCACTGTGGACCTCACTCTATCCGCATCGAGTAAATATTATCGTGTTAATATAAACTCAATGTACACGGGTAATCGGCTTCGATTCGGGCAATGGACATTCTTCATAGCAGAGACATTCATGAAAGCAAAATGACAATTTACCGAAACGTCGCCTATTAAGTTGCTAAATTTGATACTTATTTTTGTTTTCAATTATTTCTCCCTTTATTTCGCGTATCTGTTGTTGTTGATTATTCATTCATTTTACTTTACTGCGACTTGTTGCGTATGTCGGGGAAGCGGCGGTGTTGTTTTTTGATGAAACTCGATTTAAGAGCTCATTGGCTCACAGGGTAATTAAAAATAAACTGAACTGAAACTGCTACTGAGAAATGTGTCGAGTTTTTCGTTTGTTCGTTACGTGAGGATGTATACTCTGCTGCCGCAACGCAGAATCACGCAGAAACACGAATTATCACGAGTGTTCGACACGTGTGTGCTACCATTTGTTCAGACGTCCGTGTGTGTACATGTATACACGTCGTAACCCTCCACCACCCGACACAGCCAATGAGTAAGGGATTTGTCACGTGAGCAAAAAGTCAGCTAAAGATTTCGTGACTGCGGGGATTCATCTTCTTGGTTCTTTCGGTAAAGTCACGCTGTCTTTCCGACAGACCTGTTCTTTACCTGAGGACGGCTGCTTGCGTTGTGGCCGAAACGTCGTGAGAATTGTATTTTATTATGTTTTATTTTTATTATTTTATTATTTCCCTTCTACGCGACTTTACCGAAAGAACCAAGAAGGAAAAAAAACGCCAGTTAGTTACTACTTCAGCCCACCACCGGTGTGTTGGCGAGGTGATCCACGACATCGACAATTTGAGTAGTACGACGTTTGGCTGGTAATTACATCCAGCATCGTCGAGCGATTTGCCAGAATATTCTGGCAGAGTTACGACACGTTTATACTTACGCGATTTAACCCAAACAAACCTTTAATATGAATAATATTGGTCGCGAGAGTTTACCACGTGTTAAAATGTATATGCGCAGTTCCACGTGGACACAACGCGTTAACGAATTCGCCTGCATCGTTGCTCGTAACGGAGAGGGTCGGGAAGGGTTTTCGCCCAAAGCCTTTCGTTTATTCTATTTGCTTCACGAACGATCTCGTGTCGTCGGTTTCCCGGCCGTTTTACACGGGAGATCCGTGGTGCCGCGTGAGAACATCAGCAGCAGCAGCAGCAACAACAACAACAAGACAAGCACATCGATATTGCAGAGAACGAGCACACGGTCCTGGAAGAACATCACGTGACGAACAAACCGGGCATTTAGCAAATTGCAAGTGTGATATAAAACAAAAAAGTTAGGTACAGATGCACGCACGTGTTTTGATCTGACAATGACACCCGCGTGTAAACGAGCTGCACTGTCCAACGCGTGGACTTGACCCAGAGACGAGAGTCGCGCAATTTCCGTTGCAGAGTTGTTATCTTTCAGCTGAGCCGTTTAACACGGTTCTGCACGGTTTAACACGGGTTTACACGGGTTTTACACGGGGTTTACACGGGTTTTCACAGGTTTAGACGGTTCTACACCGGTTTAACACGGTTTTACACGGGTTTTTCACGGTTTTTCACGGTTTTGCACGGGTTTAACACAGTTTTACACGGTTCTACACGGGTTTACACGGGTTTAACACTTTTTTACATGGGTTTAACACGGTTTTTCACGGTTTTACACGGGGTTTACACGGTTTTACACGGGTTTTACACGGGTTTTACACGGTTTTACACGGGTTTACACGGTTTTTCACGGGTTTACACGGGTTTTACACGGTTTTACACAGGGATTACACGGTTTTTCACGGGTTTACACGGGTTTATGCGGTTTTTCACGGGTTTACGCGGTTTTTCACGGGTTTTACATGGGTTTAACACGGTTTTACACGGGTTTACACGGGTTTTACACGGGTTTAACACGGTTTTACACGGGTTTACACGGGTTTTACACGGTTTTACACGGGTTTAACACGGTTTTCACGGGTTTTACACGGTTTTACACGGGTTTTACACGGTTTTATACGGGTTTACACGGGTTACACGGGTTTTCACGGGTTTTACACGGTTCTACACGGGTTTACAAGGTTTTACACGGGTTTTACACGGGTTTTTACGGTTTTTCACGGGTTTACACGGTTTTACACGGGTTTACACGGTTCTACACGGTTCTACACGGATTTACACGGGTTTACACAGTTTTACACGGGTTTACACGGGTTTACACGGGTTTACACGGTTCTACACGGACCACACGTGGCCCGGGCCTCTTGCTGCGTGCGGCTCTTCTTCTGAGTTCCCTTCGTTGCCTTAAGAAAGTCCCCTGACCCAGCACGTGGAGCGAAACGTCGGGGACGTCGTGCCGTACAACCTCATTAAAAAAAACACATCGGGAGAGAGTTTAACGCTCGGGTTACAGGCCACTATACGCCGACAACCTCACCTCTAGCGCTGCCGAGAGCCTGAGAACATTGACACCGTGGCAGCGGCCTGCAAGGCTATGCCTTGCTGATGAGGGTCAACCAAGTGGAAACTTAGTCTCGGTTGCTCAATGTACACAGGCGCCAATGAGAATCATTCATCTGGAAGGCACGATCTACTAAGTAGGCTGCTTTCGCTATGTATTTTCTTTTTTTTATTTAAAGGATGCATAATGGCTGGAATACTCGCAATGTCAACATTGTAGGCCTGTTTAATTGTAGCAAAATAATGCGGCGCGCAGCGAGCGGTGGCGCAGCAGTTAGCGCACATCGCTACGAAGCCGGCCACCTGAGTTCGATTCGAGGACACGGCTCACACATCAGTGGCGAGTGGTCCGTTTACATTTAAATTTGGCCTCCCCTCCGCACCAATGCTCACGGATCAGCATGGTGAAGTATTGTCCAAACATCCTCCGTGACTGACTCAACGTTGGGAGGCCATCATCCGGCAGGGAATTGACAAAAATGATCAATGTATGTGAAATTAATATATAACAGTATTAATATGTACTGTACACGATAACAAGTGTAAAGTGTCTACATTTATATTTCGATTTAAAGCTTTCGTGACTGCAGGGATTCATCTTCTTGGTTCTTTCGGTAAAGTCACGTAGAAGGGAAGTAATAAAATAATAAAAAGAAAACATAATAAAACAATTCTCACGACGTTTCGGCCACAACGCAAGCAGCCGTCCTCAGGCGATATTGCTATGGGGTTTTTTTACCTTTACACCGTTGTTGAAACTGTGTTAAGTATTGAAATAATAATCGGTATCAAATATATTATCAAAATGTTCCGAAATGTTTGTATAATTCTGCTGTTGTAAATAGTGAATATAATTCATTGTTTCACCGTTAGGCTCGCAATCTGCATTAATAATACATAATTAAATAACCTATCCGATATAAATAATCTTACGATTGGCTTAACACGTAGGCTTTCGCGACCAATATCATCCACAATACAGGTTTTGTGTCGTTAACGACGCATTTATATATTTACGCGATTATCTTTATAAAAAAAAGTTTTAAACGAAACAATGACGTGACATGTGTGTGTGTGGCGCATACGTGTGAGCCATGTACAATTACAATACTCTATAGAATGTGTGTACATTGAATTAACATTCACCATCGCTCTATTTTAATGTGATGTCAACAATTCGCAACCTTCTTCCAATATTTGTCTCCCCACTTTTGACACATCCCATCAGCAAACACGGCTTTCTGGGAGCGTCATGCATTGTATAATTTCGCGTCGATCTATAGGAACCCATTCGTTACGGAGAGGTTCCTTGTCAATACGCATCGTGCAGTTCACCAACATTAGTTTAAGCCAGGCTGAGTATGCTTATGACACACTTAATGTTGTGAACCAGAGTTGTGCTTGCATTGAATAAATAAGCAGGCAATATATCCAATTCACACCTGTTCCTACACATAAACAATATATATATATATATATATTTTGTACACGTCCCATTCGGGAATGCATTTTTCCCCCCAGTATACAGCAGTAGTTAAGTAGTAGGTTTTTACCCTTTCAACTGGTACAAAAACTGACACCTTTTTTGTACCAGTTGAAAGGGTAAAAACCTACTACTATATTTTGCCACTGGTAAAGGAGATGTCTCATAGCAGTAGTTAAGTCAAGAAACAGCACTGGGCAGCTTTCAACATTCACTCTCTCATCAGCAGAGTCTGGTTTGGATTAAACTAAATGCTGGCGAACCGCCCAAATGTTTAAAGCCAAATAACATATTTGCTAGATATGGGTCCCACCAAGTGCAACGGAAAACTATAGAACGTAATTCTGTTTTGTTTAATTTAGTACCAAGGTCAATTTAGACACTACACATCAGTACTCAATGTTTTAGCAAAGTCGAGTTCAATGTAATCAATACAAATAGCCACCATTACTTCTACAGGAGCCAAAACAGCTTCGGTGTTTTACCCTATATCCTGCCTTTTTTGCATTCAATTAAGTAAAATATTGACGTGATATTTATTCATTCAACCGGGAAAGATTCAATGTATCTCGAGATAATCTTCCACGAGGGTTCTGCATTGCGGCGTTATCCCGCACAATTCAACGACACGTACGCAAAGCGACATAGAGTGTCCGGACAAATGTTGTGTTGTGGCTTCGTAAGCCAACGATACTACTGTGCAGATGAAGCGCCATGGACAAGGGCCATTTGCCGAAACGTCGTAGATTATATATATATATTCTCAAGCACACAGTGTTGTTGACCAATGTGTTTTAGTTTGTTTTGCGACTGCATGCAGGAGGGGGGGGGTGCAATCCTGACGTTACCATCTGTAAAACATCCGAGCGTCATGGTGAAAATATTCGGTCGATGTGTTTTCAGTTTGTGTGTGTGTTTGTTTACAAAGGTCAATGGTTGTGGTTCGCACGTAGCTCGTCTTCCGAATGATTCGTCTCCGGTTTCTTCCACGCGGAATGAACCCCTTGCTCAAGTGTGATCTATGGCTCACATACTGACAAAACCGGGACAAAGGTCCCTGCACGTATAGCCTTCAACAGGCTTTTGGGGCAAGTGCTGTTAGCGAGCACCTATGAAGGCCGGCACGGGCACACAAGGGAGTGGAGTAGCCAGCACCATTCCCGGCCGCCTTTACATCCCAAGAGGCGATGTTTGCACACCGCACCAGGTACTCATTTTAGACTCAGTCGGCCTTGGGGAGGCCCAAAACCGGTTCAGATATTCGTCGGGGGGGGGGGGGGGGTTCGTAGCACAGCGCGCTAACTGCCACACTACTGCTCCCCACTGACACATGCATATCCATACAAAGACAAACATCCCCTGTATATCCTTAACAGACCCATCGAGGCGAGTGCTGTTAGCAAGCACCTACATACATACATATATACATAAATGCACATGTAACGCACACTGACAAACACTCCACGCAGTCTACCGAATTCATCACATCCCCCGCCCCCACGAAACAACCCCCCCTCCAGGTGTGAGCTCACCTGTTCTTGGCCGCAGCCGCGCGGTCTCTCTGCCGTCGGTTCTTGAACCAGTTCCCCACCTGGGTGGGAGTGAGTCCCGTGGCCTGGGCAAGCTCCCGCTTCTTGGCCGGGTTCGGGTACGGGTCCTGCAGGTACCACTCCCGCAACAGGCTGCGCGTCCGCTCCTTGAAGCAGTGCGACTTCTGCTCGCCGTCCCAAATCGTCTTGGGCAGGGGGAACTTCTTACGCACGCGGTATTTGTCCACGGGTCCCAGCGGGCGGCCCCGAAGCCTCTCGGCCTCCTGGTAACGCGCCTCGAGCCACATGGCCTGCAGCTTGGCGTGCGACGCCTTGGCGAAGCGGTGGCCCTCCAGGATGCGGTACATGTCTCCGAAGTTGCCCGTGTGGAACGCGACCACGGCCTGGGCTCGCAGCACGGCCTCGTTGCGGCTCAGCGGGTCGCCGGAGTTGCCCGCAGAGAGCGCGGCCGCGGGCAGCGACCAGAGGAAGCGTGCGAGTCTCTCCACGTCCCCGCTCTCCTCCAGGGTCTCGCAAACCCCGGCCACCTGCTGCGCGCTGAACGTCAGCGTGGGCAGGTGGAGCATGCTGAGGTACCTTGACGGGCCGCGCGCGGAGAACGCCGCCTCTTGCTTCATTCACGGCGCACCGCCAACCTGGGACAGTGTCGCGTGGCGGGGGGGGGGTTAGGTGTTGGGGGGGAGGGTGTTACGTGCAACGTTTACACGGTGTCGATCGGATGCAAGTGCGATGAAGAAGGGACATTGCCCGAAACGTCGCCTAATAGTATGGTATCCTTGTCGCGTGCAGTGTATTGACGAATGTATCGAATATTTGTTTAATTGACAGTCTTCTCTAAGATGTATTTGATCATTTGTTCGTGGTCTCTCTCCCACGTAATTCAACGTTGCACTGGTCGTGATGATGATGATGCACGGCTCTGTTTAACACGTAGGCTTTCGCGACCAAGAATCATCCAGGATGTGCGGCTCTTTTTACAGCCCATGGCTGGGTTAAGGGGCTCCCCGTGCCGCGTCAATCATGGGGCGGGCGGGTGAGTTGGCAGCACTTTTCAATGATTTTCGCCGCGGCCGATAATCTTACTCTGGTCGCCGGCTTCACTCGAAGTGCGCGAACCACAATTCTAGTGTATCTCGCTTCAACTTGCTTACGAAGTGAAGTTCCAGATCGATCTGGAACTTTAACTGCCGCGCGTTGCTCTTCGTAGGCCGAGCGTGCAAGTGCAGCGGCCCTCTAGGCGCGTGCACCATAAGTCACTTGAAGGGATGTCGGATGAAGCTCTACGTAATCCACTTCCGCGGACCGTTTTATATTTAACTTCCCTGCGAGAGATCTGAAATGAACGTCCCGTGACTACGACGATAGCGCACTCGGGATAAGATGGCGGGGGAAGGGGGGGGAGTGGAAGGTGGTGGTGGGGTGGGAAGATTTAAAATAGAAGTAAAAATTAACAAAGTTAAAGAGACGAAGTTACCTGCGGTGAGCGACGCGTGGAATCCCCAGCGGGCCCGGCGCGCTGTTTATCGGCTTTATGGTCACACTCCACGCGAGCAGGACAATTACTGGGTTCGCCGATGTCGGATATATCTCGCGATGTGTGTATATATATAAAGTTCGTAGAGTGTTCAGCGAGACTAGGGGCACGGTTGGACTCTGTAGGCTGTCCCTGCCACGCTTGAGTGAAGTTGATCAAATTCTGATTTTGCGTCGGTCCTGCCCAAGATAAGAGTGTTTGATTTGTGTAATTGTGAGTATTGCGTAGACTAATAGACGAGACTTAACGCGTGCCAAATATTGGCTGTATTATCCCTTTATGCGTTAGATATAGTTTATAGTTTAAACTAAGCCCTATTCGGTGATGGCTGAGTCATTACCTGCGAATACCCCACGAGCGTATATTGTCCTAATTCCATTCCACCATCGTATCTCTCTCTCTCGACGTGAAGATATTTGACAACAATCCCAGCTGTGTCTGAATATTCGTTATGTCGTTTCGCTATGTCTCTATGCATGTGTGTGCGTGCGTGCGTTTATAGGCCACAGATAACGTGGAACAAACAGCCGGCTTCAGCGCCACACGCCTCAAGATGCATCTTTCCCGTCGCTCACCGATTACCCGCCTCTCTGCGATACGCAGTTGCGTGGTGCAAGGCGAAATGTGGCGATTGACTGGAGATCGCGAACCCGTCGGAGCCGCGAGGGTCACGGTGGGAGGAGCGGATGCCGAGGTAGCCCCCCCCCACTCCCCCCTCCGCTCCCCCCCCACTCCCCTCCCCCCGCTCCTCCACCCCCCCTCCCGCTCCTCCACCCCCCACTCCCTCACCCCCGCACCTACCCACCACAAATCTGCTCCGTCTCCCCTCTCGAGGCGCCTCGATCCCCCGATGGACGCACCGCGCTCCGCTTTGACCACCACCACCAACAACAACAACACCAACAACACCAACAACAACAACACCACCAACACCACCAACAACACCACCAACAACAACAACACCGCCAACAACAACACCACCAACAACAACACCAACAACACCACAACCACCAACAACAACAACACCACCACCAACAACAACACCACCACAACCACCACCAACAACAACACCACCACCAACAACAACACCACCAACAACAACACCAACAACACCACCAACAACAACAACAGCACCACCACCAACAACAACACCACCACAACCACCAACAACAACAACACCACCACCAACAACAACACCACCAACAACAACACCACCAACAACACCACCAATAACAACACCACCAACAACAACAACAAAACCACCAACAACACAAACAACAACAACACCACCACCAACAACACCAACAATAACACCAACAACAACAACACCAACAACAACAACAACACCACCACCACCAACAACAACAACAACACCAACAACAACAACAGAGGCGACGGCCCCCCTCCCGCTCCGTGGAGCCTTCAGCCAGAGTTGGTGGGGCAAGTGCTGTTGGCGAGCACCTATTAAGGTCGATAACGGCACACGAGAGAAGAAGGGAGAGAGAGAGAGAAGGGGGGGGGGTGTCAACACTACGCCTCCGACCGCCTTTGTCTCGCACCTCCGATTAGGACGGTTAGCTACGTACGGTGCGAAAGAAGTTCATCGTACGTACGGACTTAAATACGTCTCCCCAGTGTCGACGTTTACACGCCGCACTCCGTGTTATTATGGCCGAGTGGACCCAGGGGAAGATGAAGAAAGATCCGTTCAGATATTCCTCACCGCCGTGCGCTAACCGCTACACCACCGCTCCACACCGCGGTACAGACGCACTAACACACAGTTACGTACACACTCACACACTCACACATTTATATATTCATATCACCAACTCGCCACTGATGCGACACGTCGCCGGGAATCGTAGCGGGACTCGCTCAACCATAGCGTCACCGCTCCCACACGTGGAACGCGCACGCACGACGACGACTAAAAAGCAGGCCGGATAAACAGAAGGCACAAAAGGCAAACACACACGCATCACGTGTACAACCACAATACATGTCCCACGTAAACCTTGAGAGCAGCGCCGATGA